>NW_027266277.1:1652500-2852500 GCF_022045235.1 Haliotis cracherodii
TGGATTATGGACTTTAGAACATGGGTCAATGTATAAAAAAAAATCAAGATTAACTGAAACATTGTGTGGGCAATGGTTTTACATGTTGATTTCCATTGTCTGGGAATGGTTGTCACTCGTGTAGTGCACGTCAGACATGTCCAGCAGGAGCCTTGTTGCATAACACTGTCCGATGGGGTTGAGGCTTGGTGACGTCACACGCGTGGCCCCATTGTTTCAAGACGCTTCTGACTTGACGATGTGCTGGAGCTTCAGGTGACTATCAGTGCACACTTTCAGCTGCTTGTTACTGAACACACTAATACTCCCCCGGCACGTGCTGGCTATTGCAGTCAGATTTCGCGATCTTCAGTTTCGTTTTTAACTCGTAATTTTTTACTGAAGATGACAAATGAAACACACATCGAATTAGAAGATCGTCCACTTTCGCCAAGGTACATTTATATATGAAGTCCATGCAAATTTTGATTATTTTGAAACAGCAATATTTTATGCTGAGGTCGGGCAAAGCGCTCAATGTTTCATTTTCGTACGTCAGCTGGCATTACAACACAGAATTTGTATGTTTGAATATAAATAAAATGTTCATACCAAAACACTTGAAATTAGAACTGGTAAATATTTATAAGTCGATCATTGTATCCCCCAAATTCTATAACATGACACGTTAGATAAACCCTGATATTCTCATTTCCGCAGCTGACATGATGACCTCGAAAATTTAAATTTTATTCTGTCTAACGTTTGGATAATAACTTTACTGAAATGGTTGATAATTTACCATTGCGTTGTTATTTTCTTTTGTCGATAAACAAATACGAATTTATAATCAGTTAAAATTAAGATATCGGAGATATGATTATTAAAATCAATTTTTACAAGTTTAACTATTTAGACAGGTTACTAATATGAAACGCATCTAGCCTTCGTATTTCAGGTAAGTTAATTTTTTACACATTCTATGTTCGCTTTTGTCTTAACAACAGGTATTAATGTGCAAAATATTGGTTCAAATGTCCCTTGTTTAACTAGGCATGCACCGACCGTTTGAAATCACCCACCCTCATTACAGCGCCATATGCTAAAATCAATCCAGCAAGCAGGGCTAAGAAGTGTGAAAACATTTGCCCCGTCCACAAGTGTCATAGGTTCACACATTTAATTTAATCGCAAGTATGATGGGTTCATACTTTGATGTTCATGATAACAAGTGTTTATTTTTATTAGTGAAAATATTTGTTTGTTTGTTGTTTAGAATTAACGCCTCACTCAGCAATATCCCATCTATATGACGGCAGTCTGTAAATAATCGAGTCTGGACCAGACAATCCAGCAATATTGACATCATTAGCTTCGATCTTTGCAATTGGGATCCCATGACATGCATCAACCAAGTCAGCGAGCCTGACCACCCGATCCTTACTGCAAACACATGGGTTGCGGAAGACCTATTCTATACCCGGATCATCACGGGACAAAGTATTGAAAATGCAAAAAAAACCTTTCAATGGTAGATCAAGTCGCAAAGATTATTCTTTTGACATCGGTTTTATTCCCGTCAAGGGCAATTTAACGCGTAAGTGCGATCGTGGGGTCAGTCGTGTTGAACAGCGCGCGCTCCTAAACTCGCGTCAGGCTACAGGTTAAGGCAGCAACCATTTGTTTTGGGAGGGGTGTGGGAATATTTTCTAAAATTATAATCTAGCCCCTGTTTTACTAAAACAAAATGTGCCCTTATCTTGCAGACGGTATTGTTGAAAGGTCTGGGTGTCAAATTGTATGTTAGTGTGTGTGTTGGAAAAGGTAATTAAGCTCCTAAACTTTATAAAATGCATATCTCGAACCAAAATCAAGCTTCCACTCACCCCCTCCCTTGATATCAGATGGTTGCTTCACTAATGGCGGGTACGTTGGAACATATCCATGCACACCTGCATCGTCGTCGTTTATCGCTCTGGTCAGTGGTAAATTCGCATTCTAGATCTATCATATTCCAGCAGCAATTATGTTCTCCATCTTTCAGTCACTTGGTTTGACCCGCGGGTCGGATCCCAGGGACCAGATGCATCCAAGATACCCCCAGCACCCAAGGGACCACATACAGGACTCCCTCATCGTCATCGAAGATATCGTTCACGTCGTCAACATCTTTTGCCACCACGATGACGACCACACCAGCAGCAACTAGATGGACAGCAGTGGCACGTCATCGATCGGGGGGCGACGCTAATGAATGTGAGTAAACACAGTAGTTTGTATTTAACATTTCTGCTTCAACCCATTCAACACTTTCTACTATAGATTCTAGCTCTATAGATTTACATGCCAACTAGTTCTATACATGCTGGGAGGGGCGGTCGGGTAGCCGAGTGTTTAAAGCATTCGCTCGTTATGACGAAGACCCGGGTTCGATTCCCGACATGGGTACAATGTGTGAAGCCCATTTATGGTGTCCACGCCGTGATATTGATGAAATATTGCTAAATACTTCGCCCGTATCCCCGACCATGATTTATATATGTAGCAAGTCAATTCCATTTTTAGATAAACGGTTTGGATTTTTAAAACTATTTTACCAACGTTTTTTGAAACCCAGTCTTGCAACAACCTTTATTCTTCCAAATTTGACCGCCTCCGTGGTCAAGCAGTAGAGCATCCGCCCGGAGAGCGGAAGGTCTGGGGTTCGATCCCTGGCAGTGTCATACCAAAAGACGTTAAAAGGTACTTGTTGTTACCCTGTCTCAGCATTAAGGGGCTAAAACAAGGACTGGTCAGCTCGGAGTCAGTATACTGTGTCTGAGTGGGGTACTCATGTTAAACTGTGGCATGGTATCTCAGTGAGCCAGCACTATGAATCGGCATTAGTCCGGACTAGTACAAGCAGCCACACACACACACGCACGTGCATTCACGTCGCTATATAAGTGCAATAATCTTGGACACAACGTTAAACCCAATTTCACCTCAACTCACCTCTTCCAAATTCTATCGATTCGTTCTTGCACAACAAGCTGTACTAGTCGCCTACCGTCAACTCCATGAATTGACCACATTTCCATTTTTGAAAAAAACCCATCATGCTTCTTTATCTCAAATATGAAACTTTATTAAACAAATATGTTTGAACCGCAAAGGTATATACAGTCTGTAAGACGAGTACATTGCTTTACAGAAAGGAAACATGTTGGTTTGGAATACGTCTTCTTCGCACACCAGAAAACCAGTTCATCCATTTCAAATCCAAATTAACACTCAGCAAACGTGCAAGAAGACAGAAACAGTAAATTAAACATCATGAATGATGTACCATGTCAATATTGTCAACAACATTATAAACATAGTTATTTAGACACTTTTAAGTTAGAAAGTGTCAAGATAAAAGACTGTGAACTGCTCCTTTGGTTTTCTGTAGCATCCAACAATCTGGATTTTAGTTGGTACCATGTTATATTATTATAGATCTTTAACCTGTATTATCAGTGTTGGAGATAGAAATAAAAATATTGTTTTGAAACTGAAGACACCACAAAATAAAACTTTTAGCAAATACTGAAATCTCATCGGTTTAAATAACAAATTGGAGTTTGTATATATGGTTAATAAAACGGAACAAACAAACTAAACATAGGTTAGTATGTCAACATCATCAAAAGAAGAGGACTTTTAATCTGAAAGGGATGTCAGATAATAAACAAAATAAAGTCATTATCATTTATTTCAATCATTTAAGCAACTTCATGCAATTTTTTAAAAATGTAATAGGCATAGACTTTCCTTTTCTTTTGCGAGGGACGTCTTAATGGCATTTCTATTAAACCTAGTTATCAAGACTAGTGTGCATAACAATAAAAATAAATGATCGCAAAAACGCTCCGTCTTGATGGCGGGTTAGAATTATTGTTCCCCAGAAACCTGTGCTGGTCGTAAGAGGCGACTTAATTGGTTTGGTCTTCAGGCTCTATGACATGGTTGATTGCGTGTCAGTGTACTCCGACGGCATGGAACGTTGCTCATAATATCAATCACAGGACTGTCTTGTCCAGATTCGATTATTTTTTACAAACTGCTGTCATATTGCTGGAATATTGCTGAGTTCGGCGATAAACAACCAACAAATCCACAAAAAACATCAACAGTGGGGATCTGCTCAAGATAGGTCCACAGCCACAATACTTGATAATTATTTTTATTTATGACCATAAGCCTGAATTTTTAAACAGGAATATGCATTGCAACAATGTAATATTTGTGTCAAGCGAATTTGTGTGTTTTTATCAACAGCCTGAAGCATAATTTTGATTTCATGACTTTTTTTATTTCTTTTGAGATTCAGTAGAAGTTTATTGCATTTGGACAATGACTAGTTGTCTGGAATGTAGTACTATTTATAATGTAAGCAGTCATGAGGAAGTTCTTTTATTAAGATGCTTGAATTATCGGTAAACTTCCGGAAAAGCATGGATGGCTGTCAAGCATTAAAGAAACGTGGAATTATTTGTGATGTTCTAGTGACACTGGACTGGTCAAGCTTGTTGTGGGAAGTGCTGGGAGCTGGTTAGACTTTAAAGTGGAGGGGCCTATCACAAACACATCTCACATTTCATCTGCAAAAGATCAGCCCGAATTCCCAGCCTTGGCCTATCTCGGAAGCTTGACCACTGTTGCGGAAAGGTGAATATTATCACTGAACTTTTTGCTATCACCGCTGCCATCATATTTTGTATTTTATACTGCCATTGAATATTGTACTACCATTCTATTGTGTACTGTCGTTGTCATTGCTGTGCAGTAATTTGTATTGATTTGTAAACCTAGTTAATTGTGTAATGCAAATTGTTGATTTTCTACCTATTGTTGGTTTTTGTTGGTTTCACACTAAATTCTTTGATGTTACAGATTTCTGGGTTAACATATTGTTTCATTTTGGGTATCAACTCGTAACCTGATATAATAAAACAGTATAATTATTCTTTTGTGAAATATCAGGATAATCACCACACAAGACGACTGAGAATCAAATCTTCATTCAGACGCATGTACGCACCCATGCACGCACGCACGCACGCACACACACACACACACACACACACACACACTTGTCATCAAGGCGACTATTCTTATCATAAGAAGTGACTGACGGGTGGTCAGACTCACTGACTTGGTTGATGCATGTCATCTATTTCCCTTTGGGTGGATAGATGCTCGGTATATCTTTCACTAGATTGTCTGGTCCAGACTTGATTATTTTCATATAGTTTTAATGTTGCTGAGTGCGACATTAAACAACAAACGCACAAACAAGCAGACAAACACTCACATATATCAATTATTTCTTTATTATAAGACGATGTTATTCTATTCTATTTTTCCAATGGATACCTTTTCTCTCAGATGCAGGCTCTCAATAACAGCAACAGCAGCAGCACCCACAATGGCAGCAGAACACCAGAGACTCCCTCAGAGGCAGCTACAACAGCAGCAGCTACAGCCTTACCAGGAGCTGATACATATTTTAGACAAAGCGCAAAGGACTTCGGTGAGATAATTTTATTTATCATTTGTTATTTATTGAGATTTCATGTTAATACAGACTTCCGTCCCCAACAATTGTAGAAGTACTGGTTTGTCCAGTACTGACTTACATTTAGCCTTGATGCAACTACAATAGTCACTAAGGCTGTTTCTATTCACCCGTGTATTCGGTGAATCGAGCCGTATTCATTCATGAATTGAATTTGTTATTTGTAGCCACTAGAATGTGCATTTACATACCCTGTACCTAAAAATATCCATAAAAGTTTATTAAAACATATTAAATGCATTGATTCCTTCAAAAACAACACTCTTATAATATTTAATTTTTACAGTATTGTGGTCACTGGTCATTGTCGCATTTGAGCAGATACTTGTACCTGGATAAGTGCAGTATATTAATGTTTAATATATTAATAATTAACAAACCATGTCAAATAATTTGTTATTGTTTCACTGAATATAACAAATAATACATCAACTGCTGACTTGTAATTGTATTCGTGAATTAATATTCGTATTCGTTACCCTATATTCATGATACAAATCGTATTCGCCTCATAGTGTATTCGTTGAAGCCCTAATAGTCACTCCTAATGCGCTGTCATCAGTTCATGAAATAATCGGACAATAGTATGTTAGGCTGCTCCATTGTCACATACGGGTGGCCCTGTTGTCCAAGGCACCGCAATTTGCTGTGCATAGTGTCTTTGGCACGTCAGAAACCTATGAACTAGTTTTCGAATCCCGGTTCGCAATGATTATATTTCTGGCGAAACCTCATTATCGGTGGTTTGAGAAGGAAGCTAACTATGCTTGCCTAATCGAAAGTTTGAGGTGGGCCCACATTCGAAACTAAACGTACTTGTTGTAGAGAATACTGTATGTACTACGTCAAAAATCTATATCACAAACTACTATTTCGTCTATTTAAGATGAGTACTGTGACTTTAAGTGGATTAGAATATACAAATGCATAGAAACTATAGCAGAACTCACTTGTACAAACATCGCAAAACTAGGTCATGGGGTCATTAATATTCATGAGTTATCCCTTTTATGGAACAAGTTCCCGGAATTTTTTTGAGGTCATATAGGCTTGTAACATGACTGAGTTTGATTCAAGTATAGACATAATTTACGGTGTCACCACCGACATTTATGATTGATGTGTTATATGTACTGGAAAACGTGGATTGTATGGCATGGTCTCTCAAATGTAATTTGAAGTATGTTTCTTGTGTTGTAACTATTTTTGCAAAACTTTGTTTTGGAACGAGAATGATCAGCTGATGACGTTATTGAAACTTCATAGACGTTTTGTACTTAATGTGGAGGCAACGTTACACTAAAAAAATTATTAAGACATTCCATCAATATAACAAAATGAGAACAATATATATTGCTACATGATATACATACAAAATAATTACAGATGCAGAGCTCCAGATAAGCTTTTGGTGTTGTGGGTATTTTACCCATGCTTTTTAAAATCATTGGGTATTAGTAATTCTATCTGGGTATTCAAATTTCTGTTACCCACTAGTTTTTACACATGTGGGTATTTAAGTTAAATATTTAAACACTATTCATCTAGTCCCTGCAAACTGGTGTCGTGTGGGTTCGAGAGCTTTTCAGGACTCAAAAATACCACGATACTTCCACAAGAAAGTGTGATGGCAAATTATCATGATGTAACTGTCATCTTGGAGTTTGGCAAGGTTGACGGAATGCCCGTTTATAATTTCAAAATAAGTTGCTGATTTGCTAATCGAATACGCAGGATTACTTCACAATATTTAGATGATATGCACAAGTTTCATTTTTGTAGTGTATCTGTAATGTTCGATGCGTATTTGATACGCTTGGATTTTATTTTAATGCGTCTCTCCGCATTTCTGATGCGTATTTCATGCAGATATGCAGCTTATCTGGAGCTCTGCAGATGTGAGCACACTAAATTACTTAGTCAACCCAATGAAGAATAGAGATTTACCACTGTGGGCCTGTGTCGATCACAAGATCTACATATATCACGAAAGGAGTGGACCCACATCTTAGAAAATGGTTATAAATGAGCCAACCTATTGAAGCTTAGCAATTTTATAAATATGATCCCTCCTGTTGCAATCTTTATGACGGAAAATGTGGGCCCACAATTAGAAATTGATTATCAGATCTAATTAAGCAACCTAATGAAACTAGGCGATATACAAATGTGGGCCCACTTGTTTCGATCACCATAAATGACGGGAACAATGTGGGCCCACATCATAGAAATAGGTTGTCTTTAAGTTAATGGAACTTCGCAATTTATAAATTTGTCCTTTCAGTTGCAATCTCTATGACAGAAAAATGCCCCACTACATTTAGAAATAGATCATCAGCACCATGCAAACCTATTAAAAATTTTCTGTAGTCCTATTCAAATGTGGGCCCACTATTTTGGATCACCATATATGACGGGGGAAAATATGGCCCACATTTTAGAAAATTGCTACCAGCACTAAACAAACCAAAGAAGATGTACATATCACACTCAACATATGACAATTATCGACTTTCTAAAATGTGGTCCCACTTGCAGTAATCTCTATTAAAAAAATAAAGTGGGCCCACATTTGTTGAAAAGAAATATTTTTCTGGGTTCTTAATTCCATTAGCATGCACCGTTTTTATTTTTCTGCGAGATACAAATGGGAAGAAAAATATATATTGTATTCAAACATTTAATTAAGAATATGGTTTACCTTTGGGATTAAATGGCCTGTTAATAATTGGACCAAAAACAACGTTCAGTGTGACTTGACGCCATTTTTCGTTAATACAAAAACAACAGATTGAAATTAGACTGACCTCCCTTTCCCAATATGAAACACTGATAATGCAGTTTTGCCATGTTTCTAGGTCTCTCAGTGCAATGCTTGAGGGTTTCACCCAACGAGACCTTCATCACTTCAGGCTTTCCTCCAACACTAAGCTGACATGCCGTGATATATGTGGAATACTGTTCAAAGCTGCGTTAAAACCAACTCAAACACTCATTCTCAAATACAATCTTGTCAGTTGACCTAATTGGAAATGCTAGAGAAAAATGTCTTTTGCCTGTTGAAAAAAGATAAAAAGTTTAATTAACTGTTGCTGTTGAAATATCGAGAAACTACCGATCTACCTACCTGTGGTTTGAGGTATTTCAGTCACATGCAGCCCTGTCGACAATTTTACAGGACAAAAGCCTTTGTCCCAGAATACATACAAACACATGATCATGCATGACCATTTTATATCAGATTTACAATTAGGTGTTTCTTTTTTTATTTACATAATAATGAAATACAGTAAACTATGTGATAACGAACACGCTTATAACAAACTGACGGATATAAAAAAGTGCTTTTTGGTCTCGTCCGTTGGCTGTGTATATGCTGTATCAATGCTTATAACGAACTGCGGTTACAACAAACTAAACTTTGTGGTCCCTTTTAGTTCATTATAACCGTAATTTACTGTACAGTCTCTTCTTGTAGTATCAGTGCTCTTACACTGAATGGGGTGGTCGGGTAGCCTAGTGGTTAAAGCGTTTGCTCGTCACGCTGATGAACCTGGTTTGATGTGTGAAGCCCATTTCTGGTGTCCCCTGCCGTGATATTGCTGGAATATTGCTAAAAGCGGCGTAAAACCATTCTCACTCACTCACTCACTCTTACTCTGAATGACAGTAAATATCATTCAATTAATACTTTTACCTCTAAAATATTTTGTTGAACTTGTTCCTCACAGAAGATTTGCAACAGCAAAATAGCTTTAAAGCTTGCATGACATAGCCTATCTTTCATTGTAAATGAGGACCGCCTCCATGGTCTAGTGGTAGAGCGTCTGCGAGATGAGCGGAAGGTCGGGTTCTCCATCCCTTGCTGTAACATACCAAAAGACGTTAAAAGATGGTACTTGTTGTTACCTTGGCTGGCGTTCGGCATTAAGGGGATGAAACAAGGTCGGCTCAGTCAGTGTACTGTCTTGAGTGGTGTTAAATTGGGGCATGCTTTCTCAGTGAACTAGCACTGTAAAATCAGCATCAGTCCAGACTAGTACAATCACACACACACACACACACACACACACACACACACACACACACACACACACACACACACACACACACACACACACACACACACACACACACACACACACACACACACACACACACACACACACACACACAGCACATTTAAGATTGCAACATCTAAATCTAGACTAGGATGTTGTACTGATATACTCGGACATATTCGGGGGCCCAACTCGCTCACTCTCCACAAAAGGAACAACATGGATATATTGTTAATATAGGCAGGATAGTAAATGTGCTGTTCACTAACTTCGGGCCGCTGTTACTAATCAAGTTAGTTGAATTCACCAGACTTTTGTGTAAGTGTCAGAAACCGTTTAATTTTTTTGCAAAGCTTTGTATATTTTTTAAACATATGCTGAACTGGTGCCTTTTAATGTTTTGGTGTTTGTGTATTTGCTTGTTTTCTTTAGTCATAATGTCTGCAATGTCTCATAAACGACTGAAGTTAAATAAATGAAATAACTTTTCAAGCCTGTTCGAAAATTGGTGCCATGAGCTATTTCCCCAAGAGTTATGTCCCTTGCTACATGTATCTTTGCAAAGTTAAGGCACTTGCTGCATGAGTTTTAACATGAACTTCCATATTATTCACTATTAAATGAACAAAACAATCTGTAATATGCTCCATATTGGGGGACAGTGATAACGCTGCTTTTCTTTTTGCTTGTTGTCACAGTTCTAATTCTAACATTTAGGAAGGGAGGTAATCAACACATACACCTGTTAAGCCTAGTGACTGTCCCCTGCTGTTATTGGTGGAGCAATGCTAAACAGCCACAACATCTAACTCACTCACCTACATTTTGCCCTGTGAAGATCCAGGTCAGAATTGGTGTTCAGCAACCCATGTCTATTGTAAGAGGCAGCTAAGGGGATCGGATGGTCAGTCTCACTGATTGGTTGATGTATGTCATTGTATCCCAATTCTGTAGATCAATAGTAAGGATGTCAATAACTGGATTGTCTGCTCCAGACCTGATTATTTACAGATCACTGCCAAATAGCTGGAATATTGCTTAGTATGGCTTTCAACAACAGAGAGAAACTCTTGTGTTTGCCCTAAATCGCTACTACTGCTACCACTACTACATCTTCTATATGAGTGAGCGAGTGAGTTTGGTTTTACGCTGCTTTTAGCAATATTCCAGCAATAATATGGCGATGGACACTGGAAAATAGGCTTCACTCATTGTACCCATGTGGGGAATCAAACCCGGTCTTTGCTAGACAAACCAACGCTTTAGCCACTTACCATCTTATATATGATCTCGGTGACCCATAGCAAAAATTTTAACCCAGTACCTTATTCTAGTTGTTGAGTAAAATACGAACCAGTCACCATGTGTGAATGTGCCCGCATTGATCATTCTAACATCCTATGGACCACTATGTGATTGTCAGTCTCATATTAGCTGCAGCATTCACTCCCTCACATGTCTACATGCGTTGGTAACTCTGCCACCTTCAGACGTCCCAGATACCTTTGAGCTTGTGTTCGAATTCTGGTACGTCCCGATTATCTTTCCAGATTTATCAGTGCCATACCCTTTGCTCTCCAAAGTGGTAAAGTCTGAGACCTGCATCACAGCTGGCTTTCCTCCAGCATCAAGCTGTTCTATGTCCACAAAGAAAATGCCATGACATATTTTATCATGAATTAATCTAAATACTGTTTGGCACTGAAGCAAACTCACTCACTCCACATAGTTTACAGAGTTCCAGAAGTTCTCTGGTCACAAGGGGCATGTGTGTCCCAGTCGTCTAAGGCACCATGATTCGCTGTGCAGAGTTGCGTCCCTTAGGTTCAAATCCCCTTTCCCCCCGATTATGTTTCCAGGTTTGTCAGCACCATACCCGTGCTCGTGTGTGTCACCGAAGTGGTAAACGTCTGAGATCTGAATCACTTCGGGCTTTCCTCCCACATTAATCGTGATTTAACTGTAATACTGTTAAAAGCAGCGTTAAACCCAACTCACTCATTCTCTGGTCACAAGCAAAATACATGGAAACGGTTTAACTTGGATTTTCCTCGAAAGAAAAGGTTTGATTTGACATGAGATTTGTGTTTGAAGAGTATATTTCTCAATATAGACATTTCAAACTACCGATATAAACCTGTTGATATATACTGCTGGGAACAGTGAATCTGTGGATTTCTGCAAGATTTGAATAGTAAATAGTAAACTCTAAGCACGAGTGTAATACAGTAATTCATTGAAGTGCTTTTTTATTTAAAAAGTGCTGAAATATGAACTTAATTTATTAAGCAGTTGTTTTTAAGTTTTCTTTAAGTTATGACACTTGTAAGATTTACAGACAAGATTAATATCTGAAGTTGTTGTGGGTAGATTCTTGAAGTAGATAAGTGTATATGTGGGTCAAGGAATAGATGTTTCCTTCCTGGTTCTACGTGTGTTAATGAATATCTGCTTACCACTTCAGGTGTCATAACGAGGGACCAGGACGCATTCATCTGAAAAAGCAGCAATATGTCACCAGCCTCACTCACCAGACTCGATCAGTTGCCATCCATCATCAGTTTCCACTAGCCTCAGCCTGAGCCTCCAGCTTCCATTGGTCTCACCATCAGTAGTCAAGCAGTGAAACTGAAAATCCTCCTTCACCGTCAGCATCCACGTCAACCTGGTACCTGTCCAGATACAGTAAGTAAAACTGAAGATAAACAAATCATTTATATTACAAGAATTATTTGTTTAGGGCAAACATGTTCCCCGTCATATGGAATCAAGATATGATTTCTGCTCTATATCTCACTTCAACAGCTGTCATACTGGAGCATGCATTCCCGAAACTCGTTCGTCGACTATCAACAACTTCAAAAAGGTCCTTACACATGTGCATTGATCGTTGTTTGTTTATAAGTCATTGAAATTAACAAAATACTGTTTCTTCTACAGGTGTGGCTACCTTCTCCAACACCTGCCAATGACACTGCATCATGTGCAGGAATAGAAACCCTCTGTAATACTCCATAGCCATGTTTCCTATCACTGATAAATACAAAGTGGTTCTGAAATCAACTCATATCCAGCATGATACAAAGATTACAACTTTACATGCTGGTGTTATCAGGATTTTGTTTTGTGTGTGACGATCGTCCACTTCCAAGTCCCTGATGGTGTCCATGTGTACCTCCTGATGACTCGGCAGCTCCGAGATGTTGAGGGGTGTTTTATGTTTCATGGCTCATACTCCTACTTGAAACACCCACTAACACCTTCTAGTTGAACGATGACTCGGTTGTATTCAAAAGCATCTTATCAGGTAGTTTTTGGAGAGGGAATTGTTTAAATGACTTTGAAACAGGAAATCCTTTCTCGTTTAGCATGTCAGATCTCACTGGTATGTCTGAAGTATCAACATTACATTTGGTTGGTTACACTCAACAAAATATTTCAATTAGTTTTCTTGATACTCGGAGTTGAAGGTGGATATTCCTAATCATGTACGGTGCTGTGGTAGGATGTTGGCAGTATCAGTCTACCACTAGGATGGATGTTGAACAGAGCTAAGTGACAAGGTAAGTTTCAAACTGCACTTATTTGATGGTTTTGAAAGTATGAGGTTCACTTATGACAGACTGTTTCAAACAACTTTCTCCAGATATTCAGGACTCCCAGCCTTTCTTTCCCTTTATGGAACACCCCTATGATAAATTCAATTCCAAAATATTTGTTCCAGGTGTATATGAAATGACATCTGATCACATCTAGATGTGCACAGGTGGTCTCGCCTCAGCTGTAGACTGCACCCGTCTACCACACCCACCTGCCTCACCTGTCTGCCACACCCGTCTACCACACCCGTCTACCACACCCACCTGCCTCACCTGTCTGCCACACCCGTCTACCACATCTGTCTCATCTCTGGGCCATGGTGAGTATATGAACGCTCGGTCGCTGTAGTTAGCTGGTTACTTTATATGCACAATGAAGACTAGAAACATCTAGAGATGCCACTATATTGCACCTACAGCCTTAGACATTGGCTTGCAAATAATAATATCAACATTGTAAATATAGCTGTGATCAGCGATGTCGGGCTCTATGATTTCCCATTTAACATCAGGTTTCTATCCATTTAGCTGTCAGGAGGTTAAATAAGCAAATGCCATGACAAGTGAAAATATGAATTTACTGATCTAGTTCTAATTTGTATCCATTCGATGAATACTTTGCGAATGATTAAACCATGCTATTTTTTAACAATGTGATAATTCACGGGTTTGTTTTGACGTACAGTCTTCTTTTCAACAACAGCTCGTTTGGTTGCTGGTCTTCTTTGATTAGCCCCCGAAAGGATGATGCACATTAGACCTGTCCTTCCAGCTTCACACAACCTGTTAACTGGATCATTGCTAGGGGAGGTTACTCTATTTGACTCTTGTCACGAGTTAGGTGGCGCTCGCATTTCCCACCCCGTTGGACAGCCATATTCAGCTTGTTGTAGTGCGAGACAAAAATGGACGTAATATGATAAATTTTAGGCTTTCATTTTTTTCTGTGTATCTGTGTTTACAAACTGATATTGTGGGTTACATATTCAATGGCTTTGATGTTCATACTAATGAATTGTTGGATATATTGTACCTTTTGAAAAGTAGGTGCATCTCTTGCTACACATCATGTGGCTGGGATTTGTGGGATTTGCAACAATTGTCTCATCATCCCTACCTTGCTACTAATTTTGCCCATGTTCCAACATACCGTATATGACCGCGGATAAGCCGACCCCGTAGATTAGCCGAGGTGTTAACTTGACCATTGAAATACGAAAGAAAATGATATGACCCGCAGATAAGCCGATCAAGGAATTGAAAGGCAAAAAACACTGCGAAGTCGGACTGCAAGACATGTGCCGGTACTCGCAGATATTAAAAAATATAAGATGAAAAACGTTGTAATTATATTGAAAAAGTCATTATTATTTCTAATAAAGATTTAACAAACCAGTCATCCACTTTCATAATGTGGGAAGCTGTTTCTCGTGGGTTTTTTTAATCTCATAATGATCGTTATATGTTGCCATCAACAACAAGCGCCATTTTGTGAATTGGTGTATATAGAAATATGAACCCGTGAGAATATATATCAGCTAGAGCGAAGACTCGCAGTTTGAATTCAGCATCGTAAGCATGACGTTTTCGTTTCAAACTCATGATGAGAATGTTAGTCAGTACTTACTTACTTACTTTGGAGATTTAACGTGCGCTTTCCGACTGATGCGTATTTCGCACACGGGCCCGGCCAGGCCATTTAATGTGTTTCCGAAAGGGGCGAAGGTGGTCTGTGCAACCCAAGGGGGGGGTTTTAGGGGTTGCTTATATAGAATTTGGGAATTTTGAGATTTGGAATAGATGCCGATGGGATTGGGGAGGAGAACTAAGGGAGCTGGGTATGGTGGATGTTTGTTTGTTTATGTGATTTTGATTTGGTAGGTTATTGTGTTTTTAGATGCGTTTTATTAGTTCCGTTTTTATTAAGAATACGCCTAAGGCCTTGAAGTTTTCTAGTTTATTTTGTGGGTTTAGTATTTCTTCTAGAGTTAGAGCCTTGTTTAGATTGAGGGTGGTTTGTAATGCGGTTCGATGTGTTAGGTAGTGTGTGCAGTGGATGAGTGCGTGTTCTGGGGTTTCTGGTTGTTTGCAGTGTGGGCAGTTACCTGTAGTGTGTTTTTTAAATTTTTTTAGGTGGTTATTTAGGTTGGTGTGTCCTGTTTGGAGTTTAGTGATTACTCTGTCGATTTTTTTGGATGGATGGAGAATTTTTGGTTTGGTTAGTGGTTTGCTGAGCACTTTTTTGATTTGGCTATTTGAGTTTAGATATAGGTTATGCCATTTTTTTGTGATTTTTTGCTTGTTTACACTTTTAATTTCTGATTTTGAGATGGGTAAGTTTAAGCTTATTTCTGGGATTTTGAGGGATAGTTTAGCTGCTTTATCGGCGTTTTCATTACCGTATATTCCTACGTGGGCGGGTATCCACAAGAAGGTTATTTGTTTGCCTGCCTTAGTTAGGTCGTTGGAGCTTTTAAGTATTTGATTTATTAATTTAGGTCGGTTTTTGGTATTTTTGTTTTGGAGGGCTTGCAGTCCACTTAGGGAGTCGGTAAGTATTAGGATTTTTTTGTGTTTTTTGGATTCTTGATTATGGAGGGCTGAGGCCATGCCCATTAGTTCTGCCGTGAATATTGATTGGTTGTTTGGGAGTCGGAAGGATTGTGTGGTTTTAGTTGGTTGTGTGGTATGGACTCCGAAACCTGTGTGTTTGGAGGTCGGATCTGAGGATCCGTCCGTGTAAATGTGACACCAATTTGGCCAATTTTCGTGTATGTATGCTAGTGTGGTAGTTTTAGCTATGTTTGGGTCGGTTTGTTTATTTATTTGGCTAGCTAGTGTTGTGTCTATTTTGGGTATTTTAAGTTTAGGGGTGAAGATATTTGATTGTTTGCAGTTTTGTTTAAGATTTTTAATTTGGTGTTCATTTAGGTAGTTTGTTATTCTTTGGGATATTGGGGTAAGTAAGGGGTGTTTACGAGCTAGAGCTTGGTTTTTGGGGCTGATGTTTTGGTTTATTAAGTTTTGGATGAGAGGGTTTGATTGGGACGCGGCCCAGAAATTTAAGCTTAGCTGTTCCCTGCGTAGACTTAGTGGCATTTCTCCTGTTAAGGCCTGAAGTGAGGTGTAGGAGGTGCCATGTTGGGTGCGTGTAATTAGTTTGAGAGCCTGATATTGTATTGAGTCAAGTTTTTTAGATAGAGAGTTGTTTAGGGTGTTGTATATGGCGCAGCCGTAGTCTAGTTTTGATCTAATTAGTGATATGTAGAGAGAGAGGAGGGTATCTTTGGATGCTCCCCAGTTAGAGCCAGTTAGGCATCTTAGGGTGTTTAGGTCTTTACTGCATTTAGTTGTTAGGTTTTGGATGTGAGCATCCCAGGTGAGATGTTCATCGAAAATAAGTCCTAAGAATTTGGTTTGTTTTTTAAATTTGATTGTTTGATTGTTTAGCTGGAGGATTGGGGAGGCGGGTTTCATGTTTTTATGTTTGAATACTATTCCTGTTGTTTTTTCTGAGTTAAGGGAGAAGCCCCATTTGTCAGCCCATTGTTGTATTTTATTCAGAGATTTTTGGAGTAAATTTTGGACCATGTTCATGCTTTTAGTGCGGATCCAGATGGCTCCATCATCCGCGAATCGTTAGTCAGTAAAAATATACCAACTTTTATAACCCCCTCTATACCACTATTGTATGTTAATCCAATTGAATTAAATAAACTATCATACTATGAACACATTGAATGACCATCACTTACTCACAGGCTTCTTTAGTTTATTAAACTAATCTCTCGAAAACAAAGGAAGTAAGCCCCTACTCCCAACACGATCGCTAAGCACCCACAACTTGAAAATGTTTGTGTAAACAACATGACAATACCAATCGGCCCGTTATTATCAATGCTCATTTCCTTGTGTACCGTGTTGCTTTTTAAACAACAGGAAGCAATCACAGTGGTCACCATTTGTGACGTCACAGGAAACTGCTGATCACATGTTTTTGCAAATGGCGAACGGAATAACTCGCTGATACAGTTGTTTATTTGCCTCTTTCAATAAAGGTAGACACTTGTTCACTATCAATTTATGAACTTTGCAAAACGTACGTAATAGCTATTGGCGATTTCATCTGGGGGTTATATATTATAGCTGTGAATTGAGAAATGTATTGTTCAACGGAGTCATAACCTGGTCTTAAAAATGCATGGAAGCTTTCAGCAATTCTCTTAGATATGCCACAACAGCTAGTCAGACTCTTCTGTGATTGTTTTCGATGCCAGAGATCGCAAAGGACAAACTTCTAAAGAAACAATTACCATCACCCTCAATAGGTACTGTTTTACATGGTTCACCAATTTCCACGCCAAGCTCCCGATCCTGACACTTTGATAAATGTTGATGTTGAATAGGAAGTTTTTTGCACAGCTCTTGACATTCATCTGAAGAAACATGGCAGAATAGCGTCATATTTTGGTCATTTGCAGTTATCTCCCCACTACCATATCTTGTGAGTTCTCATCAAGTTCATCAATATGCACCACCACCCCGATCATTCTCATTAGTTTCACGTGTCGCATCATCAGGCCCATTGAATAGCATCGCACTTTGGTCAGTCTCAATCATTTCCACACTTCCATCCTCTGAGTTGTCGAGTTTATCAATATGCACTACATCATCATTATTATCATTGGTATCACTTGTATTGTCCGACTAAATGTCAAAAGTAATGTCGTGCCTCAACCCCAGTGGTAATTCTCATGCTTGTCACTTCAAATTGTGTCTCTGCAATTAGGTTCATTGAGCGTGCAAGATTCAAACAGTGTTCATGGACCTGATGCAGGCTTGTGTACTGGATAAGATTGCTAGTACCATCAGGGACTTGTAATCCTTCAATGTTCCGAGAATAGGAATAATACACTTGGTATTTCTCATTTCTGTCTATCACAGCAAATGTTGCTCCTCCAAATGTCACAAAATTTGCGTCATGGTCTGAAGATACTGTTTGAAGAGCAGCATCGAGACACATCTGTTGTGGAATATCAGCGAATCACCCCCAAATGATACTGACCTCAGTGGGGGAAAACATACACTCTTTTGTTCCATTTGCACAGAAGTCATATCTTATCACCAGCATGAGGAAACTCCAGCAGAGAATAGTTAAAACCCAAACCTCACCTCAGACACCTCACTTTGATTTGCCATTATGATCACAAACTGCTCATGATGTCAATCCCTGTATTGTCTGGTCCAGACTGTTAATTACCTTTATGGCCCTTTCCACTGTTGGCCCTTCTCTCACTCAACACACCACTGACAGTTCATGTCAAATCCCCGCCATTCGTAAACACGCTGCTTCCTCTCTCATTTTTCCCATCTCTCCCCAGCTTCCGCTCACGCATGCGCACACGTAGTCAAGTTCCGAGGTCACTTCCAGTACACTCGAATGTAAATATACCACACAATGTGGTTAGGACTGACATGTTATCAATCTCCCACTTCTTTAAAGTTTGTCTTCAAATGTGATAAGGCTGGAGTGACAAACTTTGCTGGCTGTGTCAAAATTCCCTTTGTTAATATGTAAAGCCTTCCCTCAGACTTTCTAGGTAAAAGTAAAAATAAATTTCTTAAAACCAGTCTCTGTACAGTATATCCCAAGAACAGTTTCCAGTCTCTGTACAGTATATCCCAAGAACAGTTTCTTCACATATAACCTCAAATATTTTTGATTTGTATAAAATAGTTTTATGTAAAAGAAGGATGCAGACTGTTCCAACAAACATATACAACTTGCAAGTTGTGGCTTCTCATGCTGTCTGCACAATGTGCCCTCTCTTTGTTATGTTATAACTAAGAATTGGCTCCTTTAATCTTAGCACAAGCAGTTTTAGAATGTTGAATAATAGTAGGACCAATAAAGAAATGCACCACCATCATCAGGAATTCAACTTCATCACTGGTTGTTGTTGTTGATTGTTTTATGAACTAATCACACATAGTATGTACATATAAATAAGCACTACAGATAAATAAAACATGTGTGACTGGGTTGAGATACTATTTCATAAAAACAGGTTAAAAGATGATGCAGTGTATGATAATATCTTCACAGATTTCCTTCTTCAAGGACCCCTAGTAGCTTCATAGGTGAAGCGCCCTCTTTGGTCAGACAGTCTGCCAACTGGTTATTTGTGTCCACCCATGTCACATCTCCTATCTGTCCACATTCCACTAACTCCTTGATCCCACTTATTTCCATTCTCAGTCTTTATTCTTTAACAGGTTTAGTGGATTTTAGAGCATCATACAGTGATTTAGAGTCTGTGATACAGGTCAATCTCATTCTGTTGTGTTTCTCACCACCCAGTTCTCCAAACAACATTGATAGGTACACTCCTGTATCAATACTATCGGCCATCGCCAAAGTTTCACCAGCCAGTGTGCTTTGCACCACCCGACGAATCTTCTTCGAATTCCAACATAAAGGTGTCATCTTTTCTGTACTGCCTGTGAGGAAAATCATGTGTCCACCCTGTGTGCCTCCATCTGGCAGGGTTCTTAACGAAGCATCACTGAAAACTACAAGTGAAAGTTCCTTTCCTACATTCTGAAATTTCAGGTTGACATGTTCTGACATAATCTTCCTAATAATCTTGTTTGCTGTCAAAAGATATTCAACTTTGGCATCCTTCACACATGCTTCTAGTCGGCAAGCATCAAATATAACATCAGGACGACTCTGTTTAGCTATCCACAGTATTTGTCCTACCTTGGATCTGAGTTCATGCTTCTCAATATCGTTCAGGGGTAAAGATTTCTGAGCGGATCTAGATTTATCAATCTGGACAAAGTTGAGGCTTTCTGCATATTTCTGTTGATGTAAGAAAATGTGTCCGTCCTGGCAAGATAAGTTCATTCCCAAGTATTGAAAAGCTTGGTTTTCTTCTTTTCCAACCTTGAAGTATGATCTCACAGGTTCCATTACATTTGATCTGAATTCTGCAGATCCACCCCAAATAAAGTCATCAACATGACATGCCAATATTCCAACAGTTTCTTGATCTTGTCCTTCCCAGAAAAATACTGCAGGGTTAACTCTCGATACCTTAGCTCCTAGTTTCAACATGACTGACTTGACTTTCTGATACCAATGTAGTGATGCATCACTTAGTCCATAGACACACTTCTTAAGATGCCAGAGTATTCCAGGTACGTTTGCTTCTTTCGGAGGTCTAATGTATACGTCTCTCTTCATCTCTTCACCTTGAAGAAACGCAGTTTTAATATCCATTAAATGAGGTTTCCATTTCTTCTGACAAAATACTGCCAAGATAAGTTTCAGCGATTCTTTAGCACATGTTGGGGAATCCTTTTGAATGTCCGTATTCTCACCTTCTTCGAATCCTCGGGCAACTAACCTTGCCTTAGGTATTATTATCCCCTGTCACAAAGTGGAAGGGCGATATAGGAATGGGTGCCGTCCGTCCGTCCGTCCGTCCGTCCGTCACATTTCGTTTCCGGAGCAGATCTTGAAAACTGTACCATGTTTCTTCGTCATACTTGGCACATAGATAGGTCTAGTGGTGAACTGGTGCCTTTTGATAGTTTGGGATTTAATTTTTTAATTTTTTTTTGAGTTTCCATGGCAACGACATTGATTTAGACTGAAAATGGCAGTATTCCTCGTTTCCGGAGCAGATCTTGAAAAACGTACCGTATATCTTCACCAAACTTGGCACATAGATAGATCTAGTGTGAACTGGTGCCTTTTGATAGTTTGGGATTTTTAAAAAAGTTAAAAAGTTTGAGTTTCCATGGCAACGACTTTGATTTAGACTGAAAATGGCAGTAGTCCTCATTTCCGGTGCAGATCTTGAAAACCATACCATATTTCTTCACCAAACTTGGCACATAGATAGATCTAGTGGTGAACTGGTGCCTTTTGATAGTTTGGGATTTTTAAAAAAGTTATTTTTTTGAGTTTCCATGGCAACGACTTTGATATAGACTGAAAATGGCAGTAGTCCTCGTTTCCGGAGCAGATCTTGAAAACCGTACCATATTTCTTCACCAAACTTGGCACATAGATAGAGCTAGTGGTGAACTGGTGCCTTTTGATAGTTTGAGATTTTAAAAAAAGTTATTTTTCGAGTTTCCATGGCAACGACTTTGATTTAGACTAAAAATGGCGGTAGTCCTCGTTTCCGGAGCAGATCTTGAAAACCATACCATATTTCTTCACCAAACTTGGCACATAGATAGATCTGGTGGTGAACTGGTGCCTTTTGATAGTTTGGGATTTTTAAAAAAGTTAAAAAGTTTGAGTTTCCATGGCAACGACTTTGATTTAGACTGAAAATGGCAGTAGTCCTCATTTCCGGTGCAGATCTTGAAAACCATACCATATTTCTTCACCAAACTTGGCACATAGATAGATCTAGTGGTGAACTGGTGCCTTTTGATAGTTTGGGATTTTTAAAAAAGTTTTTTTTTTGAGTTTCCATGGCAACGACTTTGATATAGACTGAAAATGGCAGTAGTCCTCGTTTCCGGAGCAGATCTTGAAAACCGTACCATATTTCTTCACCAAACTTGGCACATAGATAGAGCTAGTGGTGAACTGGTGCCTTTTGATAGTTTGAGATTTTAAAAAAAGTTATTTTTCGAGTTTCCATGGCAACGACTTTGATTTAGACTAAAAATGGCGGTAGTCCTCGTTTCCGGAGCAGATCTTGAAAACCATACCATATTTCTTCACCAAACTTGGCACATAGATAGATCTGGTGGTGAACTGGTGCCTTTTGATAGTTTGGGATTTTTAAAAAGTTATTTTGAGTTTCCATGGCCACGACTTTGATATAGACTGAAAATGGCAGTAGTCCTCGTTTCCGGAGCAGATCTATCCCCTGCCACGAAGTGGAAGGGGGATATTGGAATGGGTGCCGTCCTTTCGTCCGTCAGTCACATTTCGTTTCCGGAGCAGATCTTGAAAACTGTACCATATTTCTTCACCAAACTTGGCACATAGATAGATCTACTGGTAAACTGGTGCCTTTTGATAGTTTGGGTTTTTAAAAAAAGTTATTTTTTGAGTTTCCATGGCAACGTCTTTGATATAGACTGAAAATGGCAGTAGTCCTCGTTTCCGGAGCAGATCTTGAAAACCGTACTTATATTTTTTCACCATACTTGGCACATAGATAGGTCTAGTGGTGAACTGGTGCCTTTTGATAGTTTGGGATTTAATTTTTTTTTATATTTTGAGTTTCCATGGCAACGACTTTGATTTAGACTGAAAATGGCAGTAGTCCTCATTTCCGGAGCAGATCTATCCCCCGCCACGAAGCGGATGGGGGATATAGGAATGGGTGCTGTCCGGCGGTCCGGCCGTACTTCCGTCCGTCAGTCACATTTCGTTTCCGGAGCAGATCTTGAAAACCGTACCATATTTCTTCACCAAACTTGGCACATAGATAGATCTACTGGTAAACTGGTGCCTTTTGATTGTTTGGGTTTTTAAAAAAAATTATTTTTTGAGTTTCCATGGCAACGTCTTTGATATAGACTGAAAATGGCAGTATTCCTCGTTTCCGGAGCAGATCTTGAAAACCGTACTTATATTTCTTCACCATACTTGGCACATAGATAGGTCTAGTGGTGAACTGGTGCCTTTTGATAGTTTGGGATTTAATTTTTTTTTATATTTTGAGTTTCCATGGCAACGACTTTGATTTAGACTGAAAATGGCCGTAGTCCTCGTTTCCGGAGCAGATCTTGAAAACTGTACCATATTTCTTCACCAAACTTGGCACATAGATAGATCTAGTGGTGAACTAGTGCCTTTTGATTTATTTTTTTTAAAAAAAAGTTATTTTTTGAGTTTCCATGGCAATGACTTTGATTTAGACTGAAAATGGCGGTAGTCCCCTTTTCCGGAGCAGATCTATCCCCTGCCACGAAGTGGAAGGGGGATATAGGAATGGGTGCCGTCCTTTCGTCCGTCCGTCCGTCCGTCACATTTCATTTCCGGAGCAGATCTTGATAACTGTACCATATTTCTTCACCAAACTTGGCACATAGATAGAGCTAGTGGTGAACTGGTGCCTTTTGATAGTTTGGGATTTTTAAAAAAGTTATTTTTCGAGTTTCCATGGCAATGACTTTGATTTAGACTGAAAATGGCAGTAGTCCTTGTTTCCGGAGCAGATCTTGAAAACCGTACCATATTTCTTCACCAAACTTGGCACATAGATAGATCTAGTGGTGAACTGGTGCCTTTTGATAGTTTGGGATTTTTAAAAAAGTTATTTTTTGAGTTTCCATGGCAACGACTTTGATTTAGACTGAAAATGGCAGTAGTCCTCATTTCCGGAGCAGATCTTGAAAACCATACCATATTTCTTCACCAAACTTGGCACATAGATAGAGCTAGTGGTGAACTGGTGCCTTTTGATAGTTTGGGATTTTTAAAAAAGTTATTTTTCGAGTTTCCATGGCAATGACTTTGATTTAGACTGAAAATGGCAGTATTCCTTGTTTCCGGAGCAGATCTTGAAAACCGTACCATATTTCTTCACCAAACTTGGCACATAGATAGATCTAGTGGTGAACTGGTGCCTTTTGATAGTTTGGGATTTTTAAAAAAGTTATTTTTTGAGTTTCCATGGCAACGACTTTGATTTAGACTGAAAATGGCAGTAGTCCTCATTTCCGGAGCAGATCTTGAAAACCATACCATATTTCTTCACCAAACTTGGCACATAGATAGATCTTGTGGTGAACTGGTGCCTTTTGATAGTTTGGGATTCTTAAAAAAGTTATTTTTTGAGTTTCCATGGCAATGACTTTGATTTCGACTGAAAATGGCGGTAGTCCTCGTTTCCGGAGCAGATCTTGAAAACCGTACCATATTTCTTCACCAAACTTGGCACATAGATAGGGCGAGTGGTGAACTGGTGCCTTTTGATAGTTTGGGATTTTTAAAAAAGTTATTTTTTGAGTTTCCATGGCAACGACTTTGATTTAGACTGAAAATGGGGGCAGTCCTTGTTTCCGGAGCAGATCTTGAAAACCGTACCATATTTCTTCACCAAACTTGGCACATAGATAGAGCGAGTGATGAACTGGTGCCTTTTGATAGTTTGGGATTTAAATTTTTTATATTTTTTGAGTTTCCATGGCAATGACTTTGATTTAGACTGAAAATGGGGGCAGTCCTCGTTTCCGGAGCAGATCTTGAAAACCGTACCATATTTCTTCACCAAACTTGGCACATAGATAGAGCGAGTGGTGAACTGGTGCCTTTTGATAGTTTGGGATTTAAATTTTTTATATTTTTTGAGTTTCCATGGCAATGACTTTGATTTAGACTGAAAGTGGCAGTAGTCCTTGTTTCCGGAGCAGATCTTGAAAACCATACGATTTTTATTCACCATATTTTGCGCATAGATAGGTCTAGTGGTGAACTGGTGCCTTTTGATAGTTTGGGATTTAAATTTTTTATATTTTTTGAGTTTCCATGGCAACGACTTTGATTTAGACTGAAAATGGCAGTATTCCTCGTTTCCGGAGCAGATCTTGAAAACCGTACTTATATTTCTTCACCATACTTGGCACATAGATAGGTCTAGTGGTGAACTGGTGCCTTTTGATAGTTTGGGATTTAAATTTTTTATATTTTTTGAGTTTCCATGGCAACGACTTTGATTTAGACTGAAAATGGCAGTAGTCCTGGTTTCTGGAGCAGATCTTGAAAACCGTACCATATTTCTTCGTCATACTTGGCACATAGATAGGTCTAGTGGTGAACTGGTGCCTTTTGATAGTTTGGGTTTTTAAAAAAAGTTATTTTTTGAGTTTCCATGGCAACGTCTTTGATATAGACTGAAAATGGCAGTATTCCTCGTTTCCGGAGCAGATCTTGAAAACCGTACTTATATTTCTTCACCATACTTGGCACATAGATAGGCCTAGTGGTGAACTGGTGCCTTTTGATAGTTTGGGATTTAAATTTTTTATATTTTTTGAGTTTCCATGGCAACGACTTTGATTTAGACTGAAAATGGCAGTAGTCCTGGTTTCTGGAGCAGATCTTGAAAACCGTACCATATTTCTTCGTCATACTTGGCACATAGATAGATCTAGTGGTGAACTGGTGCCTTTTGATAGTTTGGGATTTAAATTTTTTATATTTTTTAGTTTCCATGGCAACGACGTTGATTTAAACTGAAAATGGCAGTAGTCCTTGTTTCCAGAGCAGATCTTGAAAAACGTACTATATTTCTTTACAAAAAGGCCCAGTTAACATAGTTCACAGGAGCTAATGCATTGCACACACCCGACATGTCATATTGGTGGGGGATGTGAGTATTTCATGCTTGTTTTCTCTGGTTTTTCTTTAAATGTACAGACCCACCTGGTTGACACACATCTTTGCCTACCATCGACAACTTCTTTGTAAACTCCATTTTTCTTCCAATTATCAAGTTCAGATAGCTTGAGTTTAGTCCATGCAACATCTTCTGTAATCATGACGTTTTCCTCCATGATTTCACAGGGGATTATCCTTAAATCTTCTACCCTGAACAAATCAACTGTACCAGCTCCTGTTTTGCCTGTTGCTTTTCCTGCTCTGCTAAGAACCTTTGCACAGACTTGATCTCCAGTGTCTTGATGTGCATATGAAATTGTCTGCCCAGACTTTATTTGTGATATTCGTTCATGTAGATTGTTCAATTCAGAAACTTCTTTTGTTTGTATCTCTAGGTCACTGTTTTCCTCGACACTATCATGTCTTTGCACAGTTTCCTCTTGTTCTACTTGCCTCTCATTATGTTCATTGTTATTTTCAGGAATTTCCTTTTCTACGCAACGCCTCATTCTACTTCTATGAACCCTCACCACAATTCCTCCATTTCTCACGAAAACCACAGTACCGTCTTGTCCTATTACAGTTCCTGGACCCTTCCATTTAGGATCATCTGACCTCTTGAAGTAGACCTTCTCACCAGTCTCAAAATTTCCAGCAACCGGACGAATCTGCTTTCTGAGGGCTCTTCTCAATCTTTCAGAACTTTCAGCTTCTATGAAAGCCTGTCTTGATGCAAACATTGTATTAATATGTTTTCCCACAGTTGCACTTGTTGTAGTGTCCTCAAGCGATGGTGCCTTGTCAGTCAGAACTGATGGTAGATTTGGGTTTCGTCCAAAAACCAACTGGTATGCGCTGTATCCAGAAATGTTACTGAGGCTGTTCTTGGCAATTAATGCCCAACCAAGTGCCGTTTCCCACTCACAGTTCTTCTCAGATTTCACCTTTCTCATGATATTTGTCAAAGTCTGATTGTGGCGTTAAAGCAATCCATTGCTCCATGGACTCTCAGCTGCTGTGGTCTTTACTTCAATGTTGAAATTCTCACACATGTCTCTCACTTCAGCATTGGTGAATTCTCCTCCATTGTGGTGCTCCATGAATACTTATCCAATGCTGAATAAAGTTCTGAACAAACACTGATGATTGCTTACTTCTAATAATAGCTCCAGCAGTAAATCTGGTAAATTCATCAATAATGTGCAAATACCACAGGCTCTTTCCAAGTTTGTGTAAGTCAACAGCCACTGTCTCATTAAAATCTGTAGCCTTAGGAAATCCAACTGCTGGCTTAGTTGGTTGTTTCCTATACCTTTCACATGTTTCACATTTCTCAACTATTTCTGTTAGTGTCTTCAAGATGTCGGGATCTTTATTTCCTGCATTTTGAATAAGCCTCTGTAATCTTTCAGCTGTGGGGTGTCCAAACTGCTTGTGAAGCTTCTCCAGCGCTTTCTTTTGATTCTTTTCACCAATATTTTCTTTTATGAAGAGTGCTTCTGAATCTAACTGTTTAACTGTACACCGCTCCAGGCCACGATCTGAAGTTTGTTCAGCAGGAAAATCTCTTTGTCCAACTAGATCAATGCAATAATGTCCAGTTGATGTCAGTTCTAAGTTCACTGGTTTATGAAACATGATAGCTGTGTCATTTGGTAAATCAAGAATTAATCCAGCTTTCTTCATTGATGGTTTTCCAAGCAAAAGAGGAATGTCCAATTCTACAACTTCTGTGTTTATAGTGCACCGAGTGTCACAAATTACTGCTGGTATCATAACATTGGATGATGAGAAAACTTTCACTCCATCTCCAAATCTAAAGCTCTTACTGCTAGGATTTGAAATAATTTCATCCCTTTCCTGACTACTGAGTGTCTCTATGTATTGGTCCAACCATTGCTGTCCACACACTGTACTTGTACAGGCAGTGTCTAGTACTGCACATCCCAATGCTTCTGTTAGTAGAATTTTGTTCTCCGTACTTTGCTCCTTTGTAAACAGTGTCAAGTTACATTGCTCTGTCTGATCTTCTGTTTCTACCATTTTCACGTCCTCATTGTTTCTTGGTTTCTCTTGGTGTAGGCAATCTTTAGCCCAATGGAAAGTTGACTGACAAATTACACATTGGCTGCGCTTTCCAAACCTGTTAATTGGATTCGTTCCCCTTTCAGGCGTATCATTTCTGTGACCACTGTAAGCTGAACTGTATCTGTCACGTAGCTCATTCCTGTACCTTGGACCCGAGTATCTCTGTCCTTGTTGACGTCCTCTATAACTGCTCTGGCTGTTTCTTGTGTAATATGCTGATTCCTGTTTCACACATATGGCGCCGTCAGAATCCTGACTTTTAACATTACCAAATATTCTCTTGAATGCTGATTTCATAGATTCAAAGTTTCTATCGTTAGCTGCTGGCAAAACCAACTGTCTTTCTTTCTGAGTCAATCCTGATTAATCAAGCAACTTGAATGAGAGTACTGAATCTGGCAAAACCATCTGATATTTCTTACACTGGGTATATAGCCGTTCCTATTCAATGATAAATTCTGACATTGTCATCTCTTCAGCCTTTGTGAAACTATCAAAATCCCTGTATGCCGTGTATGCTAAGTCAACAGTGTCCCTCTTATGAAGTTCATCCAGTGCTTTGACAAGAATTTTCAAACCCCGTTTGGAATTCAAGTCTTTCACATCAGTTGCCATTGCTTTTGCCCTAGCTTGTCCCGTAAGTGATCCGAGTGAGACTGCGAGTGCCTGTTTTTCCTCTACAACCTCGGTCATGTGACACCATATTTCAAGTTCGTTTTTCCACATCTCATATTCCATCTCATTTGTCAAAGTCAGGGGATTATTGTAACCATATGCCATATTGCTAGTCCCGTTTTCCCCCCGCAACCACGCTCTGCTACCAATGTTGGCCCTGGTTAGCCCTTCTCTCACTCAACACACCACTGACAGTTCATGTCAAATCCCAGCCATTCGTAAACACGCTGCTTCCTCTCTCATTTTGCCCCAGCTTCCGCTCACAAATGGGCACACATAGTCAAGTTCAGAGGTCACTTCCAGTACACTCGAATGTAAATATACCACACAATGTGGTTAGGACTGACATGTTATCACAGATTCGATTACATACAGACCGCCGTCATATAGCTGGAATATTGCAGAGTGCGGCGTTAAACAACATCAGATGCTGCCAGCCCCCAACCTCAGTTACCACAAGTAACATGTCTCAGTTGCTACCACCCACCAGCCACCAGCCGCAGGCCTCATTTGCCACCAGCAACCTGCCTCAGTTCTCACCAACCACAGCCTCAGTTGCCACCAGCCTCATTTGCCACCAGCCTCATTTGCCACCAGCCTTAGTTGCCACAACCTCAGTTGCCACCTGACTCAGTTCATAATCACACAAAGTTATTACTTATAGCAGAATTGATTGTATGTATTTAGTGATTCATAAACACATGCTTTTGATATGGTCCAAAATATGAAATGGACTCTTCTTTCAGTAGAGATTTCTTATGATTATGGAATTGATTTTGTGGCTGTTATTTACATTCAAGTCATCAACACATCAGGGTCCCTCCACATTGTAATTTTGACGGTGGAGGGAGTTCCATGAAGATGTGTTGATGACTTGACATCACCTCAGGGTCCCTCCACGTTGTAATTTCGACCGTGGAGGGAGTCCCATAAAGGGGTGTTGACAACGACTTGAATGATCCAGGGCTCCTCCACAATGTAATTCCAATGGCGGAGTGAGTCTCTTCCCACTGCCTCAGTTTCTACCAGCTGCCATCCTCAGTTGCAACCAGCCACCGCCTCAGTTCCCATCAGCCTTGGTTGCCATCCTGTCTGTTGCCACCGGCCTCATTTGCCACCTGCCTCAGTTGCAGCCAGCCTCTATTGCAACCAACAAGTTGGCGACAATGAAATTTCACACATCTGATCCATAGTGGAATTGATTGTTTTGTTTTCGTTTCGCTACAACCTGGTCTGTATGTAAATAATAGCCACAAAAACCATTTCATATTCACCCAAAATCATTACTAAAAGCAGAATTGATTGTATGTATTTAGTGATTCATAAACACATGCTTTTGATATGGTCCAAAATATGAAATGGACTCTTCTTTCAGTAGAGATTTCTTATGATTATGGAATTGATTTTGTGGCTGTTATTTACATTCAAGTCATCAACACATCAGGGTCCCTCCACATTGTAATTTTGACGGTGGAGGGAGTTCCATGAAGATGTGTTGATGACTTGACATCACCTCAGGGTCCCTCCACGTTGTAATTTCGACCGTGGAGGGAGTCCCATAAAGGGGTGTTGACAACGACTTGAATGATCCAGGGCTCCTCCACAATGTAATTCCAATGGCGGAGTGAGTCTCTTCCCACTGCCTCAGTTTCTACCAGCTGCCATCCTCAGTTGCAACCAGCCACCGCCTCAGTTCCCATCAGCCTTGGTTGCCATCCTGTCTCTGTTGCCACCGGCCTCATTTGCCACCTGCCTCAGTTGCAGCCAGCCTCTATTGCAACCAACAAGTTGGCGACAATGAAATTTCACACATCTGATCCATAGTGGAATTGATTGTTTTGTTTTCGTTTCGCTACAACCTGGTCTGTATGTAAATAATAGCCACAAAAACCATTTCATATTCACCCAAAATCATTACTAAAAGCAGAATTGATTGTATGTATTTAGTGATTCATAAACACATGCTTTTGATATGGTCCAAAATATGAAATGGACTCTTCTTTCAGTAGAGATTTCTTATGATTATGGAATTGATTTTGTGGCTGTTATTTACATTCAAGTCATCAACACATCAGGGTCCCTCCACATTGTAATTTTGATGGTGGAGGGAGTTCCATGAAGATGTGTTGATGACTTGACATCACCTCAGGGTCCCTCCACGTTGTAATTTCGACCGTGGAGGGAGTCCCATAAAGGGGTGTTGACAACGACTTGAATGATCCAGGGCTCCTCCACAATGTAATTCCAATGGCGGAGTGAGTCTCTTCCCACTGCCTCAGTTTCTACCAGCTGCCATCCTCAGTTGCAACCAGCCACCGCCTCAGTTCCCATCAGCCTTGGTTGCCATCCTGTCTCTGTTGCCACCGGCCTCATTTGCCACCTGCCTCAGTTGCAGCCAGCCTCTATTGCAACCAACAAGTTGGCGACAATGAAATTTCACACATCTGATCCATAGTGGAATTGATTGTTTTGTTTTCGTTTCGCTACAACCTGGTCTGTATGTAAATAATAGCCACAAAAACCATTTCATATTCACCCAAAATCATTACTAAAAGCAGAATTGATTGTATGTATTTAGTGATTCATAAACACATGCTTTTGATATGGTCCAAAATATGAAATGGACTCTTCTTTCAGTAGAGATTTCTTATGATTATGGAATTGATTTTGTGGCTGTTATTTACATTCAAGTCATCAACACATCAGGGTCCCTCCACATTGTAATTTTGATGGTGGAGGGAGTTCCATGAAGATGTGTTGATGACTTGACATCACCTCAGGGTCCCTCCACGTTGTAATTTCGACCGTGGAGGGAGTCCCATAAAGGGGTGTTGACAACGACTTGAATGATCCAGGGCTCCTCCACAATGTAATTCCAATGGCGGAGTGAGTCTCTTCCCACTGCCTCAGTTTCTACCAGCTGCCATCCTCAGTTGCAACCAGCCACCGCCTCAGTTCCCATCAGCCTTGGTTGCCATCCTGTCTCTGTTGCCACCGGCCTCATTTGCCACCTGCCTCAGTTGCAGCCAGCCTCTATTGCAACCAACAAGTTGGCGACAATGAAATTTCACACATCTGATCCATAGTGGAATTGATCGTTTTGTTTTCGTTTCGCTACAACCTGGTCTGTATGTAAATAATAGCCACAAAAACCATTTCATATTCACCCAAAATCATTACTAAAAGCAGAATTGATTGTATGTATTTAGTGATTCATAAACACATGCTTTTGATATGGTCCAAAATATGAAATGGACTCTTCTTTCAGTAGAGATTTCTTATGATTATGGAATTGATTTTGTGGCTGTTATTTACATTCAAGTCATCAACACATCAGGGTCCCTCCACATTGTAATTTCGATGGTGGAGGGAGTTCCATGAAGGTGTGTTGATGACTTGACATCACCTCAGGGTCCCTCCACGTTGTATTTCGACCGTGGAGGGAGTCCCATAAAGGGGTGTTGACAACGACTTGAATGATCCAGGGCTCCTCCACAATGTCATTTCAATGGCGGAGTGAGTCTCTTCCCACCTGCTTCAGTTTCTACCAGCCTCAGTTGTTGCCTGCCTCAGTTGCTGCCAGCCTTGGTTGCATCCAGACTCTGTTGTCACTAGCGTCAGTTACCACTAGCCTCAGATCCCAGCCACCGCTTCAGCCACCACCATCGGGGACCATGTCAACGTTGTGTTACCTGTTCACATGCAGTAAGTAAAACTGAAGATATAAACAAATAATTTGTTCTATAGGAATGATTTTTTAGTGTATAACATTATAGTTTCTACTCTATATTTCACTTAAAGAACTGTCACGTTGGTGCCTACATTTCATTGGTATTCGGCCGTCAACTATCCAACAAAAATTCAAAGAGGTTTACAAACACATGTGAATTGATCGGCATGTTATGGAAGTTATTGAATACATTCTTGAATTGACAAAATGCTGCTTCCTCTTCAAGTGTGATGACAGGTTACCTTCTCCATCACCTCTGCTAATTACACTGCTTCGTGTGCAGGATTTGACACCCTCTGATGTTCTCACCATATGCGTGATCAAGTTATCCGAGTAAGTGTAGATGTAAACAGTTTCATGTTAACTTGGACATGATGCATTGTATCTTCCTGAGGGAAGTGATTTAACTAACTATAAAAGTCAAGTTTCCACCCTTGCCAAACTAGGCTGGAAATTTGTGGCTTGCTTGGGGACCACCGGTTGCAGTTACGAGTTATGTCCCTTCTATGTCCCTCCTATTGACCAATCAGATTCCACCTCTCCTTTCACTTGCATTTTCTTCAAACAAAATGACTGCATGCGCCCTGTCCAGACAATCTGACCGCTAATCACTTGAGCACCTTGATTAAAAACATGAGACATGGAAAACATCTATTGAAAGTTGAAAGAACACAAGCTCTGCAAATCCTGCAATTAACTGAAATCTGCAAGGCAGTCACCATGTTGTTTATGAACAAAATGTTGATTTCGTTCCACAATTATGATTTGACTATACTTAATCCCGTTAGTCCAGCCAAAATACAAGTCCATAATTCCAGCCTAGTTTGGCAAGGGTGGAAACTGGACTCTATTTCGGGAAGATGGATACATTGTCCTATCACCAAACTGAACCAAGTATTTAGGAAATCTGCGCATCTCCCGCAAAAGGAAAAGATTACAACTGAATATGCTGGTGTTTTCAGGATTTGGTTTTGTGTGTAATGATCATCCACTTCCAAGTCCCTGATGGTGTCCATGTGTACCTCTTGATAACGCGGCAGCTTTGAGGTGTTGAGGGGTGTTTTATGTTTCATGGCTCATATTCCTACTATAAACACCCGCTAACACCTTCTAGTTGAACGACGACTCAGTTGTGTTCACAAGCATCTTCTCAGCATCTTACTGAAGCAAGGGAGTTAAGTGAATTTTTTACGAAATGGGAAAAGTCCAGTTTCCAACTTTGCTGAACTAGGCTAGAATTATGGAGTTGTATTCTGGCTGGACAAACGAGTCTATGCGTTGTCCAATCATCATCGTGGAATAAAATAAAAATTGGGTTCGCAACTGCCACTGGTGGCACCATGTTTGAGGCATGAATTTCCAGCCTAGTTCGGCAAGGAAAATGCAATGTATCTGGTCCAACCAGCCACCGCCTCAGTTCCCATCAGCCTTGGTTGCCATCCTGTCTCTGTTGCCACCAGCCTCATTTGCCACCTGCCTCAGTTGCAGCCAGACTCTATTGCAACCAACAAGTTGGCTACAATGAAATTTCACACATCTGATGCATAGTGGAATTGGTTGTTTTGTTTTCGTTTCGCTACAACCTGGTCTGCATGAATTTCCAGCCTAGTTCGGTAAGGAAAATGCAATGTATCTGGTCCAAGTTAACATGAAACTGTTTATGTTTGGTCCACAATCAAGCCATGAATTTCCAGCCTGGTTTGGCAAGGGTGGAAACTTGACCTTTATAGTTAGTCAACTCACTTTCCTGGGGAAGATACAATGTATCTTGTCCAAGTTAACATGAAACTGTTTACATCTACACTTACTCGGATTACTTGATCACGCATATGGTGAGTATATCAGACGATGTCAATTCCTGCACATGAAGCAGTGTAATTGGCAGAGATGATGGAGAAGGTAACCTGTCATCATACCTGAAGAAGAAACAGTATTCTGTTAATTTAAGAATATATTCAATAACTTCCATAACATGCCGATCAATTCACATGTGTGTGTAAACCTCTTTGAATTTTTGTTGGATAGTTGACGGCCAAATACCAATGAAATGTAGGCACCAACATGACAGAAAGCTCCGAACATTGACTGCAAGTAGTCCCGAAGGCCAGTACCTGTCATTCTAGACATCTGGATCCACATTAATGTTCATATTGCGCCACAGGAATCTGAGGATGGGTTTGTCTTCAGATAGGAGTCAATTCTGGTGGAACATACCCTTTATATCACCTGATATTCCAACAGGGTAATGTCAGAATCTCAAGGACAAGACTAGGAGTTAGGATCCAAGGGTAGGACCCAATAGAAGCTGGCTATTGAGATCTTGGCCCTTGTTCTCGTAAGAGCAATTGAAGACCAAACGATGTTCCCCATTGTGTTCAGTGAGGTGATGGGGGATAAACCATGATTCATGTTCGTCACTTATGATTCGAACAAAACCTGCATCAACTAGTCTCTGAATTTGATCATTGTGGATCTTTTCAAGCTCTGGGTGATTGTGATGGTTTTTCTCAGTTCGTCTCAGGTTCGACATCACAGCTTCCGTTCCTGCCTGTAACTTAATATGGTCCGATTTTGGCAGGAGTGGTGTTGCTTAGTGCTTACCATCGCTAACTTTCACTCGCACTGTTTTAGCTTCAAGTTTGGTTAAAGCTTCTTGATCCTGTTTGGAACGAGTTACTTTTCGCTCATTGAAAGGCAAAATGTCAACTTGCCATAGTCTTTCAACATTGTTCATCACCTGATCTGGACTGGAAACTGCTGTGAAATGGCATTGCATGTCTTTAGGATTCATGAAAAGCTGACTTGGTCCCTGGAGGGCCAAGTCCAGCTTGGTAGGCACTGTCACTGGAGCTCTTTCCAGATCAAACACAATTGGTTGGGTTGACAGTATGAGATGTGCATGATCAGAACCCATGAGGATAGTAGTGATAGCTTTGTCGATCATTGGCATAGGTGTATTTCTCAAATGAAGGTAGTGCGTCTTGAGGGCTTCCACTGGATACGAGTACTCTGACAAGGATAGCTGCTCTGAGGCGAAGGCGTTGGAAATCAGGGAATCTAACATCAGATCTGTCTCTGAATGAGATCAGAAGGTTCACGCTGTGACCTTGGCAGTTGAAAGGTCCTTCATGAATTGTCGTGAGCATGATATTATCTGGTGTCCATGGAAGGTTCAACTGTTTCACCACAGAGGTGAGAATCATTGTCCTCATCGAGCCATCATCTAAAACAGCATAGCTTTCAATGGCTCCTTCAGGGCCATGAAGTAGTACAGGAACAACCTTCAACATTATACTGTGAGGGCATGTAGGCTGATCTAGGTATAGTGACTGTTCCTTAAGGACTATTAAATGGATCTGAGCTCCCCTTTCTCGTCGGCATCATGCAGGATTGTCAAATGTAGCTTCCGACAAGATAGACATGTCTTCTTGAGTTTACACTGTGCCATCTTGTGTGCATGACCACATTGCCAACAACGCTTCTTATCCTTTATCCAGGCGATAACTTCTTCTGTTGACAGTTTCTTGAAGTCGAGACAGTTGCTGACATGATGTTCACCACTGTTGCAGTATGCACAAAACCCTGTGGTACCTGCAAATGTCTTAGGTTAAGCAGCCTGTGTTAAGGTTTGGACTGTTCAATTTTGGTTGAGAATACTATTATGGACTGTTATAGGATGAACAAAACCTTCCAAATGGCGTGCTGGTTTTCTTGGGGGAATTAGTAAGCAAAGAGCCGGAGTCACAGAAGACCAATCACAATTCTATTTACAAGAACAATTAACAATGAGCAATTTACAATATCTTAGAAAATAGCTGGGGGTGCCACAGAGAGTCGGTACAACCCTCTGGGCTTTGGGAGAGAGATCTGCTTGGTTAGAGTGACAAACCCCTTCTGCCTTAACATTTTGTTTCTGTATGTATTTGACAAAAATTAGAACAATAAAATGGAATATGATTGGTTGATACACGATGGGCTGTGCCTTATGGTTAATGAATGGCTAGACAGAGGGGAACACTTAATCCTGTTAATCCTGTTGGACTGGCACTAATCTTGTTGACATATTTACTGGGTGCTTTGAAAGAGATTATGGTGTCACTATAGACGAGCTTGTATTGGAGCTAATCCTTAACTGAAGTCTAAATTGAAGTAATTGCTGAATGTTATTCTAATATAGGTGATGACCGATTTACTTAAATAAAATAGTTCAAGGTAATCTATAAGACTATGTAGACCTATCTTTTGTCTGGGAGATGGGATCTTGATACCTTAGGCTAGCATGTATCTAAAAGCTTCAAATCTATTAAACTATGTAGACATAACCCTTGTCTTATTGAATAGTATGTCTAGGAGATGTGCTCCCGTTACCTTAGGCTAACATTTATCTAAAAAGGTATAACTGAAAGTACTGATATTTTATATATGCATTTTACCTGATGATAAGTATTACCTGCTAAACTATATTTATATGAAATGATGTATAAATAATACACCATGATAACTCCTAAAAGCACTAGATGTGGATCTAATTATTATAGGATAACGTAGTATATACCATGATAATACTGCAGTTGGAGGATTTCACTTCGGTGGAGGGTGAGAATGATCCTCCGTTGATCTGTTTGAGTTGAGTTGAGGTCTGTACACAGCAACAGCCTGGTGTGTGATTCTTGTCGCCAGTGCTTTCATTCTCAACCAGTCTGAGAAGTGAACAAGGGTGTATGTCTCATCTTTATCAGTACTGAGGATGTTCTTGTTGATGCAGTACTCAACGAAACTATCACTAGCTGAAGGTGGTAACTTTCCCAGAAGGCTATGAACATGAGAGCCACATCAGAGTTCATACCCATTTTCTCCGTCAAGGGATTTCAGACAGACAAGGCAAAGTTCTCGAATGTGTCACTTTCCCCAAATCTGACTGGAGCCATGTGCATAATTGTAGCCATTTCAGACTGTACAAGCTGCCACTATTTTGTAACATTTGCAGTGAAGTCATTGGAAATAGGCTCACATTCTGAGGCATGAGGATTCAGTTTGTTTGGTCTCTTTCTAAATTCGGAATCTTCCTTACTTGTTGTAATTCAGCATGTATTCTCTCTCGCCTTTGGGTTGCCTTTTGTTCAACCATCTGCGCCCGAATATGTGCTCTGAGTGGCATCCTTATGATCCGACAGCTTACTGGCAGCTGATATGTGACTACGAACCGAATGGCAGCTTTTATGAGTGAGACGTGACTGATTGGAATCTTTATCAGAACTTCTGCTGTGTTCACCTGAGTGTTCACCTGGTCGTCTATTTTCTGATCTAGATGTGTGGTTTTATGAGAATGCACTGAATGTCTCTTAGATTTTCTATCCAAATTATGTGCATCAGAATGACATGACACTGAGCGATTGGAATCAGAATTGTTCTTTTAACCTACAATACTCGAATGTCTAGGGCTCTGAAGGGATTTGTTTCATCCATATCAACACAAGACCAAATAGCGTGCATTCCAATTTGGAATGAATGTTGGAATGCTTTGGAAAGATTGATCATTCCAAACTTTCCTAAGCTTGGAAAGATCGATCTTCCAAAAAATCCAAAATTGGAATGGCAACATTTCCAAACATATTTTCAACACTGGAAATGTTTGGAATGACTTGGAATGGTTTGGAATTGTTTGGAAATATGGTTAGAATGAACAAGTTAAAATATGTTTTATCAGTAATTTGAACAATAAAAAGACTATGAATTAGGGGCTTTAGGGGTTGCTTATATAGTACTTTTGAAATTTTGAGATTTGGAAAGAATGCCAAGAGTGGGTGGGGGACGAACTAAGGGAGCTGTGTGTGTTGGGTGGTTGTTAGATAAGGTAGTTTTGGTTTTATGATTTTATTTGGGGTTTAAATGCGACTAATTAGTCCTGTTTTAATTAGGTATAAACCTAAGGCTTTGAATTTTTCTAATTTATTTTGTGGATTTAGGATTGATTCTAGTGTAAGTCCGGTTTTAAGATTTAGGGTGGTCTGTAGTGTTGTTCGGTGTGTTTGGTAGTGTGTGCAGTGAATGAGTACGTGTTCTGGTGTTTCTTGTTGTTTGCAATGTGGGCAGTTTCCTGTTGTGTGTAGATTAGCTATTTTACGGTGATTATTTAGTTTGGTGTGGCCTGTTTGTAGTTTAGTAATTATTCTGTCGATGTTTTTGGATGGGTGTAGTATTTTTGGTTTATTTAGGTTTTTTTTGAGTACTTTCCTGATTTGGCTATTTAAGTTTTGGTATATATTTTGCCATTTTTTGTTGAATTTTTGTTTAGTGACACTTTTGTATCTGATTTTGAGCTGGGTAAGGTTAAGCTTATTTCCGGGAGTTAAAGGGATAATTTTGCTGCTTTATCTGCCTTTTCATTTCCAAAGATTCCTACCTGGGCGGGGGTCCAAATGAATGTATTGTATTATGGACCGTGGAGGGAGTCCCATAAAGGGGTGTTGACAACGACTTGAATGATCCAGGGCTCCTCCACAATGTAATTTCAATGGCGGAGTGAGTCTCTTCCCAACTGCCTCAGTTTCTACCAGCTGCCATCCTCAGTTGCAACCAGCCACCGCCTCAGTTCCCATCAGCCTTGGTTGCCATCCTGTCTCTGTTGCCACCGGCCTCATTTGCCACCTGCCTCATTTGCCACTCGCCTCAGTTGCAGCCAGCCTCTATTGCAACCAACAAGTTGGCGACAACGAAATTTCACACATATGATCCATAGTGGAATTGGTTGTTTTGTTTTCGTTTCGCTACAACCTGGTCTGTATGTAAATAATAGCCACAAAAACCATTTCATATTCACCCAAAATCATTACTAAAAGCAGAATTGATTGTATGTATTTAGTGATTCATAAACACATGCTTTTGATATGGTCCAAAATATGAAATGGACTCTTCTTTCAGTAGAGATTTCTTATGATTATGGAATTGATTTTGTGGCTGTTATTTACATTCAAGTCATCAACACATCAGGGTCCCTCCACATTGTAATTTTGACGGTGGAGGGAGTTCCATGAAGATGTGTTGATGACTTGACATCACCTCAGGGTCCCTCCACGTTGTAATTTCGACCGTGGAGGGAGTCCCATAAAGGGGTGTTGACAACGACTTGAATGATCCAGGGCTCCTCCACAATGTAATTCCAATGGCGGAGTGAGTCTCTTCCCACCTGCCTCAGTTTCTACCAGCTGCCATCCTCAGTTGCAACCAGCCACCGCCTCAGTTCCCATCAGGCTTGGTTGCCATCATGTCTCTGTTGCCACCGGCCTCATTTGCCACCTGCCTCATTTGCCACTCGCCTCAGTTGCAGCCAGCCTCTATTGCAACCAACAAGTTGGCTACAATGAAATTTCACACATCTGATCCATAGTGGAATTGGTTGTTTTGTTTTCGTTTCGCTACAACCTGGTCTGTATGTAAATAATAGCCACAAAAACCATTTCATATTCACCCAAAATCATTACTAAAAGCAGAATTGATTGTATGTATATAGTGATTCATAAACACATGCTTTTGATATGGTCCAAAATATGAAATGGACTCTTCTTTCAGTAGAGATTTCTTATGATTATGGAATTGATTTTGTGGCTGTTATTTACATTCAAGTCATCAACACATCAGGGTCCCTCCACATTGTAATTTCGATGGTGGAGGGAGTTCCATGAAGGTGTGTTGATGACTTGACATCACCTCAGGGTCCCTCCACGTTGTATTTCGACCGTGGAGGGAGTCCCATAAAGGGGTGTTGACAACGACTTGAATGATCCAGGGCTCCTCCACAATGTCATTTCAATGGCGGAGTGAGTCTCTTCCCACCTGCTTCAGTTTCTACCAGCTGCCATCCTCAGTTGCAACCAGCCACCGCCTCAGTTCCCATCAGCCTTGGTTGCCATCCTGTCTCTGTTGCCACCGGCCTCATTTGCCACCTGCCTCAGTTGCAGCCAGCCTCTATTGCAGCCAACAAGTTGGCTACAATGAAATTTCACACATCCGATCCATAGTGGAATTGGTTGTTTTGTTTTCGTTTCGCTACAACCTGGTCTGTATGTAAATAATAGCCACAAAAACCATTTCATATTCACCCAAAATCATTACTAAAAGCAGAATTGATTGTATGTATTTAGTGATTCATAAACACATGCTTTTGATATGGTCCAAAATATGAAATGGACTCTTCTTTCAGTAGAGATTTCTTATGATTATGGAATTGATTTTGTGGCTGTTATTTACATTCAAGTCATCAACACATCAGGGTCCCTCCACATTGTAATTTCGATGGTGGAGGGAGTTCCATGAAGGTGTGTTGATGACTTGACATCACCTCAGGGTCCCTCCACGTTGTATTTCGACCGTGGAGGGAGTCCCATAAAGGGGTGTTGACAACGACTTGAATGATCCAGGGCTCCTCCACAATGTCATTTCAATGGCGGAGTGAGTCTCTTCCCACCTGCTTCAGTTTCTACCAGCCTCAGTTGTTGCCTGCCTCAGTTGCTGCCAGCCTTGGTTGCTATCCTGTCTCCATTGCCACCAGCCTTGGTTGCATCCAGACTCTGTTGTCACTAGCGTCAGTTACCACTAGCCTCAGATCCCAGCCACCGCTTCAGCCACCACCATCGGGGACCATGTCAACCTTGTGTTACCTGTCCACATGCAGTAAGTAAAACTGAAGATATAAACAAATAATTTGTTCTATAGGAATGATTTTTTAGTGTATAACATTATAGTTTCTACTCTATATTTCACTTAAAGAACTGTCACGTTGGTGCCTACATTTCATTGGTATTCGGCCGTCAACTATCCAACAAAAATTCAAAGAGGTTTACAAACACATGTGAATTGATCGGCATGTTATGGAAGTTATTGAATACATTCTTGAATTGACAAAATGCTGCTTCCTCTTCAAGTGTGATGACAGGTTACCTTCTCCATCACCTCTGCTAATTACACTGCTTCGTGTGCAGGATTTGACACCCTCTGATGTTCTCACCATATGCGTGATCAAGTTATCCGAGTAAGTGTAGATGTAAACAGTTTCATGTTAACTTGGACATGATGCATTGTATCTTCCTGAGGGAAGTGATTTAACTAACTATAAAAGTCAAGTTTCCACCCTTGCCAAACTAGGCTGGAAATTTGTGGCTTGATTGGGGACCACCGGTTGCAGTTACGAGTTATGTCCCTTCTATGTCCCTCCTATTGACCAATCAGATTCCACCTCTCCTTTCACTTGCATTTTCTTCAAACAAAATGACTGCATGCGCCCTGTCCTGACAATCTGACCGCTAATCACTTGAGCACCTTGATTAAAAACATGAGACATGGAAAACATCTATTGAAAGTTGAAAGAACACAAGCTCTGCAAATCCTGCAATTAACTGAAATCTGCAAGGCAGTCACCATGTTGTTTATGAACAAAATGTTGATTTCGTTCCACAATTATGATTTGACTATACTTAATCCCGTTAGTCCAGCCAAAATACAAGTCCATAATTCCAGCCTAGTTTGGCAAGGGTGGAAACTGGACTCTATTTCGGGAAGATGGATACATTGTCCTATCACCAAACTGAACCAAGTATTTAGGAAATCTGCGCATCTCCCGCAAAAGGAAAAGATTACAACTGAATATGCTGGTGTTTTCAGGATCTGGTTTTGTGTGTAATGATCATCCACTTCCAAGTCCCTGATGGTGTCCATGTGTACCTCTTGATAACGCGGCAGCTTTGAGGTGTTGAGGGGTGTTTTATGTTTCATGGCTCATATTCCTACTAAAAACACCCGCTAACACCTTCTAGTTGAACGACGACTCAGTTGTGTTCACAAGCATCTTCTCAGCATCTTACTGAAGCAAGGGAGTTAAGTGAATTTTTTACGAAATGGGAAAAGTCCAGTTTCCAACTTTGCTGAACTAGGCTAGAATTATGGAGTTGTATTCTGGCTGGACAAACGAGTCTATGCGTTGTCCAATCATCATCGTGGAATAAAATAAAAATTGGGTTCGCAACTGCCACTGGTGGCACCATGTTCGAGGCATGAATTTCCAGCCTAGTTCGGCAAGGAAAATGCAATGTATCTGGTCCAACCAGCCACCGCCTCAGTTCCCATCAGCCTTGGTTGCCATCCTGTCTCTGTTGCCACCGGCCTCATTTGCCACCTGCCTCAGTTGCAGCCAGACTCTATTGCAACCAACAAGTTGGCTACAATGAAATTTCACACATCTGATCCATAGTGGAATTGGTTGTTTTGTTTTCGTTTCGCTACAACCTGGTCTGCATGAATTTCCAGCCTAGTTCGGCAAGGAAAATGCAATGTATCTGGTCCAAGTTAACATGAAACTGTTTATGTTTGGTCCACAATCAAGCCATGAATTTCCAGCCTGGTTTGGCAAGGGTGGAAACTTGACCTTTATAGTTAGTCAACTCACTTTCCTGGGGAAGATACAATGTATCTTGTCCAAGTTAACATGAAACTGTTTACATCTACACTTACTCGGATTACTTGATCACGGATATGATGAGTATATCAGACGATGTCAATTCCTGCACATGAAGCAGTGTAATTGGCAGAGATGATGGAGAAGGTAACCTGTCATCATACCTGAAGAAGAAACAGTATTCTGTTAATTTAAGAATATATTCAATAACTTCCATAACATGCCGATCAATTCACATGTGTGTGTAAACCTCTTTGAATTTTTGTTGGATAGTTGGCGGCCAAATACCAATGAAATGTAGGCACCAACATGACAGAAAGCTCCGAACATTGACTGCAAGTAGTCCCGAAGGCCAGTACCTGTCATTCTAGACATCTGGATCCACATTAATGTTCATATTGCGCCACAGGAATCTGAGGATGGGTTTGTCTTCAGATAGGAGTCAATTCTGGTGGAACATACCCTTTATATCACCTGATATTCCAACAGGGTAATGTCAGAATCTCAAGGACAAGACTAGGAGTTAGGATCCAAGGGTAGGACCCAATAGAAGCTGGCTATTGAGATCTTGGCCCTTGTTCTCGTAAGAGCAATTGAAGACCAAACGATGTTCCCCATTGTGTTCAATGAGGTGATGGGGGATAAACCATGATTCATGTTCGTCACTTATGATTCGAACAAAACCTGCATCAACTAGTCTCTGAATTTGATCATTGTGGATCTTTTCAAGCTCTGGGTGATTGTGATGGTTTTTCTCAGTTCGTCTCATGTTCAACATCACAGCTTCCGTTCCTGCCTGTAACTTAATATGGTCCGATTTTGGCAGGAGTGGTGTTGCTTAGTGCTTACCATCGCTAACTTTCACTCGCACTGTTTTAGCTTCAAGTTTGGTTAAAGCTTCTTGATCCTGTTTGGAACGAGTTACTTTTCGCTCATTGAAAGGCAAAATGTCAACTTACCATAGTCTTTCAACATTGTTCATCACCTGATCTGGACTGGAAACTGCTGTGAAATGGCATTGCATGTCTTTGGGATTCATGAAAAGCTGACTTGGTCCCTGGAGGGCCCAGTCCAGCTTGGTAGGCACTGTCACTGGCGGTCTTTCCAGATCAAACACAATTGGTTGGGTTGACAGTATGAGATGTGCATGATCAGAACCCATGAGGATAGTAGTGATAGCTTTGTGGATCATTGGCATAGGTGTATTTCTCAAATGAAGGTAGTGCGTCTTGAGGGCTTCCACTGGATACGAGTACTCTGACAAGGATAGCTGCTCTGAGGCGAAGGCGTTGGAAATCAGGGAATCTAACATCAGGTCTGTCTCTGAATGAGATCAGAAGGTTCACGCTGTGACCTTGGCAGTTGAAAGGTCCTTCATGAATTGTCGTGAGCATGATATTATCTGGTGTCCATGGAAGGTTCAACTGTTTCACCACAGAGGTGAGAATCATTGTCCTCATCGAACCATCATCTAAAACAGCATAGCTTTCAATGGCTCCTTCAGGGCCATGAAGTAGTACAGGAATAACCTTCAACATTATACTGTGAGGGCATGTAGGCTGATCTAGGTATAGTGACTGTTCCTTAAGGACTATTGAATGGATCTGAGCTCCCCTTTCTCGTCGGCATCATGCAGGATTGTCAATTGTAGCTTCCGACAAGATAGACATGTCTTCTTGAGTTTACACTGTGCCATCTTGTGTGCATGACCACATTGCCAACAACGCTTCTTATCCTTTATCCAGGTGATAACTTCTTCTGTTGACAGTTTCTTGAAGTCGAGACAGTTGCTGACATGATGTTCACCACTGTTGCAGTATGAACAAAACCCTGTGGTACCTGCAAATGTCTTATGTTAAGCAGCCTGTGTTAAGGTTTGGACTGTTCAATTTTTGTTGAGAATACTATTATGGACTGTTATAGGATGAACAAAACCTTCCAAATGGCGTGCTGGTTTTCTTGGGGGAATTAGTAAGCAAAGAGCCGGAGTAACAGGAGACCAATCACAATTTTATTTACAAGAACAATTAACAATGAGCAATTTACAATATCTTAGAAAATAGCTGGGGGTGCCACAGAGAGTCGGTACAACCCTCTGGGCTTTGGGAGAGAGATCTGCTTGGTTAGAGTGACAAACCCCTTCTGCCTTAACGTTTTGTTTCTGTATGTATTTAACAAAAATTAGAACAATAAAATGGAATATGATTGGTTGATACACGATGGGCTGTGCCTTATGGTTAATGAATGGCTAGACAGAGGGGAACACTTAATCCTGTAAATCCTGTTGGACTGGCACTAATCTTGTTGACATATTTACTGGGTGCTTTGAAAGAGATTATGGTGTCACTATAGACGAGCTTGTATTGGAGCTAATCCTTAACTGAAGTCTAAATTGAAGTAATTGCTGAATGTTATTCTAATATAGGTGATGACCGATTTACTTAAATAAAATAGTTCAAGGTAATCTATAAGACTATGTAGACCTATCTTTTGTCTGGGAGATGGGATCTTGATACCTTAGGCTAGCATGTATCTAAAAGCTTCAAATCTATTAAACTATGTAGACATAACCCTTGTCTTATTGAATGGTATGTCTAGGAGATGTGCTCACATTACCTTAGGCTAACATTTATCTAAAAAGGTATAACTGAAAGTACTGATATTTTATATATGCATTTTACCTGATGATAAGTATTACTTGCTAAACTATAATTATATGAAATGATGTATAAATAATACACCATGATAACTCCTAAAAGCACTAGATGTGGATCTAATTATTATAGGATAACGTAGTATATACCATGATAATACTGCAGTTGGAGGATTTCGCTTCGGTGGAGGGTGAGAATGATCCTCCGTTGATCTGTTTGAGTTTCAGGTCTGTACACAGCAACAGCCTGGTGTGTGATTCTTGTCACCAGTGCTTTCATTCTCAACCAGTCGGGGAAGTGAACAAGGGTGTATGTCTGATCTTTATCAGTACTGAGGATGTTCTTGTTGATGCAGTAGTCAACGAAACTATCACTAGCTGAAGGTGGTAACTTTCCCAGAAGGCTATGAACATGAGGGCCACATCAGAGTTCATACCCATTTTCTCCGTCAAGGGATTTCAGACAGACAAGGCAAAGTTCTCGAATGTGTCACTTTCCCCAAATCTGACTGGAGCCATGTGCATAATTGTAGCCATTTCAGACTGTACAAGCTGCTGGGGCCGCTGCCACTATTTTGTAACATTTGCAGTGAAGTCATTGGAAATAGGCTCACATTCTGAGGCATGAGGATTCAGTTTCTTTGGTGACTGGGATTCAGGTGGTTCATCATTCTCTGTCAGCATAGATTTAAGTAGCTTGGCTTCATGTAGTTCTCTTTCTAAATTCGGAATCTTCCTTACTTGTTGTAATTCAGCATGCATTCTCTCTCGCCTTTGGGTTGCCTTTCGTTCAACCATCTGCGCCCGAATATGTGCTCTGATTGGCATCCTTATGATCCGACAGCTTACTGGCAGCTGATATGTGACTACGAACCGAATGGCAGCTTTTATGAGTGAGACGTGACTGATTGGAATCTTCATCAGAACTTCTGCTGTGTTCACCTGAGTGTTCACCTGGTCATCTATTTTCTCATCTAGATGTGTGGTTTTATGAGAATGCACTGAATGTCTCTTAGATTTTCTATCCAAATTATGTGCATCAGAATGACATGACACTGAGCGATTGGAATCAGAATTGTTCTTTTAACCTACAATACTCGAATGTCTAGGGCTCTGAAGGGATTTGTTTCATCCATATCAACACAAGACCAAATAGCGTCCATTCCAATTTGGAATGAACGTTGGAATGCTTTGGAAAGATCCATCATTCCAAACTTTCCTAAGCTTGGAAAGATCGATCTTCCAAAAAATCCAAAATTGGAATGGCAACATTTCCAAACATATTTTCAACACTGGAAATGTTTGGAATGACTTGGAATGGTTTGGAATTGTTTGGAAATATGGTTAGAATGAACAAGTTAAAATATGTTTTATCAGTAATTTGAACAATAAAAAGACTATGAATTAGGGGCTTTAGGGGTTGCTTATATAGTAATTTTGAAATTTTGAGATTTGGAAAGAATGCCAAGAGTGGGTGGGGGACGAACTAAGGGAGCTGTGTGTGTTGGGTGGTTGTTAGATAAGGTAGTTTTGGTTTTATGATTTTATTTGGGGTTTAAATGCGACTAATTAGTCCTGTTTTAATTAGGTATAAACCTAAGGCTTTGAATTTTTCTAATTTATTTTGTGGATTTAGGATTGATTCTAGTGTAAGTCCGGTTTTAAGATTTAGGGTGGTCTGTAGTGTTGTTCGGTGTGTTTGGTAGTGTGTGCAGTGAATGAGTACGTGTTCTGGTGTTTCTTGTTGTTTGCAATGTGGGCAGTTTCCTGTTGTGTGTAGATTAGCTATTTTACGGTGATTATTTAGTTTGGTGTGGCCTGTTTGTAGTTTAGTAATTATTCTGTCGATGTTTTTGGATGGGTGTAGTATTTTTGGTTTATTTAGGGTTTTTTTGAGTACTTTCCTGATTTGGCTATTTAAGTTTTGGTATATATTTTGCCATTTTTTGTTGAATTTTTGTTTAGTGACACTTTTGTATCTGATTTTGAGCTGGGTAAGGTTAAGCTTATTTCTGGGAGTTAAAGGGATAATTTTGCTGCTTTATCTGCCTTTTCATTTCCAAAGATTCCTACCTGGGCGGGGTTCCAAATGAATGTATTGTATTGTCGACCGTGGAGGGAGTCCCATAAAGGGGTGTTGACAACGACTTGAATGATCCAGGGCTCCTCCACAATGTAATTTCAATGGCGGAGTGAGTCTCTTCCCAACTGCCTCAGTTTCTACCAGCTGCCATCCTCAGTTGCAACCAGCCACCGCCTCAGTTCCCATCAGCCTTGGTTGCCATCCTGTCTCTGTTGCCACCGGCCTCATTTGCCACCTGCCTCATTTGCCACCCGCCTCAGTTGCAGCCAGCCTCTATTGCAACCAACAAGTTGGCGACAACGAAATTTCACACATATGATCCATAGTGGAATTGGTTGTTTTGTTTTCGTTTCGCTACAACCTGGTCTGTATGTAAATAATAGCCACAAAAACCATTTCATATTCACCCAAAATCATTACTAAAAGCAGAATTGATTGTATGTATTTAGTGATTCATAAACACATGCTTTTGATATGGTCCAAAATATGAAATGGACTCTTCTTTCAGTAGAGATTTCTTATGATTATGGAATTGATTTTGTGGCTGTTATTTACATTCAAGTCATCAACACATCAGGGTCCCTCCACATTGTAATTTTGACGGTGGAGGGAGTTCCATGAAGATGTGTTGATGACTTGACATCACCTCAGGGTCCCTCCACGTTGTAATTTCGACCGTGGAGGGAGTCCCATAAAGGGGTGTTGACAACGACTTGAATGATCCAGGGCTCCTCCACAATGTAATTCCAATGGCGGAGTGAGTCTCTTCCCACCTGCCTCAGTTTCTACCAGCTGCCATCCTCAGTTGCAACCAGCCACCGCCTCAGTTCCCATCAGGCTTGGTTGCCATCCTGTCTCTGTTGCCACCGGCCTCATTTGCCACCGGCCTCATTTGCCACTCGCCTCAGTTGCAGCCAGCCTCTATTGCAACCAACAAGTTGGCTACAATGAAATTTCACACATCTGATCCATAGTGGAATTGGTTGTTTTGTTTTCGTTTCGCTACAACCTGGTCTGTATGTAAATAATAGCCACAAAAACCATTTCATATTCACCCAAAATCATTACTAAAAGCAGAATTGATTGTATGTATTTAGTGATACATAAACACATGCTTTTGATATGGTCCAAAATATGAAATGGACTCTTCTTTCAGTAGAGATTTCTTATGATTATGGAATAGATTTTGTGGCTTTTATTTACATTCAAGTCATCAGCACATCAGGGTCCCTCCACATTGTAATTTCGATGGTGGAGGGAGTTCCATGAAGGTGTGTTGATGACTTGACATCACCTCAGGGTCCCTCCACGTTGTATTTCGACCGTGGAGGGAGTCCCATAAAGGGGTGTTGACAACGACTTGAATGATCCAGGGCTCCTCCACAATGTCATTTCAATGGCAGAGTGAGTCTCTTCCCACCTGCATCAGTTTCTACCAGCTGTCATCCTCAGTTGCAACCAGCCACCGCCTCAGTTCCCATCAGCCTTGGTTGCCATCCTGTCTCTGTTGCCACCAGCCTCATTTGCCACCTGCCTCAGTTGCAGCCAGTCTCTATTGCAACCAACAAGTTGGCGACAATGAAATTTCACACATCCGATCCATAGTGGAATTGGTTGTTTTGTTTTCGTATCGCTACAACCTGGTCTGTATGTAAATGAAAGCCACAAAAACCATTTCATATTCACCCAAAATCATTACTAAAAGCAGAATTGATTGTATGTATTTAGTGATTCATAAACACATGCTTTTGATATGGTCCAAAATATGAAATGGACTCTTCTTTCAGTAGAGATTTCTTATGATTATGGAATAGATTTTGTGGCTTTTATTTACATTCAAGTCATCAGCACATCAGGGTCCCTCCACATTGTAATTTCGATGGTGGAGGGAGTTCCATGAAGGTGTGTTGATGACTTGACATCACCTCAGGGTCCCTCAATGTTGTATTTCGACCGTGGAGGGAGTCCCATAAAGGGGTGTTGACAACGACTTGAATGATCCAGGGCTCCTCCACAATGTCATTTCAATGGCGGAGTGAGTCTCTTCCCACCTGCCTCAGTTTCTACCAGCCTCAGTTGTCCTTTGCCTTAGTTGCCGGCAGCCTCAGTTGTCGCCTGCCTCAGTTGCTGCCAGCCTTGGTAGCTATCCTGTCTCCGTTGCCACCAGCCTCGGTTGCATCCAGACTCTGTTGTCACCAGCGTCAGTTACCACTAGCCTCAGATCCCAGCCACCGCTTCAGCCACCACCATCGGGGACCATGTCAACCTTGTGTTACCTCTCCACATGCAGTAAGTAAAACTAAAGATATAAACAAATAATTTGTTCTATAGGAATGATTTTTTAGTGTATAACATTATAGTTTCTACTCTATATTTCACTTAAAGAACTGTCACGTTGGTGCCTACATTTCATTGGTATTCAGCTGTCAACTATCCAACAGAAATTCAAAGAGGTTTACAAACAATGTGAATTGATCGCCATGTTATGGAAGTTATTGAATACATTCTTGAATTGACAAAATGCTGCTTCCTCTTCAAGTGTGATGACAGGTTACCTTCTCCATCACCTCTGCCAATTACACTGCTTCATGTGCAGGATTTGACACCCTCTGATATACTCACCATATCCGTGATCAAGTTATCCGAGTAAGTGTAGATGTAAACAGTTTCATGTTAACTTGGACATGATGCATTGTATCTTCCTGAGGGAAGTGATTTAACTAACTATAAAAGTCAAGTTTCCACCCTTGCCAAACTAGGCTGGAAATTTGTGGCTTGATTGGGGACCACCGGTTGCAGTTACGAGTTATGTCCCTTCTATGTCCCTCCTATTGACCAATCAGATTCCACCTCTCCTTTCACTTGCATTTTCTTCAAACAAAATGACTGCATGCGCTCTCTCCAGACAATCTGACCGCTAATCACTTGAGCACCTTGATTAAAAACATGAGACATGGAAAACATCTATTGAAAGTTGAAAGAACACAAGCTCTGCAAATCCTGCAATTGACTGAAATCTGCAAGGCAGTCGAACGAACCGAATGGCGGCTTTTATGAGTGAGACGTGACTGATTGGAATCTTCATCAGAACTTCTGCTGTGTTCACCTGAGTGTTCACCTGAGTGTTCACCTGGTCGTCTATTTTCTGATGTAGATGTGTGACTTTATGAGAATGCACTGAATGATTTTCTATCCAAATTATGTGCATCAGAATGACATGACACTGAGCGATTGGAATCAGAATTGTTCGTTTAACCTATCTTACTCAAATGTCGAGAGCGCTGAATGGAATTTGTTTCATCCATGTCAACTTGTGCCGTCTTGATGAAATCAGACTACTTTGATAACCGAGTGTTTAGGCTGTTGTTCTTGGTTACTTGTGTTTGGAGAATGTCTTTTGTCAGGAATTTTTTGAATGATTTTAAACAAGAAATTCTCACTCATTGAAATAAGTGTGTCAAATCACACTGGTGTGTCCGAAGAAATATGATATTACATTTGGTTGAAGGGTCAAGTTACGGTCAAATTATTTCAGTTCATATTCTTGATACACGGAGTTAAAGACGGATATTCCTAATCCTGTGCGGTGCTGTGGTAGGATGTTGGCAGTATCAGTTAATCACTGAGATGGATGTTGAACAGAACTAAGTGACAAGGTGAGTTTCAGACTGCATTTATTTGATGATGAATAGGCATGAGACTCAGTTGTAGACAGACTGTTCCAAACAACGGTCTTGGGAACTATAAGACCTCCATGATCTAGTGGATAGAGCACCTCCTGGAGTGTGGATGGTTGGTGGGTTCAAACCCCAGCTGTGTCATACCAAAAGACGTTAAAAGATGGTCCTTATTGTTACCCTGTCTGGCGCTTGGCATTAAGGGGCTAATACAAGGACTGGTGGGCACGGAGTCAGTATAATGTGTCTAGGTGGGGTATTTATGTTATAACCTGCTTCATGGTATCTCAGTGGCCTAGCACTTTAAAATCGGCTGGACTTGAACAAGTGCACGCAAGCACACACACGTGCCACTTTATAAGTGTAAAAGTCTTGAACGCGACGTTAAACCCCATTTCACCTCACTGCACCTAATTAATTGTTCCTGTGTGCATACAATGCCATTTGATCACAATCTGTATGTGTACAGGTACCCTTGCCATGATGCACACTGCAACTCTCTAGTCAGCACGTTGTAGTCAACTGTATGTATCACTTCATATCAATGTCATCATTGTCCTTCGTAAGTAAGTCTTCAATTCAAATCCCTCTTCCTTGATCAGTTGTAATGTCCTTGCAAAGTCAGCTTGACTGCTTTATTTCCGACACTGCTGGGCAAAGTCCAGCAGTTGTTGTTCAGTGTCATTGCATTATGTGTTAGAGAATGATTGACCCAACTATTTCATTCTCTAGTGATCTTATGGCACACTCTCTGGGGTAGAATAGGTCTTAAGCAACCCATGCTTGCCGTGAAAGGTGTCTATGCTTGTGGTAAGAGCGACTAACGGGATTGGGTGATCAGGCTTGCTGTGTGGATCGATGCTCATGATGTCAATCACTGGATTGTCTGGTCTAGACTTGATTATTTACAGACCATCATCTGAGTGCAACAAAGAAACTAATGGCACACTCATACCATGTATTGACTTGATGTTTGTTATCTCCTATATGTTCACTACCATTGTGATAGCTTATGTTCAGTGCTTTATTTTGATACTTTCATCATCAGTATGGACATTATAGTTTGTTATTCGTGTTTTCCCGGTGTTTAGAAACACACGTTGGTTAAGCGCCTCAGACTATTGTATTCCCCGGCAGTCCAGGAGAGACTGACCTCTACATTAGAGGGTTAAATGGGACTCCAATCACCATCACCACATAGCAACCAAACTCCGCTTAAGAAAATGCATCTTCCATGTTGTGTTACGGTCTACTCCAAAACCAAGGGGCTGGTGGGATAGCCTGGTGGTTAAAGTGTTGGCTTTTCACACCGAAGATGCGTGTTCGATTCCCCACATTGGTACAATGTGTGAAGCCCATTTCTGGTGTCCCCCGCCGTGATATTGCTGAAAATTGCTAAAAAGCGGCGTAAAATACAACTCACTTACTACTTCTAAACCGGCATAAGAAATTTATTTAAATATACATGTATATAAAGCATACATAGATCAAGCATTATTGTTTTGGAATTTTAGTATAGTTTGGGAATTCAAAGCCACACTGATAAAAGTTTAGTGTTTATAGCTGTGAGGGTACACATAGGTTTCTGCCATGTTTCAAATTCAGTCTGAATTTGTCATATTAATTTTGAAAATCTATTTCGACCTGTCACGAGAATGAATATATACAGATGTGGTTGAGCCATGCTGCTCTGGATGTATTCATTTGATACCTTCTAAAAAAGCCTAGGATTCTTCAAAGCAGGAGTATAGACAGTATTTGGTTAATCTAAGAATTTATTCAATAACTTCCATAACATACCGATCAATTCACATGTGTGTGTGCAACCCTCTTTGAAGTTTTGTTGGGTAGTGGACGGACGAATATCAATTAAATGCAGGCACCAACATTACAGCTGTTCAAGTGAGATATAGAGTAGAAACTGTAGATATTATACATAAAGATTTATTCCTATAGTGTTAATGATTGGTTTATACCTTCTGTAAAGTAGGTTCAAATAGGTATCAAAAGGAATCACACGCCTCATGGAAGTTGCCATTTATTTGTCTAAAATAAAAAAAGGATTTACAAAAACTTAGAATCAACAGGAATCAGGCAATCATGAAATGGAATCAGAATCAAGGTGCTTCAAACACTGTAACAAAATTTGGGAGCGGCTGTGAGAAAAATATGAGGTGCAAAGTCACTTGACATTGTCTATTGCGCGATACATCAGTAAACATAAACAATCAATTATTGTCAAGGAATACACCAGACCCATGTCAAGACTAGTCAAACTTCCAAACCTTATCATCAACCTGAACTTTTGCTGTTCGAACTCTACCATCCGCGCTCACACAGGTCTCAACTACACGTCTAAGCGACCATTGAGCCCGAATCTTCTGAGGGTCAACGATTAGCGTAGAATGCGGGTTTGTACAGTTGAAGGCGTGATGGGGGGAAATCTGCCAACTGGGGTATCTGAGGACATGCACATGATCTCTGACATGCTGTATAAAGTCTCTGATGGCGTCTGATTGCTTCCCATCCCCTCAGTATCCATAACTTTCATCAAACTTCTGTGAAGGTGCATTCCAGTCCATAATGGTGCAAGATTTCATCAAAGTCCTTGATGATGAGTCTTGTTATGGGATGTTTAGGGTCGAGGACTTTAGGGTGTTTGACATTGTCTGGGAGTCCTTCAGCCTGTCTGAGTCTACCACCAACTCCTACCATGCCTTCAGATGGATTGAGTTCTATAAGTCTGCTTGTACGGGTTATTGCTTTGCCTTTTCCTAATGATCTAATTCCATCAGGAAAGCATTCCAGCTGAATTTGTTGAAACAACCATGTTTCCGCTTTCTCTATGAGTTCATATTCATCAAATTGATCACTTATGGCCGCCCTGTCAAGGCGCTCCATGGTAGCCTTGACTACTGATTCCCAGTTGTTGTATTGAGAACCATCAGGAAGGTTCACAGCTGAGGTTTTGCCACAGAAACTTTTCTTCAGTTCATCTGCTACCTCAGCAGCATTGTGGTTTCTAGATGTGTAGCCACTTGAGGGATATCACACAGTTCAGATTCCCACTTACTCCATTGATCATGAAGTTTTCCAGTTTCTATCACATCGTCCTATTCATGTTTTGATCTCCATAGGCTCTTGCTTATCATCATGTCCAAGACATGTCCACAGCTCAAAGGTATCTGACTTGGCCTCTGCCGGCAAGTTTTCTAGTATCTCAGGAACATTGCAAGCCCACTGACAGATGTCAAAGCCACCTTCAGCAAGCACCTTTCTCAGATTTGTAACTAGTTTCTTTGCTTGGTCAGGATTCATCAGACTATCATCAGACTATCCAACACACTTCGTAACTTCAGGGTTCCGCCGCTGATCGTCAATTGCTTCAGTAGGGCAACGGTCACACAACATTGACTGCAAGTAGTCCCGAAGGGCAGTACCTGTCATTCTAGACATCTGGATCCACATTAATGTTCATATTGCGCCACAGGAATCTGAGGATGGGTTTGTCTTCCGGTAGGAGTTGAATCTGGTGGAACATACCCTTTATGTCACCTGATATTCCAACTGGGTATTGTCGAATTCTCAAGGACAAGACTAGGAGTGTGGATCCAAGGGTAGGACCCAATAGAAGCTGGCTATTGAGATCTTGGCCCTTGTACTCGTAAGAGCAATTGAAGACCAAACGATGCTTCCCATTGTGTTCGACAAGGTGATGGGGGTGTAATAGTTTCTGTCCATGGCAGAACACAACAAGTCTTCAATTCAAACTTTTAATAGACATGTTGAAGATAAGACCATATTTTGCTGCAACTTTCATAAGTTGATGCAGGTTTTGATCATGCTCCTCTACAGTCTTTCCATAGACTGCTGTATCATCACTGATACCAAGTGTTCCAGGACACTGTTCAAGGATCAAATCCATCTTCTCCTGAAATATGTCCTGTGATATTCTTAGTCCGAAAGGAAGTCTAAGAAACCGGTACCTTCGAAAAGGTGTTTTAAACGTTGTAAGTAAACTCAAAAAATCATCAAGGGTGATGCTCCAATATCCATGCCTAGCGTCTAGTTTGCTACACTGTTGCTTCACTAAACTTGTGTGTTATTTCTTCGAGGGTCGGTGTCTTGTGGTAAGTTCTCTTAATGGAACGGTTTAAGTCACTAGGATCAAGACACACTCTCAACTTGCCATTTTCCTTCCTACTGAACGCAAGTGAGGACACCCAATCGGTTCAGTTACCTTAGCTATCACACCTAAAGACTCCATTTTGTCCAACTCAGATTTCAACTCATCCTTAAGTTGAATAGGATACTTTCTGGCTGGATGTATTACGGGTACAGCGTCTTCCTTCAGAGCTTTATGACACTTTCCAGGAAATTGACCAATGCCTTCAAATCTGCCTGGGTATAGCTTCTGTAGGGTTTCCTTGTTAGGGATAGATGCAGACTTCTCCACACTATGCACTGAATTCGTGGGACAATTTGGTGTGATTAGATTAAGAGCAAGGATTGAAGGTAATCCAAGCAGAATAGGCCCTGGTGCATCTGCAACAAAGAACTCTGTGTCCAACCATCTACCATCAAATCTACATGGTAAAGTAATACTACCATACTGGGGAATTTCAGTACCATTATAAGCACTCAGCTTGACATGTCTAGCTTTTGTAGTACCAGATTTAGGGAAACCTGATGCATCAAGAAATTCTGGAAACATTCTTCTGTATACACGAAGTGGTAGTAGATTTCCTTGTGAGCCTGTATCCACTTTAACCTTTAAGGTGTGGCTGCCTTGACGGTTACACAGCTTAACATATAGGTTTACTTTCAGTTCATCAACGTTGTCTTTGGCTACCTTGTTTTTGTGAATGTTGGTATGACTTTTGCTTATGCTGAGACTGTTGTGACATATGTTCATCATTCCTACGAGACTGTCGTCCACGACTCCTTGACCTAGACTGTTGACGGCGCCTTGACTGTCTTCGTCTATGCTGCAGTCTCTCTCTTCCCTGTTGACACATTTCCTGCCAATGCCCAATTTTACCACACATTTTGCATTTACTGTTGACTGCTGGACATACATTTCTAGATTTGAAAGAGTGTTTTGTTCCACAAAACCAGCAAACATGCTGAATCTCATCAGCTTTAAAAACCTTACCATCTAGATTCTTAAACTGTGACATATGGTTAACACTTGCTTCATGTCTCCTACCAATATCAATGGCTTCCTGGAGGGTTAATTTTTCATCACGTCCTAGCAATGTTTTCTGTACCTCTGGGTATGGAACACCAGCAATGAGAACTTCAATCATTCTCTCCTCTAATGCATCATTGTCTTTAAACAAACACTTCATAGCTTTAGCTTTACATCTTGTGATAAAGTCATTAATAGTCTCATTGTCCTTCTGTTTGTAACGAAGAGACTCTAATCCATGAATTCTGAAATTTTCAGAATTCATTTTGAGAAGAAAACGTTTGCCATAAATTCTCTGGATTGTTTAAGTTTTCATCAGTTAGATTCCATGTGTTGAACATTCTAAGACCTTCCTTGCCAGACCATAAAATAATGTAACTGTGTTGATCTTCTGGCTTGATACCTTTAATCTTAAACCAAAGTTCACTAGTTTGCTTAAATTCCTTAAAAGCTTGACCTCTGTTCGGGTTTGACCAGTCCATGCAAGGTGACGGTATTGACTCTGCCATGGTGATTTTACGATCGCTTCACAAGAAAACTTGGCGCTAAGGAGTGTGTACTCAGTGAAATGTTCATCAGTCACAATGTCCGTTCGTGAAATGTTCTGATTGTATATCAAATACTGATAGTTACTGATTACATGCACAAAGCTTGGAATAGTTACGGTCACAGTGACATCCATGATTCAGTCCACATGGTGCGTAGTCGAAACAGCACGCAGACTGTCAGATACCTAGATACAGTTCAAAACATGTCAAAAGGCATGAACAAGATCGAGTCGGTGATGCGTAGACTTCATGGCAGAACACAACAAGTCTTCAGTTCAAACTTTTAATAGACGTGAGCAACATGGCGTCATCAAAGTTCATTAAGTTGGGCGTTCTCCTTCATACATGCAAGTTTGGCAGCCTTATGATCCGACAGCTTACTGGCAGCTGATATGTGACTACGAACTGAACGGCTTTTATGACTGAGACACGACTGATTGGAATCTTCATCAGAACGTCTGCTGTGTTCACCTGAGTGTTCACCTAGTCGTCTATTTTCTGATGTAGATATGTGACTTTATGAGAATGCACTGAATGTCTCTTAGATTTTCTATCCAAATTATGTGCATCAGAATGACATGACACTGAGCGATTGGAATCAGAATTGTTCGTTTAACCTACCTTACTCAAATATCGAGAGCTCTGAATGGAATTTGTTTCATCCATGTCAACTTGTGCCGTCTTGATGAAATCAGACTACTTTGATAACCGAGTGTTTAGGCTGTTGTTCTTGGTTACTTGTGTTTGGAGAACGTCTTTTGTCAGGAATTTTTTGAATGATTTTAAACAAGAAATTCTCACTCATTGAAATAAGTGTGTCAAATCACACTGGTGTGTCCGAAGAAATATGATATTACATTTGGTTGAAGGGTCAAGTTACGGTCAAATTATTTCAGTTCATATTCTTGATACACGGAGTTAAAGACGGATATTCCTAATCCTGTGCGGTGCTGTGGTAGGATGTTGGCAGTATCAGTTAATCACTGAGATGGATGTTGAACAGAACTAAGTGACAAGGTGAGTGTCAGACTGCATTTATTTGATGATGAATAGGCATGAGACTCAGTTGTAGACAGACTGTTCCAAACAACGGTCTTGGGAACTATAAGACCTCCATGGTCTAGTGGATAGAGCACCTCCTGGAGTGTGGATGGTTGGTGGGTTCAAACCCCAGCTGTGTCATACCAAAAGACGTTAAAAGATGGTCCTTATTGTTACCCTGTCTGGCGCTTGGCATTAAGGGGCTAAAACAAGGACTGGTGGGCACGGAGTCAGTATAATGTGTCTAGGTGGGGTATTTATGTTATAACCTGCTTCATGGTATCTCAGTGGCCTAGCACTTTAAAATCGGCCGGACTTGAACAAGTGTACGCACACACACACACGTGCCACTATATAAGTGTAAAAGTCTTGAACGCGACGTTAAACCCCATTTCACCTCACTGCACCTAATTAATTGTTCCTGTGTGCATACAATACCATTTGATCACAATCTGTATGTGTACAGGTACCCTTGCCATGATGCACGTTGTAGTCAACTGTATGTATCACTTCATATCAATGTCATCATTGTCCTTCGTAACTAAGTCTTCAATTCAAATCCCTCTTCCTTGATCAGTTGTAATGTCCTTGCAAAGTCAGCTTGACTGCTTTATTTCCGACACTGCTGGGCAAAGTCCAGCAGTTGTTGTTCAGTGTCATTGCATTATGTGTTAGAGAATGAGTGACCCAACTTTTTCATTCTCTAGTGATCTTATGGCACACTCTCTGGGGTAGAATAGGTCTTAAGCAACCCATGCTTGCCGTGAAAGGTGACTAAGCTTGTGGTAAGAACGACTAACGGGATTGGGTGATCAGGCTTGCAGTGTGGATCGATGCTTATGATGTCAATCACTGGATTGTCTGGTCTAGACTGGTCAGTGCTTTATTTTGATACTTACATCATCAGTATGGACATTATAGTTTGTTATTCGTGTTTTCCCGGTGTTTAGAAGCACACTTTGGTTAAGCGCCTCAGACTATTGTATTCCCCGGCAGTCCAGGAGAGACTGACCTCTACATTAGTGGGTTAAATGGGACTCCAATCACCATCACCACATAGCAACCAAACTCCGCTTAAGAAAATGCATCTTCCATGTTGTGTTACGGTCTACTTCAAAACCAAGGGGCTGGTGGGATAGCCTGGTGGTTAAAGTGTTGGCTTGTCACACCGAAGATGTGTGTTCGATTCCCCACATTGGTACAATGTGTGAAGCCCATTTCTGGTGTCCCCCGCCGTGATATTGCTGAAAATTGCTAAAAAGCGGCGTAAAATACAACTCACTTACTACTTCTAAACTGGCATAAGAAATGTTTTTAAATATACATGTATATAAAGCATACATAGATCAAGCATTATTGTTTTGGAATTTTAGTATAGTTTGGGAATTCAAAGCCACACTGATAAAAGTTTAGTGTTTATAGCTGTGAGGGTACACATAGGTTTCTGCCATGTTTCAAATTCAGTCTGAATTTGTCATTAATTTTGAAAATCTATTTCGGCCTGTCACGAGAATGAATATATACAGATGTGGTTGAGCCATGCTGCTCTGGATGTATTCATTTGATACCTTCTAAAAAAGCCTAGGATTCTTCAAAGTAGGAGTATAGACAGTATTTGGTTAATCTAAGAATTTATTCAATAACTTCCATAACATACCGATCAACTCACATGTGTGTGCAACCCTCTTTGAAGTTTTGTTGGGTAGTGGATGGACGAATATCAATTAAATGCAGGCACCAACATGACAGCTGTTCAAGTGAGATATAGAGCAGAAACTGTAGATATTATACATAAAAATGTATTCCTATAGTGTTAATGATTGGTTTATACCTTCTGTAAAGTAGGTTCAAATAGGTATCAAAAGGAATCACACGCCTCATGGAAGTTGCCATTTATTTGTCTAAAAAAAAATTAGGATTTACAAAAGCTTAGAATCAACAGGAATCAGGCAATCATGAAATGGAATCGGAATCAAGGTGCTTCAAACACTGTAACAAAATTTAGGGGCGGCTGTGAGAAAAATATGAGGTGCAAAGTCACTTGACATTGTCTATTGCGCGATACATCAGTAAACATAAACAATCAATTATTGTCAAGGAATACACCAGACCCATGTCAAGACTAGTCAAACTTCCAAACCTTATCATCAACCTGAACTTTTGCTGTTCGAACTCTACCATCCGCGCTCACACAGGTCTCAACTACACGTCTAAGCGACCATTGAGCCCGAATCTTCTGAGGGTCAACGATTAGCGTAGAATGCGGGTTTGTACAGTTGAAGGCGTGATGGGGGGAAATCTGCCAACTGGGGTATCTGAGGACATGCACATGATCTCTGACATGCTGTATAAAGTCTCTGATGGCGTCTGATTGCTTCCCATCCCCTCAGTATCCATAACTTTCATCAAACTTCTGTGAAGGTGCATTCCAGTTCATAATGGTGCAAGATTTCATCAAAGTCCTTGATGATGAGTCTTGTTATGGGATGTTTAGGGTCGAGGACTTTAGGGTGTTTGACATTGTCTGGGAGTCCTTCAGCCTTTCTGAGTCTACCACCAACTCCTACCATGCCTTCAGATGGATTGAGTTCTATAAGTCTGCTTGTACGGGTTATTGCTTTGCCTTTTCCTAATGATCTAATTCCATCAGGAAAGCATTCCAGCTGAATTTGTTGAAACAACCATGTTTCCGCTTTCTCTATGAGTTCATATTCATCAAATTGATCACTTATGGCCGCCCTGTCAAGGCGCTCCATGGTAGCCTTGACTACTGATTCCCAGTTGTTGTATTGAGAACCATCAGGAAGGTTCACAGCTGAGGTTTTGCCACAGAAACTTTTCTTCAGTTCATCTGCTACCTCAGCAGCATTGTGGTTTCTAGATGTGTAGCCACTTGAGGGATATCACACAGTTCAGATTCCCACTTACTCCATTGATCATGAAGTTTTCCAGTTTCTATCACATCGTCCTATTCATGTTTTGATCTCCATAGGCTCTTGCTTATCATCATGTCCAAGACATGTCCACAGCTCAAAGGTATCTGACTTGGCCTCTGCCGGCAAGTTTTCTAGTATCTCAGGAACATTGCAAGCCCACTGACAGATGTCAAAGCCACCTTCAGCAAGCACCTTTCTCAGATTTGTAACTAGTTTCTTTGCTTGGTCAGGATTCATCAGACTATCCAACACACTTCGTAACTTCAGGGTTCCGCTGCTGATCGTCAGTTGCTTCAGTAGGGCAATATTCCAACTGGGTATTGTCGAATTCTCAAGGACAAGACTAGGAGTGAGGATCCAAGGGTAGGACCCAGTAGAAGCTGGCTATTGAGATCTTGGCCCTTGTACTCGTAAGAGCAATTGAAGACCAAACGATGCTTCCCATTGTGTTCGACAAGGTGATGGGGGTGTAATAGTTTCTGTCCATGGCAGAACACAACAAGTCTTCAATTTAAACTTTTAATAGACATGTTGAAGATAAGACCATATTTTGCTGCAACTTTCATAAGTTGATGCAGGTTTTGATCATGCTCCTCTACAGTCTTTCCATAGACTGCTGTATCATCACTGATACCAAGTGTTCCAGGACACTGTTCAAGAATCAAATCTTCTCCTGAAATATGTCCTGTGATATTCTTAGTCCGAAAGGAAGTCTAAGAAACCGGTACCTTCGAAAAGGTGTATTGAATGTTGTAAGTAAACTCGAAAAATCATCAAGGGTGATGCTCCAATATCCATGCCTAGCGTCTAGTTTGCTACACTGTTGCTTCACTAAACTTGTGTGTTATTTCTTCGAGGGTCGGTGTCTTGTGGTAAGTTCTCTTAATGGAACGGTTTAAGTCACTAGGATCAAGACACACTCTCAACTTGCCATTTTCCTTCCTACAGAACGCAAGTGAGGACACCCAATCGGTAGTTTCAGTTACCTTAGCTATCACACCTAAAGACTCCATTCTGTCCAACTCAGATTTCAACTCATCCTTAAGTTGAATAGGATACTTTCTGGCTGGATGTATTACGGGTACAGCGTCTTCCTTCAAAGCTATATGACACTTTCCAGGAAATTGACCAATGCCTTCAAATCTGCCTGGGTATAGCTTCTGTAGGGTTTCCTTGTTAGGGATAGGTGCAGCCTTCTCCACGCTATGCACTGAATTCGTGGGACAATTTGGTGTGATTAGATTAAGAGCAAGGATTGAAGGTAATCCAAGCAGAATAGGCCCTGGTGCATCTGCAACAAAGAACTCTGTGTCCAACCATCTACCATCAAATCTACATGGTAAAGTAATACTACCATACTGGGGAATTTCAGTACCATTATAAGCACTCAGCTTGACATGTCTAGCTTTTGTAGTACCAGATTTAGGGAAACCTGATGCATCAAGAAATTCTGGAAACATTCTTCTGTATACACGAAGTGGTAGTAGATTTCCTTGTGAGCCTGTATCCACTTTAACCTTTAAGGTGTGGCTGCCTTGACGGTTACACAGCTTAACATATAGGTTTACTTTCAGTTCATCAACGTTGTCTTTGGCTACCTTGTTTTTGTGAATGTTGGTATGACTTTTGCTTATGCTGAGACTGTTGTGACATATGTTCATCATTCCTACGAGACTGTCGTCCACGACTCCTTGACCTAGACTGTTGACGGCGCCTTGACTGTCTTCGTCTATGCTGCAGTCTCTCTCTTCCCTGTTGACACATTTCCTGCCAATGCCCAATTTTACCACACATTTTGCATTTACTGTTGACTGCTGGACATACATTTCTAGATTTGAAAGAGTGTTTTGTTCCACAAAACCAGCAAACATGCTGAATCTCATCAGCTTTAAAAACCTTACCATCTAGATTCTTAAACTGTGACATATGGTTAACACTTGCTTCATGTCTCCTACCAATATCAATGGCTTCCTGGAGGGTTAATTTTTCATCACGTCCTAGCAATGTTTTCTGTACCTCTGGGTATGGAACACCAGCAATGAGAACTTCAATCATTCTCTCCTCTAATGCATCATTGTCTTTAAACAAACACTTCATAGCTTTAGCTTTACATCTTGTGATAAAGTCATTAATAGTCTCATTGTCCTTCTGTTTGTAACGAAGAGACTCTAATCCATGAATTCTGAAATTTTCAGAATTCATTTTGAGAAGAAAACGTTTGCCATAAATTCTCTGGATTGTTTAAGTTTTCATCAGTTAGATTCCATGTGTTGAACATTCTAAGACCTTCCTTGCCAGACCATAAAATAATGTAACTGTGTTGATCTTCTGGCTTGATACCTTTAATCTTAAACCAAAGTTCACTAGTTTGCTTAAATTCCTTAAAAGCTTGACCTCTGTTCGGGTTTGACCAGTCCATGCAAGGTGACGGTATTGACTCTGCCATGGTGATTTTACGATCGCTTCACAAGAAAACTTGGCGCTAAGGAGTGTGTACTCAGTGAAATGTTCATCAGTCACAATGTCCGTTCGTGAAATGTTCTGATTGTATATCAAATACTGATAGTTACTGATTACATGCACAAAGCTTGGAATAGTTACGGTCACAGTGACATCCATGATTCAGTCCACATGGTGCGTAGTCGAAACAGCACGCAGACTGTCAGATACCTAGATACAGTTCAAAACATGTCAAAAGGCATGAACAAGATCGAGTCGGTGATGCGTAGACTTCATGGCAGAACACAACAAGTCTTCAGTTCAAACTTTTAATAGACGTGAGCAACATGGCGTCATCAAAGTTCATTAAGTTGGGCGTTCTCCTTCATACATGCAAGTTTGGCAGCCTTATGATCCGACAGCTTACTGGCAGCTGATATGTGACTACGAACTGAACGGCTTTTATGACTGAGACACGACTGATTGGAATCTTCATCAGAACGTCTGCTGTGTTCACCTGAGTGTTCACCTAGTCGTCTATTTTCTGATGTAGATATGTGACTTTATGAGAATGCACTGAATGTCTCTTAGATTTTCTATCCAAATTATGTGCATCAGAATGACATGACACTGAGCGATTGGAATCAGAATTGTTCGTTTAACCTACCTTACTCAAATATCGAGAGCTCTGAATGGAATTTGTTTCATCCATGTCAACTTGTGCCGTCTTGATGAAATCAGACTACTTTGATAACCGAGTGTTTAGGCTGTTGTTCTTGGTTACTTGTGTTTGGAGAACGTCTTTTGTCAGGAATTTTTTGAATGATTTTAAACAAGAAATTCTCACTCATTGAAATAAGTGTGTCAAATCACACTGGTGTGTCCGAAGAAATATGATATTACATTTGGTTGAAGGGTCAAGTTACGGTCAAATTATTTCAGTTCATATTCTTGATACACGGAGTTAAAGACGGATATTCCTAATCCTGTGCGGTGCTGTGGTAGGATGTTGGCAGTATCAGTTAATCACTGAGATGGATGTTGAACAGAACTAAGTGACAAGGTGAGTGTCAGACTGCATTTATTTGATGATGAATAGGCATGAGACTCAGTTGTAGACAGACTGTTCCAAACAACGGTCTTGGGAACTATAAGACCTCCATGGTCTAGTGGATAGAGCACCTCCTGGAGTGTGGATGGTTGGTGGGTTCAAACCCCAGCTGTGTCATACCAAAAGACGTTAAAAGATGGTCCTTATTGTTACCCTGTCTGGCGCTTGGCATTAAGGGGCTAAAACAAGGACTGGTGGGCACGGAGTCAGTATAATGTGTCTAGGTGGGGTATTTATGTTATAACCTGCTTCATGGTATCTCAGTGGCCTAGCACTTTAAAATCGGCCGGACTTGAACAAGTGTACGCACACACACACACGTGCCACTATATAAGTGTAAAAGTCTTGAACGCGACGTTAAACCCCATTTCACCTCACTGCACCTAATTAATTGTTCCTGTGTGCATACAATACCATTTGATCACAATCTGTATGTGTACAGGTACCCTTGCCATGATGCACGTTGTAGTCAACTGTATGTATCACTTCATATCAATGTCATCATTGTCCTTCGTAACTAAGTCTTCAATTCAAATCCCTCTTCCTTGATCAGTTGTAATGTCCTTGCAAAGTCAGCTTGACTGCTTTATTTCCGACACTGCTGGGCAAAGTCCAGCAGTTGTTGTTCAGTGTCATTGCATTATGTGTTAGAGAATGAGTGACCCAACTTTTTCATTCTCTAGTGATCTTATGGCACACTCTCTGGGGTAGAATAGGTCTTAAGCAACCCATGCTTGCCGTAAAAGGTGACTAAGCTTGTGGTAAGAACGACTAACGGGATTGGGTGATCAGGCTTGCAGTGTGGATCGATGCTTATGATGTCAATCACTGGATTGTCTGGTCTAGACTGGTCAGTGCTTTATTTTGATACTTACATCATCAGTATGGACATTATAGTTTGTTATTCGTGTTTTCCCGGTGTTTAGAAGCACACTTTGGTTAAGCGCCTCAGACTATTGTATTCCCCGGCAGTCCAGGAGAGACTGACCTCTACATTAGTGGGTTAAATGGGACTCCAATCACCATCACCACATAGCAACCAAACTCCGCTTAAGAAAATGCATCTCCCATGTTGTGTTACGGTCTACTTCAAAACCAAGGGGCTGGTGGGATAGCCTGGTGGTTAAAGTGTTGGCTTGTCACACCGAAGATGTGTGTTCGATTCCCCACATTGGTACAATGAGTGAAGCCCATTTCTGGTGTCCCCCGCCGTGATATTGCTGAAAATTGCTAAAAAGCGGCGTAAAATACAACTCACTTACTACTTCTAAACTGGCATAAGAAATGTTTTTAAATATACATGTATATAAAGCATACATAGATCAAGCATTATTGTTTTGGAATTTTAGTATAGTTTGGGAATTCAAAGCCACACTGATAAAAGTTTAGTGTTTATAGCTGTGAGGGTACACATAGGTTTCTGCCATGTTTCAAATTCAGTCTGAATTTGTCATATTAATTTTGAAAATCTATTTCGACCTGTCACGAGAATGGATATATACAGATGTGGTTGAGCCATGCTGCTCTGGATGTATTCATTTGATACCTTCTAAAAAAGCCTAGGATTCTTCAAAGTAGGAGTATAGACAGTATTTGGTTAATCTAAGAATTTATTCAATAACTTCCATAACATACCGATCAATTCACATGTGTGTGCAACCCTCTTTGAAGTTTTGTTGGGTAGTGGATGGACGAATATCAATTAAATGCAGGCACCAACATGACAGCTGTTCAAGTGAGATATAGAGCAGAAACTGTAGATATTATACATAAAGATTTATTCCTATAGTGTTAATGATTGGTTTATACCTTCTGTAAAGTAGGGTCAAATAGGTATCAAAAGGAATCACACGCCTCATGGAAGTTGCCATTTATTTGTCTAAAAAAAAATTAGGATTTACAAAAGCTTAGAATCAACAGGAATCAGGCAATCATGAAATGGAATCGGAATCAAGGTGCTTCAAACACTGTAACAAAATTTAGGGGCGGCTGTGAGAAAAATATGAGGTGCAAAGTCACTTGACATTGTCTATTGCGCGATACATCAGTAAACATAAACAATCAATTATAGTCAAGGAATACACCAGACCCATGTCAAGACTAGTCAAACTTCCAAACCTTATCATCAACCTGAACTTTTGCTGTTCGAACTCTACCATCCGCGCTCACACAGGTCTCAACTACACGTCTAAGCGACCATTGAGCCCGAATCTTCTGAGGGTCAACGATTAGCGTAGAATGCGGGTTTGTACAGTTGAAGGCGTGATGGGGGGAAATCTGCCAACTGGGGTATCTGAGGACATGCACATGATCTCTGACATGCTGTATAAAGTCTCTGATGGCGTCTGATTGCTTCCCATCCCCTCAGTATCCATAACTTTCATCAAACTTCTGTGAAGGTGCATTCCAGTCCATAATGGTGCAAGATTTCATCAAAGTCCTTGATGATGAGTCTTGTTATGGGATGTTTAGGGTCGAGGACTTTAGGGTGTTTGACATTGTCTGGGAGTCCTTCAGCCTGTCTGAGTCTACCACCAACTCCTACCATGCCTTCAGATGGATTGAGTTCTATAAGTCTGCTTGTACGGGTTATTGCTTTGCCTTTTCCTAATGATCTAATTCCATCAGGAAAGCATTCCAGCTGAATTTGTTGAAACAACCATGTTTCCGCTTTCTCTATGAGTTCATATTCATCAAATTGATCACTTATGGCCGCCCTGTCAAGGCGCTCCATGGTAGCCTTGACTACTGATTCCCAGTTGTTGTATTGAGAACCATCAGGAAGGTTCACAGCTGAGGTTTTGCCACAGAAACTTTTCTTCAGTTCATCTGCTACCTCAGCAGCATTGTGGTTTCTAGATGTGTAGCCACTTGAGGGATATCACACAGTTCAGATTCCCACTTACTCCATTGATCATGAAGTTTTCCAGTTTCTATCACATCGTCCTATTCATGTTTTGATCTCCATAGGCTCTTGCTTATCATCATGTCCAAGACATGTCCACAGCTCAAAGGTATCTGACTTGGCCTCTGCCGGCAAGTTTTCTAGTATCTCAGGAACATTGCAAGCCCACTGACAGATGTCAAAGCCACCTTCAGCAAGCACCTTTCTCAGATTTGTAACTAGTTTCTTTGCTTGGTCAGGATTCATCAGACTATCCAACACACTTCGTAACTTCAGGGTTCCGCTGCTGATCGTCAGTTGCTTCAGTAGGGCAATATTCCAACTGGGTATTGTCGAATTCTCAAGGACAAGACTAGGAGTGTGGATCCAAGGGTAGGACCCAATAGAAGCTGGCTATTGAGATCTTGGCCCTTGTACTCGTAAGAGCAATTGAAGACCAAACGATGCTTCCCATTGTGTTCGACAAGGTGATGGGGGTGTAATAGTTTCTGTCCATGGCAGAACACAACAAGTCTTCAATTTAAACTTTTAATAGACATGTTGAAGATAAGACCATATTTTGCTGCAACTTTCATAAGTTGATGCAGGTTTTGATCATGCTCCTCTACAGTCTTTCCATAGACTGCTGTATCATCACTGATACCAAGTGTTCCAGGACACTGTTCAAGAATCAAATCTTCTCCTGAAATATGTCCTGTGATATTCTTAGTCCGAAAGGAAGTCTAAGAAACCGGTACCTTCGAAAAGGTGTATTGAATGTTGTAAGTAAACTCGAAAAATCATCAAGGGTGATGCTCCAATATCCATGCCTAGCGTCTAGTTTGCTACACTGTTGCTTCACTAAACTTGTGTGTTATTTCTTCGAGGGTCGGTGTCTTGTGGTAAGTTCTCTTAATGGAACGGTTTAAGTCACTAGGATCAAGACACACTCTCAACTTGCCATTTTCCTTCCTACAGAACGCAAGTGAGGACACCCAATCGGTAGTTTCAGTTACCTTAGCTATCACACCTAAAGACTCCATTCTGTCCAACTCAGATTTCAACTCATCCTTAAGTTGAATAGGATACTTTCTGGCTGGATGTATTACGGGTACAGCGTCTTCCTTCAAAGCTATATGACACTTTCCAGGAAATTGACCAATGCCTTCAAATCTGCCTGGGTATAGCTTCTGTAGGGTTTCCTTGTTAGGGATAGGTGCAGACTTCTCCACGCTATGCACTGAATTCGTGGGACAATTTGGTGTGATTAGATTAAGAGCAAGGATTGAAGGTAATCCAAGCAGAATAGGCCCTGGTGCATCTGCAACAAAGAACTCTGTGTCCAACCATCTACCATCAAATCTACATGGTAAAGTAATACTACCATACTGGGGAATTTCAGTACCATTATAAGCACTCAGCTTGACATGTCTAGCTTTTGTAGTACCAGATTTAGGGAAACCTGATGCATCAAGAAATTCTGGAAACATTCTTCTGTATACACGAAGTGGTAGTAGATTTCCTTGTGAGCCTGTATCCACTTTAACCTTTAAGGTGTGGCTGCCTTGACGGTTACACAGCTTAACATATAGGTTTACTTTCAGTTCATCAACGTTGTCTTTGGCTACCTTGTTTTTGTGAATGTTGGTATGACTTTTGCTTATGCTGAGACTGTTGTGACATATGTTCATCATTCCTACGAGACTGTCGTCCACGACTCCTTGACCTAGACTGTTGACGGCGCCTTGACTGTCTTCGTCTATGCTGCAGTCTCTCTCTTCCCTGTTGACACATTTCCTGCCAATGCCCAATTTTACCACACATTTTGCATTTACTGTTGACTGCTGGACATACATTTCTAGATTTGAAAGAGTGTTTTGTTCCACAAAACCAGCAAACATGCTGAATCTCATCAGCTTTAAAAACCTTACCATCTAGATTCTTAAACTGTGACATATGGTTAACACTTGCTTCATGTCTCCTACCAATATCAATGGCTTCCTGGAGGATTAATTTTTCATCACGTCCTAGCAATGTTTTCTGTACCACTGGGTATGGAACACCAGCAATGAGAACTTCAATCATTCTCTCCTCTAATGCATCATTGTCTTTAAACAAACACTTCATAGCTTTAGCTTTACATCTTGTGATAAAGTCATTAATAGTCTCATTGTCCTTCTGTTTGTAACGAAGAGACTCTAATCCATGAATTCTGAAATTTTCAGAATTCATTTTGAGAAGAAAACGTTTGCCATAAATTCTCTGGATTGTTTAAGTTTTCATCAGTTAGATTCCATGTGTTGAACATTCTAAGACCTTCCTTGCCAGACCATAAAATAATGTAACTGTGTTGATCTTCTGGCTTGATACCTTTAATCTTAAACCAAAGTTCACTAGTTTGCTTAAATTCCTTAAAAGCTTGACCTCTGTTCGGGTTTGACCAGTCCATGCAAGGTGACGGTATTGACTCTGCCATGGTGATTTTACGATCGCTTCACAAGAAAACTTGGCGCTAAGGAGTGTGTACTCAGTGAAATGTTCATCAGTCACAATGTCCGTTCGTGAAATGTTCTGATTGTATATCAAATACTGATAGTTACTGATTACATGCACAAAGCTTGGAATAGTTACGGTCACAGTGACATCCATGATTCAGTCCACATGGTGCGTAGTCGAAACAGCACGCAGACTGTCAGATACGTAGATACAGTTCAAAACATGTCAAAAGGCATGAACAAGATCGAGTCGGTGATGCGTAGACTTCATGGCAGAACACAACAAGTCTTCAGTTCAAACTTTTAATAGACGTGAGCAACATGGCGTCATCAAAGTTCATTAAGTTGGGCGTTCTCCTTCATACATGCAAGTTTGGCAGCCTTATGATCCGACAGCTTACTGGCAGCTGATATGTGACTACGAACTGAACGGCTTTTATGACTGAGACACGACTGATTGGAATCTTCATCAGAACGTCTGCTGTGTTCACCTGAGTGTTCACCTAGTCGTCTATTTTCTGATGTAGATATGTGACTTTATGAGAATGCACTGAATGTCTCTTAGATTTTCTATCCAAATTATGTGCATCAGAATGACATGACACTGAGCGATTGGAATCAGAATTGTTCGTTTAACCTACCTTACTCAAATATCGAGAGCTCTGAATGGAATTTGTTTCATCCATGTCAACTTGTGCCGTCTTGATGAAATCAGACTACTTTGATAACCGAGTGTTTAGGCTGTTGTTCTTGGTTACTTGTGTTTGGAGAATGTCTTTTGTCAGGAATTGATTGAATGATTTTGAAACAGGAAATTCTCACTCGTTGAAATGAGTGTGTCAAATCTCACTGGTGTGTCCGAAGAAATATGATATTACATTTGGTTGAAGGGTCAAGTTACGGTCAAATTATTTCAGTTCATATTCTTGATACACGGAGTTACAGACAGATATTCCTAATCATGTGCGGTGCTGTGGTAGGATGTTGGCAGTATCAGGCAACCACTGAGATGGATGTTGAACAGAACTAAGTGACAAGGTGAGTGTCAGACTGCATTTATTTGATGATTAAAAGGTATGAGACTCAGTTGTAGACAGACTGTTCCAAACAACGGTCTTGGGAACTATAAGACCTCCATGGTCTAGTGGATAGAGCACCTCCTGGAGTGTGGATGGTTGGGGGGTTCGAACCCCAGCTGTGTCATACCAAAAGACGTTAAAAGATGGTCCTTATTGTTACCCTGTCTGGCGCTTGGCATTAAGGGGCTAATACAAGGACTGGTGGGCACGGAGTCAGTATAATGTGTCTAGGTGGGGTATTTATGTTATAACCTGCTTCATGGTATCTCAGTGGCCTAGCACTTTAAAATCGGCCGGACTTGAACAAGTGCACGCACACACACACACGTGCCACTATATAAGTGTAAAAGTCTTGAACGCGACGTTAAACCCCATTTCACCTCACTGCACCTAATTAATTGTTCCTGTGTGCATACAATGCCATTTGATCACAATCTGTGTGTGTACAGGTACCCTTGCCATGATGCACACTGCAACTCTCTAGTCAGCACGTTGTAGTCAACTGTATGTATCACTTCATATCAATGTCGTCATTGTCCTTCGTAAGTAAGTCTTCAATTCAAATCCCTCTTCCTTGATCAGTTGTAATGTCCTTGCAAAGTCAGCTTGACTGCTTTATTTCCGACACTGCTGGGCAAAGTCCAGCAGTTGTTGTTCAGTGTCATTGCATTATGTGTTAGAGAATGATTGACCCAACTATTTCATTCTCTAGTGATCTTATGGCACATTCTCTGGGGTAGAATAAGTCTTAAGCAACCCATGCGTGCCGTGAAAGGTGACTATGCTTGTTGTAAGAGCGACTAACGGGATTGGGTGATCAGGCTTGCTGTGTGGATCGATGCTCATGATGTCAATCACTGGATTGTCTGGTCTAGACTTGATTATTTACAGACCATCATCTGAGTGCAACAAAGAAACTAATGGCACACTCATACCATGTATTGACTTGATGTTTGTTATCTCCTATATGTTCACTACCATTGTGATAGCTTATGTTCAGTGCTTTATTTTGATACTTTCATCATCAGTATGGACATTATAGTTTGTTATTCGTGTTTTCCCGGTGTTTAGAAGCACACGTTGGTTAAGCGCCTCAGACTATCGTATTCCCCGGCAGTCCAGGAGAGACTGACCTCTACATTAGTGGGTTAAATGGGACTCCAATCACCATCACCACATAGCAACCAAACTCCGCTTAAGAAAATGCATCTTCCATGTTGTGTTACGGTCTACTCCAAAACCAAGGGGCTGGTGGGATAGCCTGGTGGTTAAAGTGTTGGCTTGTCACACTGAAGATGCGTGTTCGATTCCCCACATTGGTACAATGTGTGAAGCCCATTTCTGGTGTCCCCCAGTCGTGATATTGCTGAAAATTGCTAAAAAGCGGCGTAAAATGCAACTCACTTACTACTTCTAAACCGGCATAAGAAATTTATTTAAATATATATAAAGCGTACATAGATCAAGCATTATTGTTTTGGAATTTTAGTATAGTTTGGGAATTCAAAGCCACACTGATAAAAGTTTAGTGTTTATAGCTGTGAGGGTACACATAGGTTTCTGCCATGTTTCAAATTCAGTCTGAATTTGTCATATTAATTTTGAAAATCTATTTCGGCCTGTCACGAGAATGGATATATAAAGATGTGGTTGAGCCATGCTGCTCTGGATGTATTCATTTGATACCTTCTAAAAAAGCCTAGGATTCTTCAAAGTAGGAGTATAGACAGTCCATTACATGCCGATCAATTCACATGTGTGTGCAACCCTCTTTGAAGTTTTGTTGGGTAGTGGACGGACGAATATCAATTAAATGCAGGCACCAACATGACATCTGTTCAAGTGAGATATAGAGTAGAAACTGTAGATATTATACATAAAAAATGTATTCCTATAGTGTTAATGATTGGTTTATACCTTCTGTAAAGAAAGTTCAAATAGGTATCAAAAGGAATCGCACGCCTCATGGAAGTTGCCATTTATTTGTCTAAAATAAAAAAAGGATTTACAAAAACTTAGAATCAACAGGAATCAGGCAATCAAGGTGCTTCAAACACTGTAACAAAATTTAGGGGCGGCTGTGAGAAAAATATGAGGTGCAAAGTCACTTGACATTGTCTATTGCGCGACACATCAGTAAACATAAACAATCAATTATTGTCAAGGAATACACCAGACCCATGTCAAGACTAGTCAAACTTCCAAACCTTATCATCAACCTGAACTTTTGCTGTTCGAACTCTACCATCCGCGCTCACACAGGTCTCAACCACACGTCTAAGCGACCATTGAGCCCGAATCTGGAGGTTTTGAGTTCATTATGGCTTCAACTTTTATAAGAACAGTTAGCAGGGCTGGCTCAGCCACTGACTGAACTCCGAGGACAACTCTAAGGCCATGTTTAATAGACTTCATTTCACTCTTCCAGCAGCCACCAAAGTGAGTTGCATAAGGTGGATTATACTTGAAGCATATCTTCTGCTTGGTCAACTGCTGAGTGATCTCAGGGCTCATTGAGGTAAATGCTTCAGTCAACTCAAGGTCACCATCCTTGAAATTGGTACCACAGACTGAATGGATTTCATAGGATTTCCTTTTGCGGGCTATGAATCGTCTCAAAGACATGAGGAAAGCATCACTGTCCATACTCTCGAGCAGATCAAGGTGAACTGCCCTGGTTGTGAGACACTTGAAGACTTTTCCCCATCGCTTTTCTCTTCTGCAGCTACAGAGGTGTCTTATTTGGGGCATAGAGTGTCTAGTGAGGGCGTAGCGCCAAATCCAAAGAAGGTTGAGTCAGTACAGAATTGGCCCGTTCCTAGTACAGTTTCTGAAGTTAGAAGTTTTCTCGGTTCGGCAACTTATTATCGTAAGTTCATCAAAGATTTTTCCAGTGTGGCTAAACCTTTAACGAGGTTGACTGAAAAGGGAGTAAAATTTGAATGGTCTGAGGCTTGTCAGAGTGCTTTTGAATTGTTGAAAAGTTTGTTGGTTTCTGCTCCCATTTTGGCATATCCTGATTTTGAGAAACCTTTCATTTTAGACATTGATGCCAGTGGAGTTTTGTTTAGACCTGAAAGAAATATTGTGTTACCAGGAGAGATTTGTTAGCCGCTGTGACAGGTGTGACTCATTTCAAACATTTTCTTATGGGCAAGAAGTTTCTTATCAGGACCGATCATGGCTCATTAACCTGGTTGATGAGGTTTAAGGAACCCCAGGGACAAGTAGCTCGGTGGTTGGAGGTTTTATCTGAGTATGATTTTGAGATCAAACATAGACCTGGAGAGAAGCATGGAAATGCTGATGCATTGTCCCGTACACCTTGTCGACAGTGCAATAGAGTTGAAATTCTAGCAATGTCCATTCAATCTCCGTTAGAACAAGCACAACGAAGTGATTTGAGTAGCTTATATAAGGCCGTGGATCAACAAGATAAGTCTCTGGTACAACGCCCGTTTACAAAATATGTCAGTGTATTAATGCAGCAATGGGATTCCTTAGCTATTGTGGAAGGGGTTTGGGTGAGGAAGTTGGAGGGTTCTAGTGTTAACCAGAGTTCATGAGGCCGTAGATGGAGGTGGACATCTAGGTAAAAGAAAAAGTCTGTCGAAGGTCAAGGTTCGATACTATTGGCCTGGTTGGCGTAAAGATGTAGAGGTTTGGGTAAAATCATGTTCGGGTTGTGCAAAAAGAAAATCCCTATCCCTCGTGGTAAGGCAAGGTTGCATAGGTTACTACTAATGGAAATAGGTTATGTCAGGCCCAGGCAAGATGAACGTTCTGGAACTATTCTTTCTGCAGTAAGGAGTTCTGTTGAGGGGGGTAGTGCACAAGGTGTTGGTTCCAGGCAGACTGGTGTTACTGGGTTCGAAACTTTGTTTGGACAAAGTGGTAACACTAGTTCGTTTAGTGGGTTTCGAGATGTCACTTTTTTGCCTGCACCGTCTTCTTCACTGAGTCGTTTGAGTAGCAATGTGTCAGAAAGAGTTCCCGCAGTGTCTGATACTGGTTATGTAACCAGAGCTGGTCGGCATGTTTGTGCCAATCCAAGGTTTGCGGATTATGAATGTGAAAGTGTGATTGTTATGTGAGAGGGAATGTCAACTCATGTGCCAAGTATGCTGGTTAAATTTTGTTGGCTTGTGTTTGGATTCACTCTGTATTCATAAGTTTGTATGCATTCTCGTGTTTTTGATATGTTGCTCCGGGTTTAAAATGAGTTCTGATATGTTTGGATATGTTCTGATATGTTCTGATATGTTTGGATATGTTTTATTCAAGCACTAATGTTTGCTCGATTTCGCTTGTTCAAAACTCTGCTTGCTTGAGACTTGGTTGGTTTAGGATTCTGTTGCTCAAGATTCTGTTTGTTCGAGTGTGTTGGCTCGAAATCCTGGTGGCTTGAAATTCCGTTGTTCGAGATTCCGTTTGTTTGAGATTTAGTTTGCTCGATATTCGGTGTGCTCGAGATTTCAAGTGCTCGTTTTTGTCGTAAGCTAGAGATAAGGTAGGTATATTTAGATTTTATTTTAGTAATAGGAATGTTTATATAAATTAGGGTTAGGGTTACTTAGCAGACGTATTGTTTGGTGCCTTTTCTTTTTCAATATAACTATTTCTTAAAATTTCAATTTTGCTTTAAATTCCCATATTGTTAAAATCTTTATTGTAACCATTTCCGTACCCGGAGCCCGCAACTCAATTTTTTTTGTTCCACATTATTGTACTGTATGTTTGTTTTTGTTTTGGGTGGACTGTGGCTTGTGTCAGAAGTGATTTAGAATGTGTGTGTAATCGGTATGGTCTGTATGGCAAAGGACTGTACCATATGCTGAGGATTGCGGAAGAGGTTCTTTTTGACCAGCACGAAGGTGGACGCCCGGAGGCCGTCCTTTGTCCATGGAGGGGGGGTGATGTAACGGAAGTTTACACTCGCCACAACCGGAACAGGAAGTTACCTTGGTTCATACGGGTGTTTTTAACATCCGGGTTTTTGGAAAGGGATACTTACGCTTGTGCGTGCCGCACGAGCGGCAGTCATCATCTGGCTCCGGGGACAGGCTTGCCGGAATCTGTGCACATGTGCGTTCCGTATGGTAAGATAATTGTATTAGTAGTAGTTTGTTCTTTTTATTTTCCCAGTCACACCATATTATTTTTGTTTGTTTGTTTAGGTTATCAGGTTTGTTATAATGGGATAGATTTAGCAGTAGTTTAAGAATATTTTCAGCTGGAATTTGTGTGCCAGTGTTGGTTAGGCTAAAGAGTTTTCAAAACTTTGGACCCGGTGTGTCGACCGAGTGTGTTAGCTATGTTCGAGGACTGTGCCTAGTAAAAGCGTTTAACGCCTACATGTCTATCATTCGATATTAGTATTTCCATTGGTTTTTAATCAATTGTGACCGAACTAGAAACACGTGCATATCTTTCGATATTAGTATTTCCATTGGTTTGTAACCAATTGTGACCGAACTAGAACCATGTGTATATCTTTCGATAAGTATGTCCATTGGTTTGCAGCCAGATTGTGTTCGAACTTGAAACACAGGTATATTGTTTGATAAGTACTTCCATTGGTTTGCAACCAGATTGTGACCGAACTAGAAACATGTGTATATCTTTCGATATTAGTATTTCCATTGGTTTGTAACCAGTTGTGACCGAACTAGAAACACGTGTAAATCTTTCGATATTAGTATTTCCATTGGTTTGTAACCAGTTGTGACCGAACTAGAAACATGTGTAAATCTTTCGATATTAGTATTTCCATTGGTTTGTAACCAGTTGTGACCGAACTAGAACCATGTGTATATCTTTCGATAAGTATGTCCATTGGTTTGCAACCAGATTGTGTTCGAACTTGAAACACAGGTATATTGTTCGATATTAGTATTTCCATTGGTTTGTAGCCAGTTGTGTCTGAACTTGAAACACATGTATACTGGTCGATAAGTACTTCCATTGGTTTGCAACCAGATTGTGACCGAACTAGAAACATGTGTATATCTTTCGATATTAGTATTTCCATTGGTTTGTAACCAGTTGTGACCGAACTAGAAACACGTGTAAATCTTTTGATATTAGTATTTCCATTGGTTTGTAACCAGTTGTGACCGAACTAGAAACCCATGTATATTGTTTGATATTAGTATTTCCATTGGTTTGCAACCAGATTGTGACCGAACTAGAAACCCGTGTATATCGTTCGATATTAGTATTTCCATTGGTTTGTAACCAGTTGTGACCGAACTAGAAACCTGTGTATATCTTTCGATATTAGTATTTCCATTGGTTTGTAACCAGTTGTGACCGAACTAGAAACATGTGTATATCTTTCGATATTAGTATTTCCATTGGTTTGTAACCAGTTGTGACCGAACTAGAAACCCATGTATATCGTTCGATATTAGTATTTCCATTGGTTTGCAACCAGATTGTGACCGAACTAGAAATGTGTATATCTTTCGATATTAGTATTTCCATTGGTTTGTAACCAGTTGTGACCGAACTAGAAACACGTGTATATCATTCGATATTAGTATTTCCATTGGTTTGTAACCAGTTGTGACCGAACTAGAAACCCGTGTATATCGTTCAATATTAGTATTTCCATTGGTTTGTAACCAGTTGTGACCAAACTAGAAATCCATGTATATTGTTTGATATTAGTAATTCCATTGGTTTGCAACCAGATTGTGACCGAACTAGAAACCCGTGTATATCGTTTGATATTAGTATTTCCATTGGTTTGTAACCAGTTGTGACCGAACTAGAAACACATGTATATCATTCGATATTAGTATTTCCATTGGTTTGTAACCAGTTGTGACCGAACTAGAAACACCTGTATATCTTTCAATATTAGTATTTCCATTGGTTTGTAACCAGTTGTGACTGAACTAGAAACACATGTATATCATTCGATATTAGTATTTCCATTGGTTTGTAACCAGTTGTGACCGAACTAGAAACCCGTGTATATCGTTCGATATTAGTATTTCCATTGGTTTGTAACCAGTTGTGACCAAACTAGAAATCCATATATATTGTTTGATATTAGAATTTCCATTGGTTTGCAACCAGATTGTGACCGAACTAGAAACCCGTGTATATCGTTCGATATTAGTATTTCCATTGGTTTGTAACCAGTTGTGACCAAACTAGAAACACCTGTATATCTTTCGATATTAGTATTTCCATTGGTTTGTAACCAATTGTGACCGAACTAGGAAAACATGTATATTGTTTGCAAATACCTAAAATTGTAATAAATCAGTATGTGGAACAATTTTGTAGTTTGTCCCTTATTTAGGATTTAAGCATTACTCTCTCACTCAGAGTGCCACCCAAACTTGGAGAACCTCTTGTTTGAATTTTGTAAGCGTAACAAGAGTTTATGCAAACTCTTGAGGCGGGAATGAGGCTGTGGAAGTAAATCGCTTACACTTTCATTCTCAACCAGTCGGAGAAGTGAACAAGGGTGTATGTCTGATCTTTATCAGTACTGAGGGTGTTCTTGTTGATGCAGTACTCAACGAAACTATCACTAGCTGAAGGTGGTAACTTTCCCAGAAGGCTATGAACATGAGAGCCACATTGGAGTTCATACCCATTTTCTCCTTCAAGGGATTTCAGTATTCCCACTAGAGAATGAACAGACAAGGCAAAGTTCTCGGATGTGTCACTTTCCCCAAATCTGGAGCTATGTGCATAGTTGTAGCCATTTCAGACTGTACAAGCTGCTGGGGCGGCTGTCACTATTTTGTAACATTTGCAGTGATGTCATTGGAAATACGCTCAAATTCTGGGGCATGAGGATTCAGTTTCTTTGGTGACTGGGATTCAAGTGGTTCATCATTCTCTGTCAGCATAGATTCAAGTAGCTTGGCTTCATGTAGTTCTCTTCCCAAATCCTGAATGTTCCTTACTTGTTGTAATTCAGCATGCATTCTCTCTTGCCTTTGGGTTGCCTTTCATTCAACCATCTGCGCCCGAATATGTGCTCTGATTATTTCTTCTTTGGCTTTATGTTGGGCTTCAATCAATTCATCTTCTAGTATGCTTAAGACTTCATCTGCCTCCTGTTCCTCATGGCGCCTATGGCTAAGTTCATTAAGTTGGGCTTGCTCCTTCATACATGCAAGTTTGGCAGCCTGATGATCCAACGTCTTACTGGCAGCTGATATGTAACTACGAACCGAATGGCGGCTTTTATGACTGAGACACGACTGATTGGAATCTTCATCAGAACATGAAATGAATGTGTCAAATCTCATTGGTGTGTCCGAAGAAATATGATATTACATTTGGTTGAAGGGTCAAGTTATGGTCAAATTATTTCAGTTCATATTCTTGAAACACGGAGTGAAAGACTTGTATTCCTAATCATGTGCGGTGCTGTGGTAGGATGTTGGCAGTATCAGGCAATCACTGAGATGGATGTTGAACAGAACTAAGTGACAAGGTGAGTTTCAGACTGTCTACAACTGAGTCTCATACCTTTTAATTATCAAATAAATGCAGACTCTTCCAAACAACTGTCTTAAGAACTATAAGACCTCCATGGTCTAGTGGATAGTGCGGATGGTTTGAGGTTCGAACCCCAGCTGTGTCATATGAAAAGATGTTAAAAGATGGTCCTTATTGTTACCCTGTCTGGCGCTTGGCATTAAGGGGCTAAAACAAGAACTGGTGGGCTCGGAGTCAGTATACTGTGTCTCGGTTGGGTATTCATGTGAAAACCTGCTTAATGGTATCTCAGTGGCCTAGCACTTGTACAAGCGCACACATGCACACACACATGTGTCACTATATAAGTGCAAAAGTCTTGAACGCGACGTTAAACCCCATTTCATCTCACTGCACCTAACTAATTGTTCCTGTGTGCATGTAATGCCATTTGATCACAATCTGTATGTGTACAGGTACCCTTGCCATGATGCACACTGCACACTACACATTGCAACTGCACACTGCATCTGTCTCCACGCTTGTCAGGGTGCGTCTACACGCTCGGCCACTGCAGCAGCATACACTATGAAGATAACAGACCTCTAGGATGCTGCTATGGTGCACGACACCATCATATATCCGTAGGCAAGTAATTATATCAACATTGTAATATAGCAAATTATTCATTTGGGCAAGGATTTTGGTACGAACGTTTTCATTAGATTGTGTCCAATAGCCATGCTGCTCCCACCTCTGTGTGATTGTCACACTGAAGACTCCAACATGACAATCAGTATAATTATAGTCAGCACGTTGTGGTTAACTGTATCACTTTATATCAATGTCGTCATTGTCCTTCGTAAGTAAGTCTTCAATTCAAATCCCTCTTCCTTGATCGGTTGTAATGTCCTTGCAAAGTCAGCTTCACTGCTTTATTTCCGACACTGCTGGGCAAAGTCCAGCAGTTGTTGTTCAGTGTCATTGCATTATGTGTTAGAGAATGATTGACCCAACTTTTTCATTCTCTAGTGATCTTATGGCACATTCTCTGGGGTAGAATAGGTCTTAAGCAACCCATGCTTGCCGTGAAAGGGGACTATGCTTGTGGTAAGAGCGACTAACGGGATCAGGTGATCAGGCTTGCTGTGTGGATCGATGCTCATGATGTCAATCACTGGATTGTCTGGTCTAGACTTGATTATTTACAGACCATCATCTGAGTGCAACAAAGAAACTAATGGCACACTCATACCATGTATTGACTTGATGTTTGTTATCTCCTATATGTTCACTACCATTGTGATAGCTTATGTTCAGTGCTTTATTTTGATACTTACATCATCAGTATGGACATGGTAGTTTGTTATTCGTGTTTTCCCGGTGTTTAGAAAGGCACATTGGTTCTACTCCAAAACCAAGGGGCTGGTGGGATAGCCTGGTGGTTAAAGTGTTGGCTTGTCCCTCCGAAGATGCGGGTTCGATTCCCCACATTGGTACAATGTGTGAAGCCCATTTCTGGTGTCCCCCGCCGTAATATTGATGAAAATTGCTAAAAAGCGGCGTAAAATACAACTCACTTACTACATCTGAACTGGCATAAGATACAGTCGGGGTGGGGACCTGGTGCTGAGGAACATCTCATTTACCGTACATGGAGGGGAGAAGGTGGGTGGAATGTCTCATTTACTGTACATGGAGGGGAAAAATTGGGTGGGACATCTCATTTACTGTACATGGAGGGAAGAAGGTGGGTGGGACATCTCATTTACAGTACATGGACTGAAGAAGGTGGGTGGAATGTCTCATTTACTGTACATGGAGGGGAGAAGGTGGGTGGGACATCTCATTTACAGTACATGGACTGAAGAAGGTGGGTGAAATGTCTCATTTACTGTACATGGAGGGGAGAAGGTGGGTGGGACATCTCATTTACTGTACATGGAGGGGAGAAGGTGGGTGGGACATCTCATTTACTGTACATGGACTGAAGAAGGTGGGTGGGACATCTCATTTACTGTACATGGACTGAAGAAGGTGGGTGGGACGTCTCATTTACTGTACATGGAGGGGAGAAGGTGGGTGGGACGTCTCATTTACTGTACATAGAGGGGAGAAGGTGGGTGGGACATCTCATTTACTGTACATGGAGGGGAGAAGGTGGGTGTGACGTCTCATTTACTGTACATGGAGGGGAGAAGGTGGGAGTGACGTCTCATTTACTGTACATGGAGGGGAGATGGTGGGTGAAATGTCTCATTTGCCGTACATGGAGGGGAGAAGGTAAATGGAACATCTTATTTACTGTACATGGAGGGGAGATGGTGGGTGGAACGTCTTATTTACTGTACATGGAGGGGAGAAGGTGGGTGGAACGTCTCATTTTCCATACATGGAAGGGAGAAGGTGGGTGGGACGTCTCATTTACTGTACATGGAGGGGAAAAGGTAGGTGGATTGTCTCATTTACTGTACATGGAGGGGAGAAGGTGGGTGGGATGTCTCATTTACTGTACATGGAGAGGAGAAGGTAGATGGAATGTTTCATCATGGAGGGGAGAAGGCAGGTGAAAATTCAATGTCTCATTTGCTGTACATGGAGGGGAGAAGGTAGATGGAATGTCTCATTTGCTGTACATGGAGGGGAGAAGGTAGATGGAACGTCTTATTTACTGTACATGGAGGGGAGATGGTGGGTGGAACGTCTTATTTACTGTACATGGAGGGGAGAAGGTGGGTGGAACGTCTCATTTTCCATACATGGAGGGGAGAAAGTGGGTGGGACGTCTCATTTACTGTACATGGAGGGTAGAAGGTGGGTGGAACGTCTCATTTACTGTACATGGAGGGGAGGAGGTGGGTGAAATGTCTCATTTACTGTACATGAATGGGAGAAGGTAGGTGAAATGTCTCATTTGCTGAACTTATGCTATTTCCATTCACATACTGTTGCATTATCGTTATCTGTCATATGTCCAGATCGGTGTTGTTGGCAGAACAGGAGCGGGTAAATCCTCCCTGATGCTCTCCCTTTTCCGTCTGGTGGAGCCAGCAGAGGTGTAGACATTGCTGACATCAGACTTCATGATCTCAGGGAGAAACTTGCTATCATACCACAGGTAGTATCTGCCTTATAAGCATATCCGCACGGTATTGATAATAGTAACTTGCATATCGACATCCTTATCAGAAACAGCTCTCATTGATTTCTCATCGACTTCTCTATCTGATTTGAATATACCAAATCGAGACAATCGACAATTTGGGAAATTATCAATTTGCAACCCAAATTGTATTTTCGTTAATATTTCTGCATGCTATCTTCTTTTAGGACCCTGTGTTGTTTACGGGTCCGTTAAGGCTGAACCTTGACCCCCAATGCCTGTATTCGGACCAGGACATCTGGTCGGCCTTGGACCACACCCACATCCGCCAGTTTGTCGAGTCCTTGCCTGACCTATTGCAGAGTGACTGTGGAGAGGGAGGAACCAACTTCAGGTAGGCCCTAATGATTATGTGTAGGACGCATTAAGCTTTCCTAATTGTTCAGTTACAACCTGTCGTTGTCACTGAACGTTAATATGCAGACCAAGGTCGCCAACATTATATATGATCCTTGGTTTGCTCTTTCTGTTATTTTTAGGTAACGGTCTTTGTGCTCTCCTTTCTCCCTGAAATTCCATTGACACAGCTCAGTATCACTCCAGCTCTCTCTCACACACACACACACACACACACACACACACACACACACACACACACACACACACACACACACACACACACACACACACACACACACACACACCATTGCTTTCATCGATTCAGCGCTATTTAGTCCCGTTAATCCGACATTCTCGCACTCCGACTCCGACACACCTAATTTGCAATGAATTACCGAAATCACTCATTAATCAGTCTCGTTAATCCGACACAGTGGTCAGCGTACGCCGTGGTTATCTGCCCGCGAGTACACAACCCCATGTTTTGACACGCACTGGCTGCAGAGATTAACTTTAACAATTAACAGGAAAAGCTATTCAAACATGTATGAACAAAGCTATACTAATGTAGTTTACAGACTGAAGCCAGATAAATGTGCATGAAGCCAGTTTAAAATACGAACAGGTATATAAAACATGGTCGACTGGTATGTAAACAAGAAAGCATGGATGACTTCAGGGAACAGGGGACTTTGAGAAATGTGCCTTCAAAATGTGAGAAACAGAAAACACTGACAGACTATTTTAAGTAGATGAAGCAAGTTGTTAAGACAGTAGCACTTGCATTTACACGAGGAAACGTGTGTGGTTGATGTGATATATTCAGTGAGTAATGTATAAATGGGAAAATTATTATTATTATTGCAATGTCATTAATTATAAATTAAGGAATGAATGAATAAACAACAAAACAATATAAATATTTCGTTTTTAATGATTTTATTACAAGGTACACACGGTTATTATCTATCGTGAAGATGTCCGATCACAAATCACTTAATTTCGTTAATCCGACATACTCGTTAATCCGACACAATCATGTGCAACCAAAGATGTCGGATTAACGAGACTTGACTGTATATAATATGTATATATATACCACTCAAAAGAAGTTAAGGATCACCCGATTCTTTCATGACATGAGGGATTAACTAGTAATATGAAAGAATCAGGTGATCCTTAACTTCTTTTGAGTAGTATATAATCAGTTTCCCACACAAGTTGCCATGGCGTCATAATCTAGGGTGTTGTCTCTTGTAATATGATCACTTATGCTTACATCGTATCCCAGTTCGTGGATCGAATACCATGATGTCAGTCACTGGATTGCCTGGTCCAGACTCGATTATTTACAGACCTCCGTCATATTGCTGGAATATATCTGAGTGTGGCGTTAAAAACAACAAACAAACAACAAGAATGTGTGTAATTGGAGAATTATTTCCCACACTTGGGCGTTGTGGGTTGTTTTCAAAAGGCAATTGTAAAGTTTTGAGTGAGCCCACTGGTACCCAATTCTATTATAACATATAAGCAATAATGCAGATACCAAATCAGTCGAGGCCACCTATGATGCTACGCCTTTAAACTGATCCAGTAAGTCACTAGATAACACGATAACCTCCAATATTGAACGTTATCTGTACCCGTCCCCAAGTCAAGTTTCATAACACCAGAGCTCCGTTGTCATCGTTGAAAATTAATATGAAAAAAGCAACATATTGAGGAATAGGCACAGTTAATCACCATAAGAATGATGCAGTAAAATCATTAAAACTGATAAGTTACTTTACTAATTTAGAAAACATCCAGTTATAATAACCATATAGCCAAGGTAGTGCAAAATTGGAAAGGCATAATTTAGACCCCACCGCTGTCAAGGCAGGGGTAAGAAACCTACAGCCCTTCAAAGAGGGGTCTCTCTCGTGAGATGGACATCTTGAAAGTACATGACCCTGTGACTAATGGTAGTCCCGTCATGACCATACAGTGAAGAGCCTATGTCCTTTTGGTCTATGTTTTAATATCTTCTATTTTGAAACTGCTTGACACTGATGTTCCTTGTAATGATGAAAGCATATTTTGTTCATATTAATATGAATTTACTGCTGGTCATTTTGTAAAAACATCATTTTAAAAAAATCAAAATTCGCCAAAAAGTAAATCTTCAGAGGAACCACATGGATTACAAAGCTGGATCAGTGACCTCCCTTGGACAGGGCGGTTGGTCAAAACTTGGGTCCGTCGCATTTTGTAATTTAAGTTAAACCAAAGGCCACCATCAACATCTGGTGAGGACATATTGGTTTCTAACATACCCAAGACGCTCCTGACTCACGATGGGTATATGTATTGAAGTCTGGAGAGTGCGAATCAGCATTTTCACCCACCCTCGAGGTACGAGACAGGTCGGCGATATTGGCGATTACAACCCCAGGACGAAATGGACACCGTTTACAAAGATGTGCTACCGGCTCATGGCAACATGTCTGGTCCTTTACACAATGACTATGGTGAGTGCTACAATCATTCATCAACATAATCGTTTGCTTCTCTCAGGGGATGTGGAATTAAACCCGGGGCCCCCAAAGGTTGACTTCCAAACATGTAAAGATGAGATTTTACAAGAGCTTCGGGCAATGAAGTGTGAACTTTCTAGGGATATCCGTGATATAAAGTCTGACACACGTAAATTGAATCAGTCCGTGGATGAACTCAAACTACAAATAGCAGATATGAAAAGCCAACAGGAAATACTACGGCTGGACATAGATGCATTATCTGAACGTGTCACTTGTGTAGAGGAGCATAGTTCTACTTTAGACAGGTCAGCATATAGTTATGTTACTGATAAGATTGACAACCTTGAGAAAACTGTGGATAAACTAGAACAGTACAGCCGGAAGCAGAATATACTGCTGTATGGTGCCGCTGAGAAACCTGATGAAAATAAAATGAACATAAAGGAAGTTATTTGCGAAACACTGAACACCCATAATGATGGTACTCCATTTTCAGCAACCGACATTGTGAACGCCCATAGGATTGGCTATGCAAAGTCTAATCGCCCGAGACCTATTATAGTTCGATTCAATTCTATGGACTGCAAAGTGGGAGCAATAGGCCTGCGCGATAAACTGAAGGAGAGTGGATATGGTATAGGCAGTGATCTCACCACACACCAGAGGAAAGTACTCCAGGATTTGAGACGTAATAACAAGCAAGGCTACTACAAGAATGGTGCCCTTGTAGTTAAGGATTACCAACAGCATTCAGATAGGCAGGACACAGATACTAATGATAAATAGAGGTGTGGCCGAGGCCCGGATTATCGCTGTGTTACTAAATCAATTTCAGATTTCTTGTTCTGGAACATTTCCGGTATTACTAATAAACTTCTAGACGATGAATTTGTTTCATATATCACACAGTTTGACTTTATTGGACTCACAGAAACATGGGCCAAGGACTGTGATTTTGATCAACAGCTTGGTGATTACCAGCCATATGTTTTGTCTGCAGAGAGATTGTCATCTTTTGGGAGATTATCGGGGGGGATTGTAGTACTTATTAGAAAGTCTCTACTCAATTATGTCAAAGAGCACATTATTGGACAGAATGTGATATATGTTATTTTGGATAAATCCGTATTTAAGCTAGAGAAAGATGTATTGGTAGCTTGTGTTTATGTCAATCCTGATGGGTCAACTTGGTACAGGGGTAAACCAACAAAATGTGGAATTAGTTTATTATTTGAATCCTTGTTAGATGTTATACAAAAATATGGTGATATGTTTATCATGCTTGGAGGTGACTTTAATTCCCGAACCGGTAATGAGCCCGATGCCGCAGAGAGTGATATTGCTGAAAGGCTTGGCATCCAGGAACCTTCTGATATTTATGGCAACGTGATCACCAAACGTTTCTCTTGTGATACTACTGTTAATCGCCTTGGTAAGATTTTACTAAACGTATGTAGTGCTTTGAATTTGTGCATTTTCAATGGCCGATGTGGATCAGACGCGGCAAAAGGTGACTATACCTTCATCAGCCACAATGGCACAAGCGTAATCGACTGTATTGTTGCATCCCCTTCATTGTTTATGTTGTGCAAACAGTTTGACATTGCAAATAGAACAGAGTCGACCCATATGCCAGTTACATGTTCATTTCACGCACGTGCCAAAGCTGGATCGAGAGACCGTGAGCGTGTTGCACGAGACCCAGGGGACAGCTACCGCTTTGTGTGGAACGAGGACAAAACTCAAACTTTTAGAGACAGTTTACTGTCTACAAATTCTATTTCAATGCTTGACAAGTGTTCAGATTTTATCGCTTCAGGTAAAATTGATAAAGCAGTTGAGGTATTTTCAGATGTTTTATGTACTGCTGCGAAATGTATGAAACGCCCTTCTTATGTTTCTAGAAGTAAACAGCCATGGTTCGATAAGGAGTGTGAATACCACCGCTGTGAAAGATATAGGCTTTTTAAGGTTTTCCGATCACTAAAAGATTCGTCATCACTTTGTAACTATATTAAGGCAAGAAATACTTATACACATGTTATCCGTGAAAAAAAGAAGTTATATCAAGACAATGTACAGAGTACCATTTTGACTAACTTGGATAACAGTAAAATATTTTGGGCAAATTTGAAACGTCTGTCTGCTACCACTGTCCGTCCTAGGCCAAATATAAATATTGAGCAATGGTTTTTTACATTTTAAGGGGTTGTTCGATTCAGAAATGGGGGATGAAGATAACACTGTGCCAGATAACAATTTTGATGACTTAACTCAATCTATCTTAGACTCGCCAATTGAACAGCAGGAGGTAATTGAGGCAATTAACAAATTGAAAACAGGCAAAGCTGCCGGCAGTGATAAACTTATTGCTGAAATGTTCAAATACGCATGCGATGTGTTAGTTCCCTATATTACCCGTCTGTTTAACGTTATGTTTGATTCCGCTTATTTAACGATTTCCTGGTCGACTGGCCAAATTGTACAATTTACACAAGAAAGGGGATACTAATACGCCCGATAACTACCGAGGGATTACAGTATTAAGTATTTTTAGCAAGTTATATATTTCTGTTCTAAATAGAAGGTTGCAGGCTTGGTGTGATGCCTATGATAAAGTTGTGGAGTCGCAAGCAGGATGTCGTTGTGGCTATTCCACAATTGATAATATGTTTATTTTACAGTCAGTTATACAGCGTTATTTGTAGACTTCTCCAAAGCTTTCGACTCTATAAACAGATCAAAACTATGGATAGTTTTGAATAACAGTGGTGTGTCACCTAAAATGTTTAAATGTATACAATCCATATATACGACTGTACGTTCCTGTGTAAAGTTTAACAATAACTTCTCAGATGTATTCGATTGTGACTTGGGTGTCCGTCAAGGCTGTGTACTGAGCCCGTTTTTGTTTTCATTGTTTATCAATGATCTAGCTGTTGAAATTGAGGCTAACTGTGAACCCGGAATCCAGCTCCATCCAGACATAATTCAACTATTCCTGCTACTCTTTGCTGATGATGTAATTCTTATATCAGATACTGTATATGGCCTCCAAAAACGCATCGATGTACTCGAACACTATTGCCATAATTATTTCCTTAAGGTAAATCTTGATAAGTCGAAAATAGTAGTTTTTAAGAATGGTGGTGTACTTTCTAGATCTGAGAAATGGTATTTCAGTGGTTGTCAGTTGGAATGTGTATCATCGTACAAATATTTGGGAGTTGTATTTTCAAAGAATTTATCATGGTCGAAACATACTTACAATGCTTCATTACAGGCTAAACAGGTATTGTTCTTGGTTCTAAAATCCCTTTCATCACTTAAACCTATTCCACTGAAACTATTTTTTAAAATATTCGATACAAAAATTGCTCCAATTATGTTATATGGGTCTGAAATGTGGAGTTTTGAAAACAGCAAAGAAATAGAAAGTATCCATGTACTTGCTTGTAAACGTCTGCTAGGGTTAAAACGTCTACTCCCAATCATGTTGTGCGAGGAGAGTGTGGAAGATACCCACTGTACATTTCTGCGTATAAACGCTGTATAAAATATTGGTGTAAACTTATGTCCCTACCAAATTCACGATATCCTAAGAAAAGTTATGATATGTTATTTCAGCTAGCCACACATGGTAAAACTAATTGGGCTACAAAAGTCAAAACTCTTTTATACAGCCTTGGATTTGGATATATATGGGAGAACCAATATGTTATTTGCCTCGAATCATTTATTTCCGAATGTGGAGATCGGTTAAAATTTGCGTACGAACAGGACTGGCATTGGTCTTTAGCAAATAGTTCTAAAATGTTCCATTATACACTTTTCAAAAATTCATTCAGTCTAGAGTTGTATTTGTCTGCTATCACTATCAACAAATTTCGTGTTGCACTAGCCCAGTTTCGCTGTAGCTCCCACACTCTCCATATTGAGACTGGTAGATACGTTAATACTCCACGAGAGCAGAGATTGTGCAATAGTTGCAACCAAGGATATGTCCAGAATGAATATCATTTTTTATTAATTTGTAACGCTTATGATGAACTTCGTCTTCAGTATTTACCACAGAAGTATTTTGTACATCCTACTCTTGCTAAATTCAATATGCTTATGGCGGTAAACAATGAAACTGTAATTAGAAATGTTGCAACTTTTATGTACCATGCTATGAATGTTAGACTCCAAACACTAACCCTATAAATGTTAATGATGGACCGAATATTGTACCATGGGCCGCTGGCTACACATGTACATGAATAAAGAATTATGTGTGACTACAAAGCTGGAACTTTGAATGGCTGTAGATAGGTAGATTCAAGACTGTTCAAGGCTTCGTGAATTTTTCTAGGAATGAATTTTACCAAATGTTCTTAAATGATATTAACATTGGTGGTATTGCAAATTTAATTTTTCCTTAATTGATGTTCGCTACCATAATAAGTTTAACGCCTCATCAAATAAAAACTTTTACTGATATACTATTTTTACAAAATATACAAAAACTATTAAGAATTCAGTTATATTAAACAGCTTGTCTTCAGAAAGCATACATCCAAGAACATAGAAACATTTTGTGAGTCATAAGGAATATATGTATAATGTTATTAAGTCCGAGTTTATTAGATTAAGGTATTTGTGTTTTTATCACTAGACTTGGTATATGACTTCATATTGGAATATGATAACTTCTTTAATGAAAAGGTGTCGGTCAAGATTCTAATAGAGGAAAGGCAGTGATGGGACATATCTGCATATTCTAGTTTATGAAGGTTTGTCTCAGATACAGACACAGACAGACAGACAGACATGTTTATTCAGTAAAAGGCCAATGGCCCAAAATACAGACATGTGAGCATGACATTTACAGGGCACAGAATTTATCATTAATTATTTTGTGAGCATAATATAAGAATTTACAAACTAGAAATAATGTTTGCTCATTATAATTACTAAGAATATTTATTACATGAGAATTACTGTAATGAGTAGGCATAGGAAGATTAACAAGGTATTTTTGTCTTAGGGCAGAATATAAATTACAATTAAAGAGTACATGGAATTCATCCTCAGTGACATTAACTCCCTTACTACTAAAATAGTTACAGAATCTGAGTGAACGGTCTGTTTTACTATATCTGCCAGTTTCTAAAGCTATTTTAAACTTTGAATATCTGAATTTAGTAAAAACAATTCTTAAATGGGTAGGGAGTGGACATGACAAGTACCTTTCAACATTTAACATGGATTTAAAATGCTTATAAAGATCACATTTTGGAGAAGAGTTTACAGAAGCACTCCAGAATTGCTGTAAATTATCTTTGAGCCTTTGCTTAAAATGGAGAATAAAAGCTTTAGAGTCACCCACCTCTTGATTGAGCCATACAAAACCAACCCCAAATTGGAATAAAATATTTCTAACTTTAGTCGCCCAAGTTACCCGCCCAACATCATCTAAAGATGATCAAACTGTTACATTAACACCATGTTGATAACTGTTAAAGAACATAATCCATAATCCTTAATCCTTAATACTATCAAGGAAGGACTTCCTTTCTATTAACAGAAAGTATTTGAGGCACGTGGAATTAATACAATGTGGATTCTCAAAAACTCAAGAATCAAGAATGTTTGCAATCTCAGAAAAGAACCAAGTGCTTCTGTTTCAAATATACTTACCAACTTTGTATATCACCATCACTTGATCCTATGTCACTAAAAGTTAATATAGTTAAATATTTATCCTCAGAGGTTCAAAAATTATACCACATCTGAGAAAAAAAATATGTAAAATGTTGGACTTCCTCATTGACAACATCAAAGTAAAGTTTGGGTTTAAGCCATTTTGGCAAGAGTCAGGCAACCCTGTGGGCACCAATAGTTCTCCCCTTCTTGCTTTCTTTATGATCGGATAGGATAAGTTTTATTCCATACTGAAAGGCCTCAGGCCCATAGTACAATTCTGTTTTCGGGAGTGGTTACAGATCCGTTTAACAGGTCATATTCTAATTAACATAGCATGATAAATGAACATTGATAGATTTTTTAGAGTATCTTTATCAGTTGTTGACACCAAATAGCCAATTCCCTTCCACCAACTTACCCACCTGAACTAGAAATAATGGAGACCAGTGAGACCGCCTCATGTGTTTCATGTTAGATCTATGCATAAAGATTCAGAGTGACAAAGACTTCTTTACAAAACAGTAGGACAAGAGGGGTGATTTCAACTTTCAAATATTCAACTTTCCCTTTATGGCGAGCAATATTCCTGCAGCTCTAGCCTTTGGTGCCTACATTTCACAACTTTTGACGTACAATAGAGCATGTTCCGTCGACAATATTTCAAAGAGCGTCATACGACTGTTGCTCAGTTGTTTGATCAAGGTTACAACATTTAAGGCGTCAGTTAAGCTTTCATAAAGTTTTATGGTAGACATGTGGAGGACACTTCTAAAATTGACGCATCAGTGCCAAAAGAAATGTCCGATGCAATTCCCCATGTTGACTTTAACCATATGTTCCCGTGTTTTCATCAGTTGAACATTTGACTTCCCCTTTGCAAGTGTTTGTGTCATGTCAGCCCTTCAGGTGAAATGTTAATCAACACCATGCCACCAAGATGTGTTGCATGTATCGCCAACATGACGGGCACACCAGATATTGATCTTCACGCCCGAAATGAATTTTTCAGACATTTTTTCAATTATTTCTTCAGTTCCCTTATTTTATGTCAGTAGTAAAACTTTTGGTTATTATTTGCAAGCGACATGTGTTGGTTATTCCTACATACAGAATAAACGAGAATGTGTCCCACTAAAAGCAACAGTGCATGCAATGGTAGCCTTCAATATTTGGTAGCAATTAAATATCAAAGTTTATTTATATCTCACTGTTCTTTTCAGTATTTCAGTGTTAGCCTGATGATGGGGGAAAACCAAAAGATGCAGGGTGAAGCCAATGAAACCGAGTAATAAGCATTTTCAATTATGATTATCTTTTCCAAAGAAACAGTTCTTCTGTGTCAAGGAACTAACGTTACCGGTGCCAAAAAAATATTTGTATTGCATCAACAATATCCTCTGTATTACTATGGAAAGCTACAATTTTCAGATTGTTCCTCAGTAAGGGTTTGCTCAATGACGTCAGTTGTGCATGATGTAGATGGAACAGTGTACCTTAGTTCAAGGATTTGTACCAATGACAAGAGCTCATGACTGACTGTCTATGGATTCTTTATCGTAAGGATTCGACCATTTTATATTCGGGGATAGGGGATTTTTTTTCGAAAATATACATTGTACCATAAAATTCTCGATAAAAATATTTATGCCTCTGACTGCTAAAAAGTAATTTTCTGCCTTAAAAAATACAATTTTTGCAATTTAGTTATCAAATATGTGGTTTTGCAGCTGAAGCGGGGGAAGATCTAGTCTCCATACAAATCCCATGCAGCATGCTGGTATTACATTTTGAAGACGTCAATTTTGATTCTTTCAATCCCTCTTTGCAAATACATTTTCAGGATGAGTATCATGACATTCAGAATAAGCTAATTTTTAAACCCCTTTCTACTAGATATTCTCAAAATATTGACAGTAAGAATTTCAAAATTATGATAAAAATAATATTAGAAATAATTTTTTGAAGAGTATACTCCTATGAACTGTTTGTTTGTTCGAGTCTCCTATTAGCCGATATTATGTCAGCCACAGAAACCTCTTGTCCTGTAGTACATCTGCCAAATCCCTATTGTATCTGCCATAAAAAGTGTCCAGTAAGACACGGGTTTTTTCAAGCATGGGTTCTATACTTTTCTTCTTCTTACTGACATTGCGTTTAGGCGCACTGGCGATGTAAGACAACCACTCTTCAGTATAATCTGAAATACAATGTGCCTTGGTATGAGTTATCCTTAAGTCGGAATATGTGTATGTCAGTAGCTGAGTTGGTATGGGAAATTATGTTGACATATCCCAAACACATAATTATGACAATGTTATCTTTCCTTTCATACTTGTTTATGTTTCATGAAACTGAGCATCGTTCATCTGCGTCACTAATCGAAAGAAAACTTACGCAGACGGAAAGAAAAAGATAAAAACTCACTTAGTTTCAAATAGTTGTACACTTTTCTCAGCCGAGCTTTTGGGTCTTGATCGTGGTCCTCTGTTCGCAAGATAAGGAATTGCTCTCTTGGAAAAACCTTCAGCCATTCTCGCATGTAAACTGAATAGAACCCTAAGAAAATCCGAGTCTGTGAAAGAAGAATAGACATTGTAATATGCAATAACATTTCGTCAGTTGTGTGAATGTGCTTCATACTTATGTAATAACAAACTTTTCCTACCCGAAGTGTTCGTGCTATCTCAAGGCTGTACAGACAGTGCTCCACCGTGTGGTTCTTCATGCAGGTTTCCTCGATCTGAATATCTCTTGTCACAGCTTCATGGAAATCCTCCGCTGATCTTCCGCCCCGCATAATATAGTCAGAATATAACCTGAAATTATGTCATCTGGCATACATGCAAACGTAAGTACTTTATGTTTATATGTCATGTTTAGATAGTTAGCCAAATCTGTTTTACTGTCTCAATTCTTATGTTATAATTTAATACTTATTTAAATTTCAAAGGACTGATATTTGTTGAATAAATACAAACATGTCTATGTATATTGATTGCACTTGGTATGTTCATGCCATGCAAAGTTATTTAAGTATGTTTAGGAAATGTACAGGTACCTTCAAAGTAGTAATAATTTGAAAAATAGTCAATATTTGTTTGTAGCCTTCAAATCTAAACAAGATCAAATGTTGAATTTCCACAAAATGAGGTAAGTTTTCAATAGTGAGTGAGTGAATTTAGATTTATAGTCACATCGGCAATATTTCAGCCATATCGTGACTAAATCAAGTTGTTCAGTAATAATACATATTTATCGATTATAAAATCTGTCGACAAAGGAGAGTAAAAGTACTAGATTATCACAGGTATAGACTTTAAACTAGTATGTAACCATAAAAATTAACTATTTCAAACAATACATCATAAAACTGGGCTAGAGATCACCAGCAACCAAAGTTAGGCCACCATACTAGGGACCATGGGGACTTACTGTACATCTGCTTCCTGCATGGTACCCCAGCAGGATTTACACCATCCCCCTGGCCACTTGGGATTGTTAGAAAGTTTAAGCCCAAACATTTACAACCTACAATCATTCTACGATTAAAACCATGGATAATGAAAAATACTTTGAATGAAAAGGGACTCATAGGGGACACAATTAATTTACGTTACTTCAACCCCCTATGAAGATTCTGTCAAAATACCATTGGATACGACCCGTGAATATCCGGATAGTTAAGGTCTTCAGCAACCCATGCTTGCCTTAAAAGGCGACTATGCTTGTCGTAAGAGGCGACTAACGGGATCGGGTGGTCAGGCTTGCTGACTTGGTTGATACATGTCATAGATCCCAATTGCGTGGAGCGATGCTCATGATGTCAATCACTGGCTTGTCCGGTGTAGTCTCGATAAGTTATAGACCGTGCGGCGTTAAACAACAAACGAACAAACAACCATTGTATACCCCTTCTTAGAAGTATTGTATGCCTACAGATTATGCTGTAATAAGCTGTTTGTATGCTAATTTCATACGTAGTGACCATGTCCTTTAAAGTCTTTAGATCATATGCCTGAAGGGTCACCGTTATTCACCCACCCTTTTTCAAATAAGTATAAATCCAACCATTTCTCAAATAAAAGCGAAAAAGCAATTTTTTTAAAGATCTGAAATTTCTGCTTAAACAATCCTTTCTGTGATTGCGACCATACCATAAGCATGTGTTTATGAATCACTATCATATAGCGATATACCTTAACATTATTTACAATCTTTACAGAGGCCTTGAATTGTGTAAACCTGATAAAAATGGTTTTAACAAGAATGATATGACGCACTTTGAAATTTTGGTATAAAGAGCATGCTCGATTGAATCTCAAAAGTTGCAAAATGTGGGCTGGAGCTGTTAGAATACTGCTCGAAATAAAGTCTCACGAAGAGGTTTTTGTCACTTTAAATCTATGCATAGATCTAAATATGATACATATGAGGCGTTCTCACGTATCTCTTTTGTTTCTTGTTCATGTTGGTAAGTCAGTGGAAGGGAAATGGCTGTTTGAAGGTTATTGAACGACGTGCATATCAGATCATCACTATACCTATAAGTTTAACGTCTTGGCCAGAATACCTTGTTTTGAAATTCCGATTCATGTGCATAAAAAAAACAGATCAGCAAGAAGGGCAGCACAATTGGTGCCTATTTCTGGTCAAGATGCCTAACCCCCAAGTTTTGCCAGATTTTATCAATGAGGAAGTCTCAACATTTCATATATATTTTTTCTCAGTAAACTTTCATTTTTGACAAATTATCCTGAACCTTTGGAGATAGAGATTTCTCTAGATCTATGGTCACCACGTATTGGAGCCTCATGGATCAAGAAATTATGCGTTTCCTTAAGTTTCTCGTTTGGTGTGCATAAAATTGAAACATCAAATATTTTGACAAAATTGAATTGTCTAAAGCACATTCTGTGATTATAAAGAAAAACCCTCATAGATTGTATTTAAGAATATGGTTAATCTTCGAGACAGGTGTGAGTGAGTTTGGTTTTACGCCGCTTTTAGCAATATTCCAGCAATATCACGGCGGGGGACAATCAGAAATGGGCTTCACACATTGTACCCATGTCGGGATTCGAACCCGGGTCTTCGGCGTGACGAGCGAACACTTAAACCACTAGGCTACCCGACCGCCCCTCAAGACAGGTGGTACAGTTGATGGACCCATCAAAACATATATCTATGTACTAATTATAATTTTTTTAGCTTTGGAATCAAGTACAAAAAAAGAATGGACTTTTCTTTAGGATTCAGCATCGGGCCAAAAGTACTAATTGTACTGATGCGTTGTTTTTGCAGATATTTCCTTCTCAGTAAACATACTGGTCTTATTTGACATGTCATTTATACCAAGTTCTCTGATCAAACAATTAACGCTGTGATGCTTAACTATAATGGTTATATTACTTGAAGCCTTGTAAAAGCTAAAATCTAACGTCTTTATAAAGAAAGGTGTTATGAACAGTTTCTAAACACGTGAAAACGACACAATGCAGCGTAATGTATACACAACAAGACAAAAAGACATGCATATGGTCACGTTTCAATATTCCTTTTCCTAAAAGACACAATGTCTGCTTGCAGGGATCAGTAGGTCAGTCCCTGTAACTAAGCTGTTTTGAAGTCACGGCATGCATATTTGATCTGGGGATAAGTTGGTCCCTACATGAGGCTTACTTCTTTTGGAGGCATTTAGAAGTTGGAGTATTAGTAAGGATAAGATACAAGGATGAACAACGTCTTTGTTACAGTTAGGTGTAGGTTCTAACACTGTTATCAAGCAGCTGGTGTACAGAGTATGGTTGACAAATATATATATACAGTTAGGAGGGGAGTGGTTAAAGCGTTTGCTCGTCACGCCAAAGACCCGGGTTCGATTCCCCACAAGGGTACAATGTGTGAAGCCCATTTCTGGTGTCCTCCGCCGTGATATTGCTGGAATATTGCTAAAAGCGGCGTAAAACCATACTCACTCACTCACTACAGGTAGGAGGCAGCGTTTAGAGAGTAGAGATATTACTGACTTCAGCATTAAACGTCATACTCTAACTCATTTACCTTACAATATGTGAGTGTTAAAAAAATAACCATATGTCTCCAAACTCTAACTCATTTACACTGCAGTATGCGACTGTAAAAAATAGACCTGTGTCTGCAAACAAAAAACAGGTACCTACCTATCAGTTGGATTTCTGAAGATGAGAATAAACTTCGGATCTGTATACACGTGTCTCATGAGATGGGGTGTCATAACCACTGGTTTCTCTAAACCTGCATTTTGTGGTATTTTGGGCCATCCTCGGAAATCACTAAAATCTGAAGGACTTGCATCACCTAGACGAATAGGGAGACGTGATGGAGTTTGAAATATTGTGCTCAGCAGCGTTAAAACAGTTATATTACGGCGTGTTAGCTTCATGTTGGAGGACGCCTGAAGCTTAATTGATGCAAGTCTTAAATTTACCAGTTTGTTGAAACCCATGTATATAATGCAGACAAACCTAGAAATATAACCATACTGCGAACAGGGAATGTTTAAATACGTCAAAATATTCATGCGTGAATGAGTTAAAATTTAGCGTCGCATCGGCATTATTTCAGCCATATAACAACTCAAATTATTCATAAAATATATTCATGAGGTATATTTACCTGTGATCATGTTGTGGTAGCCTGTTTCTGTAGTTGTGTGTTTTATCCGGAGCGCAGCAGTATCGAACTTTTGTTGATAGCAGCTGAAGTTGCATGGTGGTCGTGGTCGCATGCTATGTGTATAACCTGTGTAGATGTCAGATGATTTATATTCTACTGTTCATGGACTGCAACGAAATCTTTCGTCATGAACAAACATGTTCTACCGCATTTTTATATTGGGTCAATAACTTTGACGGTACTGTTTCCACTTTTTTTTGTATATACCTTTTCTAATAAATTATAGCAAATCAAATTAACAAAGATAACACGATAGGTGTTGGGGTACACACAAATACATTATTCACCAGCTCCAACTCCCTCAACACCCTGCTTACTTACTTACTTACTTACTTTGGAGATTAAACGTGTGCTTTCCGACTGATGCGTATTTCGCACACGGGCCCGGCCAGGGCATTTAATCTGTTTCCAAAAGGGGAGAAAGTGGTCTGTGCAAGCCAAGAGGGGGGTTTAGGGGTTGCTTATATAGAATTTGGGAATTTTGAGATCTGGAATAGATGCCAATGGGATTGGGGAGGAGAACTAAGGGAGCTGGGTATGGTGGATGTTTGTTTGTTTATTTGATTTTGATTTGGTAGGTTATTGTGTTTTTAGATGCGTTTTATTAGTTCCGTTTTTATTAAGAATACGCCTAAGGCCTTGAAGTTTTCTAGTTTATTTTGTGGGTTTAGTATTGCTTCTAGAGTGAGAGCCTTGTTTAGATTGAGGGTGGTTTGTAATGCGGTTCGATGTGTTAGGTAGTGTGTGCAGTGGATGAGTGTGTGTTCTGGGGTTTCTGGTTCTTCGCAGTGTGGGCAGTTACCTGTAGTGTGTTTTTTAATTTTTTTTAGGTTGGTGTGTCCTGTTTGGAGTTTAGTGATTACTCTGTCGATTTTTTTTTGATGGATGGAAATTTTTGGTTTGGTTAGTGGTTTGCAGAGCACTTTTGTGATTTGGCTATTTGAGTTTAGATATAGGTTATGCCATTTTTTGGTGATTTTTTGCTTGTTTACACTTTTTATTTCTGATTTTGAGACGGGTAAGTTTAAGCTTATTTCTGGGATTTTGAGGGATAGTTTAGCTGCTTTATGGGCGTTTTCATTACCGTATATTCCTATGTGGGCGGGTATCCACAAGAAGGTTATTTGTTTGCCTGCCTTAGTTAGGTTGTTGGAGCTTTTAAGTATTTGATTTATTAATTTAGGTCGGTTTTGGGTATTTTTGTTTTGGAGGGCTTGCAGTCCACTTAGGGAGTCGGTAAGTATTAGGATTTTTTTGTGGTTTTTGGATTCTTGATTATGGAGGGCTGAGGCCATGCCCATTAGTTCTGCCGTGAATATTGATTGGTTGTTTGGGAGTCGGAAGGATTGTGTGGTTTTAGTTGGTTGTGAGGTATGGACTCCGAAACCTGTGTGTTTGGAGGTCGGATCTAAGGATCCGTCCATGTAAATGTGACACCAATTTGGCCAATTTTCGAGTATGTATGCTAGTCTGGTAGTTTTAGCTATGTTTGGGTCGGTTTGTTTATTTATTTGGCTAGCTAGTGTTGTGTCTATTTTGGGTATTTTAAGTTTAGGGGTGAAGATATTTGATTGTTTGCAGTTTTGTTTAAGATTTTTAATTTGGTGTTCATTTAGGTAGTTTGTTATTCTTTGGGATATTGGGGTAAGTAAGGGGTGTTTACGAGCTAGAGTTTGGTTTTTGGGGCTGATGTTTTGGTTTATTAAGTTTTGGATGAGAGGGTTTGATTGGGACGCGGCCCAGAAATTTAAGCTTAGCTGTTCCCTGCATAGACTTAGTGACATTTCTCCTGTTAAGGCCTGAAGTGAGGTGTCGGATGTGCCGTGTTGTAATTAGTTTGAGAGCCTGATATTGTATTGAGTCAAGTTTTTTAGATAGAGAGTTGTTTAGGGTGTTGTATATGGCGCAGCCATAGTCTAGTTTTGATCTAATTAGTGATATGTAGAGAGAGAGGAGGGTATCTTTGGAGGCTCCCCAGTTAGAACCAGTTAGGCATCTTAGGGTGTTTAGGTCTTTACTGCATTTAGTTGTTAGGTTTTGGATGTGAGCATCCCAGGTGAGATGTTCTTCGAAAATAAGTCCTAAGAATTTGGTTTGTTTTTTAAATTTGATTGTTTGATTGTTTAGCTGGAGGATTGGGGAGGTGAGTTTCATGTTTTTATGTTTGAATACTATTCCTGTTGTTTTTTCTGAGTTAAGGGAGAAGCCCCATTTGTCAGCCCATTGTTGACAAATGGGGCTTCTCCCTTAACTCAGAAAAAAACCCAACAGGAATAGTATTCAAACATAGAACACCCTGCTTACTTACTTACTTACGTTTGGAGATTTAACGTGCGCTTTCCGACTGGAGCGTATTTCGCACACGGGCCCGGTCGGGCCATTTAGCGTGGTTTTGAAGGGAAAATAAAGGTGTTGCAACCAGAGGGGGGTTTTAGTGGTTGCTTATATAAGTTTTGGAGATTTTGAAATTTGGAATGCATGCCTAGGGGTGTGGTAGTGTACTAGGGGAGTGTGTTGGTGTGTGTTTGTTTGTTTATGTGGTGTGGTTGAGTGTTTTTAGATGCGGATCATTAGATTGGTTTTAGTTAAGTATACGCCTAGTGCTTTAAATTTTTCTATATTGTTATGTGGATTTAGGATTGATTCTAGGGTTATGGCTTTATCTAGTTTTAGATTTGTTTGGAGTGTTGCTCGGTGGGTTTGGTAGTGCGTGCAGTGTAAGAGTGCATGTTCTATTGTTTCCAGGTGTGGGCAGTGTGGGCATTTTCCGGTTGCGTGTTTTTTTATTTTTAGGAGTTGACTGTTTAGTTTAGTGTGACCTGTTTGGAGTTTGGTGATTATTCTATCAATTTTCTTGGATGGATGGAGGATTTTAGGTTTGGTTAGAGGTTTTTTGAGGATTTTGATTATCTGTGTGTTTGTTTTTAGGTATGTCTTATGCCATTTTTGGGTGATTTTACGTTTGTTAATGCTTTTGATCTCTGCTTTAGATATTGGTAGATTAAGGCTTATTTCAGGAATTTTGAGGGATTTTTTGGCGGCTTGATCGGCGTTTTTGTTTCCATATATTCCTACGTGGGCTGGGATCCAGATAAATGCTATTTGTTTGCCTGCCTCTGTTAAGTTATTTGCGCTTTTGAGTATTTGGTTAATGAGTTTAGGGCGGTTTTTGGTGTTTTTATTTTGGAGGGCCTGTAGTCCACTTAGTGAGTCTGTGAGTATTAGGATTTTTTTATGTATTTTAGCATGTTGGTTATGGAGGGCGGATGCTATGCCCATTAACTCTGCAGTGAAGATGGATTGGTTGTTTGGGAGTCGATAAGATTGAGTGTTCCTATTTGGTTGTGCTATGTGGACTCCGAAACCAGTGCGATTTGTGATCGGATCGGAAGATCCGTCTGTGTAGATGTGGCACCAATTTGGCCAGTTTTCGTGTATGTAAGCTAGTGTGGTGGATTTAGCTATGTTTGGATCGGTTTGTTTGTTTATTGAGTTTGCCAGAGATGTGTCTATTTTGGGGATTTTTAGTTTTGGGGTAAATATATTTGATGGTTTGCAGTTTTGTTGGAGGTTATCTATTTGGTTTTCGTTTAGGTAGTTGAAAATTCGTTGAGATATTGGAGTAAGTAAAGGGTGCTTCCTAGTTAGAGCCTGGTTACGAGGGCGGATATTTTCGTTTATGAGGTTTTGGATGAGAGGGTTTGATTGGGACGAGGCCCAGAAATTAAGGGTTAAGTGTTGCCTAAGTAGGTTTAGTGGCATTTCTCCTGTTAAGGCCTGAAGTGAAGTGAGAGAGGTGCCATGTTGGGAACGTGTGACTATTTTAAGAGCTTGGTATTGGATTGAGTCCTAGGAATTTGGTTTGTTTTTGGAACTTAATTGGTTTATTGTTTAATTTAAGATTTGGGGTGGTGTGTTTCATTTTTCGGTGTTTGAAGACTATTCCTGTAGTTTTTTCGGAGTTTAGGGTGAAGCCCCACTTGTCTGCCCATTGCTGTATTTTATTTAGGGATTTTTGGAGTAGATTTTGGGAAGTTGACATACTTTTTGTGCGGATCCAGAGGGCTCCGTCATCTGCGAATTTGGATGTTTTAATTTTAGGGGATAGGCCCTCGAAGAGGTCATTGATCATTATGTTAAAGAGTGTTGGGCTAAGAATGCTGCCTTGGGGAGTGCCGTTTTCTAGGGGACACTGGTCCGATAGAACCTGGTCTATACCAACTGTGATTTTTCGGTTATTTAGGAAGTCCTGGATGTAGTTAACGATTTATCCTTTTAGTCCTATTTTTTTAAGTTTTTGAATTAGCCCGTTGTGCCAAACCATGTCGAATGCTTTTGAGAAGTCCAAGAAGATGCCTGTAGTATATTGTTTGTTGAGTTGTCCTGTTTTGATCTCCTGTTCTAACCGGGCGAGATTGTCTAGAGTTGAGCGGCCAGGAGTGAACCCGCTTTGGTCTGTATTTATGGTGTTGTTTAGAGTTAGGTAGTGTTGTAATCTATTTTTGGTCATAGATTCCATTACTTTACATAAGTTTGAGGTCAGAGATATTGGCCTGTAAGAGTTAGCTTGGTTTGTAGGTTTGTCGGGTTTAGGGATAGGGATAACTAGAGCCTGTTTCCAAGAGGTTGGTACCTGGCCGTTTAGGTAGATTAGATTATAGAGTTTGAGTAGTGACTGGAGTAGCTTGGGAGGGAGTTTTTTGATTATTTGGTAGGATGTTAGGTCTAGTCCTGGGGCTGTTCCCTTTTTCCTGTTTTGGAGTACATAGTTTAATTCTTCTATTGTGAAGGGTTGGTTTATTTCTAGGTTATCGTTTAATTCTTTGGTAGGTTTGGATTCTGTTTTGAGTTTTGTTTGGAATTTATCACTGAAGTTTTTGTTACTGCTGATGGTCGAAAAGTGTTTAGCTAGGTTATTTGCTTTTTCGCTGGGGTTGGTTGAGTTATTTATATTAGGAGTTTTTTTGTGTCTTTTTAGGCCTCTAATGGCATGAATTTTGCGCCAGACCGTCCTGGCATCTGTGCGGTTATTTAATCCCTCGCAAAATTTTTTCCAGTCCCTGGTTTTGGCTATTTTGACTAGGTTTTGGACCTCATGGTTTAGTTTGAGGGCTATAGGTATGTAGTTATGGTCGCGTTTGGCTTTATTGAAGGCTTTTTTACGTTTTTGTCTGGTTTGTTCTATTTCCTCGTTCCACCAGGGTACTGAGGGTTTGCCTGATTTGTTTGCTTTTCTAAAGGGTATTGAATTTTTAGCTGAGGTGATTATGTATTCTGTTAGGTTTTTGCAGAAGGTTTCTGGGTCATTATGTTCTATCTCGTTTAGATTGGCTTGTTTGCAGATATTTTGGAATTTATCCCAGTTAGCCTGGTTATAGTTAAATTTGGGTTCTGAGTTTTCGGGTTTGTCGGGGACGTTGGTATTTCCTATGGTTATGTTTATTGGGAAGTGGTCACTTCCTAGTGGGGCGTCGTGAACTTCCCATTGAGTGCTTTGGGCTAAGTCTGAGGTGCATATACTTAGGTCGATAGCCGACATGTCTCTATTGCTTTTATCATATCTGGTTGGTTGGTTATTGTTAAGTAATACGAAATCGTTGGCCTCTATCCATTCAGAGATTATTTTACCGTGATTATCTATTTTTTCCCCCGTGCCCCAGGAGGGGTGGTGGGCATTAAAGTCTCCTAGGAAAATTGTTGACTTTTTGCCTATTTGTTGAAGTATGTTTAGATCCTCTGCTTGGATTTTTTGTTGATGCCAGTGGTAGATATTTATGATGTTTATTTTTTTGTTGTTTAGGGTGATTTGAATACCGTTGGTTTCTAGGTTTGGGGTGTTTATTTTAATCTCTTCATAGTTTAAGTCTTCTCTAATTAGTATGGCTAAGCCTCCTGATGCTCTAGTTGTTTTGGTTTTAGGACGATCTGTTCTGACTATGTTATAGTTGGCTAAGTTAAATTTTGATTTATTTGAGAATTTAGTTTCTTGGATGCATGCTACATGCGGTCCTTTGTTTAGTTTAAATTTTGCTTTTAGTTCGTGGCTGTGCGAGTTAAGCCCGCCAGCATTCCACTGAAAAATATTTAGTCCTGCCATTATTTGGGTTTTTAGTGTTTGGAGATTGGTTGTTTTATGGTATTATTTTATATATCTGAGATAATTAGTTAGTAACCTGTATTGAAGTCTTTATAGTTTTGGGTGGTGAGTTTGAGTTTGAATGCTACTTTATGCAGGGCTTTAGTGCTAGCATCTGGATTTATTTGTTTTAGCATGTAAGCTAGAAGGAGAGTAACACTATTTAGCGTGTTTTTGGGGAGAGTTTGGGGTTTACGTTGTAGTTTTTTGGTTCTTTTAGGTGCTGAGCGTGTTATTTCGTTTACGTCATCATCGGTTTCTACTTCGTAACACCCTGCTACTTACTTACTTACTTACTTTGGAGATTTAACGTGCGCTTTCCGACTGATGCGTATTTCGCACACGGGCCCGGCCAGGCCATTTAATGTGTTTCCGAAAGGGGCGAGGGTGGTCTGTGCAACCCAAGAGGGGGCTTTAGGGGTTGCTTATATAGAATTTGGGAATTTTGAGATTTGGAATAGATGCCGATGGGGTTGGGGAGGAGAACTAAGGGAGCTGGGTATGGTGGATGATTGTTTGTTTTTGTGATTTTGATTTGGTAGGTTATTATGGTTTTAGATGCGTTTTATTAGTTCCGTTTTTATTAAGAATACGCCTAAGGCCTTGAAGTTTTCTAGTTTATTTTGTGGGTTTAGTATTGCTTCTAGAGTGAGAGCCTTGTTTAGATTGAGGGTGGTTTGTAATGCGGTTCGATGTGTTAGGTAGTGTGTGCAGTGGATGAGTGCGTGTTCTGGGGTTTCTGGTTGTTTGCAGCGTGGGCAGTTACCTGTAGTGTGTTTTTTAAATTTTTTTAGGTGGTTATTTAGGTTGGTGTGTCCTGTTTGGAGTTTAGTGATTACTCTGTCGATTTTTTTGGATGGATGGAGAATTTTTGGTTTGGTTAGTGGTTTGCTGAGCACTCTTTTGATTTGGCTATTTGAGTTTAGATATAGGTTATGCCATTTTTTTGTGATTTTTTGTTTGTTTACACTTTTAATTTCTGATTTTGAGATGGGTAAGTTTAAGCTTATTTCTGGGATTTTGAGGGATACTTTAGCTGCTTTATCGGCGTTTTCGTTACCGTATATTCCTACGTGGGCGGGTATCCACAAGAAGGTTATTTGTTTGCCTGCTTTTGTTAGGTCGTTGGAGCTTTTAAGTATTTGATTTATTAATTTAGGTCGGTTTTTGGTATTTTTGTTTTGGAGGGCTTGTAGTCCACTTAGGGAGTCAGTAAGTATTAGGATTTTTTGGTTGTTTTTGGATTCTTGATTGTGGAGGGCTGAGGCCATGCCCATTAGTTCTGCCGTGAATATTGATTGGTTATTTGGGAGTCGGAAGGATTGTGTGGTTTTAGTTGGTTGTGTGGTATGGACTCCGAAACCCGTGTGTTTGGAGGTCGGATCTGAGGATCCGTCCGTGTAAATGTGACACCAATTTGGCCAATTTTTGTGTATGTATGCTAGTGTGGTAGTTTTAGCTATGTTTGGGTCGGTTTGTTTATTTATTTGGCTAGCTAGTGTTGTGTCTATTTTGGGTATTTTAAGTTTAGGGGTGAAGATATTTGATTGTTTGCAGTTTTGTTTAAGATTTTTAATTTGGTGTTCATTTAGGTAGTTTGTTATTCTTTGGGATATTGGGGTAAGTAAGGGGTGTTTACGAGCTAGAGCTTGGTTTTTAGGGCTGATGTTTTGGTTTATTAAGTTTTGGATGAGAGGGTTTGATTGGGACGCGGCCCAGAAATTTAAGCTTAGCTGTTCCCTGCGTAGACTTAGTGGCATTTCTCCTGTTAAGGCCTGAAGTGAGGTGTAGGAGGTGCCATGTTGGGTGCGTGTAATGAGTTTGAGAGCCTGATATTGTATTGAGTCAAGTTTTTTAGATAGAGAGTTGTTTAGGGTGTTGTATATGGCCCAGCCGTAGTCTAGTTTTGATCTAATTAGGGATATGTAGAGAGAGAGGAGAGTATCTTTGGAGGCTCCCCAGTTAGAGCCAGTTAGGCATCTTAGGGTGTTTAGGTCTTTACTGCATTTAGTTGTTAGGTTTTGGATGTGAGCATCCCAGGTGAGATGTTCATCGAAAATAAGTCCTAAGAATTTGGTTTGTTTTTGAAATTTGATTGTTTGATTGTTGAGCTGGAGGATTGGGGAGGCGGGTTTCATGTTTTTATGTTTGAATACTATTCCTGTTGTTTTTTCTGAGTTAAGGGAGAAGCCCCATTTGTCAGCCCATTGTTGTATTTTATTAAGAGATTTTTGGAGTAGATTTTTGGCCATTTTCATGCTTTTAGTGCGGATCCAGATGGCTCCATCATCCGCGAATTTTGATGTGTTTACTTTAGGGGATAGACCCTCGAATAGATCGTTTATCATTATATTGAAGAGGGTGGGGCTGAGGATACTGCCCTGTGGAGTGCCATTTTCTAGGGGACATTGGTCCGATAGAGTTTGGTCTATACACACGGTTATTTTACGATTGTTTAGGAAGTCCTGGATGTAGTTTATTATCTGACCTTTGAGTCCTATTTTTTTAAGTTTTTGTATTAGCCCATCGTGCCATACCATGTCGAAAGCTTTAGAGAAGTCTAAGAAGATGCCTGTGGTATATTGTTTATTTAGTTGTCCTGTCTTAATATCTTGTTCTAGTCGGGCGAGGTTATCTAGGGTTGAGCGGCCAGGAGTGAAACCGCTTTGATCTGGGTTTATGGTGTTATTTTGGGTTAAGTAATGTTGTAATCTATTTTTAGCCATTGATTCCATTACTTTACATAAGTTTGAAGTTAGGGATATTGGTCTATATGAGTTAGCTTGATTAGCTGGTTTATTAGGTTTAGGGATTGGTATGACTAGGGCCTGTTTCCAGGGAGTAGGAAATGTTAATGTTAGGGTTTTTTTTATGTCGTTTTAAGCCTCTAATGGCGTGGATTTTGCGCCAGACCGTTCTGGCATCTGTACGGTTATTTATACCTTCGCAGAATTTTTTCCAGTCTCTACTTTTGGCTATTTGGACTAGTTTTTGAACCTGGTGGTTTAGTTCGTGGGCTATGTTTAAATATTTGTAGTCGCGTTTTGCTTTATTGAAGGCTGATTTACGTTTTCGTCTAGTCTGTTCTATTTCCTCATTCCACCATGGTACCGTCGGTTTGCCTGTCTTAGATGTTTTGAAGGGGATGGAGGTTTTGGCTGCGTTTATTATATAGTCTGTTAGGTTTTTACAATAGGTTTCTGGATCATTATTTTCTATTTCGTTTAAGTTAGCTTCGTTGCAGATATCTTGGAATTGGTCCCAGTTAGCTTTGTTGTAATGGAATTTTGCTTTGGGCTAGATCTGCGGTGCATATGGTTAGGTCGATAGCCGACATTTTTTTGTTTATCTTATCGTACCTAGTGGGTTGGTTGCTATTAAGGAGTACTAGGTCGTTTGTTTCTATCCATTCGGAGATTAATTTGCCATGATTATCTATTTTATCATCTATGCTCCATGTAGGATGGTGAGCGTTAAAGTCTCCTAGGAATATAGTAGATTTATCGCTTATTTTGAGTAGTTTGTTTAGATCCTCAGGTTGGACTTTTTGTTCCGCCCAGTGGTAAATATTTATGATGTTTATGTTTCGGTTATTTAATGTGATTTTAATGCCGTTGGCTTCTAGGTTTGGCGTGTCTATTTTTATTTCTTCGTAATTTATATCTTCCCTGATAAATATGATTAGTCCTCCTGCGGCTCTTCTTGTTTTCGGTTTAGCTCTGTCAGTTCTAACTGAGTTGTAGTTAGGTAGTGTGAATTTCGATTTTTTTGAGAATTTGGTTTCCTGTATACAAGCAATGTGAGGGCCTTTATTTAGTTTAAATTTAGTTTTTAGTTCATGGCCGTGGGAGGTGAGTCCGTTGGCGTTCCACTGAAAAATATTTAGTCCTTCCATTATTGGTTTCGGGTGATTGGTGATTTAGTTTTTAGTTTTTATTTTATTTGGTGAGTTCTTTTAGATGGAGGTTAAAGAGGAAGAAGGGAAGATTGGTTAATTTTAGATTGAAAGCTACTTTGTGGAAGGATTCCATACTAGCTTTTGGTGAGTTTTGACTATGCATATATGCTAGGAGTAAGGTGAGGTTATTTAGGTTTGGGGTGTTGGCTGGTTGGGAAGTTTGGTTTGTTTTAGTTGGAGTAGTGTCTATTGTTTCCTCAGTAGTGGAGAAATCTTCGTCATGGGTTGGATTAGGTTTAGCTGGTTGAGTTTCCAAGGGGGAGGCATGTGATGTGGAGGGTTGTGAAGGTGTTGGCGGGATGGGTGTAGCTGATGTTTTCTTAGTGTTTGTGTTTTGTTGTTGTGCTTGCTTGTGGGAGAGCGTTGTTGCCATATGGGCTGTAGGGTGCTTGGATGAGGGTCGTGTTGTGGTGGTCATTTTGAGGTTTGTTTTGCATGCGGGGGTTGATGTTTTGGGAGGGTTCGTGGTTGGTTGAGTGGCTGCTTGTGTGTGTGAGGTGGGTGCGGTTTCTCGGTAGGGGTCCCAGACAGAGCTGTCGGTTATGGGTGTGGTGTTTGTTTGTGGGATGGTGTTTGGGTGTGGTGTAGGGAGGAGTGGTTTAGATGCAGGTGTAGCAAATTTTCGTGTTTGGATTTTAGCCGTTTCTATGTTTATGTGTTTGTTGGCCTGCTGGGTGAGTGTGTGTCTGTGTGGGCATTGGTTTGAAAGTGAGGTGTGTTGGGTGGATTTGCAGTGGATGCACCAGGGTGTGCATGTGCCTGGGCAGTCTGTTTGTGCGCATTTTTTACATTTAGTTTTAGGGTAGGTGCATTGGGAAGCAGTGTGGTTGTATTTGAGGCACTTTGAACATTGCTTAACCTGCTTTATATAGGGTTTGACTTCTAAGTTGGTGTGGGCTCCGAAGGATATGTGTTTGGGGGCTTCAGGGAATTTAGCGGTTTTTTTAAAGTTGATTATGACAATGGAGGTTGGGACCGTTTTTCCGTTTCTAGTTGAGGTTATTCTGCGCGTGCTGGTGATTAGGGGTTGAGGGTTTTGGTCTTGGTTTATGTTAGCTTCTAGAGAGTATAATTGTAAGTCCTCAGTTGTTTCCCTTGGGTTAACCAACACCCTGCTAATAGTACAGAATATATATAGTAGGTTGAAAATTAACAGTAACAACAATTGCATACATGAGTGGGATAACATGAGTAGGAAGGATAATACTGTCACAACACCATGGACAGAGAGCACATAGGTGGAATGGGACACAAAGCCAATAAAACAGGATAATTGGTTGTTGTTTGATGAGTTCATAGTAGGCAGATGGGATGAAATCACCTTGATCTCTGTTGATTGCTGGCTTGTGGTGGTGAATGTGGACTACTTCTGTTGTCAACACCCTGCTAAGAGCCAACGACAGAACACCACCAAACCCCAAGAACCTAAAGGTGTAGTTTATAAAATTAACTGCAACTGTGGACAATCTTACGTAGGTGAAACATCCCGCCCAATCAACACCAGAATGAAAGAGCACAAAACCTCCACCATTAAATCCGACAGCAAATCAGCCATCTCGGACCATATCAGTAACTGTCCCAATCACAACATCAACTGGGACAATGTCCAAATCCTCGCCAACAACCTCAATGATTTCACTAAAAGAAAACTAACAGAAGCACAGAAGCCACCAGCCATCAATCAACAGAACAAGGCTATTTCATCCCACCCGCCTACTATGAACTCATCAAACAATAATCACTTATCCTGTTTATTGTCTTCATTTCCCTATTGGCTTCCATCTATGTGTTCTCTGTCCATCGTGTTGTGACAGCATTATCCTTCTGTTGTCAATACCTACCAATGTTATCCCACTCATGTATGCAATTGTTGTTACTGTTAATCCTCTACTGTTAATCCTCCACCTACTATATATATTCTGTACTATGTCCCTCATCCAATAATTGTCTGAGAGGTATGTCTTAAGTGAAACAAATAAATTGTAAAGACCGATCCTACTGGTTTATATGTACTAATACACTTTGATGGTCAGTGTTCTTAAAACCCTTGTCAATCATTCGCCCATCCACACACAGAAGTATTCATATAATAATGCTTGCATTACCATATCTGATACGGCACCAGTAAAAGATTTCCTTCTGACTGAAACAATCATTGCATCCAAGGACGTCTTCATGGGCCCTTATGCGGTAGGCGAGGTCGGTGGTTCCCGATTTGCACACACCCAGGATATGGTAGTAAGGCATGCACTTGAGACGTAACTTCCCATCCGCCTTTGTGTACCAGCAGGGGTTCTTAAATTCCGGCACATATTTGGGTCTCTCCTATGATTTAAAACAGAGCATTACAAAACGGTGATCATTCATGTGTTTAAAGTTACCAATTGAAAATAAAGGCATCATGGATGCTATGAAACCATATGCCAGAAAATGGGCCAAAATAGAAGAGGAGCCTGTTGAATGTCTTCAAGTGTGGGTTAAGTAAATGGTAGAATCATCTTGTAAATGTTAGAAAGCACTAACTGAAAAAGAGGAAAGAGAATTGGAATAAACCCATTCTGTCCCAGCTGGCTGTTATACAAAGTCTGGCTGCCCTACACGGAATCTTGGTAGTTGTTGCCACTGACAAGACCTCAAATAGCATGACCATTATATGTAAACATCACAATATGAATCGTATGATCAAACAACTCGACATACGTGACATATCAAACAAGCATGAAATATTCATACTAGTATCCCCCCCAAATATGACATGCAAGGCATTAGCTCCTGTGAACTATGTTCACTGGGCCTTTTTGTAAACGGCCTAATTGCAGCACTAAAAAAAGTTATTACTGGTGTTGTTGAGCCATCTGCAGTTTATGATAGAATATGTAACTGTATTTGTAATGAGTAAGGATGAGACATATGGACAAACGACTTCTTTATTACAATTAGGAGCGATGGTCTCGGTGTAGGTTCTAACAACGTTCTCAAGCAAGTACAGAGTATAGTTGACAAGAATATATACAGGATAGGAGGCAGTGTTTATACAATTGAGTAGGTTTAAGATCTATGTGCCAAGTTATATATAGTTACATATCTGTCTTCAAGGGTTCAGGACAATTTGTCAGTAATTAAAGCAAATGTCATCAGGAAGTTTACTGAGAAAACAATATGTGAAATGTTGAACTTTCTCATTGATAACATCTGTGTCATGATTTGGGAGCAAGACATTCAGGCAATAAGTTGGCATCTGCATGGGCACCAACTAGGATCCCCTTCGTGCAGTGAGTGAGTGAATGAGTTGGGTTTAACGCCGCTTTTAACAGTATTCCAGTTATATCACGGCGTGTCAGCTTCATGTGGGAGGAAAGCTCGAAGTGATGCAGGTCTCTGACGTTTAACACTTCGGTGAAACCCACGGGCACGGGTATGGTGCTGACAAACCTAGAAACATAATTGGGGCGAACCGGGATTCGAACCCACAATCATAGGTTTCTGGCGTGCCCAAGGGACGCAACTCTGCACAGCGAATCGCGGCGCCTTAGACAACTGGGACACACACACACACACACACACACACACACACACACACACACACACACACACACACACACACACACACACCTTCGTGCAGACAAGAGGGATCACTTCTACTTTCCAATAGTCAACTATCCCTTTATATATTTCATTGTTCAAGCAGTCTAGCCTGACATACAATTTCTGATGAATTTGAAAAGAATTGTGTATGGTAACAAATATGTGAAACCATCATTGCATTTGATTATATTTCATTTAGACAATAACAGCCAAAGCGAACGAAGTAAGTTTTGGTTTGATCAGTGTGATATATTTAGACACGGACATTCTTTTCAGTTATAGGAAAAAAAGATGAAGATTCATGAATCTCCTCAATAGAAACTTATGATATATTTTCTCCAGGTGGTTGTGGCAACGCAGCAAACCCTTTACATACCATACAGAACAGATCTTCTGCCTCATGTGGCCCTGCTCCTACACACTGAATGTCAAGTTTCACTGATGTGTCGTCTACTCTGTTTGCTTCTGGTACATATCCATGCGAAAGCATGTGTGGGCTGATTACATGGTCCATTCGACTGCCATACCGTGTCACAAGATACAATAAAACACACAGACCCAGCATCAATAACACCCATCGTCTTGATTCCAACCTCATCTTCACTTGCTGGAAAGAGATATATGTTGTGAATTTATAAATATGTTTAAATATGTTTCCCCACCTAAGATACTAAAGTACTCACGGAAATGGAAAAAAAACTGTTTTTTCGATCTCAGATTTTACATAAATGCAGTTAATATACAAAATATATAAACATTCAAACAACTCAATTAGTACTAATTGGGCCTTGGCACAAATACAGTGTATCAAAGGTTTTTATGTCTTTTTACACGTAAAAGTGTGTAAAAATATGAACAAAACAGACTATTGTGAAACTGAGCATAACCAGGTGTTAGTAGATCAAGGTGAATGTCCATGACCTATGACACCTTGACGACAGGTGAAAACAGGTGCTTGAAACCCACATGCATGTGATTTGTCAGTGGTTAGTGATTTGTGAGTAACATTGTTGGATACTGAATCATCGTCAAAATATCAGACCGTAAAAGTAACATATTCCCTTCTCAAACAGCAACTAACATGTCAGCTATGTTATTTTTATTGTTGTTTTAACTTTTTTCCATAATGCATAATGTTATGTCAATTTTGACTTCGTTATATTTTTGAATGTTGAATGTGCCTACAAATTAACTCCTGTAAAGTACATTTTGTATTTAGCACTGAGATTAAACTAGCAAATCCAGACTAGTTCTTTTCCAGTTGTTTTGTTATTTCGTATTTACATCTACGTAATGCTTTGTGTTGATTATTAAATCCAGCAAAACAGTTTTTTTTTCATTTCCATGAGTACTTTAGTACTAGGGGGCTACGTTAATATTATATAACCGGACACAGACGTTGTGGGTAAAGGTTCACTTTAGGCAACATTTCCGACCGGATGGTGAACACATGTTTGTATTATCACTATTTGTTAGTGATAGCTAAATGAGGCGAAACGGATCGTTCACTCAACATTCATCTTTCATAGCATGTAGAAAGCTTAATGAGGCAAACCGAATCGTTACTCAACATTCATATCACACAGCGAATATATAACTAAATGAGGCAAACCGGATCGTTCACTCAACATTCATATTTCATAGCATGTACAAAGCTAAATGAGGCAAACAGGGTCATTTACTCAACATTCATATCACACAGCGAGTATATAGCTAAATGAGGCGAACCGGATCGTTCACTCAACATTCATATCACACAGCATGGTCAAAGCTAAATGAGGCGAACAGGGTCATTTACTCAACATGAATCATATCACACAGCGAATATATAGCTAAATGAGGCGAACCGGATCGTTCACTCAACATTCATATCACACAGCATGGTCAAAGCTAAATGAGGCGAACAGGGTCATTTACTCAACATGAATCATATCACACAGCGTGTATACAGCTAAATGAGGCAAACAGGGTCATTTTCTCAACATTCATATCACACAGCGAATATATAGCTAAATGAGGCGAAACCGGATCGTTCACTCAACATTCATATTACACAGCAGGTACAGAGCTAGATGAGGCGAACCGGATCGTTCACTCAACATTCATATTACACAGTGTGTAAAGAGCTAAATGAGGCGAACCGGGTCGTTCACTCATCATGCAGATTATGTAGTCGTTTAAGTAAAAATATATGATAGTGATGTACATACTTCCAAACAGTATATAACAATGTGACATGGAACTTTTTATTTATGGTTTTAATACACATTGTATTGTACTTTTGTTACCTATTCCACGCGCATGCTGAAGTATTAACTAGCTAGATAGTGATCAATATGATGTGAACTCCAATGTCAGCTGTCAATAATGGATTTTCAAAAGGTGAAGTTATGAATCACTAACTGTCAAGAACATCGTGCAGCTGTGAATGATAGAGATGCATGATCGACACAGGTCATCGGATGTCATTGTGTACAAGAGGGTACCTCGTTAATACAATAAGTCACTAGAGTACCATGGTGACAGTCTTGTGTACAAGAGGGTACCTTGTTAATACAATACGTCACTAAAGTACCATGGTGACGGTCTTGTGTTCAAGAGGGTACCTTGGTAATACAATACGTCACTAGAGTACCATGGTGACAGTCTTGTGTACAAGAGGGTACCTTGTTAATACAATACGTCACTAGAGTACCATGGTGACAGTCCTGTATACAGGAGGGTACCTAGTTAATAAAATAAGTCACTAGAGTACCATGGTGACGGGCGTGTGCACAGGAGGGTTCTATATGCATGAAGTCACTTGCTGACGGTGTTGGTATCTGCACGGAAACGTCGCATTCATTGTAAAAAAAAGAAGTCGTATATCCATAGAATTATATCCCTTCTTCATCTGTGATCATCTTGTTTTAGTACCGGTAATAGGAGCATATATAAACTATTCAAATACATACCCATGAAATCTGAAGTGAACAATTAATAAGTGTTTCTCCGGCTAAGAAAATGCTCATATTTCAAACCTTACGGAAAGCCGTAACAAATTTTCGAACATATCACAAAAATACTGCATTTGAAATACGCTTTGAGCAAGCATTTACTTGAGTTCTAACTTCGGAAGCCATGCATGGATTTCTTTTGTAAATACGATCACAGCATTCATGACAATAGTGTTGCACAGGTCAAGCTTCCGACCAAAGCCGACAACTGCAGCTGAACTGCGTCAGGCGTTCCTCAGAGTGTGGGCTCAAGTGCCTATGGCCTTCATCAACCGCCTCATCCATTCCATGTATCGACGTTGCACGGCAGTCATCAGTGCACGTGGCGGACACACGAGATACTGATTTGTGATGCCATTTTCCCAGAGACTAGTGTTGTGTTTCACTTTAAGTATTATAATATTATAATTTCAACCTTGCTGATCAGCTCTGTCAAGCTTCATCTTTTTTAATATGTCTCAAAGTATGTTTACAGTGTTTGGACAAATAAGGTTTCTCATATATCTATCCATGCTGACGTTTCTTTTGCGGTTCAGTATATAAATCGTGTATCTGCAAACATTTTGCAAATACTCCCAGACTTAAATTTTCAACTTGAAAATGTATACACCTTATCTTGTGCTACAAAGTACCTTTACCAGATTGAATAAAACCTTACTTAATTTAAAGCATGAATAGATATTGAAACTTACCTGTCAGCACGCATGAAATGCAACACGTGTCCGTGAACAGGATGTGTCTGTGTTGCTCCAAGACTTTATCACTGCATGATCACTTGGTGACAGAGTGCCACTGTATATACTGCTGTACAAGGTAGCGGCATTCAGATCAGCTAGAGTCATGGTCTTCCCCTGCTGTTGCCACATACATCTCTGACAACTAAATATGTGCATAAGTACAGAGGACAAACCAAGAGCACAACAGCAGGGACAGTCAGGGATGAGAAAAGACATAAATCGTGCTGAAGATATTATTTATTTCAGGAAATAACAGTGTCAGAAACACCTCCAGTCGAACCTTTTGATGGTCGATGATGCAGCTCTTGGAATAGATAGGGAAAATGAGGGAAGTGTTTTTATTACAGGCAAACAAATGAGTGTGTATATTAAATGCTTCATCGTTCATTGAGAGTTCAACAAGAACCCCTGAATACGTATTTTGCATGCTTACAATTGTAACTTTGATTTCTGCGATAATGACAGGCATGCAACCACAAATCCCCTACAAATTTGCAAAGTTTATTTGAGAAATAATGGAAGGACTGGCACCAGAAAATGTCATTTAAAAGGGTAATCATGGCCAAAGAGTTATCTGTTTTGCTTACCGAGAAATTGGCAATATTGTTAAAACATCAAGGGCCATAACTCTGTATTCAATTAATCTTTATTACTGTGGGGATTTTTGAACTCGATCAACATATTTATCCCTTTATAAATAATATGTGCTAAATGTTATCTTTGTATCTATAGCTGTTTTCGCTTTTGATTGTACTTGTGTTTTTTTGCAAAAAACACTTGACTCCACTCCACTCCACTCCACTCCACTCCACTCCACTCCACTCCACTCCACTCCACTCCACTCCACAAATCGGCCTTCATCAATCCATCAAGCAACAGAAATGGTATGGCGTTATAGTTCCTAAACATGTATATGGCTAACATGATCTTCTTGCAAACCATTTAGGTACTTTGAACTACATCAAGGCAATATTTAAAACGATCAAAGAAGCTGGCCTCACTTACAAAGCGAGCGTAAACTCGCACATGTACAGATCCTTCAAACATAGATACAGTCAATCAAATCCCATTCCCTGAAAAGGTCCATGATGAGCTTCATTGCTTAGGTTTAGCAACTTATTAACTCAAATTTGGGAAGACTTTTTCTGTCATCGACCACCCTTCTACACCACATGTTAAAACAAGACGCATCTTCCGAAGGGTCTGACATTTGTGAACAGGCATTAGAAAACCTAAAGCAAGCCATTACAATTTCCCCCACTCTTGCATAGCCTGACCCATCATCCTCACAACCGATGCATCTCAAACTGCACTTGTGTGTAATTTAGGCCAACCAAATTCGTATCATTTAAACAAATGGATTGCTTATTCAAAATGCAAATTTGAAAGTCTATGATCTTCTGGTCCTCATGTCATAACATAGGTAAGATTCATCCAGTATCCTATGTTTACACTGCAAAATTGATATGTACATGTACGTGTCTATACCCGAAGATACCCAAGTGAATGTGTTTTTAAATATTCGAGGAGACTGTAAAATACTTGAAGCGTTTTTGAAATGCATGTAAAAGAATAACCTTGGATCATCTGCTGGCCTGAGCAAATAATATTTATATATGTTTTGCTCTAGGCCGAAGCTTCATCAATAATCTTGATTGGTTAAATGAACAATGTTCCAAGTGGCCTCAGGATACTCCAGTAGGTCACTGTCTTCGCTGCATTATTATCCACGTAGCTCCTGGTAGGTGGACTGTTTCAAGTACACCCCTAACGGAGAGGCTAAGATATCCTGTTGCGAATACCAGGTAACCAGGCCCAGGTCCGTTTGCTTGTATTGGCGGTAAAAATGTTTATTCCACCATTACGATATTTGCCAAATCCTGCTTGTATCTGCTGTAAAAATTGCCCTGCAAGACACGGGTCTTTTCAAGCATAGGTCCTTCACTAATGCTCTTCGAACTGACCCGCATATGGGGAATATTGGCGATGGTCAGCCAGTCTTCTGTATAATCTGAAATACAATGGCTCTTTGAATGAGTTGTCCTGACGAAGGCATATGAGTATGATAGTATTGATAGAGTTGATCCGCCGATCCAGGATGTTGATGTATCCCAAACATAAAATAAAGATTGTGTTATCATGAAACTGAGCATCGCCATTCTGGGTCAATAGTTGGAAAGATTTTACTTACGCAACGGGAAAAAAAGATAAAAACTCACTGAGTTTCAAATAGTTATACACTTTTCTCAGGCGAGCTTTTGGGTCTTGATCGTGGTCCTCTGTTCGCAAGATAAGGAATTGCTCTCTTGGAAAAACCTTCAGCCTTTCTCGCATGTAAACTGAATAGAACCCTAAGAAAATCCGAGTCTGTGAAAGAAGAATAGACATTGTAATATGCAATAACATTTTGTCAGTTGTGTGAATGTGCTTCAGACTTATGTAATAACAAACTTTTCCTACCTGAAGTGTTCGTGCTATCTCCAGGCTGTACAGACAGTGCTCCACCGTGTGGTTCTTCATGCAGGTCTCCTCGGTCTGGATATCTCTTCTCACAGTTTTGTCGAAATCCTCAGCTGATCTTCCGCCCATCATCAAGTAGTCAGAATATAACCTGCAATCATATCATATGCCACACGCGTAGTAAATAACAAGTACGGAAGCCGACTTGGGAGGTCAGGATGTTATGAACAAGTATTTTTTTGTGTTCTAACCATTCTTCCAGAAACATAAATATCGTATTTCATTGACATTTTCAAGTTCTCATTTTACGCATTTGAACATATTAAGCATTTGAACAGATATATTGTGTATTCGTATTAAAGCCATCATATTTACAATTTCCTTTTCGTATTCTGTCACAGTACAGTTATTATACCCGTGTATATCGTTTTTGGCATATGGCTTATGAAATAAACGTTTGTCATATGTAAGCCTAAGAGGTCATGTTTTCCTTCTGACCAAACTGTAAGGAAATCTCGAGTGTGCTTATTTCATCAGTAATGGTGGTGACCTGGAAAGTACTGTACGTCATATGCCACCTTGATTTCACAAACCCGATTTCAGGAAGCTATCGATGCAGCAGCCGCAATTTTTATTTCTCTTTAAACTAAACACTTGCTTCTTTGTTATGATGAAGAAAGATGTTATGGCCATTCTCTAAACATGTTAAAACAATGCAGGAAAAGGCAATGACGATGTCAAGGTTAGTTCAAATTGTATGTATCAATATGTAAAAGGGTTTTTTTTAAAGTGAGTGAGTGTGGCTTTACGTCACTTTTAGCAATATTCCAGTAATATCACGGCGGGAGACACCAGAAATGGGCTCCACACACTGTACCCATGTGGGGAATCGAACCCGGGTCTTCGGCGTGACGAGCGAACGCTTTAACCACTAGGCAACCCGATCGCCCCGTTTATGAATATAAGGAATATAAATTGTGTTTGTCCATGACAGGTAAGTTGTAGTTACAGTCCCAATGCATATGTCACAAGAAAAATAGGCATGCTTGAATCACATTTCAATATTTGTTTCCAATGTTTGCATACAGTTTCCATTTGTAGAAGTCATATTTGCACTGAGAGTCAGTCCCTGTGACTTGGCTAATTAGAAGCCATGTCGTGTATATTTGCTCTGAGAAGAAGTCCCTGTTAAGTTCACTGATTAGAAGTCATTGCGTGCATATTTGCTCGGGGTTCATGTGGTGAGTCCCTTTCACTTCGCTGATTAGAAGCCATGGCGTGCATTTTTGCACTGGGGGTCAGTTAGTCAGTCCCTGTGACTTCGCTGATGAGAAGCCATGGCGTGCATATTTGCTCATGGTTTCGGACTCTAGTTCGCCTTGCCGTGATTCGATTATTAACCAACCCATTCCTGCCGTAAAGGTGACTATGCTTGTCGTAAGAGGCGACTAACGGGATAGGGGGGGATGAGTCATCCACTCATAAGATTTTCATCGCTGATTTTATATTCCGTTGGATAATCGAAACTGGTTATTCTCTAGCTTTATGTTTATTTGAACTAGGTCGATTTTTCTGCTGGTGGTCTAACCCTGAGCATTTATCAGTTATGCTGAGACAACTATAAAAGAAATGTTTGGGCCGACACATTAAAACTTCTCTATCGTGTGACTGGAGTTTTGGTCCATCACTTGATTATTGGGTTTGTTTACATGCCACCGTCGCATGGCATGAGTAATGCTGTGCGGTGTCGGGCAGCAAGCACATACTTTTTAGGGCAAATTTGGAGAGTGGCGGGAGCTAACGGTAGGGCCGGGTAGGCTTACCCTTTTCGCGAACACCTGGTGTCATCACTGATCCGCTCATATATGTTTGACCGCTGTATTTTCCCTTAATGCCCAATTGATTTTTTTTTTGTTCAGATATCTGAGACTGGTTATTCTCAGGCCTTGACGTTATAAATTTATATGTATCAAGTTAAATGTAGAAGGATATATAATCGATGGGATGTGGAATTCTATACATAAGCAGAATGGATTTAGACCGGCTTTGGTGTCCTTTGTCAAATGTCTTGATCTGGGAGAATTTTCAAAGTGTCAAATAATTTGGAAATATATTCAGGGGCACTTACCTGTAATCATATTGTGATAGCCTGTTTCTGTTGTCTGTTCTATCTTTTGCGTAGCGTCAGCAAACATATGTTGAAAGCAGCTGAAGTTGCAGGGTGTCCTCTCATTCATGGACCATTCATAACCTGTGGAAACGTCAGCAATTTGAAATATCGATGATTTGTACCATGTTAGTACATTGTTTAATAAATATTTGTTTGTGCTGCAATGAAATATTTTTCTCATGACAAACATGTCCGCTGCATTTTCGAGGTGGGGGTAGGGGTGTGGGTGTTGCAACGAAGGCTAACTCTGTGGTCTAGTGGTAGAGCGTCCGCCCTGAGAGAGTCAGAATACCGTGTCTGAGTGGGCAATTTAGTTTGGTGCCGTCATTGCATTCCGAGTGACGTAATATTTTTTCTTACGGGTGTTCGGTGAAACTACTTATTGCCAAGACTTGTAATCGTACAGTACTGCAATGGTTTCAGTACTGTTCCAACTTTTCCCTGGGCACATACAACCATTTCTAACACACATTTCCGCGAACACTTAATATCATCATTAATTGATAGTGATTCATAAAACTTATAGGGGCGCTCAGGAAGCCTAGTGGTTAAAGCGTTCGCTTGTCACGCCGAAGACCCGGGTTGGCTTCCCGACATGGGTACATTGTGTGAAGTCCATTTCTGGTGTTCCCCGCCGTGATATTGCTGGAATATTGCTATAAGCGGCGTAAAACCATACTCACTCACTCATAAAACTTATACGTATCTTATAGTCTGAATGTTTTAACAGATTCTGCTTTGAGCAAATAATTCATATGATTTTGGGGAAAGCTTGTCATTTATATTTATGTTATTCCAAATAAAGTAACTGTTACTGTGCACTACCAACATTTGCCGGAGAGGTATGTTTATTGTGAAACAACCTGTTCTGGCATGGGTGGCCCGGGTGGCCCAGTCGTCTAAGGTGCCGAGATTCCCTGTGCAGAGTTGCGTCCCTTGAACAAGCCAAAAACCTATGATTGTGGGTTCGAATCCCGGTTCGCCCCGATTATGTTTCTAGATTTGTCTGCACCATACCCGTGCTCCTGGGTTTCCCCGAAGTGGTAAACGTCTGAGACCTGCATCACTTCGGGCTTTCCTCCCACATTGAGCTGACACACCGCGATATAGCTGGAATAATGTTAAAAGCGACGTTAAACTCAACTCATTCACTCACTCACTCACTCTAACATGGATCTCTTTCCAGCAAGTCACGATGAGGTTGGCATCAGTACGATTGGTGTTATTGATACTGGGTCTGTGTGTGTGCCATTGGCTTCTGGCACAGTATGGCAGTCGAATGGACCATTATGAAATTAGCACGAATATGCGTTCACATGGATACGTGTCGGGATCCAATACAGTGAAACTTGACATTCAGTGTGTGGGAGCAGGACCGCAGAGTATGTGTACTTTCAACTGGGTGCTGGCAGATGTTTTCTAAATGTTTTCAGGCTTTTTTACCTGCGGCATGGTAGCTCAGTGGGCAAGCACTTTGAAAATCGGCATTAGTCTGGACTTGTACAAGCAAGCACACACACGCGCATGCACGTCGCTATATAAGTGCAAAAGTCTTGAAAGCGACATTAGTAGTATGTGGATGTGGCTAGTCGATACAAAGAGGCTGAGCCATTAACCTCGAAAGATTCAACAGAAGTAGCTAATGCACTGAGTCGCATATATAAAAGAGGACCGCTAAAATGGCCTAAGCTATTTCAAGTAGATCCCGGTCGCGAGTTTATGGGATCAATAACTAAATTGTTAACAAAGCACGATGTCGAAATCGTCCGTGGTGAAAGACAGGCCCACCGCAGTCAAGCTATCGTCAAAAGATTTAACCGGACATTAGCGGAACCATTAAGATCAACCGAATGGGTGACACGGTTATCAGCCGTTGTATCAGCGCTGAATAATGAAGTGACGAGATTAATAGGGAAGAAACCATCCGATGCTATTAAAATGAAATCCGTGACTTCCGAATCTTCAGCACCGAGGAGAGGCAAAGAACGAAAACTTCCGGATAGAGTAAGGGTAAGATATTTATACCAGCCCGGTGAACTCGAGGGAGGCCTACATCGCGCAACCGATCCCATATGGTCCCTTAAGACGTATAACATTAGTCGACTGGTTACGAAAAAAGGAGAGCCTATTCTTCAAGATGGACCGTGTAGGGCATTTGTACGAGAAGAGTTGTTCATAGTTCCTGACGGTACGGTATTACCACCATAACCATAAGCATAGGTAGTTACACCATCATTATCAATCCATCTCTTTGTATCTAAGGGGGATAATGATGTCTTGTTCATTCTTAATCCATATATCCTATGATTGTAACTTCTTAAAGAGTTCGCGGCTAAGTCGTTATCGAATATCTTGCTTCTGTTAAAAGCCGGACTGGCTATGAGTTTCCTGAGTGTATGTAACGAACTTGGATATTCTAGGTCAACTTCTAGTATGTACCCTTTATTCTCATCATTATTATTCACATTGAAATCCTTGACCCACTCAAAACCACCCGTGGGTAAAGGTTGACTCATAGCCCATCCGTACAAATTGTTAGCGTCGAGATATAATATGTGCGTGTCGGGTTTTCTCGGATCGTATCCTTCCACTAATTTATTATTAGCCTTAGAATACCTTTTCGCCGCCATCGATATACCACCTTTTAATCCTTTCTCAATAAACAAGTGCATATCGTAATCGGTGAGTAGTTTTAGTTTTACGCCGGTCTTCTTCAACAATGCATCCCACGATAGTCCGGGACTGGAATAGTACCATGCCGGGTCCAAGCCATATTGTTTTAAATACGTCTTTCTAAATATTTCGAATATATCGGCGAGTAACAGTACAGATCGTGATAATCGCCTAAATTCTTACAACCTAATTTATCACAGACCGTCAGAGCGTGTTCATAATCGGCATCTGTTATTTTAGATTCTGTTAAGTTACTATAGAATGATTCGAGGGGTGGTAATCTAGATTCTTCGAATCTAGACCAATCATCCATATATTCGTAAGGATATACACCTTTTCTCAGCAACAAATGACGAGTTATCTTATCGGTATATTGATTTGTTATCGCAAAGTCATCGGGATTGTTCGCATTAGCTAAATTGTCCAGGGAAGATAACAGAAACTGTACGGAGTCTATGAATCTAAGCCCATTACTTTGCTTTATTCTAGATTTCCCATCCTTGTCCCTAAAATGTATAGGTTTAGTCAACGAGAATGATATGTATTTTTCCATATTATTAGGAATGCACGTTAAACCGCCATCGGTCTTCGAGTTAGCTTGCATAATGAGATGTGAATCATATCCCCTAAGGTTGTGAAACACAACGGGGATGGGTATTGTTTGTTATACCCGTGACGTGACAATGATCTCTTACGGAATCCCCATCCAGGGGTTTATTACAAACGTGACAACTCGTTGACCTCTTATGGGCCCTTCAATCATCCCTCGTCATACGCATGGGTTTCTTACACGATAATTTTTCCCTGATTATTCTCTCTCCGTTTTGTAGATATTCTAGGAACTTTCCCGCTGCATCGGGACCTCTGTAAATCACGGGAGTGTTTGTTTTCCCATCATACCTTACAATTATATATCCAAACCCACAAGGAATATGTTCTTGAGTTTTGTACGTAAAACTTCTACCTTGATTGCTATGGTTGGTATTTTCTATGGGTTTAATAAGCGCTTCGAAGTCGGCGTAAATTACGTACGGTACTGGCATTTGATTACAATAATGTTCAAATTTTAATATATTTTTTCCCTCTTTAGGCATATCGATCCTGATAGCGATCTGTCCAACACCTCTACAGTCTACTTTATGCTCTTCTAATAGATCTTGTCTGCTGTACCCATGTAGGCATCTTTCGCAGAAATATTTCTTTTCCTTATGTTTTGTTTGATCGTATAGCACCTTGTTTAAACTCTTTATCCACGTATAATGATATTTACCATCTTTTTCGATCAAAAATGAATTGATTCTGGGGATATGTTCTGGAGCGGAGCTTATTCTGTGTACAACAATTCCTTTAGAATGTCCGAAAACATTTATAGCTAGATTATTTTGCTTTTCCACCTTATCAATTTGTGATATTGGTGTAGGTTCGTCTATACCATCGAAGTTGAGTCCATCGTTTTGGGGATAGCTAGAAGGTCTATCCGGATGCTTGTCTACGGGGAACAATGCAGATCTTATCATCATTCTCAAACAGTCATCTGATGTATTTTTTACGTTAATTTTGGCTTTTTCTTCTTATAATACGGGGGTAAATCTATATAAGATCCACCTTTGAAGGGCATATAATTTGCTATATCTAAATATAAACTATCGATTCTATCCACACCCCAACCCGAACCTCTATTAGTCCAGCGTTCTAAAGTTTCCTGTATTCTCTGAATTGATGTATCTAATGATGCGTTTATAGTATCTGATTTGGTTATAACTTCTTGATTGCTACGGAAATATGGTTCGGTATATTCGGTGCTATCGTCTGCGCTACTTTTACTCAATGACATTTTAATCGTCAGCTGGTATTTTATACCATGTAAATCATCTAACTCCTCGTTAATTTTACTCGATATGATGGGCTTAATATCGTTAACATCTATGTTGGAATTAATATCCATCTTCCAACCTCTTAGATATTTACCAATGCCGGCGGATATGGGTACAAATATTAATTCTTGTTGTTGTTGTTGATTATCATCAACATCATCATTATTATCTAGTAAAGCGATCAATTCAGCTCTTCTCATTCGAGAATAACCTCTCAGCCTCACTGTTTCTTGCTCGAGGTTTGAGTTCTCTAACAGTCTGGGGTTTGTTGTATTCCAAACCGAGTAAGGTAATCAATTCAGCTTTTCTCATATGAGAATATCCACGTAGACCACGTTGCTTTGTCATAGCTTTTATCTCTCTGACAAAAAACATTGTGGTTGAATGGTATATGCAAAATGAGACAAATGTCTAATTGGTTGTTTTCATATATCTAAATACGTATTCTCCCCAACCTATTCCTCTCATTGATGTAATCTCTCTTCCTAGCATAAATAATCTGGTTCCTGACCCTATCAGCACCGTGTTTCTTACATAAACAATAACGACCTTTGACCCCTATCCCGCATTCAGAACATGTATAGTTTATGTTTCCGCGCCTGATGTAATAATTGTGTACGCCGCAGTAAATATCAACACAGCGTCGGTTACATAGAGTCGTCTTCCCCATGAGTGTAAATTTGCAATTATTCATGGTTATACATCTATCATATCATTTGTCTAAATGCAAATAACAGGTACACTGGTGATGCATAGCCACAGCTGTGATTATTTATGCGTAATTGTATAGCTGAAAATCAAGACAGCAGTCAATCCCATAATCACAAATGTGACCTCGCGGTTCTTTTGTTCCTCTGACGGTGTATAAAACTGACTCATTGTTGGTCTCGATATTGGGTCGAGTTTTTTCCCATAAACGAGGAAGTATTCGTGCATGGCAGATTCGACATCCTGAAACGTTTGAATTGAATGTCCTTCCTTAAGCAGTTTTTCCTGAATAAAGTCTAATCTCTTCATTCTCTGCTGCGTATATTGTAACTGGGCTGCTTGGTATTGTTCTAAAGCTTCGTTATGCCGCTTCAACTGCTTTAGCGTTTGATTCCCTCATACTAGAACATAAATAATTACTCCCCGAAAAAGCTAGGGCATTAACAATAGCTCCACCGACCATCATCGCAATTGTTGCCATATTATATGAATATAAATATTCAAATGTTTAATTACTTCATTATGTCTTCCGGGATAAGCCCTTGTTTGATGAGCGTATCCTTCGTTGCCATAGCCAATCCATATCCAGAACCATCATACCGATGTCAAAACTATTAAAATCTAGCTTGGGAGGTGTGGCTTTAGTAATCATTTTAGCCATACGAGCATAGCCAATGGCCAAGCCGGTGACACCGCTGAATGATACATTGCGTTTACCAACATTTTACCGTCTGTAACTGGAGTAGTCATGCTTCTTATAGCATTATATGGGGGCTAACCTCTAATTGAACTTCTTGTTGCATTGGGGGTGACTTTTTCTCTTCTTCGGTCTTATAAAAGAACCATACAGCCGCTATACCAGCAACTCCTACTAGTGCCCATGTTTTAATCATGTTTTAATATTTGAATTATTTATTAATTTCGCTTTGTGCGCCAGGCCTCCATTCTTCCTGCAGCTATTTTTGGGGGGTTCTTAGTAACTCTGGGTTTTAGTATTTTCTCATTCACATCCTCATTCACTAGTTGTTCCTCGTTCACATGTTGTTCCGCAATCTGTTGTGGTTGTGCATCCTCTTTCACAATCTGTTGTGGTATCACCTGTTGAGTCTCCATTTATATTATTAAGTGGGCACGTATGTTTAAATTGACAATAACTAGCCGTTATTAAAGCTGTGGTGAGTGGAGCTAAAAACATTCCGTATCTATGATAAAACTCACAGCTCACTGAGCTTATAGCGTGTTCGATGAATGGGTCTTTCTCTAGAGATTCGCATAAATACATACCATGTTCTGCCGGGATAGGGAGAAATGTACTAGCTACGGCTGTGTATAGTTGTAACATAGCCGACTGTATCATTTTTAGTCATGGTAGCTCCCAGTCTAGACTCGTAACGCGCGTACAGTTTTTTAATCTCTTCGTCGGTCATGTTATCAATATTTTTGATGGTATAATTTTCTCCCAAATATTGGGAACATTTTCCACCGGCTACCAAAGCCGCGAGTCTTTCTCTATGTTTATCTAAAGATTTATCTACATCAGGCTCAGATTCTTTGAGCATTTGTTCGATGAGTTCGTCGCATTCCATAATGTAATACCTAAGGAGATATTTAAGTCTAACATAATGGAATATGGCATATCCAATAAAACCAGTAATAATGAACTGTTGCGATAGAATGATGATTTCGAACCACATTTTATGTCATATTAACCGCTAATGTTCAATTTGCTACATTTTGCTATATTTCCTATAATTTTGCTACATTTGCTACGTTTTTGCTACATTTTGCTAAGCAATTGCATAAGCAGCTGGTTGATCGGTTTTTAATACGAGTTTACAGTGCTTCGTTGCCGCTAACAGTTTTCTGACTTTATCACGTTCGGGCTTGGTATAAATGACGTCATTTTCGCGTAAACATTCCTCGAATGAATCTCGATCTTTGCAATGAAACAGTGCTACCCATTTGGCCTGCTCTCTGAGATCTTTCAGGACAGACTTGTATCTTTGAGTAAGTACCCAAACGCAATGTTGAGTATGCCTTCCGGAGAATGCTAAATATGAAAGCATATCTTTCTTTTTTGTGAGTTCTTTACTAGCGCTGCAGTCGTCTATTACGAAAAGGGTTGATTCTCCTTTGTATTTTTCGTGACACACACGGAGACAGTCTTGTAAACGATTGCCCGGATGGACTCTGTGTACCCCGTCGTCATTCATTACCCAATCTCTCGATAAGTATGTTTTATTAACGCTTATAGTCGGGCACAGAATAATAATATGATCGAAAACGTCCCGATAATGACTTTGTAAAGAATCTAGAATAAAAGCTGTTTTTCCACAGCCCGTTTGCTCGCATATGATAGCACAGTGCGGATCTTTAGGTAAAAGATCATTAATAGATTGCTTGCACGAATTGCCCATTCTGTATATTAAGTTGCGCATCCATAATCACGTATAAATATATGTTTAATTTACCAGCTGATTCCTGGAGCTTCGTTATCTGTATGGTGGCACCCTCGCTAGCATTTTCTATTCTCCTCCCACTGCCGTGTAGTTGGTCATCGTCCGTTGTTCGCATGTCTAGCCATAGCGCGTACTTCGTGGTGAGGTATTCACCTCGATACACTCCCGAGAGACAGATCTTTCATGACCGCGTTAACTTCCGGGGAACGTTTTATACAAGGAAGTTTTTTAATCTCATCCCACTGGTGATACGCTAGCATTCCTTGGCTATATAGTTGATTAGGAACGCCCTCGATAGGCAATTCTACTTTTGTAATCTTGGGATTGTAGAACTTCTCGCTATTTCTTTTAAACGCATCGGAGGGGTCCTCGAACAACATTAAAATACCCTTCAATGACCTTGTGGGGACGTTAAGACTGATATTCCACATCGTATCATTTCGCAGCCTGCGATCGTACAAAATGGCTAAACTTCCTGAATAATGGTTACGAATTTGTCTGGCTAATTCGGGATCTGTTATCATATCGTACTCCAGCTTGATAAAAAGGCATGTGGGAATCTAGTAATTCAAAGTCTAGCGGAATATAGAATCGGTTACCTAATGTGTCGGCAACAGCCTTATCTTTTTTGTTGGTATCAACACCATTTTCAGCACCTACGCGCAGTCTCAATGTGTTCTTATTACAAATACCTTGGTACTGTAAGTTTTCCCGCTCTTTATCCGTTCTCCAGAGATCCATGTAACAATAGTATACATCGCTATCGTCGATACTCAAAACCTCATTACTGTTAATTTTAATCGCGATTTTCTTAACGATAGCACGACCTATGTTCTGAACGGGCTCCCTGTTAACGTCGGTAGAAGTAAAACTAATCGTAAATGCTAGTCGGACAGTTCCGGGAACTAACACATCGTGTGCGCCGAGATTAGGAAAACGAACCAGAAGCGTTTGATTCTGATCGATGGTACTAGGGTTATTAGTTATAGTTACAGACTGACGAATTGCTTTGACACCTAATGGATCTCGAAGTCTACGTTGTGGGTTTAACTTGCGTCCGTATTGCGAAGACATTGTTATATTGAAAACATGTACCCTATGTTTAATATAAAAATGGGTGATTTTGAACTTAATGACTTTGATCTAAGTACCTTAGATGACTTTGATAACCAGAATCCAATCGAAGATACTGATGAAACCAGGTTTAGTAGATGAACTTTTACAATCAAACGTCAATGATTATTACGATGCCTTAAAAGAAGATAAAAATTATGTTAACCCAATAGGTCGTGACTATTCAAAGTTTACGATAGATAGTAAAGGAATATTGCGACTGCGTGGCGATCCGGATATTGATCTTATGAATTCTCGTACTCGTAAGCCCCTAGCCTTGTCTACTATAGCCGGTAAACATGGCACCGTGTTTGTTCGTGATAAATTAAGTTTTGTAGACTACTAGCGGCTTTCCGCGAAGACTACTAAGGTTCTTCAAACCATGCGTGATGAACTCGATAATACAGATAATCTGGAAGCATCCTCGATGGTGGCCGCGAACGGACTCGGAGAAATCTTGGATACCTACTACGATAATTCTACGGCCAGTGTACCATCCTCGGAGTTTAGTAGTAGGGAATTACGAGGTCTTGACAAGGCAATGCAAACAATGCGGGGAGAACTCATCAATAATACAGCCAAGCTATCCGAACTCGACAAGCATATAGCTAATGAGAAAACAAAACTTGAACAGGCGGGTGATGAGTTCAGTAGACGTCGCGTTGCAGAAAGACTGCCTAACTTAGAAGACCAATGATCGACCCGAATCGAAGCAGCTTCCAGTAATAGAAAGGCACTTCATTCGCAAATGAGTCGAATTCGAGAAACTATCGATCAAGTCCTCAACGATGACACTACACTGGCCGATAAAATTAAAACATTGTTCAGAGAACAGGGAATAACAATTGCCAGTATTTTAACCGCGTTGGGATTTATTTTATCGACTTTGACTCTCGCGTTAACCGGTGGCAGTACAGGTGGTGGTACACCGCCCACACCTCCTAACGATAAAAACGGCATAAAAGAGTGGATAAAAAAGCATTTAAAAGCATTAAGTTCAGCACTGGGAAAGCTCGCTGAAAAAGCCGCAGCCGCACTTCCCGGTATAATAGGTTGTGTTGTTTCCTGGCTATTGAATTTATTAGCTAAGACCACCACTTGGCTTAGTCAAAACTTGTGGGGGTTGATCATAGCAATCGCAGGGCTGTTGTACGTATTCACTAAGAACTATTTAACCAAATCAGTTCATTAACCAAATCATGAGTAAACCAGCCGCTACTCCACCTAATACAAGCGCTGTTTTTTCATCGATATGTTGTTGATTTTTAGCCGCAATATGTGGTGACACTTGTGCGTTAGTAGATGGTTGAGCGATAGTTGGTGTTTGTGGCTTGACTATTCGACGTTCATATCTGAATTTATACCTGGTTTTTGTTGATCGGTAGCGATAACAATTTTATTATTATAGCCTATCACTTGACCGATCTTAAGTTCCATATTACTCGGAGACATGCATAGTCCCGGCGCATAAACGAAGTCCACTTTGGATTGAGCGTACTGTAATGCATCTTGAAAACGCTTTATAGACGATGGTATGTCAACTGGTGAATTAATGGCGTCCTCCACGTTTGAGACAAACTGTTTTTGCGCATCGAGCGCCGTCCCAGAACCGATAATTCCCGTTCGTGTTTGCGATTGTGCTCCGAGAATTGCCCATACATAAGTTCTTATCGATTCATTAACTCTTACAAATCCTGGGTTAGTAAAATTATTTTCCGTTTTATCATTAAGAAATTCATTCCAAGCGTCTGCGGTATCGTTCATTTGTATAAATTTTGTAACAATATAAATTAAACCACTCTTAAAACTCATAATATCCCCTCTCCAATAGTTACTATAAAGTTCCCAGCCTTTATAGTAATCACCAGTTTTTAGACGATGATCATACATTCTTGCGTAAAGTTTGCTGGTACTATACAACTTACCAAAATTAACTGGAAATTTATTAAGTACTTTATATACATAATCGCTTTCTTCTTTGACGGATATTTTTTCCTTTGTGTAAGGAACACCTAGACCATGGTTTGCTCCTTTAATACGCCAATCTTTACTCGTAGAAATATTAAATTCCTGACAAATACGCTCATACGCGGACCTATCATAATTATTATTTGTGGAATTCCACGCTCGATCCTGCGGTAATGGAGCACTAATTTCTTTAAGTATACGTCTAATCTGATAGTACACGTGAAATGTTATAACAGACTTATTCAGTTCAAATCCTGGAGCATAAAGAGATACACCACATCCTGTTGTGGCACACCATATGGCAAAGTTTAACTGATTCTGCCAAAATTGCATCGGATTGTGAAACCAATCGTGCACCATTTTATCGCTAGTTGCCGTGACCCTGTACTTTTCAAAGATATCAGGGAATTTAACGAAAAATTCAGCACCAGAGGCAGTTACTATAATCGATTGATTAGTAATGTAAGTTGATTTCATATTTAAGTTATGATATAGTATCATTGTATATTTAATATGAATGTTACACTCCCGGGAATAACAAATGGTCAGTCTATTGAACTGCTTCATACTATCGATAACTCGGATGGACAACTCGAAGTAGCTATCTGTGATGTAACGTATTACCCACGGTGGACCAATATAAATGCTGCGAGAGGTTATAATAATGAGACAGAAATAAATGGTAAAAAATACATTATACCTGATGGGTATTACAGCGTACGCTCACTCAATGATAAATTTTTTAAGCCTAATGGAATTAGTCTCACACAAAATGAGGCGAATGGGTTACTGATTTTAAACACTGGAAAAAAGGATGTAAAGCTTTACGAGAACTTAGCATACACACTTGGATGGGGAGGAGAAATAACAGTAATCAAGACATCAGATCAGGGACTCGGTTTACCCGATTTAGTTCCCTATAAAGAGTTGTGCATCCATCTTGATCAAATCAGTACGACGGATAATATTCAACAAGAAAGTCCTTCAACTCTACTCAGAAGTGTTCCAGTGAAAGATGAAAAATACAATAGCAGTAGAACGGAATCTTTCTCTCTATGCGATGTAACGTATTACCCTAGGTGGACCAATATAAATGCTGCAAAAGATAATAATAGGATAGTACTATTATCCGCACGTGGTACTGCTAAATTCATTACTATACCTGATGGGTATTACAGCGTAAGCTCACTCAATGATGAAATTTTTAAGCCTAATGGAATTAGTCTCACACAAAATGAGGCGACTGGGACAGTGAAGTTCGACCATGAAGACCCAAATATAATTTTATTGGACCGATCAGCTACACTTGAATTTACATGTTTAGTTGGCACAATACTCAAGACACCAGATCAGGAGGTTAAATTACCTGATTTAGTTCCCTATAAAGAGTTGTTCATCCATCTTGATCAAATAAACACGACGGTTATTTTCAACTAGAAAGTCCTTCAACTCTGCTCAGAAGTGTTCCAGTGAAAAATGAAAAATATAATAGCGGTAGAACGGAATCTTTCTCGTCATTACAATATAAAAAATTGAAGCGTGGTATTATTTCAGACCTCAAAATTTCTGTATTAGATGTAAAACACCAACCTGTACATATAGGATACTTAAGTGTAACACTCCATATTATAAATAATGGTTGATGCATCAGGCCCTGGAACAATGTAATACAATTGCGCTTTCTGATCTCGGAGACACAGAAGGATTCGGTAAACCCGGTAACAATGGTAAGTTATACGCTTTACACTTACACGATAATGTATACAAGCGGAAAGAAGTTATATTCCCGGAAAATCTAGAAGATTTAAGTGATGTCGACGTTAGTAGACTCCTTAAAAACACTCCGTACAATATTATTCGCAACGCCGAGAATAAATGGACTATGGTCGAAGCAAACATCAAGTGGCTACTGAATATCGTCATTACCCCACCTTATGCGATGATGGGTAAGGGACATAATTTAACTAAGATAATAAATAGTGGTATCGTACTCGCGGCTTATATCCCATCAAAACGAAAAAGTGTGTTAGTCACTCCCCTGCCAGAAAAACCAGGTCATATGTTATATAGTCGTCCGGCAGTCCAAAATGTTAGTTTAAATTTGGTTACAGAATTCGATGATATTAAAGTTAACTTGAGTGCAATACCTAATATTTCTATGCTTATTATTGAAGTGTTTTTAGGAGATGTGCCGGAAAATGCCTTCGAAATATTACCAGGTCTATCGATTAAGAAACACGAGCGTCAACGTTGCAGTATTATTCATGTTGGAGCATCGCCCGTTGCAACCCTCGAGGGGGTTCAAATTATTAAAAGTGGTAGTATTTCTCTTACTAAGATATTCTTGCCGTATAATATACATTTGATAAGGTTGATGTATACTCAAAAAATTTAAGCAAGACCAATTAAAGACTATTATATATTCATAATATACACTATGAGTTTATATCCAGCGCTCGATGAAGCAATTGAAACATCGAATAGAGAAGGATAGGGAGTTGAGACTTGGATTGTATAAAAAGTATCGCAGAGCCGTGAATGCTCTGGACGGAGTTGACACCGCTCTTGTAGTGGCTGGCATGGGACTCGGTGTAGCCGGTGTCGGTTTACTATCAACTATAATCGCCGCGCCTATCATACTCGGCATGGAAATAGCCGCCGGAGTCTCGGGACTGGCAGGAATAGTGATAAAATTCATTTCTCGTAGGTTGCAAAAGAAAGCATTAAAACATGATAGTATTCGGATACTCGCCGAAGCAAAGTTGAACAGCATTGAGGATCATATTTCGACAGCAATGGTCGATTGTAAGAAATCCGAGGATGAGTTTCGTTTAGTGCTGTCGGAACTCACCAAATACAATGAAATGAAGCAGGAGATTCAATCAAAATCTCGTAAGACCAGTGGTATTAGCGAGGATGAGAAAAAAAAGTTCATAGAACAGGGGAGGCAACAAGCGCGTCAATTATTCCGTGCCAAAACCAAAGAACTGGTTGGAGATTAAAAATAGATTGCTTACTATCGTTTGATCACATTTGGACAAATGCTTACATAAATATATATGATAATGGAAAAAACTATTAAATGGAGAGAATTACCACAAGGTTTTTATTATATCAGTGATGTCAAATCAACCAAATACAGTTATCAATTGTTTCTTATCAATTTACAAGAAGAGTGTAGTTATATAGTCTGGTCTCCTAGTAAAATGAACGAAGAACTTAATAAAAATGTTGAATATCGCTTTATCGATAAAAATAATGAAGAATATTTTTATTACCATTTAGGCTCATCTAAAGCAATGATTGGCCCCAGATATTGGTGAGCTAGAGCCAATTTAACTTAATCTCATGACTATCGTTGAATCGCATAATCATTTTCGCATAAAAAATCCCCCCTGTAGTAGCAGTATAGGTAATAAATCCGGCTCCAGTGGAAGTGGTCCAGAACCCCCATTACCTATACTACTACATTAAACCCCATTTCACCTCACCTACTTAATTGTTCCTATGTGCATGCAATCTGTATGGTTACAGGTACCTTTGCCGTGGCTGCACACTGTACCTGTCTCCGCTCTTGCCAGAGGGAAGGTGTCTGCACGCTCAGTCACTGCAGTAGCATACCAGCTAAAGATTACAGACCTCGAGGATGCCGCTATGGTGCACTGCACCATCATATAACAGTAGGCAAGTAATTATATCAACATCGTAATATAGCAAATTATCCATTGGGGCAAGGATATTGGTACAAACATTTTCATTAATTCTCACTGAGCCAGTCAGCATGGATTAGTAATTATGATGTTTTGTAATTCCATTATCCCATTGTTTATATTATTTGTGAAGCATCCCATAGCAATGCCACGTCATATCAACGCATTGTTTGCATATAATTAATGATGTCATCCATTGTTTATGACACGTAGGTTCTCCTATGTGCTATTTGTCGTTTTTCACAGAAAATATAGAAAAATGTGTATTCAGTCCTGTTTCAATAATGTGTTAAATCTTTCGGTGAAGATAATTAAGACATGACTATTTACATGCACGTTTAACCGTCCCATCTCTGGATTTATATAGAATAAATGTATCTTTGTCTCCAACAGGCATTTCCTCCTTATATCAATGGACTAGTTTTGGACTCCGCTTCTTTCATCCGCGATGTATTTGAACTGAAGGACTGGAGTCTGCCCAGTAGCCATGCTGCTCCCACCTCTGATTGATAGTCACACTGAAGACTCCAACACGACAATCAGTATAATCATAGTCAGCACGTTGTACTTAACTGTATCACTTAGGTTAGTATAGGAGTGGGTGAAATGGGACTTCCATGTTGTGTTACCGTCTACTCCAAAACCGAGGGGCCGATGGGGTAGCCTAGTGGTCACAGTGTTCGCTCGTCACGCTGAAGACGAGGGTTTCATTCCCCAAATGGGTACAATGTGTGAAGCCCATTTCTGGTGTCCCCCGGTATCTATATTGCTGAAAATTGCTAAAAAGCGGCGTAAAATACAACTCACTTACTACTTCTAAACCAGCATATGAAATTTATTACCGCCTCTCTCAGGATTGATACCTTCAGGCATAGTTAATGGCGACGTTAATGTTTTGGAATTTTAGTGTATAAGTTGGGAATTCAAAGCCACACTGATAAAAGTTTAGTGTTTATAGCTGTGAGGGTACACATAGGTTTCCGCCATGTTTCAAATTCAGTCTGAATTTGTCATATTAATTTTGAAAATCTATTTCCGCCTGTCACGAGAATGGATATATACAGATGTGGTTGAGCCATGCTGCTCTGGATGTATTCATTTGATACCTTCTAAACAAGCCTAGGATTCTTCAAAGTTCAACATATCTGGGTCACATTTTTCCTCTGTCGTTGCAAATTCCAGTGACATTAATGACAATACTAATGTATTTCATATCCATAGCAATACATTCACACATACATTAAATATTTAAAAAGTATAACAGTTTTAACTTGAGGTAACAGCCTAGCAATGTGGCTAAAGTGTTTGCTGAGTTGGGTTCCATTCGTCACGTGTCACTGCCTTTGTGGTCAAGTGGATAGAGTCTATCCAGAGAGCGGATGGTCGGGGTTCGATTCCTGGTTGCGTCATACCATATGATGTTAAGAGATAATTCTTGTTGTTACCGTGCCTGTAGCTCGGCAATAAGCTTGAACGACATTATACCCCATTCCACCTCACCTTCTCACTTGTCACAATGTCTTCTGACCTGATATTCTTGAATAGTGCTGAAAGCAGTCGAACTCCACAAGCTCTCTGGCTACATTTCCGACACCACTCAGAAAATTCCAGCTGTCGTCGTTCAGTGCCATTGCATTCTGTGGTAGAGAATTAGTGACCCAACTATTTCATTCTCTTGTAGGGGCGGTTAGGTAGCCTCATGGTTAAAGCGTTCGCTCGTCACGCCGAAGACCCGGGGTTGGTTCCCGACATGGGTACATGTGTAAAACCTATACTCACTCACTCACTCACTCACTCACTCACTCATTCTCTTGTGATCTAATGGCACTCTCTCCAGGGAAGAATAGGTCTTCAGCAACCCATGCTTGCCGAAAAAGGTGACTATGCTTGTTGTAAGAGGCGACTAACGGGATCGGCTGGTCAGGCTGGCTGACTTGGTTGATGCATGTCATCGTATCCCAATTGCATAGATTGATGCTCATGATGTCAATCACTGGATTGACTTGTCCAGACTCGATTATTTGTCATATTGCTGAAATATTGCAGAGTGCAGCGTTAAACAACAAACAAACAAACTAATGGCACACTCATACCATGTATTGACTTGATGTTTGTTATCTCCTGTGTATTGAAAATGTTTTTATAACTATGATTTTCAAACATTAGGGGAATTTATATGTACACTCCGATATTTATCATGTATTTATGATCATTGTTGCCTCCCCAATAAACGTATGAAATTTATAAAGCATACATAGATCGAACGTAAATGAATTGGAATTTTAGTATAATTTGGGAATTCAAAGCCTCACTAATAAAAATTTAGTGTTAATAGCTATGAGGGTGCACATAGGTTTCTGCCATGTTTCAAATTCAGTCTTCATTTGTCATATTAATTTTGAAACTCTATTTTGGCCTGTCACGAGAGTGGATATATACAGATGTGGTTGAGTCATGCTGCTCTGGATGTATTCATTTGATACCTTCTAAACAAGCCTGGCATTCTTCAAAGTAGGAGTATAGACCCTTATCAAGGTCTAGTGACTGCACCGCTCCCCGGCTATATTTCCGACACCAGTTGTCGTAGTTCAGTGTCATTGTATTCTGTGTTAGATAATTAGTGACCCAACTATTTCATTCTCTTGTGATCTAATGGCATACTCTCTGGGGTAGAATCGGTCTTCAGCAACCTATGCCTGCCCTAAAAGGTGACTATGTTTGTTGTAAGAGACAAAAAACAGAATCAGGTGATCAGACTCGCTGACTTGGTTGATGCCTGACATCGTATCCCAATTGCGTGGATCGATGATCATGATCATGCAGAAATATTGCAGAGTGCAGCGTTCAACAACAAATTTTAAGTCAATACATGAGTGTGCCATTAGTTTGTTTATCTCCTGTATGTTTTCTACCTTATTTGAATATGCCAAGATGAAAGTTTTTTCTGTTGATTAGGTTTATGATGTTAATTTGTTCAACATCTCTCATACTTCTCTGTGGTCCAGAGGATAAAGATGTAGACTTGAAAAACTAGTAAGGTTGCTGGTTGTGAGTTCAAAGCCAGGTTTCACCTAAGAGTTTTTTGTATAATCTGAAATGTATATTGAAGCCTCAGTTTCACTTCTTCCTGTCATGTGATCAGGTGTAAGCACACAATCTCCATGCCTTAGATGTACATGTGCTGTGTGATCCTCCATGTTGCATGACGATTGTCACAGTCTGTATGAAAGTATGTTGGAGCACAAATGTAAGTTTTCTTTTAGTATTTCTGACATTTTTGTGATGATAGGTAAATGCATGTATATGCTATTGTACTTCTTGAGTTGAAAAAGTGAAATTAATGCATACATTTTAAGAAATGTCAAAAACATGTTTATTCTGAAAATTAAGGTCTAAATGTCACAAACTAAATTTCTTTTACTTTGTATTGTAGTTTTCTAAACCTCGTCACCTCGTCACTTCGTCACTGGAGGCATCATTTCAACGTTAATGTTCGTGATGCAAATGAAACTTTCAGTGTGAAACATTTAACGATATGACACTGACAATAAATTCCCTGTGATGCGAACGTTTCAGAGTTTTTGTGTTCTTGCATCTACATTTTTCATATTTTGAAAATGTTTTTGTAACTACGATTTTCAAACATTAGGGGAATTAATATGTACATTCCGATATTTCTCATGTATTTTTTATCGTTGTTGCCTCCCCAATAATTGTACACAGCTTGTTGTAATCTTTAATGATAACATTGGATAGCTCATGTTCAGTGCTTTAATTTGATGCTTACATTTGTACATCATTTTAGTATGGACATGGTAGTTTGTTATTCGTGTTTTCCCGGTGTTAAGAGACACACGTTGGTTAAGTGCCTCAGACTATTGTATTCCCCAGCAGTCAAGGAGAGACTTACCTCTCTCAGGTCTGCGCCCTGTATATACATCTACCTTTTTTCAAGATCTTGTGTCTTTATCCCCTAGGATATGATAAGTTTTATTGTTGTTGTGTTGTCAAAGTGTTGTTTTAGCTACCCTCATTTTATTATTGTAATAGCTCAGCTGCATGTGTATTTGCTGTGATTTAATTAATCAGATCCTTTTATCGCAGATTTGGCTCATTTCATCATGTTTATTGTCGTCTCTTGATACAATTAGTTGTTAGTAATAACCCTGTAAAGCTGTTACCACATTTTCATTATTACTTTTTCTTGTTTAATGACACCCCTGATCATTGGAGCACTTAAAACAAATTATTGTTTAATTGATTACTTGCTTTCCCTCATAACATTTGTAAATTTGTTTTGAATAAAGTTTTAAAGTAATAAGCTGTATCATGTTGTCGCCTGCTTGTAAGAACCACGGCCGTGCCGACTGGTGGAATGGAATGTTGCCGCTAGATTGAAACATGTTTGTACAATAAAATGAAAACCTAGTGTGAATATTATTATAGAATGGGATTATTGCATATTAACGACAAAATGGAGATCCATATGACATTGTAAATATGTATATACATACAAACATGAAAATGCTACTCATTTAAAGAGGGACAAGAATACCTACATGTTCTACTGCCTGAGAAGATCTAAGTTAGAATTTAAACTTCAGGAACCCATGCTTGCCATCTAAGGCGACTATGCTTGTCATAAGAGCTGACTAACGGATAGGGTGTTCAGGCTCGCTGACTTGGTTGATGCATATCATGGTATCCAAATTGCATTGATCATGACATCAATCACTGGTTTGTTTCGACCAGACTATTATTTACAGACCGCCATCATATAACTGGAATATTGCTGAGTAGGGCGTTAAACAACAAACAAACCAGTTCTATTACATTGGAGATATGTACATTTTGATGGGAGGCGTGTTTCAAGGGAGTAAACAATAACAGGCCGAACATGTACCTGAAGCTTGTATGAGACAGAATGATTGTTTGGCCCTAACAAATCAAATATGAGTTTTGCAGAATGTCCTTATTTATAAACATAATAATATTTGCTTACGATGGAATTGATTGATAATGATACATGCTCCTCATGCAACTGTATAAATTGTGATTGTGAATGTGTTAGTGCCCCTTGGAGGCAAGGTCAGTCATTATTTTTCGTAAATCCTTAAACTTGATATCACTTTCACAAGACATACTATTGTCTTTGGATTTGATACGGATAACACCGTTCTGAAACACATTCTTCTGGCAGGTAAAGTATTGATGTACTAGTATGTCTCAAGCATCAAGCAGCAAAAGTTATCCTTTCAGACCTGTCGTTTGTCGCAGAAAAATATAACAACAATAACATTCTCAAAAAATGGAATTATTTGATGAACATACCATCTGTTAGATCAAGATATGAATCCTACTCACCATATATTAATTCCTTTAATACAACTAATTTTGCTACCATAACAATCTTATCTAAATTTCATTATTTGAATGTTTTCAAGTCAAGTGCCTGACCCCACTGATCGATTGAAGCACTAATTAAATATAATAATATAATTACAATTCTGAATGTTATCCATTTTACATATGTTTATATCCACATATCCGCTGTATGCCTTCAACCATGTACAGTTCAATTAAAATCACATGCTGATATGCCAAACGTTTCTTAATATATTCTCTGTATATTATTGAAATGGAATATAAACCTAAACAACTTCAGGTTACATCTCGAAACATTCCCGGCGGTCTGAGGTTGACGTATGTAGTAGGAAGGGTCTAACTGTGGACGAAGAATATCCTGTAATGTCCTGTGATGTCCAAACCACAGCTGAGTGAAGATTGACTAAGGTAGCAGAAAGGGTCTAACTGTGGACGAAGAATGTCCTGTAATGTCCAAACCACAGCTGAGTGAAGATTGATTAAGGTAGTAGAAAGGGTCTAACTGTGGACGAGGAATGTCCTGTAATGCCCTGTAATGTCCAAACCACGGCTGAGTGAAGATTGACTAAGGTAGCAGAAAGGGTCTAACTGTGGACGAAGAATGTCCTGGAATATCCTGGAAAGTCCAATCCATGGCTGATTGGACCATCATTTATAGATGGGTTGACATGAATGTAGTGTTCTGTTCAGGCCTCCCGTTGACAACAACATCATTGGTCAACCCCCCAGGTACATCCCGCCCCTCCCCCACGTCCACCGTCGCCTGTTCCACGGCCCAGGGCTGCAGCTCCCCCCGGGCCTGGGTGCCAAACACCAAAGTTCCAAGGATGCAGACTCCCCCACAGACGTAGAACACGTTCCGCCATTCTTCCTGAGTTTTCTGTAAGAAGAGAAAGTCGATGGATCTGGTCTTACGTCATGTTCTTGTGTAGCACCATGTCCGTGCTCACGGTTAATGTTTAAAATCTGCAATATTCTTCCCAAGTCAAGCTTACATACAATGATCTTACTGAAATACTGCAGCGTCGAGCCTGGCCAGTCACGTAGATAGATTATTTAACTTAAAACAATAATACATTTCCCACAGTTAGCTCTTTGTAACGTACATGATATGTAAATAGCCTAAATAACGTCTACTAGGATAAACTTTTAGCGTTACGCACACTGCAAGCTAACAGTAAAATAATGTGCAAATCTGCGTTAAACCCAACTCACTCACACACTTACATTCGGTGTTAGGATGCCGGCAAGGAGAGGTGCTAACATCCCTGGTGTTGTTGCAACAGTGTTAGAAATACCAAACAATATTCCAGCGTATCTGAAACGAAAATTCCATGTTCATAATTTTAATCCTTTCATTTCTTTGACGAAGAATTATTATTTTACGGGTCCATATAAATAAGCTCGCTTATCTATAAATAGTCTTGCGTTATCTGTAACATGAAAATGTCTCAAAAGCTGCCTGTTATTAAATAATAGTTAAGTGAATGAATTGAGTATGCATTTCAACGCCGATTTGTAAAAAGCTGAAGTCAACAAAGAGTACACCACCTTTAAGATCATTCTTATAAGATCAGTATCATTGTGTTGAAACACCCTCCACAACTGAGACAGTCTCCAAGCTTTTTACTGTTTAAACCTCGCCTAAAACCTCCTGATCTCCTATTAACGTTTTTCAATGCGATGGAGCTCTTCCAGCATGCATTGCGCATTGAAAATTTCGCGATAGAAGTTTTGGGTTTGGGTGATCCTGGCTCAGACTGGTGAGGCTCATCATCAGCTCAGGGCCCTTGCCTCCTCTACACGCAGCCCAGACAGCGAATGGGACTTCTCCCAGGAAGCGCTGCCTAGTCAAACCCACCCAGAATGTGAAGACTCCTTAAGACTGCAGCCTTCTGTATTACACACATCGTCAGAAGAGCTGTATTCCTGGTAGCAAACCCGGGTACTCTCCCAATGTCATTCAACAGATTGGGAGGTTCCAAACCCAAGGCACAGAGACAATCGGGATTCGGACAACTTAGTACTTTGAATGCAAGCGTGACATTTCGAAATCGAAGTCCGCATATTTGCCATGTATTTCCTGAATCTTATCAATCACATTTGTGTCAAAAGGGACAAAAAAGTCTTCTTCTTCTTCTTCTTAATATTATTATTATTATTCAGATGTGTGTGTAATACAAGCGTTAGTTGTGACAATTTCCGGGGGCTTTTCCCACAAGTTTCGCAGAATTCACCTGCCTAGGAGCAAAGTCGGCGGTGTTGACCAGCACTCCGGCTGTCGCTAATCCCATGAATGCCATTGCAGCTGCTAACAGAAACACTGCAACATATCGCCTCTCAGCGTCCATAAAGCCTGTGCCAACAAGACACGCACCTGCTCCAAGGAATGCTGCAATTAAAATAGTAACATTCTAAAGTGAACAGGACTATGACTTTCTTGGATGATGACTTCCCGGCTGTTCGGGATTTAGGAGCTAAATGTGAAGGTTCTCTCCAGTGATGGGTCGAGGTGTGTACATGTTCAACTTGTAAAATCCCATATACCCAAACATGTATCAATTTTATCATACAAGTAAGACTTATTTTCGGTAAAAAGTACATCTATACTGTGACCGCCTGTCAGAACGGAGACTGAAAGCAGGATCATTTATGACGTGACATGCAAGTGACGTCACATCAAACATTGTGACGTAATGACATTGTGGAGTCCCGACGAGGACACTTTTATCGGTTTTGCAAGGCGTCGAAAAGCCAGTTTCATCGTATGATGTTTGCTCATGGAAGTGTTCCAACGTCTTTTTCTATCAACACAGGAGTTCTCTGCGCAATAACATGATAAGGCAATGCTTAACATATATTTCAAAGTGAAAGCCACTGTCGTGGCACATGTCCAATTGAAATATCATGTCTCTGAGCCGCTTCGCCTTTGAGTGAGTGAGTGAGTTGGGTTTTAACGCCGCTTTTAACATTATTCCAGTTATATCGCGGCGTGTCAGCTTAATGTGGGAGGAAAGCTCGAAGTGATGCAGGTCTCAGACGTTTACCACTTCGGTGAAACCCACGAGCACGGGTATGGTGCTGACAAACCTAGAAACATAATCAGGGTGAACCGGGATTCGAACCCACAATCATAGGTTTCTGGCGTGTCCAGGGGACGCAACTCTGCACAGCGAATCGCGGCGCCTTAGACGACTGGGCCACCCGTGCCCCCGCTTCGCCTTTGAAGAGAAGCTTCTGAAAGGTGATCGTATGAAGCCCATTTCTGGTGTCCCCCGCCGTGATATTGCTGGAATATTGCTAATAGCTTACTCACTAATCACTCACTCTGAAAGATGTTCAATAATTGAATTTTTACGCCCGCCCTTCCAATAAAAAGTATACAGTTTGTTTCAGTTTCATTTTTTTACCCATATAGTTTCCGAACAAACCACACAGTAAACACAACACTGACCGGTAGAGTGATGGGGTAGCCTAGCGGTAAAAGCGTAAAGCCCGGGTTCGATTCCCAAATGGAAACCCATGATCTGTTATCGCTGCTAGATATTGCTGGAACTGGGCAAAAAAGAAAGGAATTAAAACCATACTCACTTACCAATACTCTGAAATATCCGCCGAGTGGCCGTTGTGCTGAGGTATTTCTTTGACCGGAGATAGTCTGATACCTGACCAGCCAGCAGCCCAAAAACGGTCTGGCTGGTTGAGGGGACGGCGGACAACAACCCGTTCTAGGTGGAGAGAATGGTATACGCATCTCTCTCTTAGTAATACATCAACCTGTTATAGCCACAATAACACAATAAAACGTTGCACGCAATTTCGGATGAAGTCGCATCACCGTTTTCACGGAAAGCTACAAATCTACCAACATGGCTCCAGTCAATGTTCATCAAATGGCATTATTTTCTGTGTTCATGCCACGTGGTTTCCGTGAAATAAAGACTACTTATAGAATGGAAATGTTGTTTGTGAAAAACAAGTTTAGCCATTAAAAGGACTGTATATTCCATAAAACCAAATGTCTTCAAATATAGTTTGCATATTGTTTGTCAGTCAATCCCCGTCTCTATGCTGTTCATTAGAGGCGTCTAAACTTACAGCTGAGTGTGGTGTTACCCAATAAATTAACAGACGGGCACACGAAAATGTACATACCTCTGCTATATCAAAGTTCAGAACTTCCTTGAGAAACGTGGGTGTATTGGTCGTCAGAGTGTACACGAGCCAGGCGAAACACACATGTCCGACTACAAACGCCCGAAACGCGGGAGACGTCAAAATGGCAGCCCATGGCGTTGTGTAAGTCTGCTAATAAAGGATTTAATGGTTAGTTCATTCTGAATAAAGGAACTAATAATAAAGTCCTTAATTTGATGGAACATAGTTATTAAGAGGATTGATAAAATAAATAAAATATACGCATAAACATAAAACACTCACATTCAAACACTAGATTTCTGGGTTAACGTTTTGTTTCAGTTGGGAAGTCGACGCTCATCAGTATATAAGAATAAACACGACGAGGAGTGATAAATAAACAATGAGATAAACATTAAAAACCTGCGATGTCTCCCCTATTCCCTGAATAATGTAGTTCCGCTCCCTCTTCGAAATTCGAGGATGCTGAGCCGGTGTGCTGGCGATCGTTATATACCACAGGAAGCACCATAACATCGATATAGCTCCTGTAGACATAGACACGTACACGACAGATAAACATGTATTATCTACGTTATATCATAAAGGCTATCACATAATACAAGGACGTGTACCAGTACAGCTGTCTCCACACTTAAAGTGAACCCCCTTTAAGTCGGACAATACAGTTCCCACGGACACCATCCGGAGTAACCAGTTTTCGGGTTAACAAATCAGTGTCAAGGAATACTTTTGACAGTTCCTGACGTTCAAACTGGTCGAAATGTTGGCTTCCGCATTACCGGGGTCGTGTTTTCTCAGGGTTTAACTGTAAATGTATAGGAGCAAATATACGAGGGCTGGTCAAAAGGTTCCAAGCCATAACAAAGTGAACTAGTCAATTTAGTACGTTGTTTGAGTAGTTCATTGCAAGTGTATTTGGTCTGTGGAGGCCATGTGAATGTTGGTGACAGCCAGTTGAACGTGACGGGGGTCCAAATCGATACCGTAATGGAAAAGAACAAGTACCGAGCAGTCATCAAGTTTTTGACTTAAAACAAATGTATTCCCAAGAAATTCATAACCGAATGTCTCAAGAGTATGTGGATAGGTTCCCTAGCTATTATTTTTAAACGTTGGGAAGCTATGTTTGAAGTTGGGAGAACAAGCCTTGATGAAGATTAAATCAAGGGGATATAAAAACTTATACTGTCAGATAGACGTATTACCATTGCTGAACTTGAGGAAGACACAGGTCTAAGGCATGGATACATTAAAACTATTATTCATTAACATTTACAGATGAATAAGATATCTGCTTGTTGGGTGCCAAAATTTCTAAATTCCGATTTTAAGGAAAAAAGAACTGGCATTGCCAGAGAAAATTTAGAGCTAATTGAGGAGGATTTTGTCAAATTCAAAAAGAGATTAATAACGGGTGATGAATCATGGGTCTAGCACCATGACCCCCGAGTCAAAACGTCAATCCATGTAATGGCACCTTTCCACTTTAACAGTTTCTCTCTCTCTCTCTCTCTCTCTCTCTCTCTCTCTCTCTCTCTCTCTCTCTCTCTCTCTCTCTCTCTCTCTCTCTCTCTCTCTCTCTCTCTCACACACACATATGATTACCTGGAACATAGAAAATGGACCCCCATCCATGATCGAAACCATAGATGCACATATATCCTGATATTGTGAACGTGGCTATGATTCCAAACGAAAATCCTGGAAGGTAGAAGTAAAACAGTTTTCAATATGTATTTTAAAATTCACAATTATATAACATTATTTTATTACTATTACATGAATATGTAATTTTTCATGGAAATTCCCAGTAATGGTCTTTGTGTGATCAGAGCATATCCTATCCCAGTCGGTGCACAAATGTCCCATTCGTTAACGTCACCGCAATGAAATTCGCTGCGTGGAGTTGATCAGCTAAGGAGTGCCTTCGTGGGTTCGGATATCATGAAGATGATCATCACCATCTTCCCGCTCAAACACGTTTACTCCGGGCTTTCCTCCCACTTCAAGCTGACACGCCGTATTTACTTAAATACTACTCAATGCAGCGTTTAACCTATCTCGGACACACTGAATATATGGGAGATTACCTCGATCATTTTCTCAGTGATAATGCTAGGGTATCGTTAAACATACCAGGTTTCACTCCTATTGCAAATACTATAGGAAATCTTAAATCATTTTGCCTGGTGTTTTTTGAGAAATGGCTGTTTGAACATGTGTTATAACTAGACTTTTTTGTTTTGTTTGCTTATTTGCTGTTTAAAGCCGCACTCAGCAATATTCCAGCTATATGACGGCGGTCTGTAAATAATCGAGTCCGGACCAGAAAATTCAGTGATTGACATAATGAGCATCGATCCAAGCAACTGGGATACGATGACGTGCATCAAGCCTGACCACCCGATCCCGCAAGTGCCTCTTAACACAAGCAAAGTCGCCTTTTACGGCAAGCATGGGTTGCTGAAGACCTATTTCACCCTGGATCTTCAGGGGTCCAATTTGACTTTTCTACTCAGTTATAGGAATTTTAATTCACAACGTGTATGTCATCATCAATGACAACTTGCACTGACCTGAATAGCAGATAGCTGTAAGTATGGTTCTCTCCAGTGGCGGCGCCCATCTGCCAATAATGGACTGCATAGTCGGGTTATAGACTCCCTGGGGAGAGTGCAACAAAAAAAGGCATAGTCTAGTGACGGTTTATTTTGAACATTCGTTTTCAAATTTTTGAAAAGTCTAAATCATGATGAGATTTATTTATTTTTACTTCTAATAACGTCAAACAATCGTAACACATCATTTTACTGAATTTCTCAGGATATTGCATTCTCGCACTTTTTTAAAACTTTCAAAGGTCGAGATTGCCAGATCTTACATTATTCCATACTTGTTGGACCTTCCGAATGAATTATCTTTGTTTTATCTGGGACGTCTTACCATTTTAAAATAATTCATTTTGCGTTATGGTTGTATTTTCCATGATTCTTGCTTGATATCTCGGTAATTCAATGTACCCTCATCTGTGTTTAATGTTTTTGGCCACGGGTAGCCCAGTCGTCTAAGGCGCCGCGACTCGCTGTGCAGAGTTGCGTCCTTTGGGCACGTCAGAAACCTATGATTGTGGGTTCGAATCCTGGTTCGCCCCGATCATGTTTCTCGGTTTGTCAGCACCATACCCGTGCTCGTGGGTTTCATCGAAGTGGTAAACGTCTGAGACCTGCATCACTTCGGGCTTTCCTCCCACATTAAGCTGACACGCCGTGATATAACTGGAATACTGTTAAAAGCGGCGTTAAACGCAACTCAATTACTCACTCACTTAAAGACGTTTTATGATGCACATTTTCTTTTGTATTTTCGGTTTTTGGTTATTTGAAAACGTGTAATACATGGTGTATTTCGAAAACACAAACATTGAAATTGCGATAACATTTCATTGTGTTTTATGGGCCACCTTGGAGATGAGGTAACCATCAACGCTATCAACACTTTCATTGGAATACTACATCATCATCAAAAGGTTAACAGAAAACCTTTTTGTCAGGCTGTCAGAAAAACTTACTGAAACATGCCTGGATATATATTGTTCGACATTGCCACATGAAACACGAATCGCCATGTGGCTGAAATAATGCTGATGCGACCTTAAATTTTAACTCACTCACTCATAGAACACTCCTGTTGTGTGTCTTCCTAATCCAGTCAAAACAGTCTTTCCACCTACCATGCCCAGCCCAAGAATCACCCTCAGTGCATACACCAGATAGATGGACGTCCGGGCGCCGATTGGTAGAAGCAATGAGGCGGTCGAGCCAATCAGCATCCCAATAAACATGACGTACTTCCCGCCATATTTCGCGGCCAGTATTCCAGATGGAAACTGTGTTACGATGTAACCATAGAAATACGCGCTGAGAATTCCAGACTGTTCTCCCTTAGACCAGTAGAACTCCGCATTCTAGAAATACAGTTTGTGTCTCAACATTAGTTAGAGAAATCACCAATTGTTTCATTGGCATTCTAGAAGTTGGTGAGGAAGTACGAAAACGCACAGCTTCATAGATAACAACTTCTGGTTTATTGCATATTGTGACGTTTCGGTGTAGATTCTTTCCCCGTTTTCAAGCTGGAGTGATAACAATCAAGTGATGAGAGGTATGTATGCATGACATGTTGTTATTAGTAGCAGATTGACAATGACAATGACAGTCGTCTAAGGCACCGCGATTCGCTATGCAGAGTTACGTCCCTTGGGCACGCCAGAAACCTATGATTGTGGGTTCGAATCCTGGTTCGCTCCGATTATGGTTCTAGGTTTGTCAGCCATACCCGTGCTCGTTGATTTAACCGAAGTTGTAAACGTCTGAGACCTGCATCACTTCGGGCTTTCCGCCCACATTAAGCTGACACGCCGTGATATAATTGGAATACTGTTAAAAGCGGCGTTAAACCCAACTCACTCACTCATGAAAGAACGTAATGTACACAAACCTGTCAAGTTCTGACGTTAGAGAAATATGAAATTGTTTGAAGTTATGTATTTATTAATCTCAACGTCTTTACTTGTTGTTAACGTTTCATTTATTAAGTACTGAATAAGTTCGCAGTTACATGTCTTCTACACACTTCTAGTTGGGCACCCCGTCGGATTCTGGGTCAGAATTGTTCCAAAGTAACGTTTGTGTATCGTACGAGGCGATTGTATGGACTGCGTGGTCAGGCATGGGTGATTGTGTGTCACTGTACCCTGAAATGTGCTCTTAATATCAACCACTTGTCTGTCTGGTCCAGACTAATTATATTTACAGGCAGCAGTAGCAGTCCTCTAACTGGAATATTATGTGCGACTTTTTACAATAGCCAACAAAAGAAACAAATCTATTTTGACCAAATAAGAATCCTTGGTAAATATTGTTTAGTGTCTACATTAACATTGTTATGTTTAACGGCAGGGTCTGACGAGAGATGATTGATGGCGTGACAACACAGTAAATGTCTTTCACGTGCATGTTGATCGCAATCTAGAAAGTGACACTGAACTGTAATGCTATAAGTCGTAATGAACAATTTTCCGCAGGTTCTGAAACTCCCATTACACTGGGACCCCTTTCCAGTTTAAATGTAGTTGTTTGTTTCTATTAAAATTATATATTTTCAGAGACTAAGCATCAGTCTAAAGTGAGAATGTACCTCTGATTGTGTTTGTGTTGTCTTTGTACCATTGGTGTAGTTGCCGGTGGTGTCGTTGACCATGCACACGATGGCCACGCTGAGATTTGACCTGTTGGTCTCAAGCATAACTCCCCCAAGAAAACCCATTAATACCACGATCAGTCTTTGAGAACAGCATATCGGATCTGAAAATAGAGACGTTGTGTGCCATACATAACAGACATAACATTATGGGCTACTGGGTATTTCCACCCTGAAGATCCGCGGTATAATAGGTCTTCAGCAACTCATGCTTGCAGTAAGAGGCGACTATGCTTGTCGAAATAGGCGACTATGATTGTCGCATAAATGCAATGATCTTGGACGCGATCAAATAACCTCACCGTAAGAGGCGACTAACTGGATCGGGTGGTCAAGCTCGCTGACTTGGTTGATGCATGTCACCATTTCCAAATAGCGAAGATCGATGTTCATATCGATGTCAATCACACGATTATTATTTACAGATCGCCGTTATTTTGTTGGCTATTTCTTAGTGCAGGGTTAAACAACAATATACCAACAAACAATCCGATGTTGGTAAATAAACAGCAATTCTAAAACTACTTTCCCATCTCCTCACAGAATAAAATGGAGGCAACGTTTTTACTTATGTTGTAGATATAAACGTGATTGTCTGCTCAAAGACTCCAACTTTCTTTAAACGTCCCATGCCTCCAACAATATCAAATGACCAATCCCTTATTTCGCATACTTACTGTTCGAGTGTTCTGCATCATCGGACAATGGATGGTTGTTCTGAGATGCAGTGGGTAAGCTGATCTTTCCCTCCATGGCGCCCCCTTTTTAGAAGTTCACATCACATTAATTAATGTTTTAATGCTCTATGCGTGTACTTCACTGCTTTCAAGTGCTTACCTCGTGTGTTCCTTTTTGCAAAAATACCCCGGTAATTAGGCAAATATTCCATGATTATTCCATAAAGGCACGATATTGATTATACAAAACATATTGTGGATATTCCACAATCATGAATCATGCCGCGGTAATTCCCCCGAACTTTTTAGGAGTACCACGGTGAGGAGGTGAGTAGTTGTGAGCAGTGGTGGATTTCTGTGCGCGACTTTATGACGTACTGTTATATTTAATTTGTGAACAATAATACAGTATTTTCTGTATGACTGGGTGCATCAATATCCTTGCATATCCAATAGCCTTGTATGAAATGTTGATGTTTTAACACAATTTGAAGATGAAAATCTTATATGAGTCATTCTCTAAAAAAAGTAACATTTTGGCCTATGATAAAACAGCAAATCAGAATTCATTTTTGAAATGTTTTCATTGAGCAGATAAACAACATAACAATTACTGAATACAAGTGTAAAGTGTGCAGGCTTAATATGTCTTATTTTCCTTTTTGCAGAAAACTATTTTTGGCATCTCTGTACCAAATGTCTGTGCTGTTACCCTGCATACAATTCAGTTTTTGTCTCCGAAAATAAAAATCTAAAATGAATTAAATTTATGATATGGTTGTTGCATTTTGGCATAGTTCAAATACCAACAGCTATAAAATTTCATTCATTGGGTTTACTAAATTATTAGACTGTAAATATATGCATACAATGGAATTATTTGCAGAAAGATGTACGATAAACGTGTCTACTGAAATGGAACTACCATTATTCTATAAGGTAATAATAGTTATTACACTCACTTTATGAATGCATTATATCAATATATTTGGACAGGACAGACAACATGGTAACAGGAAAGACAAAATATTTTGTAACTGCCAAAACTGCAAGCCTGAAATACTCACATCCCCCGCCAATATGACAGGTCGGGTTGTGTGCAATGTAAACGGCCTAATTGCAGCACTAAAATAAAGTTTTTACTTGTGTTGTTTTTCGATCTGCAGTTTATGATAGAATATGTAGCTATGACATTGCTAATGTGTTGTGTGATATGACATGTTGAAATATGATACAATATAGTTGTGATATATGGTACGATGGTATGTATAGTATGTTATGATAATGTTATATGAAATAATACTATATAGTATGATCTTATAATAATGATACATTATGAAATTACAGGGTATGGTATTGTACTGAATGTGTGAAATTACGTGACTGCGTTGAAATGCGAGGTGGAATGACGTGAGGTGATCTGATGAGATATGTACATAAATTGTATAAAACTGTATATTTTTCAACTTGTACTATAGGCCTGTTGCCTCTTCAGTATGTGAAATAAAGATAGAATATGTAACTGAATTTGTAATGAGTAAGGATGAGACATATGGACGAAAACTTCTTTATTACAATTAGGAGCGATGGTTTCTGTGAATTGAAGCAATTATCAAGCAATTGAAATACAGAGTATGGTTGACAAGAATATATAGTGTTTATACAGTTGAGTAGGTTTAAGATCAGTTACACTGTTGTATTTGTAATGAGTTGTGTTTCTGCATGAAGTTAGTCAGTGAATGCAACAACTGTGTCCATGACACTTTTGGAGGAACATACACTCAAGCAATGCAGAACTTACCAACAAGAAAGGAAATGTATTCAATACTGTGAAAAGACATTATGTGCCAAGTTTGGTGAAGAAATATAATACGGTTTTCAAGATCTGCTCCGGAAATAAGGACTACCGCCATTTTCAGTCTTAATCAAAGTCGCTGCCATGGAAACTCAAAAAAAAAATATAAAAAAATAAAAATCCCAAACTATCAAAAGGCACCAGTTCACAACTAGACCTATCTGTGTGCCAAGTTTGATGAAGAAATATAAGTACGGTTTTCAAGATCTGCTCCGGAAACGAGGACTACCGCCATTTTCAGTCTAAATCAAAGTCGTTGCCATGGAAACTCGATTTTGTTTTGTTTTGAAAAAGCCCAAACAATCACAAGACACCAGACCAGTTCACCACTAGACCTATCTATGTGCCAAGTTTGATGAAGAAATATAGTATGGTTTTCTAGATCTGCTCCGGAAACGAGGACTACAACCATTTTCAGTCAACCAAAGTCGCTGCCATGGAAACTCAAAAACATTTTTTTTTTTAAATCCCAAACTATCACAAAGCACCGGTTCACCACTAGACTTATCTATGCGCCAAGTTTGGTGAAGAAATATGGTACGGTTTTCAAGATCTGCTCCAGAAACGAAATATGAGGGACGGACGGACGGCACCCACTCCTATATCCCCCTTCCACTTCGAGGTGGGGCATAATAATAACTATTTCTATGTTCTGTGTTTAGGAAGCAAATGTTGTCAAAAAGAAGGAAACTCATTGAATGTGCATATCAAAGTGTTAGGTGTATTTTGTATGAGACACTAGTTAAATAAACATTAGGTTTGGTAACAGCACAGACAAGCAAAAATTCATAGAGTTCGGTCTTGACTGCCGTCGAGTTCCGACGTCCTTTGATTTAAAGTGGTGGCTTCAGGGAGGAAGTGAATCGGCTGTATTCCAGATGATACTTATAGAAAAGCCTGTGTTGACAAGCAACCAAATACTGTCCCTCCAACTGCATGGTCTGATCTTACTGTTGTTGTTGATGAGCCAGCGCAGGTCAAATCAACCACTGTTATCTTCAAAGCCGATGTAGATGAATATGATGATGGTTCAACGACCCTCTGTCAACTTATGTAACAGCGTGCTTTGGCTCGAGCCTTGGCTAAGATCACTACAGAAATAGTCCGTGTTAAGCGGATGGCCAGGGGAGATGCTAGTGTCAAAGCAAAAACCGTTGAGGCTGCCAAAACACTTTTGCAGGTCACAGAACTTGATGAACATTTTGTCACCACTCATGAGCCTGAATCCTTAATGAGAACACGTGGAGTCATCTATGGTATTGATCTGGATATTGAGATGAATGAACTTGAGGACGAGTTAAAACCCGTGTATTACCATTAATGTGCTCTGCTGTGCGTCTAACTTGTGGGCCTGATAAAGTTCCCACCAAATCTGTTCTTCTTACATTTACTGGACAGTCTTTACCAGATCATGTTGTCATTTTCTTCCAGAGATTTCCAATCCGGATGTATGTTCCTCCTGCTCTGCGATGCTTCAAGTGTCAGTCCTTTGGGCATGTCTCTCCTAAGTGTAGGAGCACTCATCATGTCGGCGCTAAATGTGGAGGGAAGCAGAAATACGAGGAGTGCAATGTAAGTACCCTTAAATGTAAGAACTGTGGTGGGGCACACTCTGCGGCATAAAAAAGGTTACATTGAATACCAGGAAGCTGTCCAGATTCAGAAAGTCCGAGTTGAGGGTAAGTTGTCTTATTCTCAGGCTGTTCGACAGGTGCATGGAGATTTAGATGTTGCTCAGGTTCCAGCAGTCCCTAAACCACCTTCTGCAGCTAAACCACTGTCTCAGGTTGTAACAATTTCTGATGTTGTGTCTTCTCCAGTCATGGTGACTGCTAGTACTCAGAATGAAACTCTGGAAGTTGAATGTCAGACTGATCCTGTTGTTGACATCATGCCTGAATCATCTCTATTTAACAATGTATCTGCTGTTGATTTTCTCACCTTTGTTATTTGTATTGTTGCTAATCTTGGCACAACTCGTGCATTCAAGTCTGATGGGCTCCAGACGATAGCATCAGCTGCCTCTTGGGGTTAAAATTGTCCCTGGATGATCTGACGAGCATGGTTAAGGGTCAACAATGAATGTCTTAATCCTTATTATGGCTCTCTTGATCCTTCAGTGGAATGATAGATCAGTAAATGCTAATGGTCCGGGATTCAAGGTTTTTATTAACAGTGTTGATCCAATGCCTGATGTTATATGTCTTCAGGAGACGTTCCTGAATCCTAAACAGTAATTCCGTTGGCAAGGTTATGTCTGCCTACGTAAAGATCGTCAGGTTGGTTTTAGAGGTGGTTGTGCTGTACTCATAAAGGACACTTTGTCATTTAATTAACTTACGTTGCCACCATCCCAATTAGAAGCGAATGCAGTCAATATTCATTTGAATGGTAAAAGATCAGTCTCCATTTTTAATGTCTATAATAATGTTCTTGCTACCTATGATGACTATATTTCTCTTTTGAAAGTGTCAGACAATCTTACAGTTGTGTGTGGTGATTTTAATAGTCATAGTCCATTGTGGGGAGCTGGTAAGTTGGATGCTGGAGGTAAAGCCATTGAGACACTACTTGATGAAAAGAATCTTTACCTTCTTAATGATGGTTCTATGACCCGGTATGACTTGGCTTCTGCTTCATTTTCGGCCCTGGACTTGACCATTGTCAGTCCACAACTTGCTCCACATTGTGATTGGGAAGTGTGTTTGCAGGATTCATTTGGTAGTGATCATTATCCTGTGTTAACTAGCCTTCAACTTGAGCAAATCGCTAAACTGAGTGGTTCAGAGTTAGATTTTCTCTAAAGCTGACTGGTCTGCATTAACTGCTTTGTGCTCTGACACAATCATGCCTGCTATAAACTCTATTGATATGGAGCAGTTTTCCAAATGCTTTGTCTCAAACTTTATTGATGCTGCCAATAGATTTATAGGCAGAGGTTCTGGTAAACGTCCGCTTAAACCGCCTGTTTGTTGGTGGACAGATAAATATCAATCAGCACATGATGCCAGGAAGAGGGCAAAGAAATTTGTTGAATTTAATTGAGTATAGGCACACTGAAACGAACTGTTATTGAAGCAAAACGGTTTTTTTGGTCCAATTACACCAGTTCTGTAAATAACAATACACCTCTATCCCAGGTATGGAGGAAAGTGAAAAAGATTTCTGGTAGTTCAAGTTCCAATCGTGCTATTCCGTCTATTGGTAAAGTCACGCCTGCAACAACAAATATAGGCAAGAGTAATGCACTGGCTCAGTTATTTCTAAAAGTATCAAGAACAGATAACTATAACTCAGATTTTCTCCACTATAAAGAAACACTTGAATCAGAATTCTCGGACATCTTACATTGTCCAACATATCATATTGCTGATTACAACTCATTATTTAGTGAAAAATACTTCTCCAGGAGATGATTCATTATGCTATGATATGTTTAAACATTTTCCCCTTATCAGCCTTGAGACCATGTTTTTACGGTTTAATAATATTTGGTTTGAAGGCAAACTTCCGACTTCTTGGAAGAGTAGTTCCAATTCCGAAGCCTGGTAAAGATCCTACTGAAGCCACATCCTACAGACCTATTGCTCTTACCTCTAACGTGTGTAAAATAATGGAGAGAATGGTAAATAACCGGCTGGTGTACTTCATGGAAAAGAACAATCTGTTTTCAGAAGTTCAATCAGGATTTAGAAAAAATAGATCTTGTGCTGATCATTTAGTGCGACTTGTAACTAAAATTAAAAAGGCATTTGGTAGCACTGAATATTAAATGGCTGTTTTCATGGACATTGAAAAAGCATATGACATGTTGTGGAGGGAAGGTTTGGTAATTAAACTGTATAACCTTGGAGTTTGTGGACGTATGCTTGATTGGATTAAAGATTTCTTAACGGGTATGGAACGTCACTGTCAGATATTTATATTTTAGAGAATGGAACACCTCAAGAAAATGTGATCAGCCCAACATTATTTAATGTCATGATAAATGATTTGTTTGAGAATATTAATGTCCTAGTTGAAACAGTTTGCAGATGATGGAGCGTTGTGGAAAAGGTCCGGTTATTTTTACACTGTCTTCAAAGTCGTTCAACAATCTCTCTGTCTTGTAAAGAATTGGTGTGTACATTGCGGTTTTAAGATTTCAGCTTCTAAATCTTCTGCCATCATTTTTACTCGGAAAAAGATTCCTCATAATTCAAAATTAGTCTTGTGTGGTTCTGAATTGGAGTTTGTCGATAAAGTCAAGTTTTTAGGTATCTGGTTTGATTAGAGGCTCACCTGGACTATCTGATTCAGAAATGCATTAAAGTCCTGAACCTTCTGAGAAGTATTTCCAGCACCAAATGGGGTGCAGACAGGAAGTGTTTGTTAATGTTGTATAGAGCTCTCATTAGATCTCGACTTGATTTCGGTTGTCAAGCCTATGGATCTGCATGTGCTACACAAAAAGCAAGACTTGATGTTGTTCAGTCGAAAGTCCTAAGATTATGTCTTGGAGCGTTCAGGACCACCTCTGTTGAGGCTTTACAAGTTGAATCAGGTGAAATGCCTTTAGATCTCAGGCGTGATATGTTAGACGTTAGATATATGTTAAAATTGAAATCTTTTGGGAGAAAACACTCAACGTCAACTGTGTTGAATGATTGTGTAGAATATTTTCATGACACTTGGAAAAATGGTATGGGGCCTTATGGGATGCGATCTCAGAGAACGGCTTTCAATCATACTGTGTGTGATGTTGCAATAGATGACTCTGCTGTTCTGCCTGAAAAGCCACCATGGCTGCTTGAACTACCATCAGTTTATCTTGATGTCCTGGAGCAGGTAAATAAATGTGAGCCAGCACCTCGAGTTAAAGCTATAGCTGACGAACATATCCGAAGTCTTCAGTGGTTGAATGCTATGGAGCTTTACACTGTTGGCTCTAAGTGCCCAGTGTCTGGTCGTGTTGGTGCTGGTATATTCATCGTTAATGAAAAGAGAAAACTTTCTATCCGACTGGCTGATCACATATCAGTATTTTCTGCTGAACTAGGAGCAATCATTGAAGCATTGTGTTAGATTAATTTTTTAAGGCCTGTTTCAGCGGTAATTTTCAGTGAATCTGTCGGTACATTACAAGCAATTCGGGTAGGTTCTTCCTCAGCGAGGCAGGACTTGATCAACATTATTCTCGTCCTTTATAATGACTTAAGTAAGGATCTGTCAAATGTTGAATTTTCATGGATCCCCGCTCATGATGGATTACTTGGAAATGAGAAAGCTGATAAATTGGCAAAAGCTTCACTAGAATTTGATGAATCCGAACAGGATGAAACAATTTTACCTTCTCCTGCAGATTAATGCACCGTCAGTATGACCCATTCTAAAACAAAATGGCAGCAGAGATGGGCATCATCCTTAAAAGGACGTCATCTGTTTGGCATCGATCCTTTTATCACTAAATTACACATATCTAGAAATAATCGGAGAGAGGAGGTTCTCTTAACCAGACTTCGTCTTGGGCATTGTGGTCTTGGAGCTTATCTAAATGTTATTGATAATACATTTTTGCACATTGTACAGTGTGTAATCAGCTTGATAATGTAGGTCATTTTTTATTGCATTGCCAAAAGTATTTTAATCAGCGTAGGGCAATGGTGGAGGCACTAACAGTTCTCAATATTGACTTCTCATTGTCTGGTATTTTATGTTCTAGATATACTGTTCACCATGATGTTCAGAATGTCATTCTCGCTTATATTAAAGCGTGTGGCAGTTTTGATACTTTCTAAGACATCCAGGTACTTATCAAACCTTTATTATAGGCAAGGTGTAAATGGGCCTAGTTGCCCGAACACCTATAAAACATTTTACTAATCAATTAATCAATCAAAGATTCATAAACAAATCTTATGTGGAATTGCTCATCTCAAAAATAGAACTTGATCAGAAACTATACCAACAACCTTAATGGCACTTCTTGAGGTTATTGTTGCTTATTCCAAGCAAAAATCTGTAAGGAAATGAGAATAGCCAACTTTCAAAACTTCAACATTAACAGCACATACAAAGTCTGATAACATATTTGCACTTTTACCAAATGATAGCATTGTATGACAACATTCAGTAAATCATTCTTGACCTCAAACATGTGCACATGGAAACACAGGTATGAATTGTTTCCAACATATCTTCCCACAAAGAAGGCTCAACACAATAGCCAGAGGACAGTGAGATTAGGAAGGCTCAGGTACGGCTCGGAGTCAGTATACTGTGTCTGAGTGGGGTATTAATGTTAAACTGCGGCATGGTATCTCAGTGATCTAGCACTATAAATCGGCATCAGTCCGGACTAGTACAAGCAGCCACACACACACACATGTGCATGCACGTCGCTATATAAGTGCAATAATCTTGGACGCGACGTTAAACCCCATTTCACCTCACCCATTCTGTCAGCACACACCTCCATTTCTCTCTTTCCAAAACTCATACACTCATACACTCATACACTCATACACTCTGTCAGCACACACCTCCATTTCTCTCTTTCCACAACTCATACACTCATACACTCATACCAAAAGACGTTAAAAGATGGTACTTGTTGTTATCCTGTCTGGCGCTCGGCATTAAGGGGATAAAACAAGGATTGGTCGGCTCAGAGTCAGTATACTGTGTCTGAGTGGGGTATTCACCTCTATTTCTCTATTTTCCCAACTCATACACTCCATTCTGTTAGCACACACCTCCACTTCTCTCTTTCCCCCACTCCTACTTTCCGTTCTGTCGGCACACACCTCCACTTCTCTCTTTCCCCCACTCCGACTCTCCATTCTGTCGGCACACACCTCAACTTCTCTCTTTCTCCCACTCCGACTCTCCATTCTGTCAGCACACACCTCCTCTTCTCTCTTTCTCCCACTCCAACTCTCCGTTCTGTCGGCACACACCTCCACTTCTCTCTTTCCCCCACTCCGACTCTCCATTCTGTCGGCACACACCTCAACTTCTCTCTTTCTCCCACTCCGACTCTCCATTCTGTCAGCACACACCTCCACTTCTCTCTTTCTCCCACTCCGACTCTCCGTTCTGTCGGCACACACCTCCACTTCTCTCTTTCTCCCACTCCGACTCTCCGTTCTGTCAGCACACACCTCCACTTCTCTCTTTCTCCCACTCCGACTCTCCATTCTGTCAGCACACACCTCCACTTCTCTCTTTCTCCCACTCCAACTCTCCGTTCTGTCGGCACACACCTCCACTTCTCTCTTTCTCCCACTCCGACTCTCCGTTCTGTCGGCACACACCTCAACTTCTCTCTTTCCCCCCACTCCGAATCTCCATTCTGTCAGCACACACCTCCTCTTCTCTCTTTCTCCGAATCAGACTTTCCACTCTGTCAGCACACACCTCCATTTCTCTCTTTCCCCAACTCATACACTCCATTCTGTCAGCACACACCTCCACTTCTCTCTTTCTCCCACTCCAACTCTCCGTTCTGTCAGCACACACCTCCACTTCTCTCTTTCCCCCCACTCCGACTCTCCATTCTGTCGGCCCACACCTCAACTTCTCTCTTTCTCCCACTCCGACTCTCCATTCTGTCAGCACACACCTCCACTTCTCTCTTTCTCCCACTCCAACTCTCCGTTCTGTCGGCACACACCTCCACTTCTCTCTTTCCCCCTTTCCGACTCTCCATTCTGTCGGCACACACCTCAACTTCTCTCTTTCTCCCACTCCGACTCTCCATTCTGTCAGCACACACCTCCACTTCTCTCTTTCTCCCACTCCAACTCTCCATTCTGTCGGCACACACCTCCACTTCTCTCTTTCCCCCACTCCGACTCTCCATTCTGTCGGCACACACCTCAACTTCTCTCTTTCTCCCACTCCGACTCTCCATTCTGTCAGCACACACCTCCACTTCTCTCTTTCTCCCACTCCGACTCTCCGTTCTGTCGGCACACACCTCAACTTCTCTCTTTCTCCCACTCCGACTCTCCATTCTGTCAGCACACACCTCCACTTCTCTCTTTCTCCCACTCCAACTCTCCGTTCTGTCGGCACACACCTCCACTTCTCTCTTTCTCCCACTCCGACTCTCCGTTCTGTCGGCACACACCTCAACTTCTCTCTTTCCCCCCACTCCGAATCTCCATTCTGTCAGCACACACCTCCTCTTCTCTCTTTCTCCGAATCAGACTTTCCACTCTGTCAGCACACACCTCCACTTCTCTTTATCCCCCACACATACACTCCATTCTGTCAGCACACACCTCCACTTCTCTTTATCCCCCACACATACACTCCATTCTGTCAGCACACACCTCCACTTCTCTTTATCTCCCACTCATACACTCCATTCTGTCAGCACACACCTCCACTTCTCTTTATCCCCCACACATACACTCCATTCTGTCAGCACACACCTCCACTTCTCTTTATCCCCCACACATACACTCCATTCTGTCAGCACACACCTCCACTTCTCTCTTTCCCCCACACATACACTCCATTCTGTCAGCACACACCTCCACTTCTCTCTTTCCCCCACGCATAGACACGATGTTTGAAGTAATCATGTAACATTACTTTCCTTTAGAGGTGCTAAATATGTTACGTTTCATGCACAACAGTAGGGCGAGCAAAATGAATAACTTTTCATTATTTGTGTCAACATGATAAAAAAAATCCTAAAATGTCTTTGCTGAAACTGAAATGTGCCTGTGCTATCACTATTTAAAGTCTGTGCTGTTACCAAAGATCTACTGTGCAGTGTAATCAGTGTTTATTGACCCAAATGTTAATAATATTCAGATTTTCATGCAACAAGCAACCATACAAAATAAATTACCATTCATATTTTCTTTGTCTTTTAATATATATGTGTTGAAACATTAATTGAACACTCTATGTCTGTGCTGTCGCCTAAATATGTCTGTCCTGTCACTTTTTTAAAAAGCTACAAAAAGCACACTGCTTGAGTTCCATTCTGACAAACAAATATACTCATTATATTTGATTTTTTAAATAACAATTTCGGATTCCAAAATTTATGGTCACAGCACAGACACATACAAAAAGTGCACATCAAAAGACAACACTTACCAATTATTTTCAAGTCACTTCACCACTGTAAATTGCTTGAGCATATGGTGACATGATAGTACTGGAAAGGAAGTGACCTGCAAAGACCCTAGCCTTCTGGGATATCACAGGTGCAATTATTTTTTGTATTTGTACTATCTGGTGACAGGACAGAGACTGTAACTCTTGACAAGATTACTGTTGCCAAAATAATGAATCCAAGTGGAAAACCAACAGGTTTTCTGCTGTTTTATTATCTTTTCATGATGTCATGCTACATAAATCACCAGGGCTTTGGAAAGTATTTGTTCCCAGAGACTTTAGACAATTTGAGAAAGTTTAATTTTGTATTTGTGGACAACAAATTTCTGCACAATACTGCACATTTAAGGTATTTTACTGGCTAACATAAGGTTATAGCAGTAATTTAATCAGAATATTGCATACAACTGATAAATAACTTCATTGTCAAGTAATCTGAAAACAGAATTATGAGATGTTTTCAAGAAAATTCATTTGTACAGGAAATTCTACTATTTTAGAGAATGAACCATATACTGTCACAGCCTTTTAAGAAACACCAACTAAATCGATCAATTCACGCTTATGTTACCTACGATTTGGATTTCTTTGGATATTTTATGATCAAGAATGAAATGTGTCATTTTCAAATTACATGACATGGTATCAGGAAATAAGTAAAACAAGACCCGTGTAGATTCCGGGTAGGCCTTCAGCATCCCATGCTTGTCGTAAGAGGCGACTAACGGGATCGGGACCCGTGAAGATCCGGGGTAGAATGGATCTTCAGCAACCCATACTTGCCGTAAAAGGCGACTATGCTTGTAAGAGGCGACTAACGGGATCGGGTTGTCTGTCTCGCTGACTGCTTGAGGCATGTCATCGTATCCCAATTGCGCAGATCACCGAATGTCTGGTTCAGACACTAATATTTACAGACCGCCGTCATATAGCTTGAATATTGCTGAGTGCGGCGTTAAACATCAAACAGACAAATAGACAATTGTTGGTGACATTAGCGGCAACTCTAAAATTGCTTTCCTTAGAGAATATAAGTTATTCATCGCTTATACTTATGTTGAGATATAGCGTATATGTAAGCAAGGATTATATCCTACCTAAATATTATTTTACTCTAGAGTATAGTATCTTACCATAGTGTTGCACTGGTATGGGTTCAGATTCACTTGGGAGAATCATCCTTACACAAGAGAATTTCATCTCCGGGATACAAATAGAGTAGGATAATATGTATTCTTATATATACACTTGATCATCATGAGATGGTTAAATGCTTCAACTTCAACATATTGCATTTTTTGGAACAAAGGCCTTTTTTATAGAACGGACCATGTCTCCAGGAATATCAAATGGCCAATCCCTTATGACGCACATTTAAGGTTCGAGTGTTCTGCATCATCGGGCAGTGGATGCTTGTTCTGTGATGCAGTGGGTAAGCTGACCTTCCCCTCCATGGCGTCTCCTGACAGCACTTTGTAAATTAATAAACTGTGGTACTCACAGGTACTTACATCCTGAGCTCTGTTCTGCGAAACGTTTGCGATGCAAAATGATACGATACGGTAGGTAATAAAAAAACAGCAGTTATTAGGCAAATGTACCACGTGTATTTGATAATGGTACCACGTTACGGAAACGTATTGCCGTTATTCTCCAGATATGCCGCGGTAATTCCCCCAAAGTTTTGCGGAGATGCCGCAGTGGAGAGGTGAGTAATTGTGAGAAGTACTGTAGTCATGGACTTTTGTGCTGACTTATAATTTTATAATTTTATTACATTTTATTTAATTTCTTAACAATAACACTGTATGTTATGTGGGGTTTTTTGGTATCAAAGAGTGCACTGACATTTGTATGCATATCCAATATATCTTTATATGAAATGTTGGTGTTTTAATACAAATTATAGCAGTAACAACAGTGTCTGAGTGGATTTAGACTATCACAGCTTGTTAAATAAACTTCAACTAAACATAGAAAAAACAATTAAGTTTACCCAAGCCATTCATATTGCTTTGAGTATTTGGTGGACAATTTTATTTATCAGTCGTGTCATTTTCAAATTGCATGATATAGCACAACGAATAAATAAAATAAACAAACCTGAATATTCTTTCTGTCCGCTCCCGTAAGCCTCACAACAACACTATATTCTAGTTTTGCGGAGATGCCGCAGTGGAGAGGTGAGTAATTGTGAGAAGTACTGTAGTCATGGACTTCTGTGCTGACTTATAATTTTATAATTTTATTACATTTTATTTAATTTCTGAACAATAACACTGTGTATTATGTGTGTTCTTTTTTGTATGAAAGAGTACACTGACTTTTGTATGCATATCCAATATGTCTTGATATGAAATGTTGGTGTTTTTTATCATAGCAATGACAACAGTGTATGAGTGGATTTAGACTATCACAGCTTGTTAAATATTGAATAGTATGTCTAGGAGATGTGTTCTCGTTTTCTTAGGCTAGCATCTATCTAAAAAGCTATAACTGAAACTACTGATATTTTATATACATTTTTATCTGATGATATGTATTACTTGATAAACAATTATCATATGAAATAATGTATAAATATTACACCATGATAACTCATAAAAGCACTTGATGGGGATCTAATTATTATAGGAAAACTTAGTATAAATGTTATATCATAATAGAAGATTGATTAAGGTCGTGGAAAGGGTCTAACTGTTGATAAAAAATGTCCTGGAATATCCTGTTATGTCCAATTCATAGCTGATTGGACCATCATTTATAGATGGGTTGACATGAATGTAGTGTTCTGTTCAGGCCTCCCGTTGATAACAACATCATTGGTCAACCCCCCTGTTACATTCCGCCCCTCCCCTCCCCCTCCCCCTCCCCCACGTCCACCGTCGCCTGTTCCACGGCCCAGGGCTGCAGCTCCCCCCGGGCCTGGGTGCCAAACACCAGAGTTCCAAGGATGCAGACTCCCCCACAGACGTAGAACACGGTCCGCCATTCTTCCTGAGTTTTCTGTAAAGGAGAAAGTCGATGGATCTGGTCTTACGTCATGTTCTTGTGTCGCACCATGTCCGTGCTCACGGTTAATGTTTAAAATCTGCAATATTCTTCCCAAGTCAAGCTGACAAACAATGATCTTACTGAAATACTGCAGCGTCGAGGTGTTGAACGTGGAGCTTGTAAAATTACACAGGCCGTATAGGGAGTTTACATGTTACAAGGGGCGGCGGGGTAGCCTAGTGGTTAAATCATTCGCTTGTCACGCCGAAAGCCCGGGTTCGATTCCCCACATGTGTACAGCCCATGTGTGAAGTCCATGCCTGGTGTCCCCCGCCCGGGATACTGCTCAAATATTGCCAAAAGTGGCGTAAAACCACACTCACTCACTCACAAAACTAAACTGTTAAAAAACTTATTTTCGGTGAAATATTTGTGTTACACTTGAGCATTATTTTGGCCAAAATCCATCTTTCAGTATGGTACCTCGAGTGTCGAACAGGTCAAAACTTATGACGTCATGGTATCCGTGATGGTCGCCCATTTGCATACTGTTTAAATACAAGACGGCAACTGGCCTGGCCTGGCCAGTTAGGTAGATAGATTATTTAACTTACAGCAATAATACATTTCCCACAGTGAGCTCTTTGTAACGTACATGATATGTAAACAGCCTAAATAACTTTCACTAGGATAAACTTTTAGCGTTATGTTCACTGCAAACTAACAGTAAAATAATGTGCAAATCTGCGTTAAACCCAACTCACTCGCACACTTACATTCGGTGTTAGGATGCCGGCAAGGAGAGGTGCTATCATCCCTGGTGTTGTTGCAACAGTGTTAGAAATACCGAACAATATTCCAGCGTATCTGAAACGAACATTCCATGTTCATAATTTTAATCCTTTCATTTCTTTGACGAAGAATTATTATTTTACGGATCGATATAGAAAAACTCGCTTATTTATAAATAGTCTTGCGTTATCTGTAACATGAAAATGTCTTAAAAGCTGCCTGTTATCAAATAATAGTTAAGTGAATAAATTGGGTACGCATTTCAACGCCGATTTGTAAAAAGCTGAAGTCAACAAAGAGTACCACCTTTAAGATCATTCTTATAAGATCAGTATTATTGTGTTGAAACACCCTCCACAACTGAGACAGTCTTCAAGCTCTTTACTGTTTAAAGCTCGCCTTAAACCTCTTCCTGATCTCCTTTTAACGTTTTCCAATGCGATGGAGCGCTTCCAGTATGCATTGTGCATGGAGAATTTCGCGTTAGAAGTTTTGGTTTTGGGTGACCCTGGCTCAGACTGGTTAGGCTCATTATCAGCTCAGGGCCCTTGTCCCGTCTACACGCAGCCCAGACAGCGAATGGGACTTCTCCCAGGAAGCGCTGCCTAGTCAAGCCCACCCAGAACTTTTCGGAGAATGTGAAGGCTCCCTAAGACTGCAGCCTTCTGTATCACACACATCGTCAGAAGGGCTGTATTCCTGGTAGCAAACCCGGGTACTCTCCCAATGTCATTTAACAGATTGGGAGGTTCCAAACCCAAGGCACCGAGACAATGGGGAGCCGGACAACTTAGTACTTTGAATGCAAGCGTGACATTTCGAAATCGAAGTCCGCATATTTGCCATGTATTTCCTGAATCTCATCAATCACATTTGTGTCAAAAGGGACAAAAAAGTCTTCTTCTTCTTATTATTATTATTATTATTATTCAGATGTGTGTGTAATACAAGCGTTAGTTATGACAATTTCCGGGGGCTTTTCCCACAGAATTCACCTGCCTTGGAGCAAAGTCGGCGGTGTTGACCAGCACTCCGGCTGTCGCCAATCCCATGAATGCCATTGCAGCTGCTAACAGAAACACTGCAACATATCGCCTCTCAGCGTCCATAAAGCCTGTGCCAACCAGACACGCACCTGCCCCAAGGAATGCTGCAATTAAAATAGTAACTTTCTAAAGTGAACAGGACTATGACTTTCTTAGATGATGACTTCCCGGCTATGCGGGATTTAGGAGCTAAATGTGAAGGTTCTCTCCAGTGATGGGTCTAGGTGTGTACATGTTCAACTTGTAAAATCCCATATACCCAAACATGTATCAACTTTATCATACAAGTAAGACTTATTTTCGGTAAAAAGTGCATCTATACTGTGACCGCCTGTCAGAACGGTGACTGAAAGCAGGATCATTTATGACGTGACATGCAAGTGACGTCACATCAAACAATGTGACGTAATGACATTGTGGAGTCCCGACGAGGACACTTTTATCGGTTTTGCAAGGCGTCGAAAAGCCAATTTCATCGTATGATGTTTGTTCATGGAAGTGTTCCAAAGTCTTCTCCTATCGACACGGGAGTTCTCTGCGCAATAACATGATTAGGCAATGCTTAACATTAATTTCAAAGTGAAAGCCACTGTCATGGCACATGTCCAATTGAAATATCAGGTCTCTGTGCCGCTTCGCCTTTGAAGAGAAGCTTCTGAAAGATGATCGTGTGAAGCCCGTGATATTGCTGGAATATTGCTTATAGCCTATTCACTCACTCACTCACTCACTCACTCACTCACTCACTCTGAAAGATGTTCAATAATTGAATTCTTATGCCCGCCCTCCCAATAAAAAGTATACAGTTTGTTTCAGTTTCATTTTTTTACCCATATAATTTCCGAACAAACCACACAGTAAACACAACACTGACCGGTAGAGTGATGGGGTAGCCTAGCGGTAAAAGCGTAAAGCCCGGGTTCGATTCCCAAATGGAAACCCATGATCTGTTATCGCTGCTAGATATTGCTGGAAAAAGAAAGGAATTAAAACCATACTCACTTACCAATACTCTGAAATATCCGCCGAGTGGCCGTTGTGCTGAGGTATTTCTTTGACCGGAGATAGTCTGATACCTGACCAGCCAGCAGCCCAAAAACGGTCTGGCTGGTTGAGGGGACGGCGGACAACAACCCGTTCTAGGTGGAGAGAATGGTATACGCATCTCTCTCTTAGTAATACATCAACCTGTTATAGCCACAATAACACAATAAAACGTTGCACGCAATTTCGGATGAAGTCGCATCACCGTTTTCACGGAAAGCTACAAATCTACCATGATGGCTCCAGTCAATGTTCATCAAATGGCATTATTTTCTGTGTTCATGCCACGTGGTTTCCCTGAAATAAAGACTACTTATAGAATAGAATTGTTGTTTGTGAAAAACAAGTTTAGCCATTTAAAGGTATATTCTATAAAACCAAATGTCTTCAAAAAGAAGTTTGCATGTTGTTTGTCAGTCAATCCCCATCTCTCTGCTGTTCATTAGAGGCGTCTAAACTTATTCGGGTGCCATTTAGAAAGTGGCCAAATGTAACAAGGGACTCGTCTAAAAAAACACAAGAATCTTATTTACAAAGAAAGTGTTATTCCAAATGTAACGTTTGTCAGATTTGGTTGTGTGCTGGTCCACTTACACCGACAGGTTTTGAAGTTGCAAATAATATCAACAAGTTATTTGCTTACGTCCACTTTAGGTTATTTACAGCCGGCCGTGATACAGCTGAGTGTGGTGTTACCCAATAAATTAACAGACGGGCACACGAAAATGTACATACCTCTGCTATATCAAAGTTCAGAACTTCCTTGAGAAACGTAGGTGTATTGGTCGTCAGAGTGTACACGAGCCAGGCGAAACACACATGTCCGACTACAAACGCCCGAAACGCGGGAGACGTCAAAATGGCCGCCCATGGCGTTTTGTAAGTCTGCTAATAAAGGATTTAATGGTATGTTTATTCTAAATAAAGGAGCTAATAATAAAGTCATTAATTTGATGGAACATAGTTATTAAAAGTATCTATAAAATAAACAAAATATACGCATAAACATAAAACCTGTTTGAGGCCATTATCAAGTCAGATAATGTAACAAATGAATACATTTATGTGTTGAAAACTAAACTCTGCCTGCATAAATAATATAAACCTACTGAAGACCATTAAATGCAAGGATTGTTCACAGGTGAATACTTTCTTGTAGATAAAAATAAATAAGACGAGGAATTATTTTGCAGTAATTTGTATTAATTTGTAAACCTAGTTAAATTTATAACAAAATTGTTAATTGTATAACATTTCGTTGTAATTTCTTTGTTTCACACTCAATTTCAAACGCCAAATTTCTGGGTTAACTTATTGTTTCAGTTAGGAAGTCGACACACAACAGTATATAAAATACATATGACGAGGAGTGATAAACAATGAAATAAACATTAAAAACCTGCGATGTCTCCCCTATTCCCTGAATAATGTAGTTCCGCTCCCTCTTCGAGATTCGAGGATGCTGAGCCGGTGTGCTGGCGATCGTTATATACCACAGGAAGCACCATAACATCGATATAGCTCCTGTAGACATAGACACATACACGACAAATAAATATGTATTATCTACGTTATATCAAGAAGGTTATCACATAATACAAGGACGTGTCCCAGTACAGCTGTCTCCACATTTAAAGTGAACCCCCTTTAAGTCGGACAATACAGTTCCCACGGGCACCATCCGGAATAACCAGTTTTCAGGTTAACGAATCAGTGTCAAGGACTATTTTTGACAATTTCTGACGTTTAAACTGTTGACGTTCGAAATGTTGGTTTCCGCATTACCGAAATTTCCAAGCCATAACAAACTGAACTAGTCAATGTAGTACGTTGTTTGAGTAGTTCATTGCATTTGTAATTGGTCTGTTGAGGCCGTTTGTATATAAGTGACAGCCAGTTGAACATGATAGGGGTCCAAATGGACACAGAAATAGAAAGGAACGAGTACCGAGCAGTCATCAAGTTTTTGACTTCAGAGAATAATAATGATAAGTGCATTTATATTCCATTTACCAAGTGGATGCTCATAGCGCTACACTATTATTACCATGGTAATGCATCAGTAAGCACTCGATTTACATTTTCAGCTCCCTGGGGAGTATACAACCCAAATGTTATCCTCAAGAAATTCATAACCGCATGTCACAAGTGTATGTGGATAGGTTCTGTAGCTATTCTACTTTTAAACGTTGGGCAGCTATGTTTAAAGTTGGGAGAACAAGCCTTGATGATGACCCTAGGTCTCGACGTCCCTCAACTTCCATCAATGAAGATTCAATCAAGGAGATATAAAAACTTATACTGTCAGAAAGACGTATTACAATAGCTGAACTTGAGGAAGACACAGGTCTAAGCCATGGATACATTGAAACTATTATTCACGAACATTTACAGATGAATAAGATATCTGCTTGTTGGGTGCCAAAATTTCTAAATTATTATCTTAAGGAAAATAGAACTGACATTGCCAGAGAAAATGTAGAGCTAATTGAGGAGGATTTTGTCCAATTCAAAAAGAGATTAGTAACGGGTGGTGAATCATGGGTCTACCACCATGACCCCTAGTCACAACGTCAATCCATGTAATGGCTCCTTTCCACTTTAACAGACCGACAGTATTTCAACGGAACGCACGAACTGATGTAGGTCCTAGGCCTCCTCTCTGACCCCGAGTCAAAACGTCAATCCATGTAATGGCACCTTTTCCACTTTAACAGTATCTCTCTCTCTCTCTCTCTCTCTCTCTCTCTCTCTCTCTCTCTCTCTCTCTCTCTCTCTCTCTCTCTCTCTCTCTCTCTCTCTCTCTCTCTCTCTCTCTCTCTCTCTCTCTCTCTCTTATGATTACCTGGAACATAGAAAATGGACCCCCAGCCGTTATCAAAACCATAGATGCACATATATCCTGATATTGTGAACGTGGCTATGATTCCAAACGAAAATCCTGGAAGGTAGAAGTAAAACAGTTTTCAATTTGTATTTTAAAATTCACAATTTTTATTATCATTATTATTATTATTATTATTATTATTATTATTATTATTATTAACATGTTTACTCCGGGCTTTCCTCCCACTTCAAGCTTACACGCCGTATTCACTTAAATACTACTCAATGAAGCGTTTAACCTGTCTGGGACACACTTTTCTAAATATATGGGAGATTACCTCGATTATTTTATAATTGGTAAAGCTTGGGTATCGTTAAACATACCAGGTTTCACTCCTATTGCAATTACTATTGGAAATCTTAAATCTTTTTTGCCTGGTGGCTTTTGGGAAATAGCTGTTTGAACATGTGTTACAATTTGACTTTTCTTCTCAGTTTTATGTGAATTTTGATTCCGAACGTGCATGTCATCATCAATGACAACTTGCACTGACCTGAATAGCAGATAGCTGTAAGTATGGTTCTCTCCAGTGGCGGCGCCCATCTACCAATAATGGACTGTATAGTCGGATTAAAGACTCCCTGGGGAGAGTGCAACAAAAAAAAGGCATAGTCTAGTGACGGTTTATTGTAAACATTCGTTTTCAAATTGTTGATTTATTTATTTATTTGTAGGTCTAATAATGTCAAACAAGCGTAACACGCCATTTTTTAATGATATCGCATTCTCGCACTTTTTGAAAACTTTCAAATGTCGAGATTGCCAGATCTTACATTATTCCATACTTGTTGGACCAACGGAATGAATTGCCTTTGTTCTAACGAAATGTATGGTGGCGTATCTGTGACGTCTTACCAATTTTAAAAATTGTTTGCGTTATGGTTGTATTTTAAAGGATTCTAGCTTGATATTCAATGTAATTCAATACAACCTTATCTGTGTTTAATGTTGGTTTCGGGAGATTTTATCAATATGCAGTTGTTGTTTTTTTTATTTGACAAAAAGACGTTTTCGGGGCACGATTGGCCCAGTCGTCTAAGGCTCCGCGATTCGTTTTGCAGAGTTACGTCCCTTGGGCACGCCAGAAACATATGATTGTGGGTTCGAATCCCTGTTCGCCCCGATTATGTTGCTAGGTTTGTCAGCACCATACCCGTGCTCGTGGGTTTCGCCAAAGTGGTAAACGTCTGAGACCTGCATCACTTCGGGCTTTCTTCCCACATTAAGCCGACACGCCTTGATATTACTGGAATACTGTTAAAAGCGGCGTTAAACCCAACTCACTTAATCACTCACTTAAAGACGTTTTAAGATGCACATTTCTCTTTTGTATTTTCGGTTTTTGGTTATTTGAAAACGTGCAAAACTCCTAACGAAAACGTGTAATACTTGGTGTATTTCGAAAACACACATTGAAATTGCGAAAAGATTTCATTGTGTTTTATGGGTCACGTTGGAGATCATCACTATCAACACTTTCATTGGAATACTACATCATTATCAAAAGGTTAACAGCAAACTTTTATGTCAGGCCGTTCCGAAATACTTACTGAAACATACATTGACATATATTGTTCGACATTGCCACATCGCCATGTGGCTGAAATATACCGATGCGACGTTAAATTTTAACTCACTTACTCATAAGACACTCCTGTTGTGTGTCTTCCTAATCCAGTCAAAACTACGTCTTTCCACCTACCATGGCCAGCCCAAGAATCACCCTCAGTGCATACACCAGATAGATGGACGTCCGGGCGCCGATTGGTAGAAGCAATGAGGCGGTCGAGCCAATCAGCATCCCAATAAACATGACGTACTTCCCGCCATATTTCGCGGCCAATATTCCAGATGGAAACTGTGTTACGATGTAACCATAGAAATACGCGCTGAGAATTCCAGACTGATCTCCCTTAGACCAGTAGAACTCCGCATTCTAGAAATACAGTTTGTGTCTCAACATTAGTTAGAGAAATCACCAATTGTTTGATTGGCATTCTAGAAGTTGGTGAGTAAGTACGAAAACGTACAGCTTCATAGATATAAACTTCTGGTTTATTGCTTATTGCGACGTTTCGATGTAGATTCTTTCTCCGTTTTAAAGCTGTAGTGATAACAATCAAGTGACACAGTACATGTCTTTCACGTGCATGTTGATCACAATCTAGAAAGTCACACTAAACTGTAATGCTATAAGTCGTAATGAACAATTTTCCGCAGGTTCTGAAACTCCCATTACACTGGGACCCCTTTCCAGTTTAAATGTAGTTGTTTGTTTCTATTAAAATGATATATTTTCAGAGACTATGAATGTACCTCTGATTGTGTTTGTGTTGTCTTTGTACCATTGATGTAGTTGCCGGTGGTGTCGTTGACCATGCACACGATGGCCATGCTGAGATTTGACCTGTTGGTCTCAACCATAACTCCCCCCAGAAAACCCATTAATACCACGATCAGTCTTTGAGAACAGCATATCGGATCTGAAAATAGAGACGTTGTGTGCCATTAGTGCAGGGTTAAAAACACAAATATACTAACAAACAAACCAACAAACAATCCGATATTGGTAAGTAAACAGCAATTTTAAAACTACTTTCCCATCTCCTCACAGAATAAAATGAAGGCATCGCTTTCACTTATGTTGTAGATATAAAGGTGATTGTCTGCTTAAAGGCTCCAACTTTCTTTAAACGTCCCATGCCTCCAGCAATATCAAATGGCCAATCGCTTAATTCGCATACTTACGGTTCGAGTGTTCTGCATCATCGGACAATGGATGGTTGTTCTGAGATGCAGTGGGTAAGCTGATCTTTCCCTCCATGGCGCCCCCTTTTTAGAAGTTCACAACACATTAATTAATGTTTTAATGCGCTATGCATGTACTTTACTGCTTTCAAGTGCTTACCTCGTGTGCTCCTTTTTGCAAAATAGCCCGGTAATTAGGCAAATATTCCATGAATATTCCATAAAGGCACGATATTGATTATGCAAAACATATTGTGGATATTCCACAATCATGAATCATGCCGCGGTAATTCCCTCAAACTTTTGCGGAGTACCACGGTAAGGAGGTGAGTAGTTGTGAGCGGTGGTGGATTTCTGTGCAAGACTTTATGACGTACCGTTTTATTTAATTTGTGAACAATAATACAGTATTTTCTGTATGACTGGGTGCATCAATATGTGTATGCATATCCAATAGCCTGTTTTAACACAATTTATTACATTGACAACAGTGCCTGAGTGTAACTAGATTCTTGAAGATGAAAATCTTATATGGGTCATTCTAAAAAAAAGTAACATTGTGGCCTATGAAAAAACAACAAATCAGAATTCATTTTTGAAATGTTTTCATTGAGCAGATAAATGACATAACAATTACTAAATATAAGTGTAAAGTGTGTAGGCTTAATATGTCTTAGTTTCCTTTTTTGCAGAAATCTATTTTTGGCATCTCTGTACCAAATGTCTGTGCTGTTACTGTGCATAAAATTCAGTTTTTGTCTCTAAATCTAAAATGAATTAAATTTATGATATGGTTGTTGCATTTTGGAATAGTTCAAATACCAACAGCTACAAAATTACATTCATTGGGTTTACTAAATTATTAGACTGTAAATATATGCATACAATGAAATTATGTGCAGAAAGATGTACGGTAAACTTGTCTACTGAAATGGAACTACCATTATTCTATAAGATAATAATAGTTATTACACTCACTTTATGCAGAGTTGAACCAGTTATAATTTTTGAGATGGCAGAAACCTGGTGACAGGAAAGACATTCATGGTAACAGGACAGACAACATGGTAACAGGAAAGATAAAATATTTTGTAATTGCCAAAACTATAATAACTATTTCTGTGTTCTGTGTTTAAGAAGCAAAGATAGTTAAAAAGAAGGAAACTCAATGAATGTGCATATCAAAGTGTTAGGTGTATTTTATATGAGACACTAGTTAAATAAAAACATGAGGTTTGGTAACAGCACAGACAAGCAAAAATTCATAAACAATCTTATGTGGAATTGCTCATCTCAACAATAGAACTTGATCAGAAACTATACCAACAACCTTAATGACACTTCTTGAGGTTATTGTTGATTATTCTAAGCAAAAACCTGTAAAGAAATGAGAAAAGTCAACTTTCAAAACTTCAACAGTAACAGCACAGACAAAGTCTGATAACATTTTTGCACTTTTACCAAAAGATAGCATTTTTTACCTCAAACATGTGCACATGGAAACACAGGTTATTGTTTGCCATGAATTGTTTCCAACATATCTTCCCCATGGCCACAAAGAAGGCTCAATACAATAGTCAGAGGACAGTGAGATTTTGGAAGGCTCAGGTACCAAGCTAACTATGTCCTCAAAATGGTACCAGCATTTGTCTTTAGGTTTGCGTGGCCAGAAGAAACGATTCCTGTGTTTTCCCCCTTTATGCATACATTCCACAAAAACTTCACCTAGCTCTATATCTTCATCCTGTCTATAACCAGGATATGATATGTTATACATAATGATAACACATTTCCCCAGGCATTCGTTTGTATCAACTGGCTGGTGTATTTCCTTTTGTCTTTCCATCTTATCATCGTCTGAACTTTGTACCATTTCCTTACGTGTCTTTTGGTGAATCTCATCATCATCATCATCATTCAGACTCTCCATTCTGTCAGCACACATTAATTATGTATAACAATAGGGCGATAATTGTTCATTATTTGTGTCAACATGATACAAAAATCCTAAAATGTCTTTGCTGTCACTGAAATGTGTCTGTGCTGTCACTATTAAAAGTCTTTGCTGTTACCAAAGATCTACTGTGCAGTGTAATCACAGTTTATTGACCCAAATGTTAATGATATTCAAATTTTCATGCAACAAGCAACCAAGCAAAATAAATTACCATTCATGCTTTCTTTGATATATATATGTTGAAACATTCATTGAACACCCGATATCTGTGCAGTCGCCTAAATATGTCTGTCCTGTCACTTTTTTAAAAAAAAGCTACAAAAAGCACACTGCTTGAGTTCCATTCCGACAAACAAATATACTCATTATAGTTGTTTTTTTAAATACCAATTTCGGAATCCAAAATTCATGACAGCACAGACACATACAAAAAGTACACATCAAAAGACAACACTTACCAGTTATTTTCAAGACACTTCACCACTGTAAATTGCTTGAGCATATGGTGACATGATAGTACTGGAAAGGAAGTGACCTGCAAAGACCTTAGCCTTCTGGGATACCACAGGTGCAATTATTTTTGTATTTGTACTATCTGGTGACAGGACAGACACTATTACTCTGGACAAGATTACTGTTGCCAAAATAATGAATCCAAGTGGAAAACCAACAGGTTTTCTGCTGTTATGAGTCCTTTCATGATTTCATGCTACATAAATCACCAGGGCTTTGGAAAGTATTTGTTCCCAGAGACTTTAGACAAATTGAGAAAGTTTGATTTTGTATTTGTGGACAACAAATTTCTGCACAATACTGCACATTTAAGGTATTTTACTGGCTAACATAAGGTTATAGCAGTAATTTGATCAGAATATTGCATATATCTGATAAATATCTTCATTGTCAAGTAATCGGAAAACAGAATTATGAGATGTTTTCAAGAAAATTCATTTGGACAGGAAATGCTACGTTTTTAGAGAATGACCCATATATTGTCACAGCCTTTTAAGATACACCAACTAAATCGATCAATTCACGCTTATGTTACCTACGATTTGGATTTCTTTGGATATTTTATGATCAAGCATGAAATTTACAAATTGCATGACATGGAATAAGGAAATAAGTAAAACAAGACCCGTGTAGATTCCGGGTAGGCCTTCAGCATTCCATGCTTGTCGTAAGAGGCGACTAACGGGATTGGGGACCCGTGAAAATCCGGGGTAGAATGGATCTTCAGCAACCCATACTTGCTGTAAAAGGCGACTATGCTTGTAAGAGGCGACTAACGGGATCGGGTTGTCTGGCTGCTGACTGGTTGAGGCATGTCATCGTATCCCAAATGCGCAGATCACCGAATGTCTGGTCCAGACTCTAATATTTACAGACCGCCGTCATATAGCTGGAATATTGCTGAGTGCGGCGTTAAACAACAGACAAATAAACAATTGTTGGTGACATTAGCGGCAACTCTAAAAATTGCTTTCCTTACAGAATATAAGTTATTCATCGCTTATACTTATGTTGAGATATAGCGTATACGTAAGCAAGGATTATATCCTACCTAAATATTATTTTACTCTAGAGTATAGTATCTTACCATAGTGTTGCACTGGTATGGGTTCAGATTCACTTGGGAGAATCATCCTTACACAAGAGAATTTCATCTCCGGGATACAAATAGAGTAGGATAATATTCACTCTTACATATACACTTGATCATCATGAGATGGTTCAATGCTTCAACTTCAACATGTTGCATTCTTTGGAACAAAGGCCCTTTTTTTTATAGAACGGACCATGTCTCCAGGAATATCAAGGGGCCAATCCGTTGTAACGCACACTTACAGTTCGAGTGTTCTGCATCATCGGGAAGTGAATGCTTGTTCTGTGATGCAGTGGGTAAGCTGATCTTCTCCTCCATGACGTCTCCTGACAGCACTTTGTAAATTAATACGATGCAAAAATGATACGATACGGTAGCTAGTCAAAATACAGCAGTAATTAGGCAAATGTACCATGTGTATTTCATAATGGTACCACGTTACGGAAACGTATTGCCGTTATTCTTTAGACATGCCGCGGTAATTCCCCCAAAGTTTTGCGGAGATGCCGCAGTGGAGAGGTGAGTAATTTTGAGAAGTACTGTAGTCATGGACTTTTGTGCTGACTTATAAGTTTATAATTTTATTACATTTTATTTAATTTCTGAACAACAACACTGTGTGTTCTTTTTGGTATGAAAGAGTGCACTGACATTTGTATGCATATCCAATATATCTTTATATGAAATGTTGGTGTTTTAATACAAATTATAGCAGTGACAACAGTGTCTGAGTGGATTTAGAAAGAAAAACAATTAAGTTTACCCAAGCCATTCATATTGCTTTGGGTATTTGGTGGACAATTTTATTTATCAGTCGTGTCATTTTCAAATTGCATGATATAGCACAACGAACAAATAAAACAAACAAACCTGAATATTCTTTCTGTCCGCTCCCGTAAGCCTCACATCAACACTATATTCTAAATAATCTCGGAATGATCTCAGTCAACCATTATTGTATTGTATGTATCCTTAATGGTTTGAGCGACGTCTTATGATCAAAGGTGGTCCGTTTATAAGCCTATATTCCAACCTCGAGTTGCGTCATTGTTACTGACCTCGTTACTAACATTATGCCAGAGCATGCTCTGCGTGAGTTACTGCGCCCTTGGGAGATCTATTCACAGGCAGGTTCATCCTGTTTCAGCAATAGTTCGTTTGGCTCCAAATGAGAACGATGAATTGCAAAATAACTCAAAATCGGGAATAGTCTATTAAATATCAATACGGTACACGGCAATGAATACCCTGTAGCTAACAGTATCTGCTGTCTGTTAATTTTTATCCCTTCACTGGAAAGAACTGTTTTCGAAACTATCAAGGCTGGCGATTAGGTGCCTCAGTCTGGCAGTGTGGGTTCGAATACCTGATGGGACCCAAACAAGTACTAGAATCTGTACTTTCCTAATAAAGTGTTATCCCCAATATAACATTTGTTACATTTGACCACTTTCAAAATGGCATTGTGTGTTCATAGCTTTTGGCCATGGGAGCAGTGCCACTTGTCATTGGGGTACACAAAGAACGGGATCTAGACTTTCAGTGGCTGAGTGGGTTAGGTCGCTTACTCTGTGTGGTGATGATTAGGCCTCACTCCCGAATGGGATACAACCCAAAAACGTACTAGAATCTGTACTTTACTGAGAAAGTGTTATCCGAAATATAACATTTGTTACATTTGACCATTTTCAAAATGGCATTGTGTGTTCTTAAATATCATGTTGTTATGTGTACAAAGTGACATCTTGACCCGTAGTTCACTTTGCCTGTGTGAAACTGTATTTTGTTTGTTAAATATCTCATCTCATATTCATCACAAAAATGTTATACATTAATACAAATCCTAAAATATCCTCATGAAACTAAAATTGACACAAAGGTGCACCACTATGAAATAACATTGTCGTGTTCACGCTGAAAAGTACCAGTATTCGACTCGTCTCTATCGCGCTAAATGACATCGAAAGTAAATACAAATATATTGAACTTATTTATTGAGTGTTGTATGTAAATACTTGAACGATTATGTTCCGGAAGCCATGTGTTACAGGATGTAAGTTAGATGACAGGAAAAGTCAGTGATATTAAATAGATATATATTCACCCATGGGCGACAGTGGCGTAGTTTGCGAGATCGACAAGGCAGGTAACTGGGTATGATGAGTGATCCTTACATGAAAGCTGGTTCTATAGCCACGAATTGTGCATACAGCCTAACAAGCTATTGGAAGTTTCCATATAGTGCCCTCTCCAGTCTACGGTACTAGAATATGACACTATTTTCTGCACGAGTCCACGGCCTTGCGAAGTTTACACACCACACTACAATATATATATAGTAAGTTCCTGACGACTGGTCACTGCCCAAACACAATGCAACGAGCGTCTACCGAATCTCAACAGAAACACAGCTACAATCACTGTTAAATAATAAAATACACTGACATATAACACTTTGAAAGTTGGATAGTAATCTCCACTTAATGATTGGCAAATTGGGCACTGGGCCACCTTATGGTCTAATTAGCAAACATTTACTAACTGGTTAGTAAAGTGCTCTAAGATATTGGTGTTTGAGTGAACAGTGACATTCTCTAACTAAGTTAGTAAACTTTACTATTTCTGTCAGCGCAGCTTCTTTATGGTTTGTTCGTCAAAAACAAGATTCACCGATTAACTTTTTTTATTAGGTATTGTCAACTTCAAGTTACATCTCACTTCCGGTAAGGCACTGATGCAAATAACAGACAAAGTGTCTGGTATAGGTAGATCAAGAGCAAGTAAGGATATAAACATGCAAAATACAACTACAGTGACAAATTTGGACGAGTATGTGACCAGATCGTTGGTTAAAAAAACATCGACGAAAACAGCTGGAGCCGATTACGATCGTTGATGGGAACGACATGAAACAACTTTTCGCTCAGGCTTTTAGACAGCATACTCCGAGATCACGACTAAGATTGATGAAACTAAAACTGAAATATCTCAAAGATTCGCACCACCCTGGATGAGACTTTAACTCTGCAGAAATTCAAACGAACCGGAATGAAATTGACAAGCTTCGTGATTAATTTCTACTGTAAGACTAAAGTTGAACGCGCATTACTGCAAAAGAAATGTACCAAAGGAATTCAAATCTCCTCATTCCAGCTGGAGACGGCTTGAAGGAGCTCATTTACACAACTCGGGGACCCCGAACATCCATAGACTACCCCATCTTGGGAACTGGGAACGCACTAAAAACGCCCCGGAGCCTATTGTGGTTAAGTTTGTATTGAAGCAGGATCGACACAACGTATTCCAGACAAGCTTCAGAGGTGGTAGATCTCTGCGTGGGATGAAGATCTCAATCCGATCGGACTTGCCAGTTCCCCTCAAGAAAGACGATCACACCAAGCAGCCAAGAGGCCCGAACTGCGTCATACACCCAAGGTTTGAGAGAGAGGTTTGGATATTTCACTTGAGTATGGACGATCCTAAAACACTGTGTGGAAACTGATTGAACTGGAAGATTTGATCGACGATTCGATAGTCTCATGACTGAACTGTCACAGGACCTGATTTGTTCGCCGTGCCGATGGTGTGCGCCTATTCCAGATACATCACAGTCTCCCTAGTAGAAACGACTCTAGATTATTCCCTGGAGTGATCCACTTAAATTCAGGAGTAAGTAACGACACTATATATCTTAGTTTAATCGTAACCGTCTCTTCAGGTGGATGGAAGGGTATTTCTCACCAGTTGTTTTATGTCTCCATGTTTTGTTATATTCTATCACCAAACTTAAAATTTCATTGCATTAGTTTCCAATCTAAATGTCAATGGCAATACATTAGTCAAAATATCAATGATCTAACTGGACACAATGGAAAAAGATAGTGTCAGCTAATTGCAGAGGGGGTTGTTGAAAAAAATACACGCAAAGAAAGAATGAACATATGGAGAGAGAAAATGTTCAGTTATTTGCCTTACAAGATATCCACATTTCGAGCCAAGACGTTAATTTAATAAAAAAAATGAATGGGAAAGTGAAAATATAAATAACCCAAAGGCAAGAAAATTGATATTACATAAAACAGAAACTTTTGACCTGATAGATGGTTGGAGGGACTGGATGCTATTTTCCTTGAAACTTTTCTCGAAACCTCGAGGTAAAACCGTTTTATTTGCTTCTTTTCTCAAGAAGGATAGTGACAAAAAAACTGAGTTATTATCAAACAAGATTATTCTGATTTGGAAGAAATAATTAGAAATGACTTTCAAAAGATTAACGAACCTTTATTTTCAGTATTATCAACATGTAAGTTGCAGCTAGAACACATTCATGAAATAGAAGTTAGGATAAGGTGGTATATATGATCATGAGAAAGGGGGAAAACCAACCAATTATTTTTACATGGCAGTGTATTTTAATGTTTAGCAATGATTGTAGCTGTGTTGCTTTGTTTCTGCTGGGATTCGGTAGATGCTCATTGAATTGTTTTTGGACAAGGACCAGTCGTAAGGAAGTTACTATATTTAGATGGCGTGTAAACTTCCGGTCGCCTGTTGGCCCATGCAGAAAAGTCTGTTATGTTCTCGTACCGCTAGACTGGTGGAGGCACTGTAGAAATTCCAGTAGCTTGTTTGGTTGTATATGTGGGACAAGGGCGTGTTTACGTGTCTCTCGCGCATTTTCATCGCTTCGGTACCAGCTTTCATGTGAAGAGCGCTCATCATCCCTCATATGGATCCTTGCCTGGCTCATCTTGACGACTGTCGCCGCTGGGGGAAAATATATTAATACCACTGACGTTTGCTATCACCACAGTATTTTTGTCATTTATACTGACCACTGCAATCCTATTAGATATTGCCTTTTAATATTGTACTGCCGCTCTATCGTGCACTGCCATTGTAATTGCTGTGAAGTAATTTGTGTTGATTTGTAAACATAGTTAGTTTTGTAATAGATTTGTTGATGGACAACGACTTGTCGGTTATTTGTTGGTTCAACACATTGTTTCAATTTGTGAATCGACATAATACCGACCCCTAAACTGTGTGTCTCCATCATCAAGCAGCAAAAGTTATCCTTTGAGACCTTTTTAGAGGTTGTCACCGACATTAGTAAAACAGAAAAATAAATTGCTTATAACAATAATACTGGAATTATTTGGTAAACATACACTCAATTTGATCAAGAACAAATTCATATAAGATTTAAATCCTACTTAACATTTATCAATATTTATGTACTTATAACAACTAATTTTGCAACCATAGCAAACAATCTTATCCAAATGTGATTGTTTTTATGTCTTCAAGTCAAGTACCTGATTCCACTGATCGACTGAGGCACTAATCAAATATAATGAAATTTCAATTTTGAATGTTATACATTGTACATTTGTTCATACCCGCATATCCACTGTTAAAGGATAATGCCCCCCACCATGTACAATTCAATTAATATCACATGCTGTTATGTCCTTCCTTACTAAATTGTCTGTATACTGTTGAAATGGAATAAAAACTGTTTAAAAAATAGGTTACATCTCAAAATATTACCGACAAGCTAATATTTATTAATGTTGTAGAAAGGGTCTAACTGTGGATGAATAATGTCCTGGAATATCCTGTTATGTCCAATCCACAGCTGATAGGACCATCATTTACAGATGGGTTGACATGAATGTAGTGTTCTGTTCATCCTCCCGTTGACAACAGCATCATTGGTCAACCCCCAGGTACATCCTGCCCCTCCCCCACGTCCACCGTCGCCTGTTCCACGGCCCAGGGCTGCAGCTCCCCCCGGGCCTGGGTGTCAAACACCAGAGTTCCAAGGATACAGACTCCCCCATAGACGTAGAACACGTTCCGCCATTCTTGAGTTATCTATAAAGGGAGAAAGTCGATGGATCTGTTTTTACATCATATGGCAGTGTCACACCATATCCGTGCTCACGGCTTCAACAAAGTGGTTAACGTTTAAAATCTACAACTTACCACCCACGTCAAGCTGATGTTGCTGAAATACTGCGGCGTCGAGGCGTGCACATGAACGTTGAGCTCGTAAAATCCCACATCTTACAAGGGGCGGTAGGGTAGCCTTGTGGTTAAAGCGTTTGCTCGTCACGCCAAAAATCCGGGTTCGGTTCCCCACATGGGTAGAATGTGTGAAGCCCATATCTGGTGTCCCCCGCCGTGATATTGCTAAAAGTGGCGTGAAACCATATTCACTCACTCACAGGTTACAAATAACTTATCTTCGGTGGTATATTTGTGTTCTGCTTGAGCAATAACCCGGCCGCCATCGAACTTTCAGTATGGTAACTCGAATGTCGAACAGTGCCAAAAACTGACGTCATGGCATCCACACTGGTCGGCCATGCGATTTGTGCACTGTTTAATTAAAACACGGCGACTGTCGTGGTCAGTCAGATAGATAGATTATTAAACTTAAAATAATATCAAATTTCCGATTTAATGTACAAGATATGAAAATAACTTAAATAACGTCCACTCGGATAAAGTTTCACCGTGATGCTCACACTAAGGTAACAGTAAAATAATCTGCAAATCTGCGTTAAACCCAACTCACTCACACACTTACATTCGGTGTTAGGATGCCGGCAAGGAGAGGTGCTAACATCCCTGGTGTTGTTGCAACAGTGTTAGAAATACCGAACAATATTCCAGCGTATCTGAAGCGAAAAATCGTTGTTTTCAATTTTAATCCATTGTATTCTTTGACGAAGAATAATTATTTTACGGACAGATATGGAGAAGATTGGCACGATATTATTTATGCAAATGTAGTGTGGTTATTCCACAATCATGCCTCGGAAATTCAGCCAAAATTTTGCGGAAGTACCGCCGTAAAGAGGTGAGTAGGCCATGGATTTTTGTGATTTTAAAATGTTATATTTTTTGTGTGAACAATATAAATACAAGTTTTGTGTGAAAGAGTGCACCAACATTTGTATGCATAGCCAATATCCTTCCATGAAATAATAATATTTAATTTTCTCAAGCATTCATATTGATTTGGTTATTTGGAAAACAATTTAATTTATCAATCTATCATTTTCAAATTACATGACATATCATAACAAATAGATAAAACAAATATACCTGAATGTTCGCAATCTTCAATGTTCTCCGTAAGCCTCAATCAACCATCATCGTATGGTATGTTTCCTTGGTGGTTTTCGCGACAACGAATTGCGATCAGATAGGCCTTTGTTGCAACCTCGAGTTGTACCGAGGTGCAGTCCTGTTGTATCACGCGTCCGCCCGAAGAGCGGAAGGTCCGGGGTTCGATCCCCGGCCTCGTCATACCAAACGACGTTAAAAGATGGTACTTGTTGTACATGTTATCCTGTCTGGCGCTCGGCATTAAGGGGCTAAAACAAGGACTGGTCGGCTCGGAGTCAGTATACTGTGTCTGAGTGGGATATTCATGTTACACTGCGGCATGGTATCTCAGACACACACACGTACATGCACGTCGCTATATAAGTGCAATAATCTTGGACGCGACGTTAAACCCCATTTCACCTCACCTCACCTGTTGTATCACGATGTCAATGTTTCTGACCCAGTTATTGATGTTATGCCGGATCATGCTCTGCATGAATCGCAACATCCTTAGAAGAATTATTCAGAGACAGGTTCGCCATGTTGCAGCCGCATGTTTTCAGTACGGTCACTTTGACATTCAAAATTGGCTTCTACAGGAGATATTGCTTGGGTGATATCAATAACCCTGTGCTACAATCCTTTGCAGACCACTGTGTCGTCACAAGTTGCCATGACGTCTCAATTAAAGGACATCATTGACATCTGCCATTGAAGCTGAAGCTGGTGTATTTGTGACAAAAATGATGTAGAATGAAATTCCCTATTTTCACTTAACCATATGTTCCCGTGTTTTTCTGGTGAATAATTGACTACCCTTTGCATGCGTTTGTGACAGGTGCCACCTGTGGGGTGGAATACACTCACCTTCACGAACATCTGGCATTATGATTATTTGATCCTGATTCTTAATAGCCTGCTCATGATATTAAACGACTCTGTTTTTGGCAAGGAGTTTCACTGAATGTGGAAATGTCGCTTTATTTTACACTCAAGACAGTGATTATTAGTTTTTGCAAACTGAAAAATTGGAAGAATGTGTTTAGATATCTTCTATCGTTTAACAATCTTCTAATCTTAAACATATCAAGCCTCGCCCCATCCACAGTATACTTACTCCGAGCCGACGTGTCCTTGTTTTATCCGAGCGCATGGCAGAGTAACAACAAACTCCATGTTTAAAGATGTTTTGGTATGATGCGGCGGGAATCGAATGAGCCACCTTCCATTCTCCGGACACGCGCTTTATACACTAGATCACAGAGGCGGTCCCGTCCTGAAAAGAATTCATTGAAACTAAAACAGCACAAGCAAGTTATGTTTTTTTTAAAAACAGCGCCATTAGTGTTATGCACTTCGCTGTGTAAGTGTGAACAATCTTTGACGCGACGTTAAACCCCATATAACCTCACCCCTCACCTCACGCTCTGCGCGAATGACTTAAAGAGGTACTTGTCTCGCCTCATTTGGCAGGCCAGGCCAGGAATGTTTGATTCAAGTCGTTAAAACCCATTTGGTTTTACTTTCATTTTCATCCATCTGTCAGTGTCTTACTAGCTGGAGAAACGAAGCTAATTATTGGTTGATTATAATGATAAATACAATTAAAAATTAAAAATATATTAAATTAATAAATAATTAGGTAAATATTACCCTAATTACACGAAGACCATATTCCGATTCCACAAGCCACGAACCACGTCTAGACCACAACTGCAAAAAGGGTATAGTCCTTCATTAAATGTAATTCCCATTGAAACAATTAGTCTCTATTTCTCTAAGCCGTATTTCGTTTGTTCAGCTTCATGTAGCGTGTACATATCTTTCATTTCGTTGTGCTGTACTCACTTCCAAACGAAACGCACACCCTTAAGTATGACATGTCCGAAAACGAAAAAGTAATGTCGATATTTTTTCCGTTTACGGACGTTTCATTCAAGGAAGTGCGTTTCTTTTTGAAGTGAGTATATAGGCTGTTTTGTGAAGTGTAGCTATAGCTATAGATTAAATGCAACTCGGACACACTCAGACGCAGTAAAGTACTACTGTCGAACAATGACGTGACATCCGCCCTTTCCGTCATACCCGCTCCCAGATACCAAACTACGTACACTTCAATACCTTTCGAATTCTTGTTTAGTGACGAAAGTATGAAACACTTTAGGACAGAGGGCTCCACTAGGCGGAGTGTTGTGAGTCAACAGTCAATACTGTATTATATATCCACGTAAATAGCTATATACAGAGCTATTTTATAGGTGTAATGATAAGCTCCGCGGCCGTGGATCGTTTTCCTGGTACGAATAATTCATGCTTGAAGATATTCAATGGAATCAATGCATGAATACGACATTATTGCATAAAACGTGTTAGTTGGAATTGGACTACATTTCAAAATGGCTGTCTCTCTATATCTGCCTGTTTGTATCGCCCTCGTGGTTTTGACTGTCGCTGTCGGTTACACATGTGAGTCTGTCCTGTTTCTTCTTTGATTTTATGTTGTATTTGATGAAAAGAATTTGAACAATTTCACTGATAATGAATCGTGATTGAATGTACGGCTCCGATGACTTACATAGTCAGTCATTCAGTTCACTTTAGATATATCTCCCCATCAGTGAATCGTACACTTTACTTCAGATATATCTTCCTTTTATATCAGATCTATCGCTTAATCATTCCATCAACTTTGGATCATCAAAATAAATAATTAAATGAGACAATTCCCCCCCCCCCCCCCCCCCCCCCCCTCAGCCTCATATTTTTAAATATACAAATATCTCTATACAAAATGGCTGTGGCTGTGGCTGTGGTTATGTCTATGGTTGTGGTCACGGCTATGGTTATGGCTATGGTTGTGGTCACGGCTATGGTTATGGCTGTGGTTGTGGCTATGACTATGGCTGTGGCTGTGGCTGTGGCTGTGGTTATGTCTATGGTTGTGGTCACGGCTATGGCTATGGCTATGGTTGTGACTATGGCTATGGTTATGGTTATGGCTGTGGTTGTGGTTGTGACTGTGGCTATGGTGAGGGTTAAGGTTTTCCCTCTTTTTAGTGAATGTTTCTTGTACCGACCACGACGGCAAACCTATTGTTTTGATTCAGCCTGTAACTTTTCCTTTTCTTTTTCAAGCCTCCTTAACATGCTACCAGTGCGCCGATTCAGGGGGAGGAGACGTGGATTGCGGGGATTCCTCTGCCCTTCTGAACCTCCCCAAGTCGGAGAAGGTAGTGGAAGATGAGGATGAACCTGAGGAAGATGTACGGATAAACAAGTATCATAAAAACTGCGCTGCTTTCATGCAACACGTGTGCATGATTGAAACGCACATGTCACAGGGTAAGACTTAATGTGAACGTGACTAATAACGTACTCTAAACCAATAACGGGATCAGAGAAAATTGATCTGAGTTCCAAACGTGCCCTGGCTTTGTAGGTGAGTTTGGTTTAACGCAACTATAAACACTATGTCAGTTATATCATGCTGTGAAAGCGTGATGTTGGAGGAAAGCCTGGATGTGTCTGGACAGCGAGTTGCGGCGCCGCCCGTCGAGATCCGGGTCTTTAGCAACCCAAACATGTCGTGAGAGGCGACTTACGGGATCGGGTTGTCAGGCGCGCCTCCTTGTCATGTAGACATATCCTGACTGCGTAGATAGAGGTTATCACGCGAGTGTGTTTGGGGATAGTAAATTTCCTGCATTAGGAATAAACATTGTATAAAGCGAGCCTTGGCGAGCTAAATACATAGTGTTTATTCCTACAGGATATTCAACATCCCAAAACACACAAGCGTGATAACCTTTTTATCATATAATGTCATTCTTTAATTCTGTGCTTGAAAATCGCTTTCCCTCTCTCATAAACATGACCGAAACATTGCCAGTTTCCTGGAATGTGCGCATTAATATTTATTACGTCACTTGGTAAGTGATGTGTCAGTCAGACAGTGGCAGTAGCCAATATAGTTCCAACTGAAATCTGTTTCTTATACAGTGGCGAAGCAATATATACGCAAAACAACAATTGTTTTACTTGCCTTTCGCGGCAATCCATTGGTCTGTCCGCTAAAGTAACTGGCCTTTGTCAAAGGGAAGCTATTCTAACCCTAGTCTATGAGACGTCACGGCCACGTTCAGACGTTGTTGACTGTCTGTCCTGTCATAACGTTAAGAAGTGCAGTTAGATGTATACACAACGACAAAACGAAACATACATATTTCGGCCAAATCCAACTATTTTAATTTGTGGAAAAGGTTTCAAGCCGTAGAGGTCCACAAGCACAAATATGGCTACTGATCCCGCTTGGCTTGGCCTAGTGCCTAGCGCAAAAATGTTTCGAAATTTATATTTCCAAAGTTGCCAAAACCTATAAAATACCTCAGCTTCGTCACAGTTAGACACTGATTTTCAGTATATTAGATTTTTGATAATGATAGCAATTATCCCTGTAGTTTAGACAGATTCCCGATGGTAAATTCTGACTCGATCGCCGAATGACAAGGGCGACGCCATGTTTGTTTATAAACAGTGAAATTAGTCCCAACTTGACCTTTGATATTTGCATCTCTATATCGTTTTTATCCGTTGGCTTTATCCTGCCGAGAAACCAACCCATTACATGATAAATCATGATATCAGTCACTGGATTATCTGGTCCAGACTCGATAATTTACAGACCGTCGTCATATAGCTGGAATATTGCGGCGTTAAACAACAAATAAACAAAGACTTGCGGCGCCTACTGAAACAGACGAATCAGACCAAAAACATTGGCCTTAACTTACATTGATGTATGGTTATCTAATAATGAATATTCTCAAGAATAAAGTTTTGTTGTTATTCCAGAAAAGCCTCTATGAAAAGGACAGATTACGAATGTTTGTTTGTTTATTTGTTTGTTGTTTAACGTCGCACTATTCCAGTAATAAAAAGGCGGTTTGCAATTAATAGAGTCTGGACCAGATCATCCAATGACTGGCATCGTTCTACGCAAGTGGGATACGGTGACATGCAACCAACAGAGTCACCGAATCAGACCCCACCATCCACTTAGGATGCTGGGCACCTATATTCTTCCACGGAATTCCCACGGGTCTGAAGTGATAGATAACCGATGCATTTTTGTGCGATGGAGTTAAAAATATATAAATACCAACTTCAAAGCAGCTTCGTGTTTCCCATCGTCTGACTTCTGAAATAACCGAATCAGACTACAATCATTTTTGTCATGAGCCTGTATAATTATGTAATAATGAATAGTTCTAATTAATAACTGAAGGCACGTGAATCCAAGCTGTCAAAGGCGCAACAATTCTTGTGTACCTTAGGCGTGCCAGAATTCTTTGATCATGTTTGTTTGTTGTTAATCGCCGCACTCAGCAATATTCCTGCAATATGACAGCAATTTGTAAAAAAATCGAGTCTGGACCAGACAATCCTGTGATTGACATCATGAGCATCGTCCAACGCATTTGGGATATGATGATATGCAACCAAGTCAGCAAGCTTCACCATCCGATCCCATTAGTCGTCTCTTACAAGCATGGAAGACCAATTGAAGACCAATTCTAATGGGTTTATACCGGTCTGATTATGGCTTATGGTTTGTCTAAGGCTCCGCGATTCGCTGTGCAGAGTTGCGTCCCTTGGGCACGCCAGAAACCTATGATTGTGGGCTCGAATCCCGGTTCGCCCCGATTATGTTGCTAGGCTTGTCAGCACCATACCCGTGCTGGTGGGTTTCACCGAAGTGGTAAACGTCCGAGACCTGCATTACTTCGGGCTTTCCTCCCACATTAAGCTGACACGCCGTGATATAACTGAAATACTGTTAAAAGCGGCGTTAAACCCAACTCACTCACTATGGTTTGTCAGCACCAACCCATGCTTCCGGGTTTCACCAGAGTGTTAAACCTCCAAGACCTGCATCATTCTGAGCTTACACTGGCGTTGAGCTGACATTATGCGGTAAATTGAAATATCGTTATCAGCGGAGTTACACCCAACTCACTCACTCTAAAACTCATGTTCCGTCTTACCCTTGCAGGATTCTGGTGTCCCCCGCTGTGATATTTCTGGAATATTGCTAAAAGCGGCGTAAAACCATACTCACTCACTCACTCACTACCCTTGCAGGTAACGTCCGAAGCTATATCCGTGACTGCAGTGATGGGAACACCTTCTCCTTCAAGGTGGACAAGTACCCTCTTCTGCAGAACCGTCCGCCTAACAACGAGACAACATGCTCCTACGATGTTCAGCCGAATATGCAAATCTGCATCACGTTATGCAACAGCGATCTCTGTAACGGTCCTCAGCCTCTGCCGAAAAAGGACGTCGTATGTCGGAATACTACAGATTTTTATGGCGAAGTCGAGGTTACCTGCGGGGCCGCATCGTTACGTCATGTCATGATGCATGCTTCACTGAACACATTGTTGGATGTGTTGGGAAGAAGATACCTGGTACCATTCCTCGTCTACAGTTTGGCTGTTTCTCTTTTGATGTAAATGGTGTTGGGGGATACGACGTTATTTGGACGGGAAAACGATGTTTTGAAAACGTACAAATAACGTCGTTTTTCCATCCAATGACCATATACGGAAAAAAACGACGTTTTCGTGTCTGCAGTTTGACTGTTTGTTTATTCTGACAAAGACCTAGGTGAAATGAGGTTTAAAATCGCATTGAAGATCATTTACTCATATAGCGACGTGTGTGTGTGTGTGTGTGTGTGTGTGTGTGTGTGTGTATGTATGGCGATTTTATTGTGCTAGCCCACTATGATGCCGCAGTTTAACATGAATACCCCACTCAGACACAGTATACCGACTCCAAGCCGACCTGTCCTTGTTTTAGCCCCTTAATGCCGAGCGCCAGGCAGGGTAACAACAAGTACCATCTTTTAATGCTGGTTTAGGATACCAGACCATTGAGACACATTTACAAGTCCGCACATTGATTCCCCACCTAGACACAGTATACTGGATCGACTGTTCCTTGCTGTATCACTTAAATGCTGAGCGTCAGGCAGGGCAACAACAAGTACCATCTTTTAGCCTGACATCTTTTAGCTTTTAGCCGGATCGACCCTCCAACCTTCCGCTCCTGACAAAAAAAATTCGTGTTCTGAGCAGAGAAGACGTTACAAACCCAAACAATACCCTTGACGAAAATGAAACTTTCCATTCAACTGTGGACTTGCAAAATGTTCGATTGGCTGCCAAACGATGTCAACTGAAAATCGAAGCACCGGGCGTGTTGTGTGGATCTTTTATTTCAGTCACAAGACAGCCGAACGTAAACGTTTTCGAAATCTGTTTAGATTTTATTTGGCAATTAGAAAACAAATCAACACCACCATTGGGCCTCACTGATTGTACAGTGGACAATCAAGCCTGGACTGCGGCGTGACGAACCCTCACTTAAACTGCCACTCGATAGATTTTGATTCTGCACTTTGAATTATCCTGGTATCGACATTTTATTAACTCTTTGATTTTGTCGAATTTTTAAAGCTGCTGAAAATATTTGTGGAAACCTGTACACTGTCATTTTAAAATTATGTGCACTTTACATCGCAGCTACACATCGTTTTTGCCTGATTGTTACAAATGAAATTAGCGCAATGATATTATTTCACATTTGTAATTTGACCAAGCCCTTATATTCACATTAGGCACGGGTGGCCAAGGCGCCGCGATTCGCTGTGCAGAGTTGCGTCCCTTGGGCACGCCAGAAACCTATGATCGTGGGTTCGAATCCCGGTTCGCCCCGATTATGTTTCTAGGTTTGTCAGCACCATACCCGTGCTCATGGGTTTCACCGAAGTTATAAACGTCTGAGACCTGCATCACTGCGGGCTTACTGTTAACTGGAATACTGTTCAAAGCGGCGTTAAACCCAACTCACTCACTATATTCACATTACTAGCTGTCGGTTAACAAAACTTGTTGGTTCTAAATCCCAACTGAAACATATTGTTCGGCTCTTTGGCATCCAGTGAAGCAAAAATGCGTAACCGTTTTACGCCACAATCAAGTATTAGGTATCATAACGGTGACAAGTGAACGTGAGATGCAGTTGAATGAAGCGTTTTCCCTAATCTGATTGTACCACTAGATGGAATTCATCTGAAAGATGTACACCTGGAAATCTTTAAAGATTTTTTTTAGAAAAAACACATATTTCGGAATACATCTTCATAATACAAGAAAAAATGCAGAATGTCACAAACATTAACTGTGCATACCAATATATATAACTAAATAAATTTAATATTTTTAATAAAACATAGTTTTCTTATATGTATGACACGTTGCAAAAAATGAGTGCGTACCATTTTGGGCTTCGAACTGATTTCATCTGGCAGGCGTGTTAGAAGAGGATTTCCAAAATGTTTCATTTATACGTCGTGGGTGAGATGGAGGAGGCGTCGATCGGAGGGATGGGTCGGGGTTGGGGTTGGGGCACAAGTGACAAGGTCGGATCGGACGCCGCAATTCCTACCTTACACGTGGCCTTGGGCGTCACCACAGGCCAAAGTGCTGGACGCCTGAGAGCTGCACACACGGGATCCTGTCAGAGCTGCGCGCATACCGTCGTGCTGTGACAGGGATGACAATGGCACATACAGTGGTTTTTCTGCCTTTGTGTAAAAATGGTTAACGAAAGGCTCGTTCAGAGCCGCAGATTAAGATACTGGGACGTGTTTTGCACAACTTGTGGACGGAAAATAAAATTACTTGAATATTTAGAAACAATGTATGTGGACCTCGTGACCACGCGCTCTTTGATCGGGAAAAGAGTGAGTGAGTGAGTGAGTGGGCGTCGTCAAACCAATATTTCGCTATATATGAAACTTATTTTAAATAAACGCGACAGAACCCTTTCCATATTCATAAGAGATATCTACTAAAAGCAGAGTCGATTGTACGAATCCGACTGTATCATGATGGTGTGTCTACGTATCAAATAGCGGTGGTACCAGGTGTTCACGAAAATGTGAGTCTACCCTGCCCCTACTACTACTTTAAAAGATAAAGGGACAAGCACCTGTGCCCGCGAAGATCCCGTAGAATAGGTCTTCAGCAACCCATGCTTGTCTTTAGAGGCGACTAACGGGATCGGGTGGTCAAGCTCGCTGACTTCGTTGATACATGTAATCGTATCCAATTTGCGTGGTTCGATGCTCAATATTGTCTGGTCCAGACTCGATTATTTACAGACCGCCGTCATAAAGCTGGAATATTGCTGAGTGCGGCGTTAAACAACAATCAAACAAACAAACAAACATAACGAAATATGCCATTTTTCAACACCGCTGTTTATTAAAAATTGTTTGAAATGATTAACACCACGTTTTGCTCCCCAAGCATTTACATTAGCTGGAATATTGCTGGAGTGCGGCGTTAAACAACAATCAAACATACAAACATAACGAAATATGCCATTTTTCAACACCGCTGTTTATTAAAAATTGTTTGAAATGATTAACACCACGTTTTGCTCCCCAAGCATTTACATTAGCTGGAATATTGCTGGAGTGCGGCGTTAAACAACAATCAAACATACAAACATAACGAAATATGCCATTTTTCAACACCGCTGTTTATTAAAAATTGTTTGAAATGATTAACACCACGTTTTGCTCCCCAAGCATTTACATTAGCTGGAATATTGCTGGAGTGCGGCGTTAAACAACAATCAAACATACAAACATAACGAAATATGCCATTTTTCAACACCGCTGTTTATTAAAAATTGTTTGAAATGATTAACACCACGTTTTGCTCCCCAAGCATTTACATTAGCTGGAATATTGCTGGAGTGCGGCGTTAAACAACAATCAAACATACAAACATAACGAAATATGCCATTTTTCAACACCGCTGTTTATTAAAAATTGTTTGAAATGATTAACACCACGTTTTGCTCCCCAAGCATTTACATTAGCTGGAATATTGCTGAGTGCGGCGTGAAAGAAAAAAAGCAAAAGCAAACGTCACATTGAAAGAAGTTGAAATCCACAAGTCAAACCTGTCCTTACTGGTACTACAGGTCATAAAGGGTAGGTAATGGGATTTTGCATGGAGACTAGATATATTTTTCATCTAAAGGTTCAAAACCAGATATTGGCAAACACCAGACCACCAGACACACCACACACACACACAGTCACACACCCCCACCCCCACCACCACCCCCATCCCACACACAAACAAGGTTGTTATACAACAACTCACATGGTTGAGGACCAAGCATCCGTGACCGTACATCCCAGAACAATGACTACACACTGATTCACACATTGCCTACCTACCACATACCTCTTGACAATGTCACAAAACGTTAATGAACAATTGCAAATTAACACGCTTTAAGCGGCCATTCATTGTTCCACGTTACCTTTGCCTTGGAGCCGTTGTGACGGGTACATAATTAACACTTGCTTCACATTCTACTCAATCCGATTGGATCCCGCTAATCCCTTTACAAATGACATGGCTAATTTTGTACTAATCCGACTACTCAAGGTACTGTATAGTTTCTATTGAATTCCACGTGCACGTTACTCCCTCGTAAGTGGTTTTGTTGACATCACATGTTGTATATAAGAGCAGAGCAATGTTCTTACTCCGTGTCAGTCCAAGCGGCTTCAGGTAACGTCTATAAGGTAAGTGTAGCGGGATTGTTGTACACGCTGTCTGTCAGCACTGTGAAAATATCGGGTGGTGCTAAACTATATTTTGGTAGTATACAACTAGGAAGTACTTTATGACTGTAATTATTAAGGCTCTTGGATATCCATTGGCTGTTCGGCGTCATTAACTGAAACTGTATATAGTATACAATAAACTACGGTTATAACGAACACGCTTATAACGAACTGATGGATATAACGAACTTACTTTATTGGTCCCGACTATTTGCTGTAGCTATTATGTATAGATGCTTATAACGAACTACGGTTAAAACGAACTAAAATTAGTAGTCCCTTTGCGTTCGTTATAACCGTAGTTTACTGTATGTCGGTGTACGATGGCATGCAATCAACCAAGCCATCTACATGTACATTGACCACTGAGTCCATTTTAGTCATCTCTTTAGATAGAGAAGATTGATTGTAGTCAATTCTAACCCGGAATCCCCACATGGTAACACATTATTGACTTATATTCATTCACTGCTAGTCAATACTGACCGCATTAGTATCCAATAACTTCATGTACATATTGCATTAATGTTGTTATTTTGCGCCTCTATGCAAAGCAGTTATGCTTACTGATCAAAACTCTAAACTTCCAATACTCAAGTCCTCCACGATGAAGCTGTTCCTCTGCCTGGTTCTCCTGCCTGTGCTGGTCCTGGCCGCGCCGTCCTTGAAGATGGAGCTCCTGGAGGAGCTGCTGAAGAGGCTGGAGAGGAGGCAGCTCGGGGACACGACACCTGTCACCGAGGACATGACACCTGTTAACGAAGGTACAACGCCTCTCAGCGAGGGTACAACGTATCTGACCGAGATTGACACCTCTTCAGACGACCATACGGAATCGACAACTGCAGAAGACATGGACACTTCACCATCGGTCACCTACGACATGACATCCGATAGCATTCAAAGCGACATGACGACACCTGTATATGACATATCCTCTTCAACGTCAACGCCTAACGATGCCAGGGATATGACAACTCCATCTGCTTCAGGTATGTGATTCTTACACGGCCAAATATATATTCTTGTCTTCATGTCATGTCAGAAGTGTTTCATCTCCCTATTAATTTCACGACGAAGCTAAATCAATACAGTTTTTCATTTCTAAATCGGTCTTTTCAGACATGGGACCAAGAGAATACATGAGGCAAGCTACAGAAGGCGTGTGTATGCTACTGGCTTTCGTGAAAGGACAAGAGAGGCTTTTGGAAATGTTTGGCAATCATGGAGGTTCACCTATGATGGCTGGTCTCATGGGAGGATTACCGCCACAGTCCCGTGCAATGACCAACATGATTGGTCCTATGGGAGATCTGCCTAAACAGTCCGGTTCTATGGGAAGTATGCGTAAACAGTTTGGTTCTATGGGAGGTATGCGTAAACAGTTTGGTTCTATGGGAGGTATGCGTAAACAGCCCGGTTCTGTGGAAGGGTTACCTAAACGTCCCACTGAAGACTCTTTCCCCTGGGAGGAGGCTGAACAGAAGTTACAGGACCTGTGCGATCTCGTCAACAGCTACAGCTCCGAACCTCTGAAGCTGGCGCAAACCCTGGTTGAACAGATGGGAGGTCAGTATAAATTATATGATGATCTTATTATTGTGACACGACATCTACTCTGACTTATCATTGAATGCACAGTACCTTAATATAACTGAATTAATTTATCTTGCATTACATTTGACCCCGTGGTCTAAGTCGCCGTAGGATTATGATTTTTGGTTTGTCAACACCATACCCGGGATCGTGGGTTTCATCAAATCAGTAATCGTCAGCGATCTGTGTCACTTCAATACATAATATAACTGAAATACTATTCATTAGTATTAAACCCAACTCACTCACTCACAAACATTTTGTACACTCATATTTCTGAATTAGGGGGCACGGGTGGCCCAGTCGTCTGAGGCGCCGCGATTCGCTGTGCAGAGTTGCGTCCCTTGGACACCCCAGAAATCTATGATTTTGGAGTCAAAACTCGGTTCGCCCCGATTATGTTTCTAGGTTTGTCAGCACCATACACATGCTCGTGGGTTTCACCGAAGTGGTAAACGTCTAAAACCTGCATCACTTCGGGCTTTCCTCCCACATTAAGCTGACACGCCGTGATATAACTGGAATACTGTTAAAAGCGGCGTTAACCTCATCTCACTCAAATCGAGTCCGTTTTTACCAGTAAATGACTCATAATTTACACAGGTTTTAAATGACAACTTAAAGTTAGATCTGCATGTGTCATTGACTCTTTATTGCATATATCAATGAAGATTCATTCGTGTCTGGCGTACCGCTTATGATTAGCAAACTGAGGCTGAATTTACGGTAAACGACGTTTCCCCTGACATCTGTTTCAAAACCCGCGTAACACAAATGTTAATGTGTTATTCGTTTTTTTCAGCTCACATAGGTTGACAGATTGTCTCTTGAGCCGACTCATTAACTCCTCCAGCCTCACCCAGACCGATGGACATCCCGCTCATTTGCGAACAGCGTCGATACTGACGCCAGCCAGATCACCTGATCCTTATGATACAGAAACATGTAACTATTGCAATGATAGTTGCTAAAAGGCATTATAAGTATTATATTCTAATCGAAGAGATTACTCTTTTTACCATTACATGAATTTCCTATAATCTTCACGTTGATTATAACTGATATTGTTCCAAATTTGATACAAATAAACCACGATTGTTGTTTGTACTTGCGTCTTGTTTGTCTTCACTACTGCCATTACAATGTCAACATACCAATTGAGAAATATGTCCAAGCGCTGGTGATCTAACTATACTACTCAAAATTTGATAAGGATCGTAGATATTTTTCTTAATAAAAAAAACAAAATAACTGCATAACTGGCAATATTGTGTTCAAGTGAAATCAAAAACGTCTCCAACACAAGTGCACGTGCATTTCATGCCATGGGAAATGCGTTTCACATCACAGTTCATGCTTTTGCTACCATTGCACGATTTCCAATCAGGCAACGGTGTCTGATTCATTCTGAAACTGTAAACTCAATTGAGTGTTTACACTACGTTTATCTACGCAATGCCCCCTCAACGTGTAAGGCGTCGCCTGACGACAGAACAACTGGGCAGATGTATTGGAATGCTTGATGCTGGCTATTCACAACGTGACGTTGCCAATGCACTAAACGTCAGCCAGAGCGTTGTAAGCAGGGCCTGGTCCCGACAGCAAAATTTTGGTACAGCAGCACACCGAGGTCGACAACCCAACGCCAAGATCATTTTGTGGCTCTTCAGGCACGACGTCATCCCTTCTGGACAGCAACCAGCCTACGTAACGACCTCCTGAACGCCTCGGGGGTGAATGTGTCCACTCAGACGATACGGAATCGTCTTCACAATGCAGGTCTCTACTCGAGAAGGGCATGTGTCCGAATCCCCCTGACTGTTCGACACCGGCGGGAGCGACTGGAATGGGCTGAAGATCATTTCACTTGGACACGGAACGATTGATTTCCAGTTCTGTTCACCGATGAGTCCAGGTATTGTTTGGACTTTACAGACAGGAGGCAGCGGGTGTGGCGACGACAACGTTAACGTTTCCATGATGCCAACATCAGTGAACATGACCGTTATGGTGGTGGTTCCATCATGGTCTGGGGTGGAATCAACAGAGATGGAAGGACAGATCTTCATGTCCTGGAGAGAGGAACAATGACGGGGGTGAGGTACCGGGATGAGATCCTCGATGTGTACGTCAGACCCTACGCTGGTGCTGTTGGCCCTGAGTTCATCCTGATGGATGATAACGCCCGTCCTCATCGCGCCAGGGTGGTTGAGCAGTACCTTGAGCAGGAGACAATTGTCCGCATGGATTGGCCAGCGCGCTCGCCGGACTTGAACCCGATTGAGCATGTCTGGAACATGCTGCAGGTTGCCCTTTCACGCCGTAGAGCACAACCCACGACTTTGGCAGAGCTCGGACATGCCCTCGTGGAAGAGTGGAACAACCTTCCCATTGGGAACATCCGGGTGCTTATTGACAGCATATCTCGACGTTGTCAGGCCGTCATTGATGCAAGGGGAGGTCGTACTCGATATTGACACTTCATCGACTAAGTGTAATGATGGACTATCCCTCATAACTGTGTAATTCTTTCTCTTGTTTGCTGTTAACATTTTTTAATGAAATGCCTTTTGGTGTTTGCAGATTTCAAACATTCCATATTGATACAAGTTCATGCCGTTCATGAATTTTCATTCATAACATGATTAAACACGTTTCTGAGTCAGAGTCATGTCTTTTGTTATGTTTGTGGTAACTTACACACATATCACCTAGTGATCCTTATCAAATTTTGAGTAGTATATAACAATTCGGGGTCTTGTCATCAAGATACACATGAGTGAGTGAGTGTGGTTTTACGCCGCTTATAGCAATAATCCAGCAATATCACGGCTTCACACATTGTACCCATGTCGGGAATCGAACCCAGGTTTTCGGCGTGACGAGCGAACGCTTTAACCACAAGGCTACCCGACCGCCCCTCATCAAGATACAAGATACGCTTAATATATTTCACGTCGGTTTTCACAGGCAACAATATAACATTAGCTCTGTAGAGCTACTATTCCTACAACAGGTTAAGAGAATACAAAATATAAGCAAGGATACATGTTCGTGTACATAGATATGTTTGATAATAAATCGCTTGTTCGAGCTTTATGTAAGTTCAGAGTGTCATTACACGTTTTCAATGTGTATTTTAGACATTGATGTCAAAAAAGAGAAGTTGCCATGGGTTTCTGTAAAAACTGCCAATTAGGCGAAATTGAGGATTAATTTCATGTTTTATTAGCATGTGATAAGTATGAACATCTAAGAGAAGTGTTTATTCCGAAGGTTAACAATAGGCATAAAAAACAAGATGTTAATGATCAGGGCCCCGTTCCACAAAGTGATCTTAGCGATAAGATGATCGTAATCCCCATACTTTAACATAGGCTTACGACAATCATAGCACTAAGATCGCTTTGTCTTATAAAATCCAAAAACTCTGCTGTTATCCGTTCACTAGCCATATTGTTGAAACATATATATCTATATCATGTATATCACGTGACTGAACAAATGAAACTAAAATGTTAAAAGTACAGAGGACCATGCTGCCATAAATACCGAACAACATGTCTGTCTGTGTCCACCTCTGTGTCTTATCCTTACTTCGTACTTCATCTTCTAAATGCCTATCGGGGGCGGTCGGGTAGCCTTGTGGTTAAAGCGTTCGCTCGTCACGCCGAAGACCCGGGTTCGAATCCCGACATGGGCACAATGTGTGAAGCCTATTACTGGTGTCCCCCGCCGAGATATTGCTGGAATATTGCTAAAAGTGGTGTAAAACCATACTCACTCACTCACTCTAAATGCCTATCAAAGAGGTTAAAAAGGATATTTATAACAGAGATGACTCAATGTACACGGGAAGCTAAAACATATTTACAGTAAAATACGAGGAGTATAAAGGAAATGAAAGAAAACCTCAGGGGAAAATCGTTTACCTTATAGAAAACAGATGACATCATTGGATGATTCCCACTGGACATACAATATATCGATTCTATTATTGCTTATAATATTATTCAATTCATTGTACCAGACTTTACGGACCCGTGAAGATTCCGGGGTAGAATAGGTCTTCAGCAACCCATGTTTGCCGTAAAAGGTGACTATGCTTGTCGTAAAAGGCGACTAACGGGATCGGGTGGTCAGGCTCGCTGACTTGGTTGATGCATGTCATCGATCCCAATTGCGTAAATCGATGCTCATGATATCAATCATTGGATTGTCTGGTCCAGACCGCCGTCATATAGCTGGAATATTGCTGAGTGCGGCGTAAAACAAAAAAATCAACCAATCATTCCATAGCGAAATATGACATTTGTCAACATCGCTGTTTATTAAAAATTGTTTAACATGATTAACACCACGTTTTGTTCCCCAATCATTTACAATTTAAAAGTTCACCATTAAACTAGGATAACATGCTGAAATCCCTTCATTCACGCACACCTTGCCTGCATTCAATACCAAAAAGACATTAATTTATTATGGGTTAAATACGGTAGGAGTTTGCCTGCCGCAGCCAGGTACATTGCACGTGAATGTGGTGTCACGAGGTCACGCGAGGAAGGTGACGTGTAGAGTTCACTGACTGTGTTGAACCATTCGAGGTCTTCGCATTACACAGGCGAGCATATTTTACATCTTGCAAAATATTGGCTCAAGAATTTGAGGTTACAAAGTATTGGAGTGTTTAGTTGGGCAAAGTTGAGCCGTTGGGCAAAGTTGAGCCTTTGGGCAAAATTGAGCCGTGGGGCAGATCCTTGTATTTGAATGGTACGATGTGTTTGGTATGCTGGTCAAGTTACAGTAGGGATCCAAAACTGAGCCAAGGAAAACGGATGAAAAAGCAGTCACAGATGAAGATTAATTTAAGATAAGTATATTATGATTATAATTTCAAACATTTCTGAATAACAACTGCAAAACTTGTTACATCACGTTTGCTTTGGTCACAATTTTAGTTGGGAATTGTATATTTCAGGTAACTGAAAAAAGGAGGCGGTTTTGACAGATTCGTTGATTCGACTTAAAAGACTGTTTACGAGTTTGACGAGTGTATTTATTTGTGATTGTTAAACCTGCTCGCTTGTCAGCTGCGGTAGGCATAACCCTTAAGATGCGTATGTTGTACGTTGTCGCCGGAGAAACATTGACGTCACTGTTGCGGCGAGAGGTTTACACAAGCTGACACACTGCATAAGGAAGCGAAGTTGATCACAAGGGTGGAAACTCAGAAACTGTGAATTGGCAGTGCAGGCTTTCCTCCATAGGTCGTAACGGATATCCGAGAAGAGGGTACAGTTGATCAGGAAATGGGTCTCGTCTTCAACTTGAAGTTCATCACAGAACTGACATATACGGTCATTAAGTGGGGTAATCGGTCGCCGGAATCTGCCGAGCTCAATTTCTAAAGGTAAAGTCGCACATCTCAATTTTGCAAGAACACTACGCACTTGTCTGTTCAGAATATTCCGGACATAAGACTCGACGTGTGCGGATGCCTTGAATAGCCTGTAGGTCCGCAGTTTGTTCCCATTGGCTAATCCCCTGTCAATCCATAGATCCATCCACCAAGAGTCAGCGTCGGCGGCAATGATACGGTCCCTAAGAACTTTGAAATCATTTTCAGCAATATTATACATGTCCAGATTACTTGAATCAAACCTTTTCAACAAAGACACAGCAGAATTTACCCATGATTTCCGGAAGCGTTTAGACCAGTTCACTATCACAGTAATCTTTCGATCAGATTCAAGAGATATTATTTTCTTCCACAGTCGTAATGTTTCTAAGTTTTGAAGTGTTATCGACGAAAGCCAGCCCATTTCGCCACGAACAGCTAGGTTGGGAGTTTTATTTCCGACGCCCAAGAAAAATCTGCAGGCGCGGTGTAAAACATTATTAATGCATCTAAATTCTCTTAAACCCCAGATCGCAGAGCCGTAAGATAAAATTGGTTGCACCAAATTACTGTACAATGTGTTGAAGACATCATACGCCATGCCTCCTACCGCTTTGAATTTACAAATGAGAACTCCCAAAGCTCTATTAGCCGACTTCGCAAGTTCCTTAGCACAATAATTCAGATCCAAGAGTTCTTGAAACCACAATCCCAAATATTTATAAGCGTGGGCAAAGCTGATCTTTTCCGTGCCAATAATAAACAACGCGCTCGACTTTTCCACACCTGTTGGTCGGAAGTGAACCACCTTCGTCTTGTCGATGTTTATCAGCAGACGCCACTTAGAGCACCACCTTGCGACGACGTCCATCATACGTTGTAAACTGGCTTCGTTTGGAGCAATCAAAGCAATATCGTCTGCGTAGACGAGTATACTTAGCATCGAGTCGCCAACACTGACGCCACACTGAAGAGAGTTAATTGCACTGGCCAGGTCGTTAATAAAAACTGCAAAAAGCGTAGGTGACAGGACACAACCTTGTCTCACCCCGGTGTTAACATTAAACAGGTCTGTTAAATATCCATTGACGCGGACTTGTCCTGTAGTGTTTTCATACATGGACGTAACAGCTTCATAGAATTTTCCGTCTATTCCTAGTTTACGGAGTTTGTACCATAGGCAGTCTCTGTTCACTATAATAATAAAACTGTGCACCGATTTCAAAATTTCGAGGCACGTGACCAGGACGGACATTATTAACACGTCATACACAAGCTATGGTAATCCAACTGCAATCACGCGCTAATTCTGTTTATTTGCATGAGTAACTCTACGCAAAGCAGACGTTTCCTAATGTACTACATCTATTTATCCACCTGTAATTTATTGTTTCTGCATTTCTTATTAGAATCGGAGCTTATCTGTAGAATATTATACCGGACATCACAAGTTCAGCTATTCCGGTGGAAAAACGGCTTTTAGTAAAGACTGTACAAAACGCTGCTTTTGATAAGTATATAACCATGTAAGTAGGGCTGGGTCGGGTAACTCGGGTCGGGTGGGAACTGAGCAGGACCCGGGTACCCACAGGACTACCCGGACCCGTGGTTAGTCACGTGATATATTGTTTTATGACCAAATTTATCTAAAACTCTATGGTCACACTACAAGTCACTAATGTTCCCATTTCTTTCTGACTATGCACGCATTGCTTCTGACTTTTATATGTTTGAAAAAAAGATAAAACTTCATGCAGTAAACTGTATGCATGACCAGATCGTTTTATACGTGTAGCTAAATACATTTTGCCAGGGCTACGGTCAAACCTTTCCCAATCGGACAGTTTGTACCTACCTCTTAGGACCTACAGCGGGTACCCGGGTAGGGTCAGGTAATAGCGGGGTGGGTACCCGGGTAGTAAATGTTGACTCGTCCCAGCTCTACATGTAAGCTCACGTCCAGGCGGAAACTGAAGTGAGCGGGTCAGACAGAAGCAAAATTCGGACAAACAAGTATTTCAAGAAAAGCTATACAACAAAGAGTGATGTCAGCTGCCCCCGACCAAGAGCACATAGAAGCGCAATGACCAAGTTTAGATGTGGAGTGGCGCCCCTCCGAATTGAAACCGGACGTTATGAAAATATTCCTTAAGAGAATAAACTGTGTTTTAACTGTATGAATATCATTGAAGATGAGAACCACACCCTCTTTATACAGATCAGGGCAGGGATCTCATCAAGGCTTGCTGGGAGGTATGGCCAGATTTCGACTTTTTAACAAAGAGAGTAATATTTAACCGTATTTTAGTCCACACTGATCTTATCTTTCACACTGCTAGAACCTGCCATGATATTTTAACACAGAGGCCGTTTATGCTGTAAAACTTGCTGACTTTTATAACTGTTTACCTGTACTTTTTAGCACATTTTGTATTTTACAATTAATATCTCTCATAAATCGCTGAGCGATTGGTTGTTTTTACATGTTTATATGAGTATGCATACGCTGTGGTATATGTCCATGTAACACAAGTGAGACAGAAATAAAACCTTCTTGCATGTAACGCTCTTCCTGATTCATCGAAGTCCCAAGCGCTTCCGGGAAAGTTTATATTGCCCCTTATCAGGCTACTGAAAACCGAAAAGGAATTAATTTGAATCACTGGGACTAATATTCCTCCTGCTGACATTGTGAGAAACCAAATCTTGATGTCTCGGAATGTTATTTCCAAAGAGCCATTGGGCAGCTTTTAGTTCCATATCAATCGCTATCTGATCCAGTGGCAGAGTTGCCCCAACAGTCTGATCCACTAGTACTGTGAGGGTTCCCTGTAGAAACTTGCCCCATGGGAAGATTGCCTAAACAATCTGATCCAGTAGGTTGGTTGTCTAAGCAATTTGGTCCACTGGTAAGGTTGCCCATACAATCTAGGTGCCGATGTACACAACAGTCTTAGCGCTAAGGTTGTCTTTAGTCTGTTTACGTATGGGAGGCACCCTGGTCCATAGGGAAGGTTGCCTACACAATCTGATCCTAAACAGTCTGGTCCACAAGGAGGGTTGCCCATACAATCTGGTCCATTGGGAGGGTTGCCTATACAATCTGGTCCACAGGGAGGGTTGCCTATACTATCTGGTCCTTAGGGAGGGTTGCCAAAACAATCTGGTCTACAGGGAGGGTTGCCCATACAATCTGGTCCACAAGGAGGGTTGCCTATACTATCTGGTCCATAGGGAGGGTTGCCAAAACAATCTGGTCCATAGGGAGGGCCATCGAAAATAACCAATCTTTAATAACAGCTACGGATGGCGGGGTGCCGTGATTGAAGTTTTCGCTCGTCACTCCAAAAGTCAAAGTACGATTCACCATGTGGGTCCAATGTGTGAAGCCCATTCTCTTTGTCTCTGTCGTGTCATGGCTGGAAAATAGCTAACATCGGCATAAAAGGATACTCACGTCTTCAGATTGGATAGTTAACCGGTAAGTTATTGTAAATATCTTTTCAAAGCATATAAATGCTATTTTCCCCAGTACCAACGGACTGGTTATTCCTCTCTTAATTATATCATACATGTACTAATTACTGATTCGTCTTTTTCAGAACAAATGGGTTAAAACGGGGACCAGGGCGCACCTTCCACCATAACCTTAACCCAGTTGTTTTATTTCTTTCAGTTGTTTATGTTGTCTGTCTTGAAACAACAAGGACGATAGGCTATAATTCGTTTCACTCTATTGAGTGAGTATGGTTTTACGCCACTTTTAGCAATATTCCAGCAATATCACGGCGGGGGACACCAGAAATGGGCTTCACACATTGTACCCATGTCGGGAATCGAACCCGGGTCTTCGGCGTGACGAGCGAACGCGAACCACTAGGCTACCCGACCGCCCCTATATGTAGAGTATAAGACTGTAGCGCCTTTTTACAGGTATTTATTTCTGTCATGTACAATATATACATATATATTTTCATTTATTGTTTCAAATTTGCCCGTGTTTGTTTGAAGAGTACATACACTTGTACCGACTGTTATCAGTGAAACATATACACACGCGCTAGAAAAGGTGCTACATATAATAAAATAATTTCCATGTGGAAATTAAAAATATATAATCAATTAACATTTTAAAATACACCAAGAAACATAACTGGTTCAACATGTTTTTATACAATTTCTTAAATATAAACGACAAAACCTTTTCCATATTCATAAGAATCCATAACGTCCATTGTTCAGTTCCAAATCTCATATTGTTCAGAAGACGGCCTAGGCCCAAGACACCCGAGAGTGATCTCAGCCTAGGCCCAAGTCACCCGAGAGTGATCTCAGCCTTGGCCCAAGTTACCCGAGAGTGATCTCAGCCTATGCCCAAATCACGCTAGAGTGATTTGAGTCGGGGATTGAGTTGGGCCTCCTTCACCGGGCTGACATGGCTTGTCAGTGACTCGATGTGGGCGGTCGATGTCTGCTCGGGTGGTAAGAAATGTAAACAAAATGGAAAACAAGAATAGGATAAGTGAAACCCACAGCCACATAAATATTTGGGTACATTTGATTTTATGGTTTTTCATAAAAAGGTTATAAGAGGGCAGTCGAGGGTTGATAACATGGTATGATATGACACCTTTCATATAATAATAACCCCTAAACATATATTGTATATCTGTAAAGCGTATATGTGTATATACATGTGTGTATTTCTTGCTTTAAATGCATAGCAATATTTCTCAATCTCCTGAAGATTAAAAAATAATATGTATATATCCAATGGCAGATGTCTACAGCTTTTTTGTAAGATGTTAAGCTTTTGGGTTTTCGGGAGTTTAATGGGTCTCATTTATTAGCAATGTCGGGACAAAATAGGTCCCTTCGCTTAACAGCATTCCCACCAAGTCGGACAGAGACAGGGTTGTTCCACTCAAGAAGTGATCAGTTTGGTTTGGACCAAATCAATTTAGATATGACGTGCACTGGGCTACTTTCAAACGAAGCGAAATCTGGGACCTTGCAAAGAAGTGGCCTGTCATTTTTGGCAAGGACCTTTCCGTAAGAACGTCTTCATCTCCAATCCGTCGGAATCGTTTGGTGAAATATCGGAACTAACATGACAATCATCAGTTAAATAAAGTATGATCGATTTGCCTATTTTACCAGGGATTCTGAAATCTTACATATATATAAACATTTATTTAACGAATGGACCGCCTCCGTGGAGCGTCCGCCCTCAGTGGGCAGTCCGGACGAGTACAAGCAGCCACAAACACACACACACACACACACACACACACACACACACACACACTAATCTTGAACACGAAGTTGAACCTCACATTTTACGAAGGACTAATCCATGTGTAAACTTCTTAACAGCATCGTTTTGCACATGGTTACCAAGTGTACACATTCCGCGACAAAATGACACAAAGTCAACAACACTTTTCTAAAATAAAAATAATAGCTCAAGAGCTACAGTTTATGTAATGATAAAGTTATTTAGACCAAACTTTGAAGTTATCGTACAGACAATGGTCTGCAGACATGGTGGGCAGGGATAAAGAATTAAAAGATGCATGAATTTTAAGCATTAAATAAATACTTGCAATATATTTGTTCCGTTCAGATGAAATGCTCTGTGTGTGAAAGTTCTTATTTGCCATTTCCTTTTACATTTAAGTAACAAACAAATTGCGGAAGCAATTTATATTCATTGTATCTCTGTTACCATGGTAAAATAATTTTCATTTTCAGTTTAGTCTTACAGATTCTTTAAGCCGACAGCCTCAGTAATCACTGGCGACTGCAATTTTGTTTAATTTCCTTGACATCAACACAATCATTTCATCGAATTCTCGTGCAGCAGCACCGCCGATTTCGGTTGCGTTTTGGGCTCTGCATTCTATCCGTTTCTGTCATTTTGTCTTTATCATCAATTAACTATAAGGATTTGTTTTGTGCTTTCCGCTTTCATCATATGTCTTTGTTTTTCTTTTAGATGATGTTGACTTGTATTTTGATTCTTAGTTTCCCTGTTTCCCTGTTTTTCATATTGAACATTAACAACATACAGGAACATCGCTCATAAACACACCAAATGTTTGTCTTCGTCAGCTGGAACATTTCACGACAGGGTCGGAACATTTTCACTGCAATTCTATGTATTTAATCCAGATATTTTTTCCGTGTCGGAACTAATTATGTCAGAACCAATACATTCTAACAGGGACCACCGTGATTCGTACCAGCGATTCATTAATCAAAATCTCTCAACAGTGTTGTTGTTGTTTTGTGGCTGCGTGGAGCTCGGGAATTCGCCACATGGCGGTGCCCTTTTCGATTTCACAGCACGTCATGGATGAAACCAGATAATTCTACCAAGAACAAGCATATTGCTCACAATTTGCGACTCTGTCGTTGATACTAAATGGTATTACTTCTACGTATTCGATTATTACATGTTGTTTTGCTCAATTTGATTCACAATTGTGTGAAAAATTGTCCAAATGTTATGAATGATTGACCATGTTGACATCACCGAAGAAATGGGAACATTGTCAAGTTTGTTTCGGTTCATGTTTCAGCTGCACAGTTTGTCACCTGTCACGTTGCACAGTGCTGAATATAGTTTTTTACAGGTAGGATATTGACTTTTACTCATGTTAGGTTACATTTCGTCTCGCATTGGTCATTGGTGTGTACTGTCTCAGTGTCTGTAGACATGGACGATCTTTGCCCATGGTCTAAACCAGAGACCATATATCGGTATATGTACGTCTATGTCTGAACATTTCGGAATTCCGTTTGTGAATTGAATGTTGTTTTTTGTATTTTCATATTCGTATGTACCACTGAATAATTCTCGCTGTTGTGGTTTGACTAACAAGGGGTTTTAGGATACCCAACAGCATCTTGCAGCTAAGGGCTGTTGATATGAGTGCAGAAGTGACGTGAAATGGTGTGTCTGTGTCTGTGTGCACACTTGTCTGGACTAATGCCAGCTTTACATTGCTAGCCCACTGAGGAACACAGCCAAACACTTCATAATCAATGACATGTACACTGGATACCCGATGACATGGACACTTGATACCTGATGACATGTACACTTGATACCCGATGACATGTACACTAGAGATGTCATGATACAGGACCCGTGAAGATCTGGGATAGAATAGGTCTTCAGCAACCCATGCTTGTCGTTAAAAGCAACTAAAGGGATCGGGTGGTCAGGCTCGCTGACTTGGTTGATGCATGTCATCGTATCCCAACTGCGTGGAGCTATGCTCATGATGTCGTGATATTGCTGGAATATTGCTAAAAGCGGCGTAAAACCATACTCACTCACTGTTTTTCTAAAAGAAATACAATTGTTTGATAAATTGTGATGTACAGAGTGTGTTATTTGATAAATTGGTAGTATATGATTTTTAACAATGATTGTTTGTAGCCCTCAATGGGGGCTGAAGTGTCAGATTGTCCCTCTGAGAGGGTGTCATGAGTCCTTGTCATTTAAAGACTATTTATCATGTTCCTATCTAACTTTGTTATAAACATAGAAAATTTGTCATTTTAACTTTTTTTGGTTAAAATTGCTACTCTTTCTTACTTCAGAATGCAGATGCATGAAGATCCAGGGTAGAATAGGACTTCAGCAACCCCTGCTTGCCGTAGAAGGCGACTAACGTAATCGGGTGGTCAGGCTCGTTGACTTTGTTGATGCATGTCATTGATCCAGATTGCTTTGATCGATGCTCATGATGTCAATCACTGAATTTTCTGGTCCAAACTTGATTATTTACAGACAGCTGTCACATAGCTGGATTATTGCTGAGTGCGGCGTTAAACAACAAACAATCTAGAATGCCAATCAAATAGTAAAACAGTAAAAAATAGTCTGGTACCACCATAGGTTAATAGTGTGATTAACAATTCACACTATTGTGATACAATGACAGAGCCAGGTACAGGGGACCTGTTCTGACCTAGACTCCCCACAGAAACCAGCCTAAAGCAGCATTGGATCCTACTCATTGTGTCAATGGTGGAATGAATTCATTCTTTCCTATGGTTTTCACACACTTATTCTAACTTTAAGGGGGGCACGGGTGGCCCAGTCGTCTAAGGCGCCGCGATTCGCTGTGCAGAGTTGCGTCCCTTGGGCACGCCAGAAACCTATGATTGTGGGTTCAAATCCCGGTTCGCCCCAATTATGTTTCTAGGTTTGTCAGCACCATACCCGTGCTCGTGGGTTTCACCGAAGTGGTAAACGTCTTAGACCTGCGTCACTTCGGGCTTTCCTCCCACATTAAGCTGACACGCCGTGATATAACTGGAATACTGTTAAAAGCGGCGTTAAACCCAACTCACTCACTCACTCTAACTTTAAGTCGAATTTGGCTGAGAGAAGTTGAAACATTTGAAAAAGTTGTTTTTCTTAGACAGAACCATGGACATCCTTAGCATGTTTGTATAGAAGGAGCCAGCAAGACTCCCAACACTGAATCACTCTGTTGCAGATGTGATTTACTACATCCTCGGACAACAGAGCGTGTCAAAGATCAATGTGCACCTAAGCCTGTCCCAGTACACCACTGATGACCCAGTCAGTATTGAGTAATTATTAGTGACGATATGGCTGAAATATTGCCGATGTGACTATAAATCTTAACTCACTCACTCAATTGAGTAATTAATTCTTTACAGCATGTGGATCTGGGTAATATAGGGAGGCTTCACTGTGGATTGGGGTAATAGAGGGAGGCTTCATTGTGGATCAGGGTAATATAGGGAGGCTTCACTGTGGATCCGGTTAATATAGGGAGGTTTCACTGTGGATCCGGGTAATAATATAGGGAGGCCTTACTGTGGATCGGGGTAATTATATAGGGAAGCTTCACTGGATCAGAGTAATATAGGCAGGCTTCACTGGATCAGGGTAATATAGGGAGGCTTCACTGTGGATCAGGGTAATATAGGGAGGCTTCACTCTGGATCGGGATAATATAGGGAGGCTTCACTGTGGATCAGGGTAATATAGAGGCTTCACTGTCAATTGGGGTAATAGAGGGAGGCTTCACTGTGAAAAAGGATAATATAGGGAGGCTTCACTGTGGATCGGGGTGATATAGGGAGGTATCACTGTGGATCGGGATAATATAGGGAGGCTTCACTGTGGATCGGGATAATATAGGGAGGCTTCTATCAGGGTAATTTTGGGAGGCTTCACTGGATCGGGGTAATTTTGGGAGGCCTCACCTGTTCACTGGATCGGGTAATAGAGGGAGGCTTCACTGTGGATCGGGGTAATATAGGGAGGCTTCACTGTGGAACGGGGTAATAGAGGGAGGCTTCACTGTGGATCGGGGATATATAGGGAGGCTTCACTGTGGATCAGGGTAATATAGGGAGGCATCACTGGATCGGGTAATAGAGGGAGGCTTCACTGTGGATCGGGGTAATATAGGGAGGCTTCACTGTGGAACGGGGTAATAGAGGGAGGCTTCACTGTGGATCGGGGATATATAGGGAGGCTTCACTGTGGAACGGGGTAATAGAGGGAGGCTTCACTGTGGATCGGGGATATATAGGGAGGCTTCACTGTGGATCGGGGTAATATAGGGAGGCATCACTGGATCAGGATAATTTAGGGAGGCTTCACTGTGGATCGGGGTAATATAGGGAGGCTGCACTGTGGACCGGGATTATGTGGGGGAGGCTTCACTGTGGATCGGGGTTATGTAGGGAGGCTTCACTGTGGATCAGGGTTATGTAGGGAGGCTTCACTGTGGATGGGGGTAATATAGGGAGGCTTCACTGTGGATCAGGGTAATATAGGGAGGATTCACTGTGGATCGGGGTAATATAGGGAGTAGACGGCACCTGCAGCAGAGTTTCAACTGGTGCTGGATATTGGATTTGTGGAGTTACTGGAATCACAAGAAGTCTGGGTCATCAATGGAGAATAACTTCTTCACTAGAGTGTGCAACCCTTCATGGTACCATCTGCGGGTAGAAGACGTGACTGCTGCTTTCTGGGCTGAGTGAGAAAAGTGTTGGTTATAAGCGATGTGACGAGTACTGTCTCAGTGGCTGCATAACGACTTCCATCCCTGTCAGCTTTTAGTGTTTGTTTATTATCATGATAACAGTCTTCTCCTTCCATTAATCATATAGGAAGGGTCATTTTGTGTGGCTGTTGATTTCAAGCTCACGAGCAGGACACATTTTGGTTTTTTTGTCTTATTCTGTCAACCACTTGTTCTGTATGCACACGGAACAGGAAGGTTAATTCATGGTCAGACATCCTGACATTCATTTACTGAGATATGAAAAAGTACCTGAGGACCTCTAAAAGCAGGGCTAGTACTCACTCACTCGGGTATTTTGTTTGTAATCTATCACAGAGCAGACAGAAAAAGAAATACCATATTCGACGTCACAAGCGCCCACAACGGTATTTGCTAATGTATTTGCTAGTGAACAATCCCAATTTGCACCCTTCCGATTGATCAATATACACAACACTTATTTATTCGTGCATAATACGCACTTGAATCCTTAAATGGGGGGCGATTAAATTCTGGAAAAATGAATGTCGTGTATAATACACACACTTTTCTTTTGTATCATTTCAGGCTGTCAGCATTAACCAAGAAATTTATGATCTTTCATCCCTTTCAACCAAAATTATATTCTATTAAGAGCCCCCCTATTTCTAATTTTGAGAGCTCCCTGGGCGCTTATTAAGTTGAATACAGTAGTTGTTGAAAATGTTCTTCAAGGTCTTTTGTGACGTTTGTCCCTGGGTTGTTGATCCATAAACTGAAGAATGTAATTATTATCTTTTCCCTTACTTTAAGAAAAGTGAGTTTGCCTGTCAGAATCGTATTTTGTTTCTCCAAATGGAGAAGTGTCATGACATAAGTATGTGTCAATGCATAAACTTTTATTGAGTTTGTGTCCCAAATTTAAAGACAGACATTTGTTGCTATTTAGGCAATTTGTGTGGCGACTACAGAACTAGTAAAACCTCTGCATATTGTGTTTATTATTAGATCAGAGGTTTCTGGTTTAAAAATTTGGAACAGGTCTCTCGGAAGTATATCAAGATGTGTTTGGTAATTATCTTTTGAAGGTATGGAGTATCTAAAAACTAAAGTGTGAGTAGCGTTTCCATGCTGACAATGCTATTTTGGAAAGACCTGCCACAACATAGAAATGGATTGATCTTCAATGGTGTGCATGTTTGCTTGAAATTAAATATCAACAGTTACAATGTTGGGACATGCCATTTTGATCATCATTCTCTACCTAAATATATAAATGATGTGTGTGAGTGCTATCCTCCATGAATATGACCTTGTATTAACTTATCTGGATTAAAGTTGAATATTTTCTCACTTGTTTTGGTATATCAACAAGTCATGTAAGACAAGCATCAGTTTTAGAAATACACATTTAGGGCTTCACACATTGTACCATGTCGGGAATCAAACCCATTTCTGCCGTGAATATTTCTAAAAGCAGCGTGTAACCAGGACTTTTACCCCAATTGCGTCAATCACTGGATTGTGTGGTGCAGACTGCTGGAATATTGCTGAGTTTGACACAGATGTTGCACAATGAAAGACCGCAAAAGCAATTTCAAGCTAGCAATGATCATTGGTTATGCAGTGTCTTTGTGATGCTCCTGCATCAAGATCAGCTGGTGGATGCTTTGAAGATGAAGCCAATATAATGGACATTTACAAAGAAATATTAGCGATGAAAACTAATAAAGTTAGATGCACACATGATGTAAGGGTGAACACTTAGCCAATATGAAATTAGCAAGCATTGGGCGATTTATGAATATGCTGCTGATACACATTCAGTTGCAAAAAGACGCTGGACAACCAATGATCATTGCTAGCTTGAAATTGCTTTTGCGGTCTTTTATTGTCCGTCTCACTCAGCAATGTTCCAGCTATGACGGCAGTCTGCACCAGACAAGCCAGTGACAGGCTTTAATGATTGACATGTATTAACCGAGCAGTCGCCTCTTATCGCAGCACTCGACAATATTACAGCTATATGGGCGGTGCCGGGGAGTGTGATGGAAAACAAAGAAGACTGGTGGCTGGCACACATTTATTCTGCTCAACTACACAAGATATTTAAAGTAACCTATAATTTGTCGACTTGGCACAATGATCCGTTATCCAGGCATGAGCATCGAGTTTGAAGATCCAGTGGTCAAAGTAATGAAGCTGTCTTACTCCATTGTGTCCAAGCAGCACTCGCCAACCAAACCACCTGTGATAAATTCCATGTACAAATCACACCAAAATGAGCAGGATTTATAATCAGATACTGGTACTGTTGGCACACTGTCTAGATTTTCCATTGAAGAATTACCAATGTCAAACTGATAATATGAAGGCGCACATCTGATTTTGATGTCAAAAGCCTATGGCCTAGCTCTTGAAATTTCCGTACTGCCCAGATAAGTGGCAAAGCTTGCCTCAATTTTTTACAACTTTTTTTAAGCATAACAAACAGGATAATCATTCTGCAAACGTACACCCACAAAATCCATTTTACTGGCTACTCTGAGCTCGTCAGGATGTGCTAAAACTTGGGCCTCAGTGAGATTAGAATTCCATACGTGTGACCCAGTAACAAAACCAAATCTGAATCATTGGCGACACATCTGAGCAGTGCAGCCTAACTTGCTCCCAGGAACAGGGTAATTCTGGACAGCTTCAGTACCCATTATTTCCGGGAGTCCTTCGCCATCACCTCTCAATTGAGAAACCAAAATTGCTCTCCACTATTCTTAAAGAAATGAAAGTTTCAGAGACGTTATACTTCACGTTACACCTAATCCCAATTTGAGCAAAGGTAAGACATGTATCCTGCCTAAATCCGTGTTGGTTTGTTGTTTAACGCCGCACTCGGCAATATTCCAGCTATATGATGGTCTGTAAATAATCGTGTCTGGACCAGACAATCCAGTGATTGACATCTTAAGCATTGATCCAATCGCAATGGCATACGATGTCATTCATCAACCAAGTCCGTGAGCCTGACCACCCGTCGCCATTTACGGCAAGCATGGGTTGCTGAAGACCTATTCTACCCCGGATCTTCACAGAGTACAAGCATGGGTTGCTGAAGACCTATTCTACCCCGGATCTTCACGGAGTACAAGCATGGGTTGCTGAAGACCTATTCTACCCCGGATCTTCACGGAGTACAAGCATGGGTTGCTGAAGACCTATTCTACCCCGGATCTTCACGGGCCCCTAAATTCCTGTACAGTATCCAGAGTAATCACAGTAGTTTGTTGATGGAATCCAAATGCAGGTTGAAGTTCTTAAGATGATAGTTTCATCATAGCAGATGGCGTTAGCTCGGAAGACTGATGAAAGGCCCTGTGGAAATAATTACAGAGTGAAGTTATACAACATTACGGTTAGAATCTTATATGATCACATAATACTTACTGATTATAATAACTAACTAGTTACCTTTACATATCTATGTATCTGCCTATTAATGATCATATCAGGCCGTGTCGGCTCAATGTGTGAGGAAAGCCTGAAGTGATGCAGATCTTAGACATTTACCACATTAGGGAAACCCACGAGCATGGGTACATGCTCAAGCACCATAACCCACTGTCATAGGATTCTGACATGTCCAAGGGAAGCAACTCAGTACATCGAATCACCCTCCGTGCACCAGATTAGACATAATGTATACTGACAAACAGGTTATATATGAAATTGATAATGATTACATTTAACCATACCTTGAGTGCATAACATGCAAAAATAGAATAAAATATAAGAAATAGCTCACCGTGTGTATAGCACCGAGTCCAATGACGTCAGTTATGCCAGGTATGTCGTTACCATGGCCACCCACCTGAAGGTAAATATAAGTAAATGTCAGTTCAAAGGAACTTTACATAAATATGTCAACAAAAAAGTTCGGTTTGATCTGCCATTCCATATCACACACTGCACAAGAAGTTTTATCCATCATCAAACTTGTGAACTGGTCCCCATGTTAGGTAAAGAACTTCCAATTTCTTTAAAGGTACATAGATAAAATATGTGTACACTATAAGTAACACACACACTTGAGAATGCTTTTCAAAAAGAGCAATTATAAACTTACATATGTGAAGCATTTTAGCAGACCTAGTAAGGGACAGACTCCGTGATGGCTAGCATTTTACCGGATTAAATAAATTGACATTGAAAGTTTTCAGGAAAAACTGGTTCAGACTCCAATGAAAGTGTAAAAGTGAGCTGACGAGTCACCCTGTTACTAAAAGCCCAGAGAAACAATAGTGCAGGCAAACACAATGGCAACAAAGAATAAAAGAAGTTATTATCCATAATAAGAGCCATGCATTCATGTTCTCCCAACTTCTAAATGCCCACCAAAGATTTCACGTTAGATTAAATTCTTGAACTAATACTAAGATTTAGGAACTTAAATAGTAACTGAAATTAAATACACTTTATAACATCTACATTATGATACTGCTGTATTTGTATTCACTGAACAATGGTACCAACTCACCAAGGGTGGTAAACTGGACTTTTATAGTCAGTTAATTAATACTATAAAATGACTTGTAAAACAGATCCTTAAAACAGATTTGGACTACAGAACATCATAGAAATGTTGATTTCAAATTCATCAGTGGTTTGAGAAGCTTTGTTTGAGTATGGAAATCAGTAGCTGCGTCTTGTACGTACAACAGTTGTGTCAACTTCTTCTATAAAATACTTCTTGAACGTTTGGTTGTAAATTAAGGACAAGTCCACGAAGTTCTGTCTTAAACTCAAACCAAATCCATTTCCTAATCGTTCTCGATGTATGCAGAAAATGTCATTTGCTCGTTGTAATGAACTGGCATATTAAAACCTCCCCCGACAGTGCAAGCTGTTTGGGGTTCCCAGAGCCACCCGAATTCTCTCCCTCTGAGTCGGGCATGCTGGCCTGACTCCGTGTGGCACACTCAACAAAAGCAAAAACTGTCATGAAAATGGAATACAAAGTCATTTTTTGACTTACAGGTTGGATTTTCATTTGTTGTATCTTCAAACGTTCTCCACCTGTCACCAAATGTAAGTGTTGTAAAGGCAGGCTGCCAGACGACACGCTAAACATTCCTTCAGATCGACCACACAGGACGGAAGACAAGGCTGATCTGCACATGCTGCACGGACGACCCGTTCACCATACTCGGCCCTGATTGGCCTATCTTGTCACGTGCCGTGGTCCACGGACAAAGCTTTGAAGTGACCCTGTCATAATGTTTACATCTCACAATAGATTGACACATAAATAACAGGTTTGTCCAACCACTGGAGCCATCAGTTACTTGGATCCCATCAGTAAATCTAGGGTCATGTTCAATAAACCACTGAATTCATGAAGCTGACACACGTTTCTGCACGGAGGCTTCTTGCCGGTGGGGTCGCCGAGTGGTTAAATCGTTTGCTCGTCAAGGAAAACCCAGGATTAAACCATAATACCCAGAAATACCCAATGGAGTGAGTGAGTGTGTTGAGTATGACGCCGCTTTCAACAGTATTCCAGTTATATCACGGCGTGTCAGCTTAATGTGGGAGGAAAGCCCGAAGTGATGCAGGTCTTTGACGTTTACCATTTCGGTGAAACCAACGAGCACAAGCACGAACACGAGCACGGGTATGGTGCTGACAAACCTAGACACATAATCGGGGCGAATACCCATAGGAATTGTTTATAAGAGTATTGTAACGGTTCTACAGCCTATGAAATTACTTATGAGTGTATTGTAACGGCACTGTAGCCAACGCTTTTACATATGAGAGTATTGTCGTGGTTCTGCAGTCAATGAAAGTACATATGGCAGTATTATAACGGCTCTGCAGTCAATGAAAGTACATATGGCAGTATTATAACGGCTCTGCAGTCAATGAAAGTACATATGGCAGTATTATAACGGCTCTGCAGTCAATGAAAGTACATATGGCAGTATTATAACGGCTCTGCAGTCAATGAAAGTACATATGGCAGTATTATAACGGTTCTGCAGCCAACGTTATTACATACGAGAGTATTATAACGGCTCTGCAGCCGAGGTTATTACATATTAGAGTGTTATAAGGGCTCTGCAGCCAGGGTTATTACATATGGGAGTGTTATATCGGCTCTGCAGCCAAGGTTATTACACATTAGAGTGTTATATCGGCTCTGCAGCCAAGGTTATTACACATTAGAGTGTTATATCGGCTCTGCAGCCAAGGTTATTACACATTAGAGTGTTATATCGGCTCTGCAGCCAAGGTTATTACACATTAGAGTGTTATATCGGCTCTGCAGCCAAGGTTATTACACATTAGAGTGTTATATCGGCTCTGCAGCCGCAGCACTGACCTGATGTATTATATCGGCTCTCCGACCAATGGAACTGGTCTTGGGTTGTTGAAACTTCGATGAGCAGGAAGGACATTGCATAACGACAAACTCCATTCTCATGACGGGAGTTCACCTGGAACACATGAAACAAACAAAATAACACAAAACATAAAGCATATCCATACATGTCCACGTCATGTTTAGCCTCCAGGTGTACCAGTTACTTGATAAAGCCAAACCCATGTATAGTAACTGTAGGAGTGGGAGAGGGAGAGGGAGAGGTAGAGGGAGAGGGAGAGGGAGAGGTAGAGGTAGAGGGAGCTGTATATGGTACAATAAAACAATGCAGGGAGAAGAAACCATGAGGGACGCAGTGTGGTTTATTTCATGATAAAACATTGTTCTACCATGACGTCATTTCTGGAGATTTGAACATGCGCTCGCAACTTGATGACGTCGTAAATTGGACGACGTTACTTTAAGGGGGAATTGTCCAACGAGTTGTTACCCGTAGATGTAGCCGGGCAACGGAGATAAACGCAATGGCAGAACGATCGTATCCAAAAGCGGGAGAGATATGACAATCAGTATTGGGAGAAAAGGTACAGTTATCGACGTGCAAATTATGAGAATATGCGGGAAAGACCAAATCGATCCCCCGCCCCCACCCCTTTTAATAAAATTGACTTGTCAGACATTGACGACGACAGATTCTATTCAGAGAGTCATCATTATGTAAATACGTGAAAATATGTTAACTTTAAAGCTTTTACATTTTATTAACATCCTTGAAGAGGCTGTACATAATAATGATATTTCATAATAAAAAAATAAACGATACGTGGTCGTTGTTTATCGTACAATAAAACACTGCATGATAGAAGAAACCAGAAACAATTTCCCTCTCATTCAAACTTCAACCGAAAAAAATATCATTTATTGGTGAAATTATCACGCACCTAAATCCTATTCACTGACACTATCTTGTCATGTACAGCGCATGACATTTGCATGTCCTGATAGGACGACCTTCACGTTGATGCAGATAGGTATAAGTATGTCAAACCTGATACAGTGTGACCATCAATGATCAATATCTTTTTAAAGACACACTACTTCAAACTTCAACCGAAAAAAATCTCATTTATTGGTGAAATTATCACGCACCTAAATCCTTTTCACTGACCGACTGACACTATCTTGTCATGGACAGCGCATTACATTTGCATGTCCTGATAGGATGACCTGCACGTTGATGCAGATAGGTATAAGTATGTCAAACCTGATACAGTGTGACCATCAATGATCAATATCTTTTCACACACAAGCATTCTTTGCATATTATACCGCTAATACCAGCTGTTTCTCGCACAGTATCGGAGGTCTGTTCACAACAATGGCGTGTCGTGGAATAGCAGTATTGGCTGTGTTGCTGTGGGCTACAACGAACACCTCTTCTTCATCTCCACAGCGCCCCAACATTGTGTTCATCGTAGCTGACGACCTAGGTAAGCTGGACTGATGATGATTAATGTCATGCTGAATTAATACGATACTCTCTCACAGCTTCTAAACCATAATTATTTGGCTTTCTGCTCAGCCCTTACTGTAATCATATCACTGATTCTCCCCTCAAAATTACATATTTTCAGAGACTAAGCGTTAGTCTAGAAATCTGACAATGTATGCACGCTTGTCGAGGATCCATCGATCCTTTGTTCACATTATTTGTTGCGATAAACCTCATTAAGACAGCAATACATTTTGCATTTCAATTATTTATTGGAGCTTTTTATCAACGTTTGTATGTACAATCTCGCATTGAAGGCACGTGATGCATGGTGAAACGCCATTTCGATTAAACAATGTAACAGCTGTTATGGCGATCACATATTATTGACGACTTGTTTCCTTATCTGTTTATTGTTTAACGCCTTTCTCAGCAATTTGCCAGCTGTATAACGCCCCGGGTACCCGTTGCAAACACATGCAAAGGCAAGTCAAACGTTCAGTTTAAAAACAACACGGGAACGTATGGTACCTGTCAATATAGGGAATTGCATCGGCCATAGTTCTTGTCACTGGTTCGTGCAATTGTGAAATGTCCCCTACATGTCTACCATAAAACGTTTTTAAAGCTTTGCTATTGATGTGAAGAATGTGTTTAGATTTAGATTTTTGAAGCTCAACATGAGAATGAAACCAAATATTATGGATGGCCTTTGCCACAGGTCAACCCATAAGCTCTTTCAACAGGTCCGTCCTATCCGCATATATGTAACAGGAAACTGGTGTTGATATGTGTAAGTTTGAACTGTTGACTGTTTAGTGAGTGAGTGAGAGAGTATGTTTTACGCCGCGTTTAGCAATAATATACAAGCAATATCACAACAAGGGACACCAGAAATGGGCTTCACACATTGTACCCGTGTCGGGCATCGAACCCGGGTCTCCGACGTGACGAGCGAACGCTTTAACCACTAGGTTACCCGACCGCCCCTGTGGACTGTTTCGAGGTGTGTTGCGTGTTGGTCGTAGTTATTAATATGGCATTTAGTTTTGTTATGTATCCTCCATATTGTCAGCGTGTTGTATTTCAGGCTGGAATGACGTTGGCTTTAGGAACCCTGACATCCTCTCCCCAAACATAGACAAGCTGGCCAGAGAAGGGGTCATCCTCAACAGTTCCTATGTCCAGCCTGTCTGTAGTCCGTATGTTGCTTTATGGCGCTACGTCACCATCTTTCATATTACACAGCCTTGTGCCTTTTCTCTACGGCATCGATGATGTCATTGTTAAAATATCCCCCATGATTACTGTCATAATTATTTTCTATAACGCTAGTAGATCCGGGGTTCATACCAAAAGACGTTAAAAGGTGGTACTTAATGTTACCCTGTCTGGCGCTCTGCATTAAGGTGCAATAATCTAGGACGCGACGTTAAAGCCAATTTGAACTCACCTCACCTTTTCTATGTGGCATCGATGATGTCATAGTAAAAGTATCCCCCATGATCACTGTCATAATTATTTTCTATAACGGTATAAGATCCGGGGTTCATACCAAAAGACGTTAAAAGGTGGTACTTATTGTTACCCTGTCTGGCGCTCTGCATTAAGCGCAATAATCTTGGACGCCACGTTAAACCCAATTTGAACTCACCTCACCTTTTCTATGTGGCATCGACGATGTCATAGTAGAAACATCTTTCATGATTACTGTTGAAATTAATTTTTATAACGTAGATGTAACAGTAGTAGTAGTAGTAGTAGTAGCAGCAGTATTAGTATTAGTAGCAGCAGCAACATTAAAATCAGTACTAGTAGCATCAGTAGTAGTAGCGGTAGTAGTAGTACTAGTTGCAGTATCAGTACACGTAACAGTAGTAGTAGTAGTAGTAGTAGTAGTAGTAGTAGCAGCAGAAGTAGTAGTAGTATTAGCAGCAGCAACAGTAGAAGCGGCACTAGTAGCATCAGCGGTGGTGGTAGTGGTAGTGGTAGTGGTAGTGGTAGTGGTAGTGGTAGCAGCAGTAGTCGCAGCAGTACAGGGTCTTCAGCAACCCATGCTTGCCCTGAAAGGTGACTATGCTTGTCGTAAGAGGCGACTAACGGGATGGGGTGGTCAGGCGTGGATCGATGCTCATAACGTCGATCACTGGATTGCGGCATTAAACCCCAAAACAAACAAACAAAACCTAGCAGCTGGAGTTGTAGCAGCGCTAGTAGTAATACATGTAGGAGTAGTAATAGCAGCAGCAGCAGCAGCAGCAGCAGCAGCAGCAGCAGCAGCAGTAGTTGGTTATTATTTCTGAATGTGTTGCTCCTCGTGTTTCAGATCTCGCAATGCTTTCATGACAGGTGTATATCCTTTCAAAGTGGGTCTTCAGGTAGGAAGTTTCATTTAGCTTGTGGTTACACGCATTTGATTTACCCACAAGCGTGATATTATATAAAAAGCAAGATAAGTAGGATGCTGACAACGAATAGTGAATAAGAGACACGAACACACATATTTAATGCATGTCCTGTTTGCGCCCTCGATGAGCTGTCTGAATACTTTGACACATTCTCTCTTGAATGATTCGTGTTGAACTCATTTGTTTGTTGCAGCACATAGTGATCTGGCAGTGGCAAAACGTCTGTTCCCCTTTGAACCACACCTTTCTGCCTCAAGTGTTGAAAGGCCTGGGCTACGCAACTCACATCGTGGGCAAGTTAGTGTCGGCGCATATGTCACCTTACTGAAACACTTGTAAAGACGTTCGCGCAATCGTAATGATTATCACCATTAATCCTTTCAGTCTTTTACCAGAGTCTCGTAATTCTACAATTATGTGACATATTGTTGCGTTTTAGTAAAGTAACACCTTGATCCACAAAAAGTTATGAATTTCTGTACTCCTTATCTATTTGGCACTTTTATGGTTCAACGGTTTTTTAACGAAACACAATTTTCGGTTCTTGTTTCCAAGATGGCATCTCGGCTTCTGCAACTGGAACTGCACGCCCACCTTCCGAGGCTTCGACAGCTTCTTCGGCTACTACAACTCTCGCGAGGACTACTACAGCCATAAACTGTGTAAGTACAACATAGATTTAGTTACTACTCGATTTTAGAGTGAAGGTCAAACATCATTCACCTTTAATATTGGACGAGAGGGGCGTCACGTGACCTTAAAGGTGAAGGATACATGTTTATGTTCAAATGTCTTTTTGACGAGACTGGTTTTCATAATGACGTAAACATCGCCACTTTCACATTCCCGGGAAACCCCTGGGCATTCCCTACTACGAACACAAATTGCTGTTGTTTAAGTTCTCACACATATACATGATTGAAAGATTGTGTTATTGATTGTCATTGGTGATTGTTGGTTTGTGATCAGCTATGACAGGCATATCTCACTGGAAAGATGCTGAAGATAATATAAGCCACCCTTCGTATTCATCAACCTTCAGCTCTGTAGTTTGAATACTTCATGGTGGTGTTAGGATTGGTCTCCAAGGTCGGTGGGATACCCGAAGACCCGGGTTCGATGGGAACAATGTGCGAAGCCCATTTCTGGTGTCTGTGATATTGCTGGAATATTCCTGAAAGCGGCGTAAAACCATACTCACTCACGCTGGTGTCCCCACCCCAACCCCCGACGTGATATTGCTGGAATATTGCTGAAAGCGACATGAATGAACCCGTGCAATCCCAACAAAGTCACAGTCAATTTTACGCCCCCCACCCCTCCTCTTGTAATTTTAATGAGCATCCAACGTCTGTAAAACATCTCATGTGTTCACAATATCTACATGCATGCGAAACATGTACTTGTTTGAGTGTAGACGAAGTTGTCTGGACTTTGCCGCTGACCCCGATGCATGTTTTACAGCAGGGTATTTGGACTTCCGGGATGACCAGGAAGCTGTGTGGCAGTACGAAGGCCAGTATTCTGCGGTATGTGTGTATGACGTCACTCATGTGATGACATGAAATACCATGTTTATATGACGAAATAATACCCTCATTGTTGTCATACACAGTTCTACAGTTTAATGTACTTTTGTGCAGTATCTCATAGTTAGTGAGAGCTCATAAATCTTAGAAAATCATAGGATATATTATTTAATGATATTTCATACAAAAGGGTATTATGTTAATACACACTTTCGTACAAAGTTCGACTTTGGTTTCCAGAACCTGTACTCCCAGAAGATTGTCAGTGTTATTGAAAAACATGACAAGAGCCAACCATTGTTCCTCTATCTGCCGTTCCAGTCTGTGCACTCTCCAACACAGGTACTGTGTCACCCACAGGTACACTGACATAGACACACAGGTACACTGACACAGACACACAGGTACACTGACACAGGTACACTGACACAGACACACAGGTACACTGACATAGACACAGACATAGACACACAGGTACACTGACACAGACACACAGGTACACTGACACAGGTACACTGACACAGACACACAGGTACACTGACACAGACACAGACATAGACACACAGGTACACAGACATAGACACACAGGTACACAGACACAGGTACACTGACACAGACACACAGGTACACTGACACAGACACAGACACACAGGTACACAGACACAGGTACACTGACACAGACACACAGGTACACTGACACAGACACAGACACACAGGTACACTGACACAGACACACAGGTACACTGACACAGACACACAGGTACACTGACACAGACACACAGGTACACTGACACAGACACAGACACAGACACACAGGTACACTGACACAGGTACACTGACACAGACACACAGGTACACTGACACAGACACAGACAGACACACAGGTACACAGACATAGACACACAGGTACACTGACATAGACACACTGGTACACAGACATAGACACACAGGTACACTGCCACAGACACACTGGTACACTGACACAGACACACAGGTACACTGACACAGACACACAGGTACACTGACACAGACACAGACACACAGGTTCGCTGACACAGACACACAGGTACACAGACATAGACACACAGGTACACTGACATAGACACAAACAAACAGGTACACTGACACAGACACAGACACACAGGTAAGTGACACAGACACAGACACACAGGTACACTGACACAGACACACAGGTACACTGACACAGACGCACATGTACACTGACACAGACACACAGGTACACTGACACAGACACACAGGTACACAGACACAGACACACAGGTACACTGACACAGACACACATGTACACTGACACAGACACACAGGTACACTGACACAGACGCACATGTACACTGACACAGACACACAGGTACACTGACACAGACGCACATGTACACTGACATAGACACACAGACACACAGGTACACTGACACAGACACACAGACACACAGGTACACTGACACAGACACACAGGTACACTGACACAGACACACAGGTACACTGACACAGACGCACATGTACACTGACACAGACACACAGACATACAGGTACACTGACACAGACACACAGGTACACAGACACAGACACACAGGTACACTGACACAGACACACAGGTACACTGACACAGACACACAGGTACACTGACACAGACACACAGGTAAGTGACTGTATTTTGAATGTCACATTCACAAATCAAGCTAAAGATTTCGTGAGTATCCCCTCCACGTTCTCCATGCGTCCTTGACAGATTACTTCTGATCAAGTAGCTGGTGATCCACAGTAACTGCCGAGGAGCTGTTTTGGTGAAACTTGCATATTTAAATTCTAATCTCAAGGCACTCTATCTGGTTATAAGGCCACACGAGACGGACGTGTAAGCAGTAGAGCCCAGGAAGGCACATAACACAGTTCTGAACCCACAGATTTCCCCGAAGGGACCCCATCACTTTGAATCTTGCAGTCAAGTCTGAAGACATTCTGATACAAGAAGGACATGGGTGCTATGTGTCGCTATTATTATCTGTTTAATAACAGCAGGAATGATTAATATCATCCCACAAAGCGTTAATTGTGATTCTCTTCCCATGTTGTACAGGCTCCCGAACGCTATGTTAATCTGTACAAGAATGTTAACAACAAAGGAAGGCGGGTTTTCAGCGGTACGTATCATGTTCCGTAAATGCTCTATCATTTCAAAGATTGATCACTGCAATGGTCTGCGAGGAATTGGTATGGCGTTTAGGGAAGATAGGACATATTTAGACTACTTGTTCAATAAGTTGTATGACATGACGTCCCCAAAATATTTTAACATACAGAAATGGAAGTTCACTATTTTAATGACGTTCCAGGCAGCTTCAATCAAAGAGACGTCTTGTCTACTGAACTCTTTTTATGTTATTGTTGTATCCATCAGGAATGGTCTCTGCTCTGGATGAAGCGATTGGCAACGTAACCGCTGCTCTCAAACAACGTGGTCTCTATGACAACACACTGTTTCTCTTGACGACGGATGTGAGTTGCATATTTCTGTAGTGTCATATACACTTCTCTTACACTTGTTTCGGCAATTAGTACCACGAACCCTCATTAGTCTAGACTCCGTTATGACGGAAACTCAACGTTCCAGACGATTCACATCAAGAAGGTCAAACATTCTACAATGGTGAGGTGAGGTGAAATGGGTTTGACGTCGCGTGCAAGATTATTGCACTTATAAAGCGACGTAAATGCCATACATAGGTATATGCTGTACATAGGTAAACGCTGTAGGTAGGTAAATGCTGTACTTCGGTAAATGCTGTACCTAGGCAAATGCTATGCGTAAGCAAATGCTGTACGTAGGTAAATGCTATACTCAGGTAAATGCTGTACTTCAGGTAAATGCTATACTCAGGTAAATGCTGTACTCAGGTAAATGCTGTACTCAGGTAAATGCTGTACTCAGGTAAACGCTGTACGTAGGTAAATGCTGTACGTAGGTAAATGCTATACTTACGTAAATGCTGTACTCAGGTAAATGCTGTACTCAGGTAAACGCTGTACGTAGGTAAATGCTGTACGTAGGTAAATGCTGTACTCAGGTAAATGCTATACGTAGGTAAATGCTGTACGTAGGTAAATGCTGTACTCAGGTAAATGCTGTACTCAGGTAAATGCTATACTCAGGTAAATGCTGTACTCAGGTAAATGCTGTACGTAGGTAAATGCTATACGTAGGTAAATGCTGTACTCAGGTAAATGCTGTACGTAGGTAAATGCCATACTCAGGTAAATGCTGTACGTAGGTAAATGCTGTACTCAGGTAAATGCTGTACCTAGGTAAATGCTATACTCAGGTAAATGCTGTACTCAGGTAAATGCTGTACGTAGGTAAATGCTATACTCAGGTAAATGCTGTACTCAGGTAAATGCTGTACTCAGGTAAATGCTATACGTAGGTAAATGCTGTACTCAGGTAAATGCTACACGTAGGTAAATGCTGTACTCAGGTAAATGCTGTACGTAGGTAAATGCTATACTCAGGTAAATGCTGTACTCAGGTAAATGCTGTACTTACGTAAATGCTATACTTCGGTAAATGCCATACTCAGGTAAATGCTATACTTCAGTAAATGCTATACACAGGTAAATGCTATACACAGGTAAATGCTATACACAGGTAAAAGCTATACACAGGTAAATGCTATACGTTTTGGGGTGGAGAGAAAACAGATATGAACATACTGCGATACACAAAACACAATGTTGACCTTGACTGCACACAGTTCCTTATTTCAGTCACATTTCCAGAAGGTTTCGATCAAACTGAAATATGACTTTTCATTGTGTGTATACTACATGTTACATGCTGCCAGAATGGAGCCGAGATCTTCAGCCACGGCAACAACTGGCCCCTGAGAGGGGGGAAACATTCCATCTGGGAGGGGGGCACGAGGGGGACGGCGTTCCTGCACGGGGCGGGGCTCAAGAAGACTGGCTACACCTATAACGGGTTAGATGGACTGTTTGTAGTATTGATGTTGGGCTGTCTTTATTGTTTTGTTTGATTCTCAGTCGAATGCTGAGCATCAGAGGGAGAGTCGATCGGAATAAACCTAATATTGTCCTTGCCAGTTTCATGTGACGTAGTTCCAACTTAGAGGACTTGCTTGTCAAGTAACATGTATAGCATTCATTCATTTCTAAATGTCAACTTTATCAGGTCACAAGATAAGCATATTATTGGTCCAGTAGCGACAAGTGTTCATTTATTACGCCTTTTTCCCGTACATCGTCACGCTCTTTCTCTGAAAACCATAGTATCCTTGAGGCAGACTGCACTTTTAAATAAGTTCCGACATAAAGTGTTCTTTCACACGAAAGATAAAAACAGAATCTCATCATAAAAATGTTCAGATATGTTCAGATAAATACAGTGCATGTATTTGTAGATAAAGAAGTATCAAATGTTTTCGGATAAAAACAGTATCTCATCATATACTTTCGGATAAAAACGGGACATGTATCGCATCATATTTTTCATCACTAAATAATGAATTAACTCAGCTGACCTACTTGTAATCGTAAAACGAACATATATAATGATGGTTTGCATTAAAGGTTCCAAATGAACTCATTTACTAGGGAGAGGAATTCCTCTTAGGTCCTCAGCGGTAGAAACTAACAGTTTCAGTCCACTAGTCCTTATAATGATAGCATATAGCAAAACCTTTAAAAATGTAAAAAATTCTACTAGTCCTTAGGATACCTTTACTATTGGGCAGTTTGGCAAGGACTATAGGACTAGTGCCAATTTCTAACCCTGCTATGCAATACTCTAACATCGTCATCATGCTGGTATTATTGTCCCTGCTCACAGAATGATCCATGCAGTAGACTGGATGCCGACTCTCATCTCTGCTGCAGGGGGCACCCCAGGTGAGGGAACATATTTTGTACCATGGTGGTAAACTTGACCTTTATCGCTTTGGGCTTTGTTGTTTCATCAAACAGAGACTCGGTGATATAACTGACACAATGTTGTTTAAAGCCGCTGTATTTTCAGCATCGTACCGTGCTTGTTGGGTTCACCAAATCTATAAAACTGTATCACGTCATGCTTTCCTTCAATAATAGTGAGTTAGTTGGGTTGTACACCGCTTTTAACAGTATTCCAGTTTTCTCACGGCGTGTCAGCTTAATGTGGAAGGAAAGTGATACAGGTCTTAGACGTTTACCACTTCGGTGTAACCCACGAGTGCCGGTATGGTGCTGACAAACCTTGAAACATAATCGGGGCGAATATGGATTCCAACCCACAATCATAAGTTTCTGGTGTGCACAAGGGGCGCAACTCATCACAGCGAATTGCGGCGCCTGAGACGACTGGGTCACTGTGCCCCCTCCTCCAACAGTAGTGAGTGAGTATGGTTTTACGCCGCTTTTATCAATATTCCAGCAATATCACGGCGGGGAACACCAGAAATGGGCTTCACACATTGTACCCATGTCGGGAATCGAACCAGTCGGCGTGACGAGCGTACGCTTTAACCACTAGGCTTTGATAAACTGAGAATCAATATGACGGCGAATATTGGTTTCGAACCCACGAAGTTTCTGACGCGACCAAGGAACGCAACTCTGCTCAGTTTTGGACGACCGGGGGGCACCAGTGTCCCTCCCCTCATCTTATTTATAAACAATCAATGAGGATTTCAATTAGGTTTGGTTTGTTTGTTGTTTTACGCTGCATCCAGCAATATTCCACGCTTTATAATGGCGGTCTGTAAATAATCGAGTCTCGACCAGACAATTACCTACCTTGTTGAAGCGTCTGTAAAATATATCTTTAGTCCAGTGTATGGAATCTAACATGACTACAAAAGATCAGCGATGACGTGAAATAGTTATATGTTTAATGTCTCTTATTTATTTTAGCTTTTCCTATAAAGTAAAGGGTACAATAGATCAGAGATGACGTGAAATAATTATATTTTTGATGTCTTTTATTTTTTTTATCTTTTCCTATAAAGTATAGGATACAAAAGATCAGAAATGACGTGAAATAATTATATTTATTGTATGTCTTATCTATTTCATCTTTTCCTTTAAAGTAAAGGGTATCGATGGGATTGATCAGTGGCAAGCTGTTAGCACAGGAGGACCCTCGAAGAGGTCAGAGTTCATCTACAATCTAGACGACTACGTCATACCACGAGAAGGGCAAGCAGGCATAAGGTGAGTGGGTGAGTGAGTGAGTGAGTTTGGTTTAACGCCACTTTGACCGGTGTTTCTGTTCTGTCATGGCGTGTCAGCTTGATGTGGAGGGAAAGCCTGAAGTGATGCAGGTCCTGGACTTTTACCACCATGGTGTAACACACGAGTACCGGTATTTGGCTGACAGACCTCGATTACAGGTTTCTGGCGCACCCTGGCATGAGGTAAAGGTGTGGATGTGTTTACTGCAGTTTTCTACAACTGCATATTATTGTCTTGGCTTTAAACAGGAAAAGATAGATTGTAATGGATAGAGCGTCTGCCCTGGGAATGGTGAAGTGAAATGGTCTATAACGTCGCGTTCAAGATAATTGCATTGTATGCGTGCGTGCGTGAGCTCTTGTTCTAATCCGGACTTATTCCAATTTCACAGTGCTTTGCCCACTAATATACCATCATGCCGCAGTTTAACATGAATATCCCACTCAGACACAGTATACTGACTCCGAGCGGACCAGTCCTTGTTTTAGCCCCTTAAAGCCGAACGCCAGACAGGGTAACAACAAGTACCAGCTTTTAACATCTTCTGGTGCGATACGGCCGGGGATCGAACCCGGACCTTCCGCTCTCTGGGCAGACGCTTTACCATTAGTCCAGGAGGTTGCTGGTTCTATCCCCAGGCAGCATTATACCAAAACATTTGCTTGAGTGAGTATGGTTTTACACCGCTTTTAGCAATATTCCAGCAATATCACTACGGGGGACACCAAAAATGAGCTTCACACATTGTACCCATGTTGGGAATCGAACCCATGTCTTCGGCGTGATGAGTGAACGCTTTAACCACTAGGCTACCCGAACACCCCTAATATCGTTCAGTAGCTGTACGAGTGAACACTTTAACCACTAGGCTACCCGACCACCCCTAATATCGTTAAGTAGCTGAACGAGTGAATGCTTTAACCACTAGGCTACCCGACCACCGCTAATATCGTTAAGTAGCTGTACGAGTGAACGCTTGAACCACTAGGCTACCCGACCACCCCTGATATCGTTAAGTAGCTGTACGAGTGAACCTTTTAACCACTAGGCTACCCGACCACCCCTGATATCGTTCAGTAGCTGTACGAGTGAACGCTATAACAACTAGGCTATCCGACCACCCCTGATATCATAAAGTAGCTGTACGAGTGAACGCTATAACCACTAGGCTATCCGACCACCCCTGATATCATAAAGTAGCTGTACGAGTGAACGCGAACCCCATTTCAATTCACCACATCTGATACCTGTTAAACACCATATTCCATTTAGGCATGCTGTTAGGCCTCGTCATCGGTTAACGCTGCCAAGAACATTTTTACAGATTACAATTAACATGTAATAATTGAATGTATGGAACACAACAGCTGTGGGACTGGCCTCTGGTGGTTGGTATGCTGTAAGAATAACGCAATCACCACACCTTTCGCTTTCATATCAACGGCGATGCCATCTTTTATCATGAGCGCGCACAGAGGGAAACAAGCAGCCTCAATAGCCGTGTCTTTGCAGGATGGGGGACTATAAGTTGTTGCTGGGATACCCCGGAACTCAGGATGGATGGCATCGTCCCATGAATAACACCAAGGATGACATATACGAGAAACACCTGTACGACCCTCAGGGAAAGGAGACACACTTGTTCAACCTCAAAGGTACACAGATCCGAGTCCAAATGTTGAACCAATTTGTCAAGTACGATAAGCACAAATCACCCATGGACTGAAAAACTGAAATATGAATAACACACCAACGTAACCTATGTGGCTTGACGTCCCTGAAGTAAACCGAATGAAAAATACAATGTTTAATATTTTGTTCATATTTAAACCTAGAAAATAGTAAAATGTCTCTTAGTACATATTTCCACTTAAATAGACATTTAAAAATCGTATCCTCTATGTTTATTTGTTGTTAATTGCCGCTCTCAGTAATATTCAAGCTATATGACGGCAGTCTGTAAATAATCGAGTCTGGATCAGACAATCCAGTGAATGACATCATGAACATCGATCCATGCAATTGCGACATGATGACATGCATCAACCAGGTCAGCAAAAATGACCACACGATCCCGTTAGTCGCCTCTTACGACAAGCATAGTCTCCCTTTACGGCAAACATGGGTTGCTGAAGACCTATTCTGACCCGGATCTTCACGGGGAGACAAGCATGGGTTGCTGAAGACCTATTCTACCCCGGATCTTCACGGGTCCGTATCCCCTATGAATGTTCTGACGACACACGTGGGATTGGTGGTGTGTGTAACAGCTCTGTAAATGTAAATGTGATTCGATGCCGTCCGCGTCATATCATACAAAATTTGGCGCTTGGCATTAAAGGAATGAGATGAGGTGAAATTGGGTTTAACGTCGCATCCAGATTTACTGCACGTATATAGCGACATACATGCACACGTGTGTGTGTGTACTAGTCCGGACTGATGCTGATTAATCACTGAGATACCATGCCGCAGTTTAACATGAATACCCAACTCAGGGGCACTATACTGAATCCAAGCCGACCAGTCCTTGTTTTAGCCCCTTAATGCAAAACAACAGGCAGGGTAACAACAAGTACCACCTTTTAACGTCTTTTGGAATGACGGCCCTTCCGCTCTCTCGGCGGACGCTCTACTCTGAGACCACGGAGGCGGTCCCTGAAGGGATAACACAAGGATTGGTATCTTAGTGGAGTAGCACTGTCATACTGGCATAGATCCCGTCTAGTACAAGCATTTCTATGGCCTAAACATACAATGTCAAGAATAAACCATGTTGATTGGTTGAGCTTAGAATGTCAGTATTTCCTTCTGTGGTCACGATGAATCAGGTATGATTTGGTATGTGATCTGTCAATATATTGAAACTTACCAGTAATTATAAGAAATAACTGATAAATGATTTGTCAAAACACATAACAAGCAGTTCATGACCATTATTCTCATTTATGCAAATTGTGTGAGCGGCGGGTTCTACTGGGAGAGCAGGACATGCTCACCCTTTCGTGAATGCCTTGTGTCATCACTGCTTTTCAGTGATCCTTAAATCTCATTTTCAGTACCATTTACGCCCAAAGGAATCTGTTTCGGCAAAAAATCGACTTTATTGCTTCACATAATAACCTCAGAAACAATATCAACAACGTTTCTCTGTTTATGTATTTAAACCAGTTGACCTAAAGAACCGTTTTCACTTTCTCAGATGATCCCCTGGAAAAACATGATCTTGCAGAAGCCATGCCAGAAATGGTTGCTAAGCTACGAGAACGCCTTCTTGAATATAAGAGACAAATGGTTCCAGCCAACTACCCTGGCCCTGACCCAAAAGGGGACCCCAAGAGATACAACAACACATGGACGCCAGGGTGGTGCTGACGTCATCGGGAGTACTGTATGGCGTCATCGGGAGTACTGTATGACTTCATCGGGAAGTACTGTATGACGTTATTGGGAGTATTGTATGACTTCATCGAGAGTATTGTATGACGTTACCGGGAGTACTGTATGACGTCATCATCATTGTATTGAACAATAGTGGGAACCTACGCCATGTGCGTGCCCAATGCAGTCAGTGTTTCACTTCACTTGTAACTACTAGCAAAGAAGGTCGCCATGCAATAAAAATACATTATATCTGTCTATAAATTTGTACAGAGTTCACAAATGTATTTTGCTTCAACGTTTTTATTTTTATAATGCTTTGCGCTTGTCATTATTTAGGGCTCTTGTGTTTAAAGGATGATCTAATATCGATGAAGCCAAGATGCAAATTGTGTTTTTTTATGCTGTGAATAAATATTTCCATTACGTGTTTGTACATTTTGTGCTCAAGTCCACCTCCAAACACATGGAATGAGATTCGAACCGGTACACCACTGTGTTTGATTACCTCATGTTGTCACAGTGCGATGTCATATAGGTAACCACTCTGTCCCTTAAGTCACCTCTAACGACAAGCATAGAGTGCTGGGGACCTATATTCTTACCCGGAATCCCTACGATAGCGACGAGGGTGTTCATGGCCAATTGGATACCACAAGGGTCAACAGTCCTTTTTCTGATGGAAGACGGTATTCAAGTCAGTGAGGCATTGACGATAATGTTAAATGGGTTTCATATGGTATACCCTGAAACTAAGGATGGGAGTGTTCAACTGAGTGAGTGAGTGAGTGAGTTGGGTTTAACGCAGCCTTGAACAATATTCCAGTAAAGTCGCGACGATTCAGCTTCAGTGGAGGAAAGCACGAAACGATGCAGATCTTAGACATTCACCACTTTGGTGAAACTTACAAGCACGGGTCGGATGCTGACCTACAACCATAATCGCGGTTAACCGGGATTTGAACCCACACTCAGAGGTTTCTGGCGAATGTAACATGTCTAAAATGAGGACTTCTAGTTTTACTTGTTTAACTCTTCTTTCAAAGAAACTACAGATTAAATTATCCTTGGAGGTAATGAATGCAATTGATGCAGGCAAGTGTTCAATGATCGTATGACCTTTTACAATCACAATACTGTGAAGTCTCGTCCTCAAAAGTTCATTCGCTGTTTGTCGGGACGGGAGACCATGGCAGGGAATTAATCGCTCTTGGCCAGACGTAAGTTGTAGGGTTAAGAAGCAACTCTCATTAACTGCGTACTAAAGGTACCACGTTGAGAAGAAAACTAGGGGCACTCTAGACGTCTAGACTCCTTCAGATGATATCATACTACCCCTCCAGCCCAACAAGCCTACCTTTGACACTTAAATAATTGCACAGCATGTTATTTCTATGATGGTGTTGATAATCGCCCATGGGCAGGTAATGTTTTATCTGTCATTGACAAAGTAGTGAATAAATCGACAGAACATTCTCCATATTTATCAGAAAACTGTGGTTAAAGCAGAATCAACTGTACGACCGTAATAATAATACTAATATGAATAATAATAAGAACAGCATAAACAACTTGTTGAGGGCGTCATGGAAAATGATGAATACAAAATTCTTTGGAAAAGGCCCTAGTACAGCCTCATGAGTATCCAGGCCAACAATCCCTAATTTTGTCCTTTATGATAAATCCAATGCAATCATTTACATTATTGAATTTTCTGTCCTTTTGACACTAATGTGATTGACATATTTAGGAAATGCATGGCAAACATGCGCACCTCACCTTCTAAATATCACGCTTGCATCCCAAGTCCTAAGTTGTCTGATTCCCCATCGAACCGTGGGTTGTCTGGTTCAAGAGCGAGCGCTTTAACATCTACTACACCGCCGCAATCTTCCAGTTCCATTTGTATGGCGGTGACCTGACCTGTAAACAGAGTATGGGTCACCATGATCCGCAGCCTACGACATCGGATACGATGGCATATAGTCAACCAGATCCTAGAGTCTAACCATGATTCTTTGGGTTTTAAGATATGGCTGGGGAACTATGGTCTGAAAAGAATCTGAAAAGCCATTGTCAAACAGTAATATGCCATTCAAATGAAGTTAAAGAACGACCGATTCTTTCATATTACTACAGCTAATCTGTCATGGAAACAAAGAACACCAACCTTTCTTTCATATCACTACAGCAAATCTGTCATGGACAGTGATATGAAAGAATCGGGTACTCTTTAGCCTCTGGAGTTGTAAGTACTGACAGAGTAACTATAGTGATATGAAAGAATCGGGTACTCTTTAGCCTCTGGAGTTGTAAGTACTGACAGTGTAACTATGGTGATATGAAAGAACCGGGTACTCTTAAGCCTCTGGAGTAAGTACATGCTGCTGAAACTTGTGTTCTCAAATTTGAAGCGGCCGTTAAATATCTATTCCGCCTCGCAATACCTGTTGCGCGTTAGTTTTCCATCACATTGACAATATTCAGCCATATTACAATTTGAAACAAGTTCCATATTATTACACACTGTCAACAAATGGCAGTATGAATTGTTACTATAACATACTAGTTCAAGAATGAAACATATTTTATGAACAATATATATCATCTATCAGAAAGATGGGTTACAGACCCCGGGGAACCAAAACTAAGGCAGCTGGGGACCAAACATTGGCTTCCCACAGGATGTTCTGGACAGTTTTCAGACACTACCTCATGATCAGCTACCAGTGGGATTGTGAAAGTTAGCCAATACACACACACATATGATGTAGAGTGAGTGAGTGAGTGAGTGAGTGAGTGAGAGGGTGAGTGAGTGAGTGAGTGAGTGAGTCAGTGAGTGAAGGAGGTTTAACGCTGCTTTGAACAGTATTCCAGTTATATCACAGCGTGTCAGCTTAGTTTGGGCGGAAATCCCAAAGTGACGTTTACCACGAAACCCACGAGCACTGGAATATTGATAAAAGCGGCGTTAAACACACTCATTCACTCATAGAACTTGACCATGCAGCTTTGGCTGGTTCCGATTTATTCGGCGCTGACAACTACTCAGTTTTCTGACTCTAGATATACACTGAGATGAAGTGTGAAGGCCCTGTTAAAACATAATTTTTCATTTTTATATTGATGCATTGCGTTTGTTTTTGCATCGTTTAATAGAATATATCAAAGAAAGGAGACTAACCCTGCCTGCTGGTTCACCAGCTACATCCACCATAGAATGGTGAAAATGTATTGATTGGACCATTATTATTTATTATAATATGATTGGATGATGATGATTATCATTACAGATTTATTTACTGATTAAAATAAAGTAAAAAGGGTTTGGGTGATCCTGGCACAATCAGGCTTGTTGAGCTCATCATCAGCTCAGGGCGCTTGGCCCCTCTACACGCAGCCCAAACTTCTCCCAGGAAGCGCTGTCAAGTCAAACCCACCAAGAACTTTTCGGAGAATGTGAAGACTCCCCAACACTGAAGCCTTCTGTATTACCCAGATTGTCAGAAGGGCTGTATTCCTGGTAGCAAACCCGGGTACTCTCCCACTGTCAGTCAACAAATTGGGAAGTACCAAACCTAAGGTACCGAGAACAATGGGAGTCAAACAACTTGGTACTTGGGATGCAAGCGTGACATTTCGAAAGTGAGGTCTGCATATTTACCATGTTTTTCCTGGATCTTCTCATTCACATTAGTCAAAACACACAAGCATTGCGAAGACGGTAATACAATGATCGAGCCACAACATCATGTCGCTGAAGTTACTGTGTTTGTGCCAAAGCTGGACATCCACTCACAATGTGTTCGACAGCCTCATTATATTTATTGCATAATCTACATTTCATAATTTACATTTTGATGCAAAAGTGACTGGTTCTAAGCAGCAAAGCCTTCTGTTTCACTTTTCAGGCTAGCCGACTTTATCCAGTCAAATCACCTTTCTTTGGGAGTAGTATTGTTCGTCTTTTGCACAACCAAGGTAGAATATACCCTGCATCCACAAGGGAATTTAAAGTGATGGTGTTTGGATTCAAGGAAAGTTTCCAATACCGATTCCAGTTCCCAATAAATATTATTATCATGATCATCCTCATCATCATTATTGATGTTCCTGCTGCTTCCTGAAATGCTGAATGTCAACGTCTGTTATAAATAATTGTTATGGGTGAAGTTATGATCTCATTTGTACGGTGGGCGAATTATAACTCTCTCCATCGAGAATAGCGGCTCTAGGAATCTGTCGGGTAAAAGAAAGTATACACCCGTTTTTGATGCTGGCTGAAAATAAAGCAAACAAAAATTGGTTATTCGATGATGATGAATTTAATACGGGTACCTTAGTTGTGGTTGGACCTCAAGTTTGCAGTGTTTCGGCGATTGTTTTCAGCCTAGCAACATTTTGATAACGTTCGTAATTTGTAGGTCAAATCCAATTGTCAAATGTATCCACCCTGTGTTTGCCCTGCAGTTTATATAGGATTACAAAGGGCATCCACAAACGAGCGTTTCAAGTAACTTCATGGGGTTCCTTGCATCTTGACACCGGCCTTTCAAGTAACTTCATGGGGTTCCTTGCATCTTGACACCGGCTGTGAAGCAGGATGCTGGATACCATGACCACCAGATAGGTACACAAACAATGTTCGTTGATATCACGCTCGTTGACTTCTCATTCATTGTTCCTGCACATGCCAAGCCGAACAACGCGGGTGTTCATTTCTGACATGTCAGAGAGGTTTGTTTCACCCTGTTTCTGGGATACATACCCGGGTCAATTTGATCAATGTGTTCTTCTATGAAAAATTCGAATGACATTTACAAACCACATGTCGGATGTCAGGTTCACAGTCTCCAGTCTCCAGTCCTTCTGGCTGTGTCATATCACATACAATCATGCCCTATGCTAGACAATGGTCTTGGCATGTTAGACAATGGTCTTGGCATGTTAGACAATAGTCTTGGCATGTTAGACAATAGTCTTGGCATGTTAGACAATAGTCTTGGCATGTTAGACAATGGTCTTGCAATGTTAGAAATGGTCTTGCAATGTTAGACAATGGTCTTGCAATGTTAGACAATAGTCTTGCAATGCTGGGCACTACTCTTGCTATGTTAGACATTAGTCTTGCAATTTGAGACTATGACTTTGGGATTTTAGACAACAGTCTTAACGTGCATCACTGCCATACCTTGATTATTCTTTTTGAAATGATTTATGCAAATAAAATGCTACGTTCGTCTAATATGGAGTCTTATTGGTACCATGTGTAACAGTTACAAACGATTTGTTTTGACCAAACTGTTTATAAATATGTACATAATATACTTAAAAATTATAATATCTTTGCAGCTTTGGCGTCATTGTTGTTTAGAGGATTACAAATAACTAGACATCATATGTAGGAATATTCATTCCCTGAAAGTTACAATTGCCCTTGGTGTAATCATTGGGGGTGGAGGAGTGCTGGGATTTTGTGTGAAGATTTTTTCAGCTACATATTGCAACAATGTATTTTTTGTGGCAGTAATATATCAAATGGACCCTTAGAATAAAAGAGTGAGTGGGGTGTTAACACTACTTTGAACAGTATTTCAGTTCTTTCACGGCGTCTAAGCTTGATATGGGAGGAAAGCGAAAACGAAGCAAGTTTTGCACGTTCACTTTTTGACGAAACCCACAACCCTGGTTATGGTGCTGGCCTAAAAAACAAAGGGCGAAGCTGGAACGATAGATGGGGTTTCTGGCAGGTCTAAAGGACCTATCTATACACAGCGAATTGATGCACTTAACCCATTTTGTTGCATGTATACATTTTTATAACTTAACGTGGAACGTTTTTCAGATGATCACATATAGCAAAGAAAAATATTATATTTATTGCAAAAATATACAAACTGATTGCAAGGTGTCTGTTAACGAATACCTCGGTAGTACATGTGTAGTTTCAAGATCATAGCAACATGTTTTCCACTCCGTGATAATTCTTGCCAACCAAACAGAAGACGGACACCTGTAGAAGATAATGTTCTTACAACTGTACTATAAGAAAGTAGCACGGGTGACCCAATGGCTCAAGGCGACGTTACTATATACGAGGAGTAACTCCCCTTACTCGTGACAGGATCTTCTTGTCATGGGTCCTTCCGTACGACCACTACTCCGCCTACAAAAGCAACCTGAAGTTACTGTCCACCTTCAAGGTCTGCGTCTATGACTAGCATACAGTATTTCAGAACTTCTCCTATCAACAGTCTCATGATCTGTCTCCTAAAGGAGAGGTGGGGTAGTCTAGTTGGTAAAGAGTTCGCTCGTCACGCCGAAGAACCGGGTTTGATTCCCCACATGGGAACTTTGTGTGAAGCCCATTTCTGGTGTTCCCCGCCGCGATATTGCTGGAATATTGCTAAAAGCGGCGTCAAACGTCACTCACTCACTCTCCTCAAATCCACAAAATCCATGTTCCAATGAGTCAGATCCAGCTTCAGCTGACAGCTGCGGTTTAAACCTCTTCATGAGGACTTTGGGATGAAAAGTTTCATTCCTTCTCTAGGAATAACAATAAAACCTTTCATATCAGCTGTCACCACTGAACTGGACAATATATGTCATTTCCACCATATCTCTTCTACGAAGACCTGACATTAACAAACCAAACGGAATCTGACACAAATCAATTACATAATCAGCAAGAATATAATATAATATAAGAAGCATCTTTAAGAATCTTTATTTACAAATTAACCAAAAGATGCTGACACGGTTGCTAGCGCCACTGTCATGAGATTCAAAACGATCTCATTACCAGCTAACATCTCCATTGTCACAACACAAGCAAATGCCATCGTAACAGCTGGGAAATATACCAATAACCAGTTTACACATAAAAGGTGTAAATCATTTTCACATTCTCTGTCGTGCCTTCAGACTATTAGCAATATGTCATTAAACATCAACTTTTACATGTCGTTACGTTATGTGTGATCTTGCTAATTGCCAATAAGACATCGTCGTTTTTAGTCAGCCAGCCATGTTGAATTAATTGTTAACATAATGGCTGGTACAGCAACAAAAGCAAATGTGTAAGCCACGTCTTTTATCATGTAGCGATTACATGACGTTACGTTATTAGGGATCTTGCTAATTGCCAATACGACATCCTCGTTTTTAGTCAGCCAGCCAGCCATGTTGAATTAATTGTTAACATAAATGGCTGGTACAGCAACAAAAGCAAATGTGTAAGCCACGTCTTTTATCATGTAGCGATTACATGATGTTACGTTATTAGGGATCTTGCTAATTGCCAATACGACATCGTCGTTTTTAGTCAGCCAGCCAGCCATGTTGGAATCATTGGTAACATAATGGCTGGTTCAGCAACAAAAGCAAATGTGTAAGACACGTCTTTTATCATGTAGCGATTACAAACCTGTAATTAGGTGCTACATCAGATACATCATACAAAAGAATTAGACACACAAGAAGGTGTTAATAAACATCATGACATTAAACGAACTGAAGGTAATAGCTACTTGTGTTGTCAGTCAGATTTGAAGAAGTAATTTTACAACGATGTCTGTCGTATATTGGTCATACTTGAGTCTTTATTTTAAATGTGCGGATCCTCCAGTGTACATGCCCTGTGATGAGAGAATCACAATCAGGCACGTTTTGCTTGGCGATGTGAATTTGTCTGTCCTGAGTCATACAAATGTCAAGGTATAACCTCTGAAGTGTTGTTTTTATCTCGACAAAGTTTCTTTAATTATTTGTTTATTATATTATTAATTTATTGTATTAATTTATAAAATTATGAATTATAAAAAGTATATATAGAACGTTAACATTAGAGTGAGTTAATGGGGTTTAACGCCGCTTCTAGCAATATTCCAGCAATATCGCGGCGGGGGATACCAGAAATGAGCTTTACACATTGTACCCAAGTCTAGAATCGAACCCGGGTCTTCGGCGTGACGAGCGAACGCTTTTACCACTAGGCTACCTGACCCATTAACACCAGAGAATAGCCAGTCTCGACTATTCCCCGAAACAGATTCCGTTGGGCTTAAAAGGCAAAATAACGGTGAAACCTATGAATGGATCACTGATCAGTGATGAAACCCGGTGTTCGAGACAGTTAACATTTCCAGAGACTTCAGGCCACTGAGCAAGTAATATTTTAATTTAGTAAAATAAAATTAGTAACTGAGATGTGTGTTGCTGTAGCTTAAAAGTGGCACAATGAAATGTCCCCCTGGGAGTGTACACAAGACCACATCATACAAAGCAGTTCTTTTCCTTCCATGGTTTAACATTAATCGTAATGCTTACTTTTCGGCTTATCATGTCAACAATCATCAGACACTCTACACAATTGTAGAGAAACACATACTTCTAGGTCTTTGTAGGCATTCAGAAGTGATACACATGTCAACAATCATCTGACACTCTACACAATTGTAGAGAAACACATACTTCTAGGTCTTGAAAGGCATTCAGAAGTGATACACATGTCAACAATCATCAGACACTCTACACAATTGTAGAGAAACACATACTTCTAGGTCTTTGTAGGCATTCAGAAGTGATACACATGTCAACAATCATCTGACACTCTACACAATTGTAGAGAAACACATACTTCTAGGTCTTGAAAGGCATTCAGAAGTGATACACATGTCAACAATCATCTGACACTCTACACAATTGTAGAGAAACACATACTTCTAGGTCTTGAAAGGCATTCAGAAGTGATACACATGTCAACAATCATCAGACACTCTACACAATTGTAGAGAAACACATACTTCTAGGTCTTGAAAGGCATTCAGAAGTGATACACATAAGGAAGAGAATATATGGATGTCAACTTCTTTTTTATGCGGAACACAACGTTTCGGAGTATATGCTTACTCCTTCATAAGGTGAAGTTGACATCCATATATTCTCTTCCTCACATACTTCTATATGATTTTCAGGTAAATGGGTCAAAGGCCTTCAATTCAATAAACCATCTTGATTGTATGCTACAGGATTGTATTGTGCGGTTGGAAAACGCACGCACGCACGCACGCACGCACGCACGCACGCACGCAGACATGAAATGTGCTATTCATCTTCTTACCTAAATAACGATGATTGATGGGGGAAGATTGCGTCTCGCCGCGCGTTTTAACCATCTTAAGACTATAGGAACCTCTCCATGCAGTAGAAAGCCTATTAAAGTTTTGGTATGGTGGACCTTCAGTCTAATTCATTTTTGAATGACAGTTTATCGATAAATCGTTTTCAATTATGTGGGATTCAGAAGTATCTTCGGTACTTCGATTTGATCTGCAAATAGCAATATTTCATTTAACAAGATTCATAAAAATTATATAAAATGATGAATTGACATCGACCTACACGAACATATTGAGCTCTCCATGGGAGCCATACGTGTCAGTGCTAACGTCTTCACCGGTAAAACTGTCTCTGATTGGCTTTATTTCTTTACAATTATTAAAAAAATCTAATCTATGATATTAAAGAACTAATCGTCCTGTATGTCCGTCCAACTACGTCGTATGAAGCAACAGCATTAACAGGAAGCGTTGTGGGTTGGACATGAAAAACTGGTCTTATAAAACTCCCGTGGTAAAAATAGCCTTGGGTATATTGAGAAAATATAATTAGTTCCGTCTAAAAAAGAGAGGATAATTGTGTTTGTTTTTTCACACAAAAAATGTGGAAGGAGAAACATTAAGTTTTTGCAGTGTTGTTGATGAGAATTGATCTGACCCTTCTGAACGATAAAAAAAACATGTGTTACTGAAAGTGTGTTTTGTCCCTGCTTACTTAGATGTAGATGTTACCACTTATTGCTGTTGCCAAAGGATGCGTTTATTCTTACATGCATCTTCTGTTACGTAGAGTAACAAGTTGGTTAGGCTACAATCATTATTAATAAACCAAAGAAAGCTAATATCGTTAAGTGAGTGAGTAAGTATGGTTTTACACCGCTTTTAGCAATAGTTTTACGCCGCTTTTAGCAATATTCCAGTAATATCACAGCGGGGGAAACCAGAAATGGGTTCCCATGTCGGGAATCGAACCCGTGTGTTCGGCATGAACGCTATAACCACTGGACTACCCGACTGTCCCTGATATCGTTAAGTAACATTTAGCTGTAGTATCCTTTGTTTGTTAGCTGTTTAACGTTGCAGTCAGCAATAGTCCAGGTACATGACGGCGGTGTGTAAAAATCAAATTTGGACAAGACAAACCAGTGATTGACATGATGAGCATCGTCCACGCCGTCGGGGTACAATGCAACGCATTGATCAAAGTCACCGTGCCTGACCACCCCATTCATTTAATCCACTCTTTCGACAAGCAGAAGTTGCTGGGCCAATTCTAACGTGCAATCCCCGCGGATAAGCTTTAGTATCAACGAACCTTCAGCTGTGGTATCCATGAAACCAAGGCTGATTTATAGGAATCAGTTTCTTTATTCTTTGAATGTGGCGTATCGATTGCTAGTACCATTATCAAACAAGCAATCCACCTCTGGGTACACATGGTTATACAGCTGGAATCAAACACAGCAATGACACCATCTATCTATCATTAACACAAATGGGGCCGTGGGGTAGTCTAGTGGTTAAAAGGCTTTGCTCGTCGTCATTCCGAGGCCCGGGTTTGTTCCCAACATTGGTGCTATGTGTGAACCCACTTTATGTGTCCCGAGTCGAACAATTGCCGGAATAGATCTGATAGTGGTGTAAAAACACTCACTCACGCTTTTTACAGGCTTCGTCCATTGCCATTATCAGTTACGCCATTTGGTTTTGTTTATCTATGTGTATAAGTAATATTTGCCTTTATACCCAGCTGTTGATCACTCACTCGATAAAAGTAACAGTCTAGCATATATACCGAAACGTTGCATTGAAATAAGAAAGAAGTTGATATCAAGAAGTCAAGGCTCTCTTCTCAGAATGATCGACCCGTGGGAAAAATTGAGGTTAGAATTAATCTTAAGCAACCCGTGCTTTTCGTAAAGGCGACAAGCGGATCGGTTGGTCAAGCAAGCTGACTTGGTTGATCCATGTCATCGCATACCAATTGTGTGGATCGAAGCTCATGATATTAAACACTCGATTATTTACAGACCGCCATCTCATAGAAGGAATATTGCTGAGTGCGGCGTAAACAACAAACCAATAAATCTTAAGAAGATAATTCTAACTGCATTTGCGTTTCATGCAGCTATGAAAGAAGGACAAATGAGATCATCTCATTTTCAAACAAATCCTCTCCGCTCTAACATCAAGTGACATGGTAAAGACCAACAACATTTAAAATCAATTCCTTCACTTTCAATGGCTGGATAAAGTATAAAGAGTGGTTTCAGATCACATAAGTTTATGTAATCATATGAAAACAGCATTAATGTATTTATGTCAATGTGTGTGAAGAAGTTCAGGGAAAACTTTGAAAGGAAGATTTAATTGCGTCATGATGTTCAGCCATTAGAGGAACTGTTAGTCATCGTGTCTCGGATTATGACTTTTTGCACTTCAAAATGATTCTAATCAGGTTCTCTTCTATTTAGCTATTAGCTAATATATATTGATCAAATAGCGCCAGTAAATTATTTCTGAACATGAAATAGTTTTCAATATAAAAGCTTGTGTTCTTTGATTGAGTGACACCTCTGACGAGATTAATTAATTGTAAAAGACTGCATCCTTTGAATGAGTGTCAAAGCTTAATAAACTATGGCGAAGATAGGCACTTTATCACTTTTATGTATTTTCGCAAGAGAACAGCTTGATCATATTTCATAAATTTCCCAAACAGATGAAAAAAATGTTCATTGCTAATTTAATTATCAAAATTATATCTTCAGTATGGAATCAGTGCCAGGTAATCTTATTTTGTGACAACTGGCGATTATATATCATTCATTTCAAACCATTTCCTTGCCATGATGATATACGTTTGCTGTCTCTAGTTCTCCTGGCGTACAAAGAATATTAGAAATCCAATGGAATTTATGATTCTTATGAGGCCTGACGTTTTTAAAAAAAGTGAATTATTGATGTAATAAACGTTCATACCATTCATACATTGTATGTCTTTCATATAAATGTACAATTTGAACATGATTTAATGTTTTGTCACAACGTATTCAAAGGACGTCATGACATTGACGTCACGCGAGGCAGACAACTTCGGGGCAAAAACATCCTGTTGGCAATATTGAAAGTAATTTCAACGGGGAACACTTGTAATTTAGAATCAATAGCCATGTTCGTTTAACAGTGATGTAATTCTGAACTTACATTTTGTAAATGATCAAATAAAGTGAGAGTGTCAGATTAGTGCTTTATCTTTCACACTGTCAATTGTGGAATGCGCTCGTATATCGGACTGACACTGCCCAGTTTTAAAGATGTATTTTAAAACATTAATTTCTGTTGAGATGATAGTTTTAATGAAAATATATAAAGTAACAATCATTATGACTGGATTTGCAATGTGACCTGCAGTTTGGGGTGCTCGGATCAATCAATCAATCATACAATATCCGAAACCAGGTGTTGTGTTTACTTTCATGGTTGACATCGTGTGTGGGCAGCGAAAAACGAAACGGCCTGGAGACTGACTGCATCGGGGGGAAGCTTTCCCAGAGATGTGTTTAGGAGAAGTGTTTTAAGTGCTGCCGTTTATACGTGTACGTACAGGGATGAAATTCACCCCTACATTGTGTCTCATTACACAACGTCACAGACACTGCAATAAGAAGTCAATGTGAACCTTTAAAGTGACGCCATTGACGTCATGGAGTGCCTGTCTACTGTATATTGAGACCTTAAGTCTCTCGTACATGCAGAGGTGAAGACGTTGATGAGAGTTGTACACTGTTATTTAAGTGATAAACGACAAGTGGAGTTGTTTATCGTACAATAAAACACAACAGGCAGAATAATGCATGGCGGGCACACTTGAGATACCAACTTAATTTACACCCCCTATTTAAGGTTGATCTTAAAATGTACAAGCTTTAAATATATTTACCCATATTTTAATAATGATGACTCCCTCAGTAGAATCCCACCTCGGCAATGTCGGACAAGTACATTTTTTGCACAGGTTGATGTTTCTCGGATATTCTCACAATCCTCACGTCACTTACCTGTACCTTTTCTCCCAATACCGATTATCATATCTCTCCCGCTTTTGGATTCAATCGTTCGGCCTCCGTGTTTATTTCCGCTGTCCAGTTACATCAAAAGGAAACAACTCACTCCCCCCCCCCCCCCCCCCCCCCAGCTCAAAAATAACATCGTCCAATATACGACGTCATCAAGTTGCAAGCGCATGCTCGAATCTCCAGAAATGACGTCATGATAGAACCATGTTTTATCGTGAAATAAACCACAATTTGTTCACCGTTGGTTTTTTGCGATCTATCGCGTAGCAATATTACATTGGGCTATCAGTGGTGGACTAAACACTGTAGTAAGGTATCACAATGTACATGGTGGAGAATTCCACGTGTCCATCGACTAAAAATGTAAACATAACGACTGAAGAACAAGGTTTTAACTGAAACTGTCAGAACACACTACAATAGTATGCAGTCAGATTTATTTTTCTATAAAGAGTATTGTCACTGGATCCATATATAAATCATGGTAAATGTAATCAAGTTACCCGGAACATATTATTGCTTTTGTTAAGAGTAGCAATGTTTGTTTCAGGAAAAAGAAGTACCTTAAAGGATGGACTAACGTTTATTATCACATGCAGAAAAATGTCACTTACATTGTTCCATAACTTTTACCAAATGTATGCGTGGACAATGGGCATTTCTTTCTCTAAAGTTTCAGATTAAAATTCATAATTCAGTAATAGTTGCACTCTCGACTGGGGAATACAACAATTGAAACATTCCTTTTGTGAAGTCTGTGTGACACACACAAACATAATGATCTTTTTTCCATGTCAATATGGGAATAATTCACTCCAAAATGTCGTTGTGTAATGTCGTGAGTGACAACTGGTTCCAGGATTGGCGTAGAATAACGATTCTGCTTACAAATGAACTGGCGTGCTAATATGAACATGTTAAAAAGATATGCATTAACCAGAGAACAGGAAAAGAAAGCCCAATATCTGCTATTTGTGGTGAAGGAAGGGGGCCACTGACATGTGACAGCTGGATACTTTGAACATCAGTGTTTCTTGCTCCAGATGATGTGAGGGTGCGTTGAGGAGAAGGATAGGAGTATCTGACAGTCAGCCCAATATCTGCTATTTGTGGTGAAGGAAGGGGGCCACTGACATGTGACAGCTGGATACTTTGAACATCAGTGTTTCTTGCTCCAGATGATGTGAGGGTGTGTTGAGGAGAAGGATAGGAGTATCTGACAGTCAGCCCAATATCTGCTATTTGTGGTGAAGGAAGGGGGCCACTGACATGTGACAGCTGGATACTTTGAACATCAGTGTTTCTTGCTCCAGATGATGTGAGGGTGCGTTGAGGAGAAGGTTAGGAGTATCTGACAGGAAATGTGTACCTGTGTACACTGGACCTTGTGATGATTTCTTTATGAAGCTATACCTACACTTTCAGAAGTACAAGCTTGTACGTACATAGCGCAGTCTGGATACCTGGCCAGGACAACCCTATTGAATAAGACTGAGTAAGCGAGTGAGTGAGTTGGGGTAATGACGCTTTGAACAGTATTTCAGTAATCACGGTATGTTAGCTTAATGTTGGAGGAAAGTCCGAAATGATACGAAGTGAACATCTTCGGCAATTACCACCTTGGTGAAACCCACAAGCATGGTATGCTGCTGACAAACCTAAAACATAATCGGGGTGAACCGGGACTCGAACCCACAATCGTAGGTTTCTGGCGTGCCAAAGGTATGCAAGTCTGCACAGCATATTGCAGTGACTTTGACGATTGGGCCACCCGTGCCCCCTATTAAATAAAACACAATACGCTATCGTGTCATTGCATTTTCTCCTCCACTTTTTTCTTGATTGCCTTGATTATGCACAGGCCGTCATCGCAGGGCAGGGGCACCGCTGTGCAGTGTCAGGCAACAAGCGGTTATATTTTTAAAACTGGTTGAATGGGGGATGCTACCGGTCGGGCGTAGCAGGCTCACCCTTTTCGTGAACACCTACAATTTGGGGAGGCATGTGCATTTATGAAAATCGACCTATTACCAAATCAGAAACATCAGCCAAATCAGACACTACATTGACTGGTCTTTGATTGAAAGTCTAGTAAATGCCATGGTTACATCTTGGCTAGACTATTGTAATAGTTTGCTCCATGACATCCTGTAGAATCAGCTAGACAAGTTGCAACGTGTCCAGAATGAACTCTGCACACATCACACCAGTTCTGAGAAGTCTCCGATGGTTCCCTGTACGGCAGCGGATGGCATTCAAACTTCTGGCCATGATCTTCAAGTCAGTCAATTGTATGCACACATCACACCAGTTCTGAGTAGTCTCAGTTGGCTCCCTGTACGGCAGCGGATGGCATTCAAACTTCTGGCCATGATCTTCAAGTCAGTCAAATGTATGCACAGATCACGCCAGTTCTGAGTAGTCTCCGTTGGCTCCCTGTACGGCAGCGGATGGCATTCAAACTTCTGGCCATGATCTTCAAGTCAGTCAATTGTATGCACACATCACACCAGTTCTGAATAGTCTCAGTTGGCTCCCTGTACGGCAGCGGATGGCATTCAAATGTCTGACCATGATCTTCAAGTCAATCAATTGTATGCACACATCACACCACTTCTGAGAAGTCTCCGTTGGCTCCCTGTACGGCAGCGGATGGCATTCAAATGTCTGACCATGATCTTCAAGTCAGTCAATTGTATGCACACATCACACCACTTCTGAGAAGTCTCCGTTGGCTCTGACCAAGTCAGTGAATTGTACAGCACCAGGGTATCTGCAAGAACTAATCACCATCTTTAAGCCAATGATAAGTCTTCGGTCAGCAGATCACGTACAGCACACAGTTCAAAGAACATCCAAGACCTATGGCGACAGAGCTTTCCAGAAAGCCGGACCTATTCTGTTGAACTTTCCATTTGTCATCAGAAACCAAGCCAGTCTGAACTCATTCAAGATACAACTCAAAACCTATCTGTTTGCACAAGCCGAGAACTACCCGTTTGGAAAGGGAGCTATATAAATATCTAATTTATCATGTAGAGATTAAAATATAAAATCACATTAGTGTCAAGAGGGACAGACAATTCAATAACATAAATGATTTAATAGGATTTATCAAAAAGGACAAGATCCGGTTCGTTGGCCTGGATACGTCTGAGGCTGTATACGGGCTTATTCCAAAGAATTCCATGACGCTCTCTACATAGTCTTGGTTGTACCATGGGTGGACTTCTGTGTCAAAACCACAAGCATGACAAAAACGGTAATACAATTATTGAGCTACACCATCATGTCGCTTAAGATACTGTGTTTGTGCCAAAGCTGGGCATCCACTGACAATGTGTTGGACAGTCTCATTAAATTCATTGCATAATCTACATTTCATATTTACATTTTGATGCCAAATCACACATAGACGGTTTCAAATGGGAAGTGACTGGTCCTGAGCAGCAAACAGAAAACCTTCTGTTTCACTTTTCAGGCCAGCCAAAGGACTCTACAGGGTTGCTGATCTTGGCAACACACTGGCCTTGATGCAGTGGTCGCTCATAAAGCCTCATATTGAAAACCTCAACAACGTAACACACGTTTAACGTTTGACTATAAACATAGCTGTACCAGGAGGCTGTAACAATAAGTCATATCTATCGATCGTAATGTATTGTCATAAATACATTTTTCTGTGCATTATACAGTAAGTATACATCTTTATGAAGTAAATGCTAATCACCTATCAGCGCCAATTAACTGTTGGCTTCCCTTGTTAAGTTTCATCGTTGTTATCTTACAGGTACGTATATATGTTCTCTGCTTCAGAGCATTTATTCCCCGGATGAACGAGTAAGTATATTCTTGTTGTGTTTCTCGTAATAAAGAAGTTGACCTCCATACATTTTCTTCCTTACGTGTTTCACTTCCAAATGTCATTCAAAGGCAAGTACATGAAGTAAGTAAAGAGTACAGTTAGGCATGTAGAGTCTGAGCAATTGCCAATCATTATAAGACCTGAATGATTCATGATTTTTGATCACCTTTTATTGGTAAACATAACCCTCCTTTCCAAATCACTATGTTCATGTAGGGTTCTTAGTTGTTCATTACATGTAGGTTATATGTACTAGATCCAGTCCATTTTTTTCACACAGTTCTAAGTCTTGCCTCAGAGACAGCGCTTCAAAAGGTACAAACTTGGCGTGCATTTACACATCATTCGAGCTCATGTTTTAGTCATCAAAGGGTGGCACTGTGGCGTATCTTATGACCAGATAGGTACTGTACAGATTGGAATAAAGTAAACATGTCGCAATAGGACACCGTCATTTGAAAAAGAAGCAGAACAAACGTCTACTTGAAGCAGTCAATAAAAGCTTGATTTCCCAAGACTAAACTAATTCGTCTCTGGAATTCGTTCATTCACAAATAAACGTCGGTCCCCGCACTGCAATCAATTAAACAGCACGCTGGATTTTCTTAATAAGACTAGAATTCACTAAATCTAAATGAAATTTCCCTTTGAAACCGGTTTTATTAGATGACTGAGAGTCTTGTCTGGTAAGCAAACGCCAGGAGGGATGAAAATGAAATCCTGTAGACCAGACGTTCAAGCAGATAACAGACAGTTCACAAGGTGATGAATTGTCCTCTGAATGCGTTCATTATGAAGCTGTTTGATGACCCTGACAACAATTATATTCCAAATATTAAAGACATTATATATGCTATATCAGTGATATTACATACACCAAGTATATGCGACTACTTCCGTGTGACGGGCACCAACACGTTTCGAGTATCGCTCATGGCAGAATCTACAGTGGATTTTGTGACCGTTTTCAACTTCAGATATATTTCAAACAAAAAATGCCGTCCTCTAATCCGATCGAGGTAATGCAGCACTCAGCAATATTCCAACTACATGTGTATGACGGCGGTCTGTAAATAATCGGGTCGGGACCAGACAATCCAGTGATTGACATCATGAACATCGATCTACACAATTCGGATACAACGACATGCATCATCGAAGTCAGCGAGCCCGACCACACGATCCTGTTAGTCGCCCATTACGACAAACATGGTCGCCTGTTACAGCATGGGTTGCTGACTTCAAGACCTATTCTCTTCCCGGATCTTAACGGGTTTTTAGTTTAGAAATCTACGAGCACTACCAAGGGAGAAATGGGCTTCACACATGGTACACAAGTGGGGAATCAAACCTCGGCGTGACGAGCGAATACGTTTGACTACCCCACCACCCCTGCAATAAACGGAAGCCTGTGAACCTTCAAGAGGGAGTATTGTGTTGTCCCCACTGCCTGGATATACAGACAGTGTAAGAATACCAAAAGAGTGAGTGAGTGAGTGAGTGAGTGAGTTGGGTTTAACGCCGCTTTTAACATTATTCCAGTTAGATCACGGCGTGTCAGCTTAATGTGGGAGGAAAGCCCGAAGTGATGCAGGTCTCAGACGTTTACGACTCCGGTGAAACCCACGAGCACGGGTATGGTGCTGACAAACCTAGAAACATAATCGAGGCGAACCGGGATTCGAACCCACAATCAAAGGTTTCTGTCGTGCTCAAGGGACGCAACTCTGCACAGCGAATCGCGGCGCCTTAGACGACTGGGCCACCCTTGTCCCCAAATACCAAAAGAGAATGAATGAAGATGGTGCTCTATATGACATCGAGTGGACGTTGTTACTTAGTTTGGTATGACCCGTCTCTTCCTGACTGAACTACACCCCAATAGACGAGTGCAAACATGAACCAGCCCAGGTAATAAATAGTAAAAAGTAGGAACATTTTTATCAGGAGGGATGTGGACTTGTTTGAGCACGGCAGACCAAAGCAAATATGTTCCCATTATTTATTATTATTATTACATTATTATCGATGTTGAACATGTTCGTGTACAAAACAAATCAATATTTTGAAAGAGATAATTGTTATTGTTCCTACCTCCATGGTTATTGTCCAGCTAGCTCAAATGATAACACAATAACACAATACACAGGATATATGCATTCATAGTTTTTGTGTCTTAAGTGTAACCAGGAGTTACACTCCCGGTTGTATTTTCGTCGGAAAGTCACTGCACTTCCAGTTTTCAGATTGCTTCCAGTTCGTTGGTGATGTATTTGATTATTTGTATTTAGAAAACGTTTTTGAAAATAATCATCTCAATTGAGCATCAAGTTGTGCACCGCTGTGTTTTGTATGCCCATATAGAAGTCATCAAGAAAACTCTCTAATGATTTACTATTGGAAGCTTCTGCAGCATTACGTCTTCATTTTCAGAAAAGTTTATTATGAAGTAGAATATGACAAAAATAACAACAAAAATCAATTAAATACATAATGTCATGGAAATGCACATATATCGACAGTATAATTTGCTTTTCAAGCATTTCCGTTTGATCAAAACATTTTATCAGGTTTATTAACCAGGCCTGTTTTAGATAAAAACCTAGTAATGTGGGGATGCATCCGGGTTAGAATTGGTCTTCAGCAACCCATGCTTGTCGTAAGTGCCGACTAACAGGATCGGGTTGTCAGGCTTGCTGACATTGTTGATGCATGTCATCGTATCCCAATTGAGTGGATTGATATTCGATGTTCATGGATCACTGGATTGTCTGGTCCAGACAAACAAACAAACATGTTTGTTTAAACATCAGTGTGAGTGAGCTGGGTTTACGCCGCTTTGAACAGTATTCCAGTTATATCACGGCGTGGTAGCTTCATTTAAGAGGAAAGCCGGAAGTGATGCAGGTCTCAGACGTTTATCACTTTGGTGAAATCCACTAGCACGGGTATAGTGCTGACAAACCTAATGACATAATCGGGGCGAACCGGAATTTCATCCCATTATCATAGGTTTCTGGCATACCCCGAGGGACACATTTATGCACAACGAATCGCGGCGCCTTAGACGACTGGGCCATCCGTGCCCCCTTTCTTTAAAGAAACGCGAGTGTGATCAATTTCCTGTTATGAAACAGTGGTATGCTTCAATCCAGGCAATCGAGGTGTTACTTGAGTGACATCGGCTAGGTATCAACGGATCTCTTTGAGGTTTTGGCTATGATTATCATTAAACACTGTGGTCAAGTTGCACACACGTCTATGCATAAATATACGATTGTAAAGTATCCAATTGTCTCGTTTTGGTAGGTTGGAGAATTTCGTCAGGGTCTGCCCTGGTTCTACTTTGATGTACACCATTAGATATTGTCTTCTGACATTCAGTTGTCCAGCTCCTACGTCTACTATGTATGATGTACACCATTATATATTGTCTTCTGACATTCAGTTGTCAAGTTCCTACGTGTACTATGTATGATGTACACCATTAGATATTGTCTTCTGACATTCAGTTGTCCAGTTCCTACGTGTACTATGTATGATGTACACCATTAGATATTGTCTTCTGACATTCAGTTGTCCAGCTCCTATGTGTACTATGTATGATGTACACCATTAGATATTGTCTTCTGACATTCAGTTGTCAAGTTCCTACGTGTACTATGTATGATGTACACCATTAGATATTGTCTTCTGACATTCAGTTGTCCAGCTCCTACGTGTACTATGTATGATGTACACCATGAGATATTGTCTTCTGACATTCAGTTGTCCAGCTCCTACGTGTACTATGTATGATGTACACCATTAGATATTGTCTTCTGACATTCAGTTGTCCAGCTCCTACGTGAACTATGTATGATGTACACTATAAGATATTGTCTTCTGACATTCAGTTGTCCAGCTCCTACGTGTAATATGTATGATGTACACCATTAGATATTGTCTTCTGACATTCAGTTGTCAAGTTCCTATGAGTACTATGTATCATGTACACCATTAGATAGTGTCTTCTGACATTCAGTTGTCCAGCTCCTACGTGTACTATGTATGATGTACACCATTAGATATTGTCTTCTGACATTCAGTTGTCCAGCTCCTACGTGAACTATGTATGATGTACACTATAAGATATTGTCTTCTGACATTCAGTTGTCCAGCTCCTACGTGTACTATGTATGATGTACCGGTACACCATTAGATATGTCTTCTGACATTCAGTTGTCCAGCTCCTACGTGTACTATGTATGATGTACACCATTAGATATTGTCTTCTGACATTCAGTTGTCCAGTTCCTACGTGTACTATGTATGATGTACACCATTAGATATTGTCTTCTGACATTCAGTTGTCCAGCTCCTACGTGTACTATGTATGATGTACACCATTAGATATTGTCTTCTGACATTCAGTTGTCCAGCTCCTACGTGTACTATGTATGATGTACACCATTAGATATTGTCTTCAGACATTCAGTTGTCCAGCTCCTACGTGAACTATGTATGATGTACACCATTAGATATTGTCTTCTGACATTCAGTTGTCCAGCTCCTACGTGTACTATGTATGATGTACACCATTAGATATTGTCTTCTGACATTCAGTTGTCCAGTTCCTACGTGTACTATGTATGATGTACACCATTAGATATTGTCTTCTGACATTCAGTTGTCCAGTTCCTACGTGTACTATGTATGATGTACACCATTAGATATTGTCTTCTGACATTCAGTTGTCCAGTTCCTACGTGTACTATGTATGATGTACACCATTAGATATTGTCTTCTGACATTCAGTTGTCCAGTTCCTACGTGTACTTTGTATGATGTACACCATTAGATATTGTCTTCTGACATTCAGTTGTCCAGTTCCTACGTGTACTTTGTATGATGTACACCATTAGATATTGTCTTCTGACATTCAGTTGTCCAGCTCCTACGTGTACTATGTATGATGTACACCATTAGATATTGTCTTCAGACATTCAGTTGTCCAGTTCCTACGTGTACTATGTATGATGTACACCATTAGATATTGTCTTCTGACATTCAGTTGTCCAGCTCCTACATGTACTTTGTATGATGTACACCATTAGATATTGTCTTCTGACATTCAGTTGTCCAGTTCCTACGTGTACTATGTATGATGTACACCATTAGATATTGTCTTCTGACATTCAGTTGTCCAGCTCCTACGTGTACTATGTATGATGTACACCATTAGATATTGTCTTCTGACATTCAGTTGTCCAGCTCCTACGTGTACTTTGTATGATGTACACCATTAGATATTGTCTTCTGACATTCAGTTGTCCAGCTCCTACGTGTACTATGTATGATGTACACCATTAGATATTGTCTTCTGACATTCAGTTGTCCAGTTCCTACGTGTACTATGTATGATGTACACCATTAGATATTGTCTTCTGACATTCAGTTGTCCAGTTCCTACGTGTACTATGTATGATGTACACCATTAGATATTGTCTTCTGACATTAAGTTGTCCAGCTCCTACGCGTACTATGTATGATTAGATACCATTAGATATTGTCAGCCGACAAATAAAAGCGGTTGTATTTTAAATTGACCTGTAGCATCATCTGTTAGACTGTCTTCTGTAACGTTATCTGTTCTCTGGCATTGACGTTTTGTTATAAATATGTAAGCATTGCGGGCAAAAAGTGTTCAGTTTTCAGAAGTATCTACTCGTATTGTGCCATGAACATTTATATGAGCATAAGTAAAAGTGACAAAACTCTTTGCATCTTCATAAGACATTTATTTCAAAAACGATTGTACGATTCCGACTTACTCACGAGCATGTGTTTGAGTCAGTATTAAATAGTGCAAAGAACAGGTGTTAGCAATAAAGTGAGCGTATCCTGGCCCACCGGTTTCACCTGTCACAAACACATGCAAACGCAAGTCAATTGTTCACCTGTAAAACCACGGGAACATGTGGTATATGTACAAGTCAAATAGGGAATTGCTTCGGACATCATTCTTGTCACTGATGCTTCACATTTGGAAAAGTTCTTCACATGTCTACGCCGCTTTTAGTAATATTCCAACAATATCACGGCGTGGGACACATTGTACCCATTTCGGGAATCGAACCCAGGTCTTCGGCGTGACGAGCGAACACTTTAACCACTAGGCTACCCGACCGCCCTCGACAGAAAGGGAAAGTTGAAAGTTAACTATTGAAAAGTTGAAGTCATCCCCTTTGGCATACAGTCTTGCGGAAAGTGTTTTGTGTCTCTGAATCTTTAAACATAGATCTAAGTATGAAACAGACGACGTAGTCTTACTGGTCTCCTTTATTTATACATGTACTTCAGGCGGGTAAATCAGTGGAAAGGAATTGGTTATTGAACGATATCAGATCATCGATATACCTGAAGCTTAGGTTGAACTCCTTGGTCAATATCATCTTGTTTCCACTTTGCCAATACCGTTTTCTCAGCAACTTGTTTTGTAACAAAACAAAAAAACGCCCCATGAATCAAGGAATGAAGTTTTCCATTAAGTTTGTCATGGGAGATAGTGGTGTACAAAGTTAAAAAATCATATGTTTTGACAGAATTCAACATGGTTCTTTTCTGAGATTGTAAAGTGTCAAGAAAATCCTTTGAGTTTTCGAGAATCCACATGGTATTAATTCCACTTGTCTGGAATACTTTATGTGAATATAAAGAAGGTCCTTGATTGTATGAAGGATTGTGGTGAATCGTTGAGACAGGGTACATTTGCTGGTGATACAAATAGGGCATTCATCAAACAATGTACAAACACATACTTTGGAGAATGCACAACAATCTCAACAATTTGTCTGAAATTACAATCAATCATCGCTTTACACTGAAGGTGTGGTCTGTTCAATTCACCATACTTCAAGAGCGATCTAATGTCAGACTGATCACTGTTTGTACAGGAGAGTGAGCAGTGGAATCGGATTACATTGTATTTAGCTAAGGCAAGGTTAATTAACCCCTTCACCCCAGACAAACAGGATCAGTCTAAACTGGTTATCTACCGTTGCCAAGGGCTTTGTATCTCCTCGCAATGGCTGACGTCCAGAAGTCAGCTTCACATTGTATAAGAATGCCTGGATACGAATGTTCAGTAATGACTTATTCATACATGTAAGATGTTGTCGTAAGAAAAAATACTTAGAATGTACACTGATATATTGTTATTGTATACATAACTGCACAATAACTGCATAATACAGTGTATAAAATTCCCAAAATTTTGCAAAGTTACCAGACGAGATAAAACATTACAGTCCAGAATTTTCTTGAGTGAGAGTGAGTGAGTATGGTTTTACGCTTTTAGCAATATTCCAGCAACATCACGGTTGGGGACACTAGAAATGGGCTTCCCACATTGTAGCTATGTTGAGAATCGAACCCGGATCTTCCATGTGACGAGCGAACGCTTCAACAACTCGGCTACACAACCGCCCCTAGCATTTGCAGCAAGCAATGATGAAGAATAAAAGTCATACTTGACAAAACACAGAAACTGTGGGACAAATGTCAACCTGCTCTCTGTCAAATATGAGATCCGATGTTGTTTGAATATTGATGCTTGCTATCGACATGTCATTAACGTTACGTTACGTGACGGTTACATGTAGCTAAGATGCACTGGGATGTGGAAATGGAAATAAATGGAACATGATCAATGGAGATTATGAAGATTGGATCCTTTTAAATGTTGGTGTAATTCGTTTTGGACTGACAGTTTACCAATAAATCCTTTTCAAATAAGGTGGATATGGACAAGAATCTTCCCGAGTACATCGATTTGAAACGCAAATAGCAATATGCCATTCCAACAAAGCATGAAGTTCTAAATATGATCACTTAATATCGACTGCCATGACAAGCTCACAGATGCTGTACAAGTGTGTGCCTACTTCCTACATACCAAGTTCCAACAATATCAATAGGCTCCATTTTACTTAAAGTAATCGATTAAAAAAGACAAAATTAGGGATCTGTTCCATAATAATGTGTTGAAGACTATCCCTTGTGAGATGAACCCGACAAAAGGATGTTGGTCCTTTCCAAAGTCCATAACGATTTATTAGTTCAGGTTCGAACGCAGCACCGCATAATAGTCACTGGTCTGCCTACTTTGCAGCTAAGGTGTCAGATACAATATTCATAAGGAAGAGAATTTAAGGACAACGTTTCGGAGCCTATACTTACTACGTCATCAGGAAGTATGTACTCCGAAACGTTGTGTTCCTCATCATAAAGAAGTAGACATCCATAAATTCTCTCTCTTATGTGTATCACTTCTAAATGCCTTTCAAAGACTTGATACACCTGCAGGGGCAACCACAAAAGGTTACAACCTTGAAATCAGCGGCTAAAAGGCATTCATAATATCTACCTTACAATACATCCTTCACGTGACAAACCTCAGATTGATAAAAGGATTTCCTCTGCGCCAGTAGATTATTGTAATCTGAGCGCTTTGGCACCCACGCCAAAAGCCTCAGAGCTATGGACAATACAACTGTCAATATGGGCACGGAGTCAATACAGGTTAATCACTTCAAAATTGCAGTTCAAGAAAATGTCTTCAGACCAACATCATCTGACACCCCTCCAGCTTAATAGTAATGTTAAATAACAGAACACGAAGCTGTTTCTGAATCACAAACACTATGCCTAATGTCTAACTTTCTACATTGATCTTTACTGTTCTTCGGAATATCCAAGAATTATCAGACTGCGCAGTTTTGTGCCCTGTTGTGTGTCTTGTTTCAAATGAAGGGAAATATTGACAACGTCAAAACACTCGGTAATCCTGAACTGTCAAACGTTCGGCCATAATGTTTTTGAGATGTGAGGTAATGTTATAAAGCTATATTTTGTTGCTTTCTCGTCCTTCGTTTCGCCTTAAAATAAGAAACGATATTTCTGATCAGATTCATTTTCTTCTAAGACCTATTTGGTCTTATGTCACTATGTTCTTGAAATCGAAATATGAAGAAATAGAATTCATAATAGAGATAGCTTTGAAGTAGCAGGAAAGGTAAAATATGAAAACTTTGCAAATGTCAGAACTGTCACGTGTTACACAATTTGTATTAATACGTGCACACCATTGCTGTCAAAGCCGTTAATTCCGCGTGTTTTAAAGATCCTGTTTGAAACGACAGAGTTAAGGAGTTTTATGCACAGCTACAAAGATCACCATTTAGCACACAGAACGTTCACTTGTTTGGCATTTCCTTCTTTATTGTGATCTAAAATTCATTGTCCATTGAATGGATGTGACCCTCTGATGTGGATAAGTTCAAACATAAACGTACTACATAAACGTGTATCATTAACCATAGTTTGTTTGTAAGAGACATGTTAAATATGAAACATTGCACAACATCCGTTACGTTTACGATGTGTTGTGTTGTGCAATTTGAGACTGTCAGTAATTTGCAATTTGCAGTGCCAGTAAACTGTTAGGAGCTGTTGGCAGCAGCGGATGATTAGAGTTATCTACCCTTGATTGTTTACAGGTGAGGTGAGGTGAAGTGGGACTTAACGTCGCGCCCAGGATTAGTGCACTTATACAGCGACATGGATGCACGTGTGTGCGTGTGCATGTCTGTGTGCATGCGTGTGTGCATGCGTACGTACGTGGCTACTTAATCGATATTTGAGCCATTCACTTAAGATAAGATAAGACTTTATTATTCCAAGGGAAATTCATATTGCAGAGTTTATTAGCACTAAAATATGAAAAAGAAAATATATGATATTAAAATATGTACATAAGAAAATAGGACACTTACTGATATAACCAAGGGTAGAACATGTAGAAAATTAATTGAATACTAGAAAATTAAATCTTGCCTGCTTTGATTGTAAATGTAATTTAAATTGAGTGTTTGACTATAATTTGTAGATTATTAATTGATCTTGAGTGATCATTTACTGATTTCATAATTTAGTTCTGTGTGAACCGATTTCTGGTATGATCCCATTTCTGGTATGAACCGATTTTGAAAAGGCCCCGTGAAAGTGTTCATTCCGAGAAAACGTAAAATGTGCAACAAAGTCCCCTCTCACAGAACACACAGAGTATGTAGCAACATTGGGCCATCTCAGAGAAGTCACGAGAAAAGAAAAAGTCACAAGTCATTACTTCCTTGCAACGTCCACGATTCAGTCGATTAAATATTGATTAAACAGATGGTGTGTTTGCCGGATACTTGAACACCAACATTCCCTTTCTTGTCGATGTATGTGTAGCACTCACAGGTACAGTGCTGAAATAATAACGGCCGTTCTTAATGAGGACCCGTCTTCCGATACATTTAGCAAAGGTTGAGTTGACCTGTGAACTCTTTGATCAAATTCTCATATCTTTTCATCATGGTTAGTGCACTTGAATATATTTTTCCTACAAAGAAGCTACTTGTGTCATCCATCCAACGGTTCCATTAGATCTACGTGTAAGTCAACTTTACCAAACGTTTCATTTTGTTTCTAAAGGATCCCGGTGACGCCACACACATACAACTTATCGTACAACGTCTTTAATCTAGAAAAAAATATCAACAAAAGATATGTGTGAAATTCCCCACCTGTATGGTTTCTCCATGACAAGTCATGTCAACTGACACATTGACATTATTTGTCTGGATGAGGACTTATATGAGCATTGCCTTTACTAACTACAATGGCAATGGATCCTGTCGTGACCTAATTTGTGAGGCACACACGGATCAGTCTGCGATTAGCTGTATCTGATTTGCAGCATCATATATCAGTCGGACATCTATGATTAATTGGTATGATCAGACAAAAGATGCAATCCATATTCTGCATTATAATTGACATCGACTGTCGTCATCTCTTCTATAATCTGGTGTTAGGGTTAATCAGCTTCATCGATATCTGAAAACAACCCCATGGTTGTCTGCCAGTCTACAAATTGCATCATGAAATCGAAAAAACGAAATTGTCTCTGAAAATTCTTGACAAAAATTAATTATGCTTCAGATAATTACATTGTTGCAAGCTGTTTGTCTTTAGCAAAATTCCGGCTCACAGTTTTAAATAAAAAAATGATCTAATCTTGATACAAAATAACCTAAATTAGGGTTTAACATCGCTTCCAAGATTATTGCACTTATATTGCGACTAGCATGCGTATAGTCCGGGCTGATGCCGATTTTATAGTGCCCCCTCAGGTACCATGCCGCTTAACATGAATAACCCACTCAGACACAGTATACTGACTCCGAGCCGACCAGTCCTTGTTTCAGCCCATTGTGTAATGCCGTGTGCCAGACAGGGTTCCAACACGTACCATTGGTGAACTTCTTTTGGTATGACGCGGGCGGGGATCGAACCCCGGACATTTCGCTATCGGGGCAGACGCTCTGCCACTACAGCACGGGGGCGGTCTGATCAATAGTAATTAGAATGTCTTCAAAGAAGTCACTTCACACAACAGATAATGTAAGTACACCCTATACTAAAATGTCCCATTTATGTTTCAAGATGCCTTAGGATGAACTTTAAATCCCAGTTTCGTCCTAATTCTAGGTTTGTCATCACACTCGTGTTCGTGGATTTAAGTGGTAAAAGACCTCCATCACTTGGGGCTTTCCTCCCACATCAAGCTGACACGCCATGATATTACTGAAATACCAGCCAAAGCGGTGTTAAACTAAAACTCACTCACAATGGGAGGACTGCAGACTATGACAATAAGACAATAACAACTAATGCATGTGTTGGTTGCAGGTGTACCGACTCATTGATTTCTTCCTACCATGAACACTATGTCAGTAGGATGTTCCTGTGGTGTTATCAGACAGCTTCCTTACCCTGGCGTTAGTTTCAAGGGAATCATACATGTTTCAGCCATTACAGACCCAAACCGCAGTCATGAAATCAAGTTATTTTACTTTTCATTCATTCTACGTAGCATTGACTTGCTACTTCAGCGGATCTCCATGCGATGTTTTCATTGACTTGCCGTAATGTCAACATCTCTCAATACCTGATTTAAGAAATCTGTAATCGATTCACACTGCAAGAACGAGTTGTGTAATCACAGCCTGTCATGAAGAAAACTTACTCTTTAATTATCACAAAGCTTGGTCTTTTATTGTAATGTAAAGTTTTAATCTTCAGAGGGGATGCCCTTGTGTGATTGCTACAGGTTTTTACACATTGGCTGTTGCCTCGATGTATTTCACCGATTCTTCTGTGAATTTAAGTGCTGGATTAGTTTTTCCTTTCTTTCGATTCTAACAGTTTATTTCAAAAACAAAATAACGACCCAACACTAACTTCCATTATATTCTTGTCCGTTTTGCAGTCAACGACTACATGTATTCGTGTGCCACACGTAGGGTTCTTGCACAGAAGAATCAGCAATACGCCAACACTACACACAGCATGAGTCTATTTTATATTGGATCAGAATATTTGGAATAGATCAATTTAAATGCAGAAACAATTTCCATCAAAATATTGGATTTGACTCTGATTGTGAGAGATATTATTCACAACCACGCTTCACATGGAAATGTGCCACACATCTTCAGTATTTGAACTCCTAATGCATGTCTACCCATGACATCACTGAAAGCTTTACTGAGACCGTGAATGTTGTAACCCTGATCTTTGAAATCAAAGTAGAAAGAGCATGCTCGATTCCATCTCAAAAGTTGTGAAAGGTAATCTAGGAAGGCTGGTGCTGCTCGAATATTGTTCGACATAAAGGCAAAGTTGACTTTTGGACAGTTGAAGTCATCCCTCTTGTTGTAAGTCTTGAGGAGAGTTTTTGTCACTCTGAATGTGTGTACATAGATCTAAACATGAAACAGATGAGGCGTTTCAATTGTCTCTGATATTTCTAGTTCACCTGGGTAAATCAGTGGATGAGAATTGGCTGTTTGATGGTTTTGGAACAATATCAGATCATCGATATACATGTACCCGAAGCTTTGCCTAACATTTTGGTCAAATTGCAGTGTTTTGAATTTGCCAATCCTAGCAGAAACTCTGATTAAACAGGACGTTAACGCTTTGGATACATGTTCTGTGGCTTTTACCTCAACATGTACGCAGGTCGCCCATGAAGCCTGTGCTATCTTTTTATATATGACATTTGATTATACAGAAGGAATCAGAGAGACTCTGGCATATCTAGGCAGTCGTGTATACTATGCAATGTCAGCAAATATATATCAATATTTCACGTTGTACCTTGATCAAGTTTGCGTGGATGTGTGACAAGTACTACTGCCATTTGCATTCATATGGTAAGAAGAGGCATAAGGTAAATACAGAAATGATTACTTTTGTGGGGTTTCATTACACCAGGAACTGATCTAGTCAAAGGTGTAGTTAGTAACCATGATCCTGGACGGAGTTGATGCACATTTATTTGACGTGAAACACGAAACACATATTATGGTCCAAAGTAAATTTATTGTGTACACCTAATCTGACATGCGTATTGCAGTGCCTTAAACATGAAATAATTAACAATCAGATTTTACGTAAATATCAAATGTGTAATAAATATGTTAATAATACCCGAAATCTATATATAAATCATAGGTTGCATTAGAACAACAAAACGTAATGCCGTAAATATGGGTACACCACACGATGTTCTGAAAAGGAAGTAGACAGACTTAGAAAAGATGCAGTACACATGAACTCTGTAATTATAAAACCCTTGAAAAACAAAACTATGGTCTCAACACAACCAAACATTTTTGTTCAGGAAAGAAATCAGAGTGTGTTTTGTTTTGTCGGTGACACAAACTTTAAACTAAATTGTCTCCTCCTTTCTTCTTTGAAATACAATCTTTAGCACACATCGAATGTTAATCATGCTCCTAGTGCTGGGCCTGACTTGCAGACACAAACCCTTGGCTTTTACAGTCGTATGAAATAAGATCAAAAGTACAATCCTTTCAATATAATGGAATCTACTTTTATTTATCTGACATCTGAGGAGCTGAAAAGTCTCCATATCGCTGTTAAGCCAATTGCTTAAACGTTGTCTCAAGCTCCGACGGTTAGCCCTTACTCTGTGAAGGTTCATTCCCCAATGAACTCACACAAAGTGAAAGTCAATTCTTAAGTAAGTTTAAACACTTCACATGATATGCATCAATAAACTCACACAAAGTGAAAGTCAATTCTTAAGTAATTTGAAACAATGCACATGATATGCATCAATGAACTCACACAAAGTGAAAGTCAATTCTTAAGTAAGTTGAAACACTGCACATGATATGCATCAATGAACTCACACAAAGTGAAAGTCAGTTCTTAAGTAAGTTGAAACACTGCACATGATATGCATCATTGAACTGACTCACAGTACAACAGCTGTCTTATACTTAATTAGGGATGCAACTATGCATGGCACACACAGCAGCGTCTTACACAGCTTATTACTACTGTAAGTTGTGACGTTAAATAATAACTCACTTACTCACTCACTACTGTAGGACCTGGAGGACCTGAAATGTATTGAGATGTCAATATGTGTCATATAAACAGACAGGTATGGGGAAGAATGCCAAACAAATAATTTAACTTCATGTTTTGTAGGGTAATGTGAAGACTCACAGGAGTGGTGTTATTTACATAATATTATCAGTTGTGTATAATGGCTCCTTAAGGAGCCTCCTTCATCTTAGCGTGATTGCTTGTAGAGAAACAATGGCATACTTAGATTTAATGTTACCTAGTCCAAAAATAATGCCAGTCATACATCCCTTAAAGCTTGTTGCTGTCAATCCTACAGTTTATTTCTTCTAAAGAGTTGTGAATAACGATCACCTGAAGGCATCGTCTGAAGAGTTTGATTGGAGACTTGAATTGTTGGCCACACTCCTCCTTCCTGTGTCGACAAAGGCCGTTACAAGATTTGAAGGTACAGTTGAATAGAAGCAACTTAACCGAATTCTATCTAAAGGTGATTTTGTCATGCTTACGTCTTAAGTCCCTCTGATTACTGCTCCCTGTATAACTACACTCTTAGTTCAATGACTTATGACAGTAATTGAAAAACCCACATACATGTAGGTGACGTCCTGCTTCTCCTGTGCCCATGTGGGGAACTGAACCATTGCCTTCGGAGTGACGAACGGCTTACCCAGTAGGCTATCGCCTTCCCCTCGACCTCATTGTCTCTTAAAATGTTAATGTTGAAAGTACGGTCATACAAATATAATTAAACTTATATTATGATCAGGAAAGAAATCCTGTTTATCCACGAGCCACTATAAATTGCTTCCATGCAGCTCTTTTAAACAAACAGCATTTACAACAAGCGATGATAAAGAAGATAAGAGTTACTTGACAATATACTGAAACGTTGCAGCCAACTAGTTGTGGGGTCAACAGGTCAAAATGTGCATGTAACCCTACTCTATGTCAAATAGGACTTTTTAAGGTATTGATGCTTGTCATTGAGATGTCACTGACGTTACATTACGTGATGGTTACATGTAGCTAAAATGCATTGGGAGGTGGAAATGGAAATGAAGGGTCAATGGAGATTGTAAAGATTGCATCCTTTTAAATGTTGGCGTATTTCATCTTGGACTGAAAGTTTACCAATAAATGTTTTTCAAAAATGTTTGATATGGACAAGAATTTTCCTGAGTTCCAAATACGATCACTTAATATGACAAGCTCACCGAGCAGGCCATCCACGCGGGTGCTCACTTCCTGCATACAATGTCCCAATTTACAACAAAATTAGTGATGTGTTCTATAATATATTGATGTGGTGAAGAATTTCCCTTGTGTGATAAAACGTGCAAAATGTTGTTGGTCCTTTCAAAAGTCCATGGCGTCTTGGAAGTTCAGGTTCGAACTCAGCATCCCATATACCCTGTCTCCGGTCTGCCTACTTTGCGACCCAGGTGCCTGTTACAATATTGGTGATTACGCCATCTGCAGGGGCAACCACAAGAGATAACAACCTCGGAACCGGTGGCTAAAAGGCATTTTTCTAACAATAATTTGAAACGTTCTTCACATGACATTACCCAGCCTGATTCCATGCCTGTAGATGATTGTAACCTACAAGCTCCTGTACCCACGCCAATAGCCTCAGAGCTATGTACAAATACAACTGTCAGTATGGACACTCAGTCATTATAGGTTAATCTCTTCAAAGATGCAGTTTAAGAATAGGACTGGAGAACCCATATCATCTGAGAAACCTGACGGCTAAATAGTTAAATAACAGAACACGAAGCTGTTTCTGAATCACAAACAACATGCCTAATGTCTAACTTTCTACATTGATCTTCACTGTTCTTCGGAATTTCGGAGCATTATCAGACTGTGCAGTTTTGTTCACTGTTGTGTGTCTTGCTTCAAATGAAGGGAAATATTGACAACGTCAAAACACTCGGTAATCCTGAACTGTCAAACGTTCGTCCATGATGTTTTTGAGGTAAAGTAAAAACGCTATATATTGTTGCTTTCTCGTCCATTATTTCGCCTTAAAATAAGTTACGAAATTTTACATCAGATTTATTTTCTTCTTAGACCAATTTGTACAACCACTGTGTTCTCGTGATCGAAATATGAAGAAATGGATTTCATAAAGGGAAAACAATTACGCAGAGATAGTTTTGAAGCATCAGGAAAGGTTATAAGCCTATATGCAAACTCTGCAAATGTCAGAACGATCCTGTCTTACACAAGTTGTGATAATAAAGTCCGCATGTTTTATGTGAGTATGGTTTTACGCAGCTTTTAGCAATATTCCAGCAATATCAATATGACAGCCTAGTAGTTTAATACCATTTCTAACTCTTTTGTTTGTAGTTTATTCAGATGGCAAATATCTATAAATATGTACTTAATGTATATACACAATAGTTTCCTAATACCAAGCAGCTAAGATTATTCTTTCATAAGGTTCTGTCGGTATAAAGAGGCATAATATATGTACATGGAAACATTTGGTAAGATACTTCTTTTGTGTTTGACAGCAATGTAACAAATTTAATAATATTAGGGTATCTGTAATAATAAGCATGCAGGTATTTTTCTCTAAGGTGTAAATACACTGGACATACAAGTAAGAAATGAAATTCATCTTCTACTGAGTTTAAACTACATAGATTACAGATTCTTTCGTGTGATTGCTTGGCCTTTTATTGTAATATAAAGTTTTAATCTTCAGATTTGTGATTGCTTGGCCTTTTATTGTAATATAAAGTTTTAATCTTCTGATGTGTGATTGCTTGGCCTTTTATTGTAATATAAAGTTTTAATCTTTAGATATTTGATTGCTACAGGTTTTTACACATTCGCTGTTGCCTCGATGTATTTCACCGATTTTTCTGTTAATTTAAGTGCTTGATTAGTTTTTCCTTTCTTTCGATTCTAACAGTTAATTTCAACAACAAAATAACGATCCAACACTAACTTCCGTGATATCCTGGTCCGTCTGGCAGTCAACAACTGCATGTATTCGTGTGTCACACGTGGGGTTCTTGCACTAAACAGAAGAATAAGCAACAAGTCAACGCTACGAAAAGCGTGGGGATGTTTTACTTTGGATCTGAAATTGCTGTAACCTTTCAAATGTCGTTTCTCTCGTTGTTAACCGCCGCCTTCATTGAATACGTTTCTAAAAACTATCAAGTATCAACCATAAACGTCTGCAAGGAAAAATCATTTTATGGAATATAATTGTTTAATTCGCGAACTCGCAATATATACAACCTTAAAGCTTGCAATTGGTCATAGCCAATCAGTTTAAACTAATCAACAACGGATAGTAATCAGTTGATTCAAAGTTATTTTAGACGGCCGATCGTTGGCGCTCCAGTTCTACACCTTCAGATTTACCCTGCACTAGATCACAACAGGTGTTTTGTGGTCTAAAGTACTATTATTGTGGACATATAACCTGATACTGAAATGTGTATTGCAGTGAGTTAAACATGAAAGAAATAATCAAAAATACCAAATATATATAAATCCCAAATGTGTCATACATTTATTAATAACACACAAAAGTTATGTGTACTGGTTAGTTACTTTAGAACAACAAAGCGTAACGCTGAATCCAACTATGAATACACGAAACTATGTCCTAAAAAGGATGTAGACACTCAGCAAAGATGCAGTAGACATGTACTCTGTATTTACAAATCCCCAGAGAAACATCACGGTGATCTTAACACAACTATGCATTGTTTTCAGGATTGGTGTTTTGTTTCGTCGGTGATACAAACTTTTAACTGAATTGTCTTTTCTTTTCTTCATTGAAATACAATCTTTAGCACATATCTAAAGTTAATCGTCTTTAAAGTGCTCAGTGTGACTTCCTAATACAAACCCCGGAGTGTTACAGTCGTGTGAAATAAGATTAAACGTGGAATGGTTTCAAAGTAATGGCATCAACCTGCATTTGTCTGAGAGCTGGAGAGGTTCCATACCGATGTCAAGCCAATTGTCAATGTATGTCTTATAAAACACATAGTGTCTGAGCTGAGTAAGAGAGTAGTGTACCTTTTTTATTTAAAAAAATAAGTAAGTAAGCTCTAAAATGACTTTAATTTAATCACAAAAACTTTACGTTTGAGCGTAATGGGTTCATGTAGTGTGCCTTACAGTAACAGAATGATAGTTCGGAATAGCTTTAACATGTTAGAAATACAAATATGCAATTTGGAAGCCGAGAACATATGTCCACGGAGGTACATCAACGATGCATAGTATAAGAACAATTGGGGCATAATGACAGGCAATCAGCCAGGTAACGGAGCGTGAACACCCATTTCAACTCAAGAGTCAGCTCTTACAGAAAGCACATTGGTACATGGAATACAGTGGGCCTGCTTTAGTGTGACGCTGCCAGATTCAGATACAAATGAATGGGATTCAATGGTTACACTGCGGTTCAATTCAACTATCTGGCAGAACTTTACCTACATGTATACAGCACTCGAATCTCAAATACAAGCAAGTCAAACACAACTATGGATTTTTTATGACAAAATCAAGCAATCGAGTATCTGTCAACAAATAAAACGACAAACAAAAGCAATAAAAACCTTTCCGTATTCCTAAACAAATCTCTGTTAAAAGCAGAGTTGATTGTACGACTCCGACTAATCAGCAGCAGGTGTCAGGGAGTCACTATCAAATACTGATGAAACCAGGTATTGGCGAAAAGGTTAGCGTATCCTGCCCCACCTGTGGCACCCGTCACAAACACATGCAAAGGCATGTATGCATGTTTTATTTGTTTGTTTGCTGCTCAACATCGCACTCAGCAATATTCCAGCTCTATGACAACGGTCAATAACCAGACAAACCAGCGATTGATATCATGACCATCGACAGGGATACATGACATGCATCAACCACTCATGGATCCTGACCATCCGATCCCGTTAGTCGCCTCTTACAACAAGCATGAAGTACTAACGATCAATTCTAACCTGGATCTGCACCTGTACCAGTCTATATGTGTTTCCCTTGAACCACATGTTGTAGTGTGAAACATGGCGGATGATAATTGTAATCTGAAGTACGCACTGCACAACAGCTCACATACGCTCCCCCAAACCAATGATTCTAAAAGGTGCATGTACTCTCATAAAGTTACCCAAAACATGATACCACTCATAACTTTTTACTTCAAATCCCATTTTATGTGCATGTTTGACATCGATGAAATTCTGATAGCAATCCTCTTACAATATATTAGCACTTAATGACAAGGCTTTGCGTAAGGGTTTGCTATTAAAATGATCTTAATCTAGGGCATCCACTCCGATTGATTAACATTAATATCATCTAAATTCCAACTGTGATTTTGACCTGCAATTAAAATCTGTTATTCGTGGAGGTGAAGTTTTCACTTAAACGGAGCGATTTTATACTTTTTCTGAATTGAGCAATTTTAATTTTAATTTAGTCATTAGTTACATTTACTTATGCTTTATACATGTTATAAGTAGTACTCAAGTGGTCGGAAATCACTCGGAAGTCATTCCTAACGGTAAATTAAACGTGTCTTAATCTTGGCTCGGTATTCGATACCCGTGGAGAACGACCTCGAAATAGCCTGCCATTCGATCCGACTTGGCCTAGGAGATCTTATGAACACTTCAGCACAGGATACTGGTTTGTAATCGAACCTATCCATCATGGAATACCCAATCAAACAAATAATAATTAAACTTCTCGAAAATAAGCCATATAAAGTACGTATCTCCTTTTTTTTATAAACAACTGACTGCATCGTTGTTGATGACTCTGAAGAATCTCACCGAAACGATACTTAGAACTCTAATGTTTGTCTTAAAGCAACAGGTGTGTTGTCAGGCGTGGTGATTTAGGTTTGTACGCTCTGAGACGGTGTGGGACGTTGTTCATAATATCACCCACTGGTTTATCTCGCCCAAACTCAATTACTGTTGTGATAAAGTTGGAATAAACTTTCAAGACGTTAACCTTTGAAGAAAGTTTACTTACTCAGTTTGTTACTCAGAACACACCCGTGAACATGTGTTTGGTTCTGAAAAACCAAGGATCTTAATCAGTGAAAATCTGGGGTTCTATCAGTATATCCTGCCACGGTTGAGGGATGCAGCTATGGATAGCATACTGCAGTGTCTTAAATAGCTTATTTTTGTTGGATATATAGGCTCTGAAATGTATTGAAATGTTTTCTCATCATGGACAAACACGATCAAACATTGTCTTCCATTACACACAAACTCACATTCTTTAAAGGACACCTGAAGCTGCTTGTGAAATGTAGGGTATGTCAGATGACATGTGCAGTACATCTAAACAAGATGAAAATATTGCAAACACTACATTTCTAAAGTCATACTCACTTGTACTATAATTATATTTACATAGTCATAGTATCAAGTCATTCACATGTTTAATCTCTATCTATTTGAATTCATATTGTGAATCTAGTGAATATTCCAAATAAAACAGTTGAGTTCATGCTTTGATGGGAACACCATAGAAATGCATCTTCATGTGTGATTTATATCATTTGGAGTTCATACTGAATTTACTTAAGGAAATCAAATAACGGAATCAACCTTCATTTGTTTGACGAACTTTGGTCCGCTGGAGTGGTTCCATACCTATTATGTATCAGTTGTCAAGATATCTCACATAAAGCAGACACGTAAGGCTAGTATTCCAAAACAATCATTTAAATTCATGTTTTGTTGGCAACGTAAAGATACACGGGAGTGGTGTTATTTACATAATATTATCAGTTGTGTACAATGGTTCCTTGCGAATCCTGCTACATGTAAACGTGTTCGCTTGTAGGCAATGAAGAATATATTTAGATTTAATGTTACCTGGTCCAAAATAGATTCAGTTATACATGTGTTAAAGCTTGTTGCTTGCCAAGTCTATACGTTTTTAGTTTGTTGCTTCTAAAACGGTTGGAAATAATGATCCCCTGTAAGCAAATATCTGATAACGGCATCGCCTGAAGAGTCTGAAGGGAGATTTAAACTGTTGTTCTAACTCAACTCTCCTGTTTCGCCTAAGGCCGTTATAAGATTTCAATCTACAGTTGCGCAATCTGAAGAAAAAACCCGCGACGTATTTGATCTGAAGGTTATTTTGTTTCCACGTTTTCCATGTTTGACAAGTGTTTTTCTCTTTGACATCAGCCACAAATCTTAATGTCTGTCATTCATTGAAGATAACCACCCATTTCTCTTTTTACATATGGAATGAAAATACCGTCACACTCTTTTGACTTCTGTCGCCTGTATAAGTACAGATCTAAATATAAATACTTATGACAGTTATTGTACGTGTTGGTGATGTCAGGTTGCTCCAAGCTATGTGAGTGAGTGAGTGAGTGAGTGAGTGAGTGAGTGAGTGAGTGAGTGGGTATGGTTTTACGCCACTTGTAGCAATATTCCAGCAATATGACGGCCGGGGACACCAGAAATGGGCTTCACACATTGTACCCATGACGGGAATCGAACCCGGGTCTTCAGCGAACGCCTTAACCACTCGGCTACCCGACCCCCCTACCAAGCTATGTAAGAGCCATGACTTAACCCATAACATCATTCTTTCAATACCCGATACGAAAATATTCCAGCTACAAATCGTCAATCATTCAGGATCACGTAAACATGTTTACATGTAGATATATGATAACAACTGCCAAAGCCAATACAATGAGGATGGTCAGCAAAACCGCCCCTTTACAACCTTCAACATGTCTGTCCCAACGGCACACAGAACATACACTGTATCGATATGGATTATCTGATCACAGTCAAATACAAGGTTAACAGGTAAACAATTAGGACACAGTTGTCCATTTACAATGCTAAAGAGAGCACTGTTTTGGATGAGGTTTGGTATATAAAGCTATGGCAACGAGATATCAATTCTGTTCAAGTCTTGATTGGTTCCTCAGCTGGTTATTAGCAGAGAACAACCTTAGACTTGTTCTTGGGCACAATCAACGATACAATTTGCATATGTTGTGTGTTTGTTAAAAGTAGTGAAAATTATATGAATAGATTACCGAAAAGGTGTTTGCGAAAAGCAAAGAATGTCCTGCCCTAGCAGTAGCACCGCCACTCACGCAAGAAAGGGTTGAACTAAATGATGGAAAATCTACCACCCCTAACTTTTAGATTATGAACTGAGAATAGATTTCCTTGAATTATCAGAAGGGTTATGGTTATTGATATAGCATGCCGACACTTAACATATTTATTCTTCCCAAATTCACGAAAATATTGACTCAAGAGTTTACAAGAACACTGTATTGAGTAACAATATTCCTGACGTGAAATGTGTTATGTGTTCTTCATGTTGGCTAAAGGTGTGTGGGGTTCTCAGTTCAGATAATGTCTTTGAAACTTTCATTCTCTCGCACGTCTTTGATTCAGTGACGACAATGATCTTTGCTACTTAAGATTGTTCCAGACCAATTGCAAACATTTCAATAAAGATGACATTGATATTAGTCTTCACTACTTTTGTGCAAGGAAAGGGCGATTGAAGGCAAGGCCTGAGACCGTGTTCTAATGACGATATGAAGACCTTTTCTAATCCGGATCTTCAAGGGGATATATGTCCCTCGGAAATATGTTACTTAACCCAGGCAACAAACACGTACTTTCTTTATGCAGGTTGTGAGTGGCGGGTGCTACCGGTGAAGCAGGATTACCCTTTTCGCGAACACCTGTGTCAGCACTGATTTTCAGTGATCCATTCACATAATTGTCACTGCTATACCTTTTACGTCCAATGGAATCTGTGTTTACTCATTCTAGACTTGTCTCTTGCGTTGACGTTCAACGTACAGCTATAAATAACAACGACAAAACCATTTCCCTATTCATAAGACATATCCTACAAAAGCAGAGTTGATTGGACGATTCCGACTATGTCATAAGTATGTGTTTAAGAATCAATATCAAACAGTGATGATACCAGGTGTTCGCGTATCCTGTCCCATTGGTGGTATCCATCACAAACTCATGCAGAGGCAAAGCAATTGTTCACCTACATGTAAAACAAACTCGGGAACATTGTACAGGTGTAAATAGGGAATTGTATATTGGGAAATAATCATTTGTTTGTAATCTGTGTAACATCAATATGTGTTTCATTCTAAAAGACGAGTCAATACACCCACTACAAGTGTTAAATCTTAATAGTTATTGAATTAAAAGTATCAGACACGTTTAAATGGCTTACAACTAGCCCTTTATGTGTCTTACACTTGTTATGAAGTTATGAATGTCTGACATGGCTGAAATGGATAAAAATGGTCGTCACAACGTCAACACACATTCTAACTGAGAGGGAGGCAGTGACCCCCATAGATGATTTTTTATCACATTTCTTTCCAGTCCTTTCCAGTCTCCCTTTTGGCTTTGAACATCAATTCGTACTTAGGTAAACTATAGGTGCACGTAAAATAATAGAAACGTGCTACTCAAAAACTGCTGAAATCAGGCTTTTGACACATGATGGCCTTTTCTGATCCAAAACAGAAGTGTTTAATGTCTAATTCATATCAATTAAAAACAAATGTTGCTCATGACTGAAATTATGCAGATCCATCAGCATAAAACTTAACTTGAGTCATGTTGAGGGCAGGATGAAATGTTTTGTCTGTGTACAGGCGTATCCTAACTGACGACGTAGTGAGCAAGTTGAACTATTTCTGTTAACAATCAAATCTGTGAAAGCCCACTTCGTCATAATCACATCGTTTACGTCAGCAGATTCCAAGACTTTTGTCCGTGCTTTTCACAGATGACTTAACACAGAATATTCCATAAAATGCCTCTTTTGTGCCAGTCATAAATCAGACATAACACCAATGTACTAATGCTGATGTACGATGATTTCATGATTATCTGAAGACGGTGTTTAATGGATTGACTGTCTTATGTCGAATGCTACTGCAACGATGAAGCATTTTTAGCAGCTGTGATCGGTACAGAGCCCATTAAGGCAATTCAGTCGAATTTGACGCATATTGCATCCGTGTCCTCGTAATTCCTATTTTTTCTGGTCCAGACAACGTTCATAGAGTCTTAATCTGACAAAAAGTACATATTATACTGAAGGATAATATCGACATACATATGTCTTTATATTTGCAAAAAGCCCAGAAAGAAAGACATGATATGAAGTTTTTTTATGTATGTTACTTTGTGTTGAAAAAAGACATTGAACCTTTCACATGAGGTAAAGAAACTCGACCATTATTCAAAACTGCAATACTACATAAGAAATCTTGGATGCGTTACATACTAACTCTCACTGATAGTATTCTAACAGACAGGATGAGTGTCTATTTCCGCATATTCAATGTGGCATGGATATTTTGTCGTCAGCAGACTTCGCGAGAGACATGATTGACATAATCCTGCTGGTTGACTGGAAGTCCAGGTATCCATCACATGGAGGCAGCTATAACGACATTATGTTGATAACAGACCAGAAGATGTCCACTTTCACAATTTTGTCGGAAGAGACGATTAAACTGAGTATCAAGTGCTTACCATGTTATCTGCCTGATTGTGTGTCATTGTAACACGGCAGCGTGTGTGGTTGCTCCCGGATTTGCTTTGACCCAGCGCGATTATGTACAAGCCAAACCTACAGCAAAGTGCTGGTATAATGTCATTGGTATAATGAGGGGAATATACTTTACTAACAGGGCAAAAGTATGTGGAACTATGTTTATAATCACCTGATTGTGTGTCATTGTAACACGGCAGCGTGTGTGGTTGCTCCCGGATTTGCTTTGACCCAGCACGATTATGAACAGGCCAAACCTACAGCAAAGTACTGGTATAATCTCATTGGTATAATGAGGGGAATATACTTTACTAACAGGGCAAAAGTATGTGGAACTATGTTTATAATCACCGGATGCTCCTCCAACGTGTAATGTACCCTCCCAGTATAGGTTAACCAAGCATGTTAGTTTACTTACTGCATCAGAAACATGCATACATTGCAGGAGCTACCACTTAAGGAGTGTTATTTTACATGCAGGTACACAATTGTGATAAATCCATGCGACGAAATTGCAACTTAAAATATTCGCAGTTTTACAGATCGGTGTAAAGCTTTCTTCAGGGACAATTGATGATAATACCACAGCCTGTCATGTGTACAAAGCGCTCAAAATTAGGCACATCAGTAAATGTAGTATAGATATGTTTTGTGTGTTTGATAGTTTGTTTATTTATTAACGCCGCACTCGGCAATATTCCAGCTATATGACGGCGGTCGGTAAACAATCCAGTCTGGACCAGACAATCAAATGATTGGCATCATGGGCATCGATCTACGCAATTGGGATACGATGACATGCATCAACCAAGTCAGCGAGCCTGACCACCCGATCCAGTTAGTCTCCTCTTGCAAGCATAGTCGTTTTTTACGGCAAGCAAGGGTTGCTGAAGATCTTGACAGGTCGTTCATTTTTGCAATAAACTACAATTGTCTGATACTTCAGAAATGTTTCAAAAACTCTTTCTAGAAGTGTGAACCAAAATTTACTATTCTATTCATCTTTATCAGTGATGTACATCCAAATCGTATAAGGTCGACTAGACAACTGAGGGGTTAGATGTCTGTGTATTTTCAGATATCAAAAAAGCTGATTACCCCCAACAACATATTATACAAAAGAAGAGTGCAGTTGCTGTCAATTAGCGTCGAAATATAGATTGCGTCTTTTGTCTGATCATACCAATTAATCATAGATGTCCGTCTGATATATCATGTAGCAAATCAGATGCAGCTAGTATCAGACTGATCCGTGTCAATGACACACACATTAGTTCACGAGAGGACATCTTCACATTGAATTTAGGAAAGATAGTGTTAATTTCTCTCCTCTCCCAGACAAATAATATCTATCATGATGAAACAAAACAGGTGGACGAGTTTCACAGTTTGATCTTTATTTTTAGGATTTTGTATGGTACGTAGGTGTTGTCGTCGAGAACATTCTTTAAAACAAGATGGAATGTTTGGCTAATCCGACAAGTAGATCAATGGAACTGTTCGACGTGGAGTTTTAAAGGTCAAAAGACACAAGTAGCAACTTGCATCAATAATATACTCAATTACACACATCACGATGACACCCGTTCTTAGACTACGTTATCCATTGAACCTTTGGCCCTGATTATGTTCTGGTCGCTATTTTTTCACCACAGATACATTTCTAAAAGTTCTGATGATGAGGTTTGTTTTTTAACGCTGCATTCAGCAATATTCCAGCTATATGACGGCGGTTGGACTTGGTACATAATCGAATCTGGACCAGACAATCCAATGATTGACATCATGAGCATCGATCCACGCAATTGGGATACGATCACATGTATTAACCAAGTCAGTGAGTCTGACCACCCGACCATGTTAGTCGCCTCTTACGATAAGCGTAGTCGCTTTTTACAGCAAGCATTGGTCTCTGAAGACCTATTCTGAACCGGGTCTTCACGTGTCCAAAAGTTCTGAAGAACAATAGAGATTAATAAACAATGTTGGACATCAGGCTTATTGTTTGTGATTCAGACTCACTCAAAGTCATGTTGTTATGTATCAGTAGAGACTGTTGTAGATATATCTACAGTGATTGTCAGTGGCAGCAATTGTTTGAAGCGCTGATAAAATGTCGAGCGGAGTGCTGGACAGGTTATAACAGAAAGCGTGATTGGAGTTACCGCATCTGGTTGTTAAAACAATCACAAGCTCATGATCGTTAGAAAACTTCCTGGATGGAACAGGTTCTTGAAGACTGGCTGTATCAATATAAGAGCGAGACCAGGGCGGTTAGAGGCCTTTTTCATTTTTTCTCATTCTTAAATCTGTGTTTCAATATAATACGTTAATTACTCATTCGTCTTATGTGGACATTTATATAAGTTCACAGTGTATTAAATGAATCGATTTCTGGGTTACCTTTGCATTTCAATTTGGAAATCACCTCGTAACAATGTGCACAATCCGCCGTTGAAAAACATCAGACTTTCAAAGTAGTTTACGTCAAATTCAGTACATGTATATATTAGGGGTAAATATTTACTGTGATTTGACTAATTTGATTGGATTGAGTCTGGGCTGATATGGCACTTCGCTTGAATCACGTGTACACTCATTTCGGTACCGTCCAGCAGTTCAGAATCATCAACAAAATCAACACTGACATTGAGATTAGGTCCCACATTCTTGGCTATTATTATTATTATTATTATTATTATTATTATTATTATTATCAATTTGTATTATTAATATTTATAGTAATATTAATATTAATTTTAATTTTAATAATATTATTATTATTACTGAAGTAAATGCATTGTATCAACATGAAACATCAGAATTACTTAGCGTGCCTCAACTTTTACATGGGTAAAATAACAATCGTCTATCTTATGAAGTCTACGTCAATTTGACGTCAGTGATATACACTTGAAGTCCGGATTATCCCCAATAATCTATCTTGTAGAATTGTTGCCTTTGGCTCTCAGAGGGAAACCCTAATTGGATGATTTGCCATAACTATTGTCGCCCACTTAGCCGTCAGGTCTGTTTGATTATGTAGGGTCTCAAGTCATGTACGTTTTCTGTAACTGCAATTTTGAAGTGATTAACCCCTAATGACTCCATACCCAGACTGACAGTTGTATGTGGTCGTAGTCCTGAGGTTATTGGCGTGGTCGATGTTCATGCTCGTGGACTGAAGGCCTACAGTTTCATGATAAGCTCAGTAGCATTTGTCAAGAATGCTGACTCCACAAAAGAAATGTTTTGGCCGAGACACAAAAAAGACACCGTGAAAAGGATCTCACACAATGGAGTAAACACCATCATATCAATCATTTGGGAATAAGATAACGAGTGTTCATCTTACTGAAACCTAGATCATCAAAAATTATTTGTGACATACGACTTTCAAAACTGTATAAAAAACTTAACCATTTTCAATTAATAACAAACAATTGATTGTACATATATTTATTAAACCCAGTAAAGATTAACGAGGGATGCTACCTCCCAATGGTACAGACTGTAATGAGGCTTCAGGTAAAATAATGTTTTTGTTAAAATCATTAGATAGTGGGTGTTCTTCATGACATCAGGCTTTCTTGCAGCCACAATTGATTTCACATTTTCAAACAAGGTGTGCTGAGAGTCTGACATTGAGGCAAATCAGTTGAAGCATCACCTGCTGCGGAAGGAACAGGTCAATGTCACGCCAAATAAAAGTGCATCAGCACCAATTAAATAATTATTTGGCTTCCTAATAATATCTTGACAAACCAGTTGTTGATAATATAACATAGAAAATGCTTTGACAGCTAAAAAGGGAAATCTTTCAACAAACATTATTGCAAATCATAAGGATTGTTTAAGGAAACACGTCTGCTGAAATAAACGGATAGAATTCTTTCATAGGCATTACTTAGAAGTTTACGGATGACTGTTTGTCTGCTGTCTATTGCATCGCTATCTGTTTACAAAGTAGACACAATTTATGGATAACAACTTCTCCTTCACAGTTATTAAAGACGTTGTTATCCATAAATTGTGTCTACTTTGTAAACAGATAGCGATGCAATAGACAGCAGATAAACGGAAGGCGAGTCAGAGAGGAATACGGATAGCTTGGTATATTATCAACTATACATGATTAGATTGACTAAGCCTAAACAAATCAACTCATCTTGTTACAACAAACTGCATTACCATATGTAATATTTGTTTCCAATAAAGAGAGTTCTATCCAAGATACATTATACAGGATGAAATAATATTATATATAATATGTTTCCAAGGTTTATATGTTTTATAAAACATCATGTTATGTTTGTTATATACTGCACCACCATCAATCTCATATTCTGCCCTATACATGTAGCTAAGCCCCGTAGTTGTATTAGGAAATATTTTGTTTGTGATTCGTCGACTCTGAGTCGTTGTTTCCTCATGCACCTGGTATGAGGAATTTCAATATTTTACCTGGTTAACAACGGATTAGAAAACTACTATTGTATTCTTGAATGACACAAGTAAAGTCACCCTTTCATTTACACACCACAAACACAAATGCAAATCTGGTCCTACAGTGCATATTATAAATTCTGTATAAACGACGCTGCAGCCTCAAAAAGTACCACTTTTGAGATGCAGTGCCACACAATGCCCTTCATGGGTGCAAGACATACTCCCTCAGAGAAATAGAAGATCTGTGGACTTTTCCATCGTAAAGACGTGTATTTGCTTGAATGATGTTTAGATGACTGATGTAGGATCCATACTGATCATCCCCGGAGAAGGAATTCAGACAGAAAAGACATGTATAATCCTTATCAAGGATCATGAACGTGGAACACCATTCACTTCATTTGAAAGGACCAGGCACGATCTTAGCGATAGGTTGTGAGATCAGAAAAGAAAATTCAAAAATGGCCATAAGCAATTTATAAATATGCGCACGTTTTCTTGAAACAGCTTGATAATAATGGCACGTCTGTAATCATAATCTTGTCATTCCGGTACATGAAAGACATGCACTGTTTCGAAGATGACAAAGGCAATGACCAAGAGTGGGAAAAATGGGAATGACATCCGCAGTATTGATTATTCATACTTTAGCAGAGTAATGATCTAATCACAGATTGCGTTACACGCAAAGTATAAATATACTGTGCATTTTGAAAGGCAATAGACTCGAGAACACTCTCTTACAAGGAGAAGAACAATATTTTTCGTTGATCCTTTATAAACATCACAGCATCTATTTTCTTCTTTATGACTTATTTCATATCTGTGTTCCCCGACATATGCATAATCAAAACTATCAGTCTCTGCTAGAAACATATTTGAAATTGAATACGGACGTAATACACACTGTAGGCTACGCCATACGGAAATATATTTGTGGTTGGCTTGTCCAAATTGGTGCCATTCACGGAAGTAGTTGCATATGTCTAGAGGATTCATTTCAAGGTCTTCTCATTGTTGCTTGCGTACCAGGCAAGACTCATCTAGCGTGCTGTTTAATTGATTACTGAGAGGGACCGGCCTTTATTTACTAATAAACGAGTTCCAGAGACGAATTCTGTTCAGTTTCGGGGAAATCAAGCTCCTTTTGACTGCTTCAAGGAGACGTTTGTTCTGCTTCAAATAACTGACGGTGTCCTATTGCAACCTGTTTACTTTGTTCCCGTCTGTTCGGTACCTAATAAAAGAAGCACGGTTCCACCCTTTGACGATTAAAGCATGAAATCAGATTACATGAAACGGCACGTCAAGTGTATACGTTGGGAACGACAAAGGAACTATCTCTTAAAACATGTTTGTGAAGCGTTGTTGATGTCTTTTCAATATAAAGAAGTGCAGCGGTAGTCTTTGAAGCAAGACTGAAAACGTGTCATACTGAAGAAGACAGTATTATTGTGGAACATTGAACATGGACCCAGTACACATAACCTACACCTGATGAAAGACTAAGAACGACAAATGAACCAGAAGTAATTGAATGGTTGTGATAAGAAGATATCAAAACCAAAAAGGTGATGGTTATGAAATATACATGACAGGTTCTGGAGTCGATTCTTACGACAAGCATAGTTGCCTGTTACGTCAAGCATGGGTTGCTGAAGACTTATTCTAACCCGGATCTTCACGGGTAGCGTTGCTTTTGAAGGACTTGAATCCATTTGCAGGAATTGAGCCTTGCACCAATTCAGACATTATCTACTTACTACGTGTTTTAATGTAATTCGGCCAAACTAGTTGAGTGCAATATATGCATAGACGACTTGTCACATACCTCTTTAGTCTTTTGCAGCTGCTATGATCATTAAATGATCACAGTAAACCATGATTGAACTTATGAAGACGATTCAGTATTTTCATTATTTTATAATGCATTCTAGTCCACACCTTTCTTCTGTAAGGCAGATATTATCCTGAAACGAAGTGGCACCGAAGGCGTCCTATGTCCAGACAAATTGCTCCCTTTTGTATGAAATAAGGTCAAGAAAGTAGACATCACATTCAATTTAAATTTAATTAGATTTTCAATACTGGGGGTATGATAATTAATTATGGAAATGGATGTCGTGCTGTATGTGATAACATCTGGATATATACACCTTCACTTGAATGCCTTTATCATTAATACGCCATGGCGTCCTTTGAACTTAGTTTAGGTGTTGAAGAAGTTGTAGACTCACTGAAGAGTAAAGAAAATACATTACTGATACACACAGTGGCACCAGAAAATGTAAGAGACCCACAAAAACTGTTCACCTATAGTTAGGTGAAGTAGACTGCTGCGCCCATTAAACGATAAACGTCAGTCAAGTACGTGAGGAAAATACACGCACAACTTTAGCCATGAAACATAATGCATGTATATTACATAATAGGTCGACAGCGCAAGCAAGCCCTTCAGTCTCCATCGGTGTCGTCGCCACCAAGGAAATAAGCGGAAATGACCAATGGCAGAATATAAGGGAAATGTCTTTCTATGAGGTTGTTTATTGAAACGTTCTTTGCGGTACTGGTTGTGAATATTCCCCAGACAAGACGGTACAGGCAGCTAATAACTTCATACTGGGGTAAAAGTCTTGAATTATAGCCTTGATAATAACTCGGGCACTTTCAATGAACATCGCACTGTAAGCGAGGCGTAAGAAAATGATAGTGACCATGTCCCATAATTTCACCGTTTGAGTGAATCCAAACTACTTCACGTTATGGGGACGATATTAAGAGTCAGTAAGTGGCTATGGGTTGACCCTAACGACGACTAGTTTATAAGGTCGTCCCCGTGGCGCTATCATATAAATCTTGCCCTCTGGACGTCAGCGGTGGTCAGGCTGACCTGCTGAGGCAATAAATCACCACCTATCAATACACGTTCAGCGCTTAAACCCGTGTGGATATTGCGGGTTTATTGACTTGTTTATGCTGATCAAGCCACGAACCGCAAGTTTATAATGAATTATAGCTTTCTTTCCTTTGACTGAATGGTGTGATTTAATGTAATCGGAAAGATCTTTGTTGAACAAAGTTAAGATTTATCTTTGACCTCCCCAACCTTCTACGAATTTCTGTGAAAACCTGTTAGCATACATACACACAAACGATCAATATTTGTCCGGAATCTACCTTCGTGGAATGTGGAGGTGAACACAATCTCATCAAACCTCCTTCACTCCTGTATTATCAATGAGGGAACTCTAAGGGATACAGATTTACAATGTAAACATTGCTGACACACAAACAGGCATACACACTAACCTTAGAAACACAAAACAGGACACATCTTTGGTTCTACCAGATTCTGTTTGTGAAGGGCATGCTGTCAGCATTACAAAGTCTGAACTGAATTCGCTAAGAAGTCAATGTGATCGCCATCGTCTATCGATCACCTACCGGTTATAATGCCGTGATGTCCAGACAGTAAAACTAACCGACCTATTCTATCCTAGAGAGAAAATGTCCCTTGTTATATTGCATTCGAAGAAAGTCTACATTTTGATGAGAGTTGATGAAAAGGTGCCATATGACTTCACGATGACTATAATTAGGTGAGTCGAACAGAGCCAGACTTGACCAAAGGGAATAAGTTACACAGGGATAATACAACATCAGGGGAGATAACAAATGCCAGACTTGGCCTTACACTGCGTGGGCCAGCTGCGTTTTGGCCTCCAACTTTATGCAAGCGTCCACTGCTTTGATCTAAGAAATTTTGCAACTTTATATAAAGGTGCATTTAGCTAACGAACAACATTTTTATTATTGCCCAATATATTATTAGTAATAATTTATTTTATTTGTTCAACAAAGCATTAAGGAATATTTTTTTTAGAATGACATTACCAACAGCTAAAAAGCACACATGCATGTAGTTCTATGTATTTCTGTGACACTTGTGCTGGATCCACACTGATCTGGACAAGTGTTCCTGGTAGAGTACTCATACACGAAACATACAAACCACATGCATGTAGTTCCATGTATTTCTGTGACACTTGTGCTGGATCCACACCAATCTGGACAAGTGTTCCTGGTAGAATACTCATACACAAAACATACAAACCACATGCATGTAGTTCCATGTATTTCTGTGACGCTTGTGCTGGATCCACACCGATCTGGACAAGCGTTCCTGGTAGAGTACTCATACACGAAACATACAAACCACATGCATGTAGTTCCATGTATTTCTGTGACACTTGTGCTGGATCCACACCGATCTGGACAAGTGTTCCTGGTAGAGTACTCATACACGAAACATACAAACCACATGCATGTAGTTCTATGTATTTCTGTGACACTTGTACTGGATCCACACCGATCTGGACAAGTGTTCCTGGTAGAGTACTCATACACGAAACATACAAACCACATGCATGTAGTTCTATGTATTTCTGTGACACTTGTGCTGGATCCACACCGATCTGGACAAGTGTTCCTGGTAGAGTACTCATACACGAAACATACAAACCACATGCATGTAGTTCTATGTATTTCTTTGACGCTTTTGCTGGATCCACACCGATCTGGACAAGTGTTCCTGGTAGAGTACTCATACACGAAACATACAAACCACATGCATGTGTTTTCCTCAAACAGTTTAACGTTCACAGCAGCTGCATATGGCAAATTATTTTCTCAACTTGTATGTCATCTAACAATCATAGGAGCAGCATGACAATTCTGAAAGAAGTAGACACCCCCATGGACACCAAATTCCCTCCCCTCCTTGCAATTCTGTTTATTTATGCATACGAATAGGAATTTCGGCTCTAGTTGGCAACATCAAAACAAGGAATTTGGCAAAGAAGAACTCCAGCTTCAGGAATTCTGACGATGTGATATCATTCTATAATGGTTAAGCAGCCACTTCCCTTACACTGATTTACCCTGAACTATAACTAAAAGAGACCATCGGAGCTGCTACACCTGTTTTGCAGCTAGATCCGTATATACCCATTTTGAGTGACAAAAAACCTCTTCACAAATCTGATCCAAGTCCACCTAACACAACCGCTGTGTATGTCAGTACAAAGTATATTGTGTATAGACATGTATGTGTTGTAAACTTTGATGGTGACTGAAATTACACGGATAAATGACCAAGATACGGAATACAAAATCTGGAACAAGCAGAAGATGGGAAACAGAACTGTGAGCATGGCCCCCTTAACTTTTTTGTAAGAACAAAAAATATGAAATGCATAATGAGATGCATACTGAATAACACCGCTGCGCAGATAATCCATCTGGCTAGAAAAATACACATGACACGTTGATAGGCCAATTATTATGCTGCACCTAACTTGGAATTGCGTCGATGACATATTGGCAAAGTAGAGAAGACTTGGCAGCTGATGCAGAAAACTGAATAATTACACTAGGACCCAGACGTCACCAAGGATGATGTGTAGAAGTAAGATTTGAAAATGAGCCCCTTCAATACTCCGAGGAAAAAGAAAAAGACAAATTGTGTGAGTTATTGTGAAATTGATTTAAGAAGTACAAAATAAAAAGTATCTTGAATCCAAAGAGCGCTAAGGAAAGTAAAAAGTAGATTTAAATTATGTGATGAAATAAGAAAAGCAAGCACAAAAAGTGAATGAAATGATTTTATAAGTAAAACGAGTTTTCGATTAAATTGCAATCTTCACGGCTGCATTTTTCAAGGATCAAAATCTGACTGACAAGTTACCAAGCATGGATTTACTTGCTGATTTTAGGGTCCTATCGCTGACTTGTCCTGTGTATGCTTTGTTAGCGCCAAAAACGTTCTCGTGCCTCATGGTAAAAGTATTCGGATTGATTCACTTTCCCTTTCCTCCCCCGTTACGATGCACAATCATGTAACAGTTCAAAGCGGTGAAAACCCTACGTACTACAAAGTGGGACCTGTTAATACGATACGTGTACATGTCAAAGAGTACACCACTCAACCTGCAACTGTCATATAGTGTGGCCCAATAGCCTGTGTCAATGGTTGACACCACGCCCACACAAGACGTAACCATCTTCATTGGCCTTCTCAAACTGCAAGCATAGTGCACTGGAGACCTATTCTGGCCGGATCATGTACATTAACATGAAGTTAATAACTATTCAATAACCATCATATAGCCAATTCCTTCCACTGATGTACCCCCCTAACCTGGACATAAAGGAGATCCGTGAGACCGCCTCATCTGTGTCATATTTAAATCTACACATAAAGATTCAGAGTGACAAAGTCTCAACAAGTCTGTATGACAAGAGGGATGCCTTCAACTTTCCCATAGTTAGCTTTCCCTTAATGTCGAGCTATTATTTGCCACATACTGGTTGCTGGCATTGTGTGGCACTTGTTAAATATGCCTTCATGATCCTTAGCAATCCTTGAGTAGTATATATTGCCAGCTTCATATACACTAGATGCTTTAAGAAACAAACTGGTGATTTGCATGCCAGGAATTAGAAGCTAGTAAAGGAGTTAGTTTGACGGAAGACAAAAGTGAAATTAACAAATTCAAAGTAGGAACCCATCGTCCACCTATCCGCCATGTTTGTTTGATGCCTGTGATATAGCCGCACGCGACAGCGCTACTATTTGAAAAAGATAGGTCGATAAAAAGGTGAAAATATGCAGCCAAAACGACTCTGCCTGCATTTGTATGGTGTAATATGATGAAACCTCGAAATTGAATATCAAACCTTTTCCAAAACATAAAACATTGGAGCCTCAACATAAAAGCATTACTCTGAAAGAGAGGTTTCATCATGGCGTGCAGCAACCTCATTGGTGACATCAATTGGGGCCACCATTTGAAAACAAAGACATTACACTGACGAATGCATTTCTGTCACGTCGGTGTTTTGTGGGCAAGACCTCGAAACCATTATTGTTTCAGCAAGGTGGCCATAATGTCTTGTGAAACCAGTTAGATAAAGGTGACAAAACCCTTTCCATATTCCTACATTTCTGCTAAAATCAGAGTCGATTGTACGATTCCGACTTTATCATGAACGTGTATTTATGAATCAAATAGTGATGATACCAAGTGTTCACGAAAAGGTGATCGGATAGGGAATTAATACTAAGAAAGGAGCTCGTGCACATCCTTACCAAAATGACAGAAGGTGTCCAGTAAAACACATACTTACCTTACTTTCATTAAGTCAGTTAATAGATTACAATGAATGATAATAATACCCTCTTTTTTCAAGGGGTTTGGATACAGATGTGTGCTCATGGTGCAATAGGCTAATTACTTCGCACGTGTACATTCCTCCTATTTTGGGCTATTTTAGTTCGTCGTGCAAGACGTTTTGGTCAAGTATTTTACTAGAGGCATGACGGAGCAGAAGAGTGTCACTCGACATGTACATGTATGTACTGAAGACAACTGATCACCTCGAATGTAAGTGTTGAGAAATGGATTTAGATATTCATATATACGATATATATGACAATAAACGAATGTGTAAATGTGCAGAGACTGATTATCACGCGTGAAATCTTATGTATCAAATTAGTCGCACGTTTTGAAATCTGCTCGTTCTTAATATCAACGACAAATAACTAGGGTGTATGCAAGTAGGCAGTATTTTAGCAATATCATGACAAAAAGGTTTACATTAAAAAGATATATGTACATATATATTTAACCTGCATAAAACCTGGTGTCAATAGACAGTACAATAACCATAGCATAACAGATGTCTTAGTACAATCAAAAGAATAAACTATTAGTCAACGACAAAAATAAAAATAAATTGGCTATAGATCTCCAGCAACCAAAGCTAGTCCACCATGATTGCTAGCGACCATGATGCACCAACAGCGCCACATGGCCTTTCTTGTACCGCCAAGATAAGCAAGGAAAAACGACAAAACCCTTTCCACATTAAGAACAAATCTCTCCAATCACTCTGTATCACTATCCAATAGTGATTATACAGGTTTTCGCGAAAGGGTGAGCGTATCCAGCCCCGACGGTGGCACCCGTTACAAACACATGCAAAGGCAAGTCAATTGTTCCCCTTGAAAAGTTAAAATAGGCAATTGCATCGGACATCATTTTTGTCACTGATGCTTCAGATGTGGAATATCCTCCACATGTTCACCATAAAACTTTTTGAAAGCTTTTCTATGACCTTGAATGTTGTGACCTTGATCAAACAACTACTGAACAAGAGTCGTATGACGCTATATGAAAGCTTCGTAGAAAGGGCATGAACATTATCTGATCTACGAAACTGTTGATCGTAATTGACGTAGCTTTCAGTCTGCTAAGATCAAAACCATTAATGCAGCATGGCGTCAACAACAAAGCTTATTTACCCTAGGAACAGATACGTTTGACATTTTTATTTGGCGCCATGCAAGAAAGTAGCTGGCATAATTATATTTAATATGCTTTGTTTCTTAAATATTTCGAATTATTTACAAAATACTTTTCTGGAGATAAGAAGCTGCACATAATAAAATACAATCAGCATGTCAACATATTAAGCATTCAGCTGAGTAAAAAGTCCAAACTTGGACGAATTTGACATAAAACCAAAACGCAGAATTGGAATTGGTGGTCAGACGTTGAGGTTTGAAGCCACAATAATTGAATTGAGGCTCTCGTCCTTTGTCTTAAATACTTGTTTCCCACGAATATCGCGCTATCTCCCTGAAACGATGATATTACTCTGCACTGAAAACAGACTCTTTGCTTGTACAGGAATCAGCCGATAAATGATAAAAGCAGATATTATCATGATCGGTAGGATTTATTACTCGGAGAACTATAAAAGAAGCAAAAGGGGCAAAGTTAAGGCAAAGGTAATCCCATAGGTTATCGCAAATCGCGGAAATTAATCGTTTTCAATTTATTGTAGAGACATTAGGTGTATTTCAGGTCGACAGATGTCGATTCAGCAGGATTTGATTGATAGTGTTCATACACAAAACACGCATGATGAATGTCCTGGGTGGAATCGAGGTTAAACGTATAAACGCGCCTGTACATGTTATTGTTTGATGTAGGTCGTCGGATGCCTAAACAATGGATCAGGTGGTCAGGCTCGATGGGTCTCTGAAACCTATCCATTGATAAATAAAGGTCCTTTTATCGACGTCAATCAAGCTAAACATCCGGCGTTCTGAAATAAGTCAAAATCGAAAATAAATCTTTCTTTGTAAATGTCACCTTAATGGGAAGCCGAATAACATGTCTGGAAGCAAAATTCAAGAAAAATCAACATGACAGACGACGTCAACCAAACGTAAGAACCGTGCCGTGCCCAGGAGAGAGGATTCACCAACATCTGAACCACATTAAAATGATGGTGTAATTGGTCCTAATTGTCAGTGTCCAATTAATTACTGATAGAAGTCGGTTGGATCATGCTCACTAATGGGATCACTGTCTACTGCCCCGTATTGTTATGCCAATATTTGTCATAATAAAATGAGCCGTGAGGTTTAAATGGCATCCTTGACAAACAAACAAACCTTATTTGTAGGATAAATAAAGTTAATGAAAAAATGAGCACAGATAGCAGAGGAAAATATCATTCACGAAAAATCATAAAGTGTCCCTGTATAAGCTATAATGCTGTTATCAACCAAAATACAACATTCCCCTCAAATATTACAATCTCATTATAAACAATCACAATCATGTCTTTCCAACATCTTTTCGCACCAGGTGGTCTCAAATCATCAGGTGGTCTTACATTCATCAATAGCCTTCATTCCCAAACAGACATTCCTAAATAATTGTGAAGCCAAAACATTCCTTGCCTTTTTATGTTCCAGAATAAAGATTGTAGCTACCTCCATCTGACAAGTTATATATACAGTGTTGAGTTCAAAGATATCAATCTAGTCCCTCAAACTGGAAGGATTAAGTGTTCTCTAAAAACACTCCTGCAGCCGTTTAACATACAGGTTAAACTATTTGATCTTTGAAGCCTTTCGAAACTCTAAATCCTGCTTTCTGTTTATATAATAGCAAACAGGAGAGATGAAATACACTACAGTAAGGCAAACACCCTTATGGAACCAATCCCAGTGGAGAGCTGAAACGTTCCGTGTGTTCTCTTGCTTATATTACAATTATCTCGTGGCCAGACTTTTGTCAATATTGGTTTAAATCCAGGATAAAAGGGCATTCGGATCTTGTTCGTGTTGTTGGTGAATATCACTTTCTAGCAGCAGATTGTTGATAAATTGAACGAATTATATAACAATTTATTATATTCAATATTGTTCCAAACAGGAAAATACGTGAAAGGTTTATTGCCCTGAAACAAAAGCAACTGACCTTCAGGTTGTCAGTGCAACCTTTTAAATGACTTAATGTTAAGTCTCCTACAATGAATTAAGTCCTTAATGCTATAATGGATAGTTCGATAGGTATATAATATGAAACTGTAGTGTAACGCCTTTGGGATGGCGCTGACTTTGAACGTCAGATGTACCACTTGACAAGTTTAAAACGTTATCTGTACAGAGTGATTTGGGGTTGCAGTTGTTGGCCAGACATTGATTTATTGCGGTTGATGTCTCTCGTGGATCGTAGATGCGGTATTGGCCCAACACTGTGGCAACTTTGGTATAACGTTCGCTGAAAAAAAGAATAATTTCGCCTCATGTATCATAAACAAATTGTTTTGCTTTAAAGGCTGTGTGTCCTGAAAAATATGATTCTGTCTGTAAACAAATTAGTCCTGCACCATGACCGTGGAATATGTTTATTTTATGAAAAAATAATAATCTAGAAATGCATACAAAAGCAAGTCTAGCCAGCTCAAGCTAGTCCTATCCACATGAAATCAGCATAGGGATTTTTTTATATTTTTAGAGTCAAGAAGGATATTGTGTAATATAAGATTTCAGAGACTAAGTGTTAGTCTAATAACCAGTATACACATCTTAAAACCAGGTGTTTGGAGTGATACAAAAATCGTATGCAATAGCAGTTTTTCACTGATGTCGAAAAGTGAAAAAACATACCCAATAGAAATCTGACTCCACGATATATGGGTTTCACCAAGTGGTAAACGTCTGAGACCTGCATCATTTTGGGCTTTCCGCCCACATTTACCTGACACAGCGTGATTTAACTGGAACACTGTTAATAGTGACTTTGAACCCAACTCACTCACTAACACAATCTTACTGGAACAATTGTGAGAACCACCGCTCCAACATGTACATGTACATGTAGATCTGCAGGCAGTGCTTCATTACTTGGAATTATTTATGACAACCATGTCATTGGTATCAGTAATGGCGAATATTTTGTCAACCAACGGAACTCAGATGTAATTACTCTAAAGCATTATTATACTAAACTTGTGATTCAAGTATTAATGAAAACATCGATATGTTGGTGAGTTTCTTAAAACACAGCCACATTACATTCATCAAATGAAAAACAAATATTGCCAAATACACAAAATAGTTCCATGAAGTCTTTACAATGACGAAGACATGAATGTTGAATATGAATGAATAATCGTTCACCTACCAACAAATGATATTTCTTTAAACATGTGTTGGATGAAATTGTACTCTTTGATTATTTACAACATTTAATATTTAAACATCATAATATTTAAAGTTTTCTTCACACCAAGTTATTTTCTGTATGTTAATAGAAAAAAGCATTTCTGGCAACAATTTTATTACCATTGGGCACACCCGTGAAGATTCGGGTTAGAATAGGTTTTCAGCAACCCATGCTTGCCGTGAAGGGCGACTATGCTTGTCGTCAGAGGCGTTTGAGTGGTCAGGCTCGCTGACTTGGCCGTTGCATGTCATCGCATCCTAATAACGCAGAACGATGCTCTGATGTCATGATCACTGGATTGTCAAGTCCAGACACGATCATTTACAGACCAGCGTCATACAACTGGAATAGTGCTGAATGAGGCGTTAAACGACAAATAAGTCCCCAGTTACCGTTAAAGCAGCAACCGCGAGAGAACAAAACTAACTCCACAGTCAAAGATTTTCCAGGTATTTTACGACTTAATGTACATAATGAAGTTTGGACTAGACAAACCAGTGATCGAAAGCACACGCATCGATCGGTGATGCAGCAGCAAACAGCCAAGTCACCGAGACTCATTTCATCCATCTTAGACGGCTCTTGAGAAAAGTACTGGATACTGACGACAATTTCCTTCCAAGATCCCACTGACATTAATACTCCATATTCAATGTTAAAGTATATTCTGTGTCTTTCCAAATTAACCGTGGCATGCATCCAGTCAGTGTTACTCGATAAGGCTAATATACAATATAATTCCACTAAAACGCTCCTTCAGAAATGGATAAATCCAAAGTATTAAACTGCCAGCCATCATGTCGCCTTGCAGTATTGTAGCTTGGCAAGGAAAAGTACAGGCAGGGCATGGTAATCTTCTCCCACTGCACTGCAATGAACTTGCCGTTCTTATTTCACGGCATCAATTATGTATAAAATGTCCACCGCAAAGAAACACTGATGTGATGAAGTATTAAGTAAATATACCACTAGCAAGAAGATTTTCATCGATATTTTTTAATGAACCGAAATGTCTTCAATGTAACAGTCCCCTGTCACATCATTAAAATAAAGCCACGTCAAGCCGTCGAGCGTTTGGCAAGTCCACTCTCGCCAACAACTTTATGCTTAAAGTTCCTAATTGTCAGAAATATTTAAATACTCAAATGCCAAATGAACGGACCTTGATGGGAATTCTATCAAGACACTGAAGGGTGCTTGATTCTGAATGATCAAAATATCATCAGATACCTCAAAAGTAAGACGCCTTTTCCCATAAAACTTGCGTGTGACCACATCGACCTGCCGATAGCCTAGTTGTCGATATAGTCTATGAAAAAGCCGATTAGAACTTTATACGTTCGGTATAGGTCACCAAATGGTACACTGCTAAACCACATGGTCACAACAGCTTATCAATTTCATAAATAGAAATGACACCGACGAAAAAAAGATGGACTGCGAGTTAGACTGTGGTGAAATGGGGTTCAACGTCGCGTTCTAGATTATTGCACTTATATAAATTCGCGTGCGAGCGTGCCTTCTTGCGTACCTGTACTAGTCCGGGCCAATGCCGATTTTACAGCGCTAGCCCACTGAGATAGCTTGACGCAGTTTAACATAAATACCCCGATCAGACACAGTATACTGACTCCGAGCCGATCAGTCCTTGTTTTAGCCTCCTAATGCCGAGCGCCAGGGAGGGTAACAACAAGTACAATCTTTTAACGTCAATTGGTATCGCGCGGCCGGCTTCTAACCCACGGCCTTCCACTCTCCAGACAGTCCTCAACAAGGTACCATTATTCTTAACACCTTTACGTGCTATTAACTCAGGATCGCAATGTGAACACCCAGCTGGCTAATGTCTTCATTGACGAACGCTTCGAACAACAAGGCACTGGAGACTGCTGATCAGTCATCACAAGTCTACCTTCACCAGGAGTGAAGAGAGTTTAGCATAACCCAGCCACAGCTAACACAAGGTACCAGCATTCCAAACCACCAAACATGAAGTAATTATTTTCTTTTTTTGATCTATCCATCTTCAAACAACACCAGTGTGTTTCTTGTTGTTTAACGCCGCACTCAGCAATGTTCCAGGTATTCAACGGTGGTCTGTAAATATATCGAGTCTGGGCCAGACAACCCAGTGATTGACATCATGAGCATCGACCTACGCAATTGGGTACGTATACATGCATCAACCATGTCAACGAGCCTGACCAAACGATCCAGTTAGTCGCTGCCCCGTGACGATCCGGGGTAGAATAGGTCCTCAGCAGCCCATGCTTGCCGTAAGAAGCGACTATGCTTGTCGCAAGAGGCGACTGTCTGGTCCAGACTCGATAATTTACAGACCGCCGTCATATAGCTGGAATATTGCAACAAACAAACGAACAAACAAAACAAATTCTTATGTTCATTATCATTGAGTAAGAGAGTGAGTTTGGTTTTACGCCGCTTTCACCAATATTCCAGCAATGGCACCAGAATTGGGCTTCACACATTGTACCCATGTCGGGAATCAAACCGAGGTCTACGGCGTGACGAGCAAACGCTTTAAACACTAGTGTACCCGACCGCCCCATGTTCATTTTGAACACGAGTCTTTTTATATGACTTGTACATACATCACGTGTTTGCCTTTTGTCGAGGACCAAGCTACAGTTTTAATTTTCTTAACGTTTTGTTCTAAGGAAATACTTTAAATTCATTATGCCTCTACAATTAACTTTCGATTGGTCGTATTCATCAAGGCAGATATGTCAACTTACCTCAAACGTCAAATGTTCATCAGTAAAGTAATTATCCATTGCATAATGCAGTTGGCAATATACATATTTTACCTTTGTCTTTATCTTTGAGATTTCAATGTGTTATGCTTCACTGAATCTCACCAAGACGCCAACTTTCAGTCCCCCGATCTTCTCATTGACCTCTTCCATGAACCACACAGGAGGGATACGATGACATGCATCAACCAAGTCAGCCAGCCAAACCACCTGATCCCGTTAGTCGCCTCCTACGACAAGCATGGTTTGCTGAAGACCTATTCTAACTCGGATCTTCATGAGTTTAAGTAAAACAGCTGACAAGTCGAATGAACAAACCTTAATATGTTTTAGGGCAGGACATACTTATCCTTTTCGCGAACACCTGGTGTCATCACTGATTTTCAGTGAAACATTCATATTGCCTTTTACGTCCAATGGAATGTTTGGCAGGTAATCGAGACGTTTTGGTTATATATTTATGCTACCTGGAAGGTTATCATTTCCTAATTTATTGATAGCTGCATCCGTGCTTTGAGGAGCATTGATGGATGGACTTCAAAGAGATCTCCCATTCCCGCAGAATGTCACCGGCTCTTTTATACTGCTTCAGTAAATAGCTACAAACAATAGTTCAGTGTCATAACGGGAGATTGATCCCACACTTCTCTTTGATATAATTAGAAGTAACGGTAACACGTGTAAGGAAGGGCATAGATCTGTTGACAGGAACGCACATGAAATCGGTTAAGCTAGATCCTAACAACGCTATGTGTTTTGAAATATTTGTTGTTCTTTTACTGGTAGTACAACTTTCTTTAACGAGGTGACGAGTTTAATTAAAACGTGAGACGGCTTGAATACAGATCTGAAAACGGAAAGCTATTACACTCGATCTGTTGATCTCATGGGTCTACTCTCATGGTTAATACTGACTTAAGCACAGCTATGTTAAAGGATGGCATACTACCACTCTGCTTTATTTACTCTGTGTGAACCAGGAAGCATAACGATAGATGTCTATTGCTCTGTCTCTCTGTGTCTTTCTTTGTCTTTCCCTGTATTTTTTCTGTCTTTCAATCTGTCTGTCTGTCTCCCTCTCTCTTGGTACGTGTTCGTGCGTTCTAGGATCTATGATCAATCAATTACGTCCTTGGCACATTTCTTCCTCTTTTCAATTTACCATTATTTTTTTATGCAAAACGGGAGATTACATTGTGAGTTACACGTAATATAAATAATGGAACTAAAGTGACATCGGTGATATCTAAGACATGTTATTATTGTCCAGTAAGACCAGGTAGAGGAATGAAGGACAACATCCATCCCCAATATCCGTGCACAAGTAACGAAGTCATCTCCTAAAAAGGGTTCTCCAATCAGATATAATAATTTCCCTCGTTGTTAAGGAGTGTTCTCTTCGTTACTTTGTCTGTCGAAATGCATTCATGTATGAATTCTGGAAACGTGATTATCTTTCTATTTATCGGCTGTGCCAAAACCTTCCACTCTCATCTTTGACACCTATAGACTTACTTGATGTGCATTCGAATTGCCAACTGAGGGATTCATAATTATGCCCAGGTGTTATCTGATCACAAACTTGGCTGCGCAATCACGATTGGTTGAAATAGGGGATCATTCCCCTTTCCAATTTCCGCTTTGTTCCGAGATAACCGACCGATTAAACTTTTTTCTTAAGTACTTCCTTATCTAAACTGGTGCCTGATTATTTGAGGCTATTTAGTCGGACTTTGAACATAAGGCATGGTACTGAGAGTCGATCGAATATTGGACGAGATATCATATCTGAGTACCTCTTCAAATGTTGAGCAAATTATACAGAGGATGGGCGAGGTGGATACCGGTAATTCATACATACTTCATAATCGGTTACGGCTTATTACGTGTGATCAGTTACATTTCATTGTATGCGACATCAGTTACGTTTCATCATGTGTGATACCGTTACAGTTGATTTTGTGTAGTTTAAGATACAGCTTATTTTGTGTGATTTCCGTTACAGATTATTATGTGTGATATCTGTTACAGTCCATTGTGTGCTGTCGGTTACAGTTCATTATCTGTGATATATGTGTGGTATTGGTTACAGTTCATTGTGTATGGTATTGGTTACAGTATATCGTGTGCTGTGGTTACAGTTCATACTGAGTAATATTCATTACATTTCATTATGTGTGATATGTTACAGTTTATTAGCTGTGGTATTGGTTACATATCAATACATGGGATATAAGTTACAGTTCATTAACTGTGGTATTGGTTACAGGTCATCATGTGTGATATAAGTTACAGTTCATTAACTGTGATATTGGTTACAGGTCATCATGTGTGATATAAGTTACAGTTCATTAACTGTAGTATTGGTTACAGGTCATCATGTGTGATATAAGTTACAGTTCATTAGCTGTGATATTGGTTACAGGTCATCATGTGTGATATAAGTTACAGTTCATTAACTGTGATATTGGTTCCAGGTCATCATGTGTGATATCCGTTACAGTTGAGTATGTGTTATCTTCATATATACATGTATCAGGTGTCGTTTTGAATAATGCTATGTCTAGAAAGGACATTATTCAAATTAATGTTTTAACTCAGACATATCCAGAGAATTAAGGCAGTCGTCGTGTGAAATCATAAGGTCGCTTTACGGAAAAAGTTCTTTGTTTGTACTGAGAAATTAAAATGTACTTTAAACAATGGTTGTAGCCCTCAGTCAAAATACTTAGAGCGAACTAAACATCTGAAGTACAAGTATCTGTGAAATCAGTGAACGTATTGTTACACATATTTTTGAGTCAGTTGATCAGTTCGTTATGTCCATGAAGGTGTATTACAAGTAAATATAGTTTTGGGTCAGGATGACCCTAAAGTTAACTAATGGTTAGCTGTACATCTCCCAAACGGACGAACAACTGAACAATCATGCTCGTGTATTCCTATTATAAAGACCTATATATTGCTAGGTAGGTTTGTCAGCATGCTATTAGCATGTGCAGGTCAAGAAGAAAATAACATCCACCAGCATTGATCAGTATAGTCGAAGGTGATTAGTCTAGACTATAAAACAGTAAATGTCTTAAATTAGTTGCTGTATAAATGTCAGCAAAAAGAGAAATCGATTAATCACATCTGTGAAAGTTTAATCTGTATGTTTAGTTTGCCTTCAAAACCATGTTATTAATAATTTGTATTATAATATGATGAATGTCTAGATTCCTGCATGTTTGTACAGACATGTACAGTCAAACCTCGTTGTGTTGAACTTGTGGGGACCTGGGAAAAAGTCCGAGACATCGGGGGGCATTTTAGGCTTAATTGGGACAGCCGGGAATTCGACACAAACAAGTTCGACACAACAAGGTTCGACTATATATGTTTGATGAATCACATGCTCATCCTTTATGTGCACAATCATCCAAGAACATGGCTATACTGATATATATTGAATCTTCCACTCTGTAAGCAACCAGATCATGTGTACACTGTCAGTATCAAGGGGAACACATCTCATCCCTTAGCTGGAAACGGCCACCTTGATGGAACGATCCAGCACCTTTCAGAAACAAATAAACATTTCTTCCTTCTATCCCTTTTCAATCAGCTGCTTGAAGTCTTGCAACATCAACGATGATGCAGAAATCTAAATCAACATATATCCATTATAGAATATACAATGTTGAATGTTCTTTACAAAAAGTAAATATCCTTCAGTAAATGTTCTAAACTCATATCAATCTCTTTCAAACACCATTCGACAGCTCCTTGTATATAAACACTGGGCACTTTTTAAAGGACATTTGCCATTCAAATGTTCAATCACCAAGTTTTGGTGAGTTTGTGTTATTTTTACGTGATGAAGTTTACTAATAATCTGGCCCCACTATCATTTTATTCTGTTCACTGCTTCCATTATTTTGGGTTTAAAGGCAGAGAAAACAAGATTCCAGTTTACCCACTTTCTCTAAATGTCATGTTGTGTCTGCATGTAAATCCTTGCTCACCAAATGAAATACTCTCTCAGTCTGTGGAGTTCTCTCAAACTCTTCATCCCAATCTTCTTTCTTTTCTATTTCTTTTGATTTGAGAGTGTACGCTGTTTCGTTAATTGATTCCAGCGAAAGAACGGACGTTTATTAACCAATGGACATGTCTCAGCGTTTCAAAGACAGATAAATAATTCTCTGTTAAGGGAATCAAAGTTTTATCGACTGTCTCAATAAGACATTTTGTCTACTCTGATCAGAATTAATGGTGTGATGGAGCGACCTTTGCGCTTTGTTCTCGTCCAAACATCACTCTTCTAGCCATAAAAGATCGAAGATGAAGGGACCGCGAAACGCGATTACGTATGAGGTAAGGTCAGCTGTATACATAGACCAAAACAGGATGTTTATTCCCAAATCTTTACGTGGAAGTGGCGTTAATTACTTTTCAAGGTAGAGAAGATTGGAAGTATTCTTTGAAGCCAAAAGATAAAATAGTAACAGTCGGTATATTTAAGAACAATGACAGTTTATACATTTGTGTAATTGCACATATGTACATGATAAGGGAAGGTGGCGAAATTGGATTTAACGTCGCGTTCAAGAAATTTCACTCATATTGTGTGTGTGGCTGCTTGTACTAGTCAGGGCTTATGCCGGTTTTATAGAGCTTGATCATGGACAAACCATGCCGACGTTTAACATGGCTAGCCACTCAGACACATTATACTGACTCCGAGCCAGCCAGTCCTTGTTTTAGCCCCTTAATGCCGTGCATCGGGCAGGGTATCAGCAAATACCTTCTTCATCGTTATTTGTTAGGATGCGGCCAGGGAATTGAACTCTGAAGATGCATATAGCTACGTACTGTATAAATTCTATTATGTACTATCGATCTTTTCACAACGTGAGAGACACGTGAAGATCCGGATGAGAATTGTTTTTGTTCCAGTAATATTTATCCTTTCATAGCGATTGATGTTACTCACAGATTGGTCTTAGGACTGTATCATATTTTGTGTAAACCCCCATTTTATGCAGCATTTTATCATGCCCCACCAAATACAAGTAACATTTTTACATCATCCCAACCTCCCTATAATAAATGAACATTCCCTAATTAATGTTTAAATATATATTGTATTTATATAAAAAAAATAGAACAGTGTCATTATTTCATGTACAGTTATAGTTGTGATTAATTATCCCTATAGTAAATGACCAGACCTAAGTACGTCTTCAAACATATGACAATATAACAAACATGAACAGACAATTGATATTCAAATACTAAGTAATGCTTCATACTGGTGGTGTATCATGAGCTCGGGATATAAAAAAGGCCAGTGTTTGCTCCTATCTCGTCAGTCCTCATTGCTGGTCTCACTTAGTGCCAGTACAACGTCAAGGGAACTGACACGAAGGAGGACGGCCCCAAGTTGAAGGTGTGACCTCCGAGGATCATTCCTAACGAGTTTAGATTGACATTATTCGTCTGGGGTTAGGGGGAAGATTAGCCCCGCAGAGCGCGGACTGATCCCAGCGATGTCCCATGTGAGGATCATCCGGGGATCAGATGACAATTACCAGAACTTGTCTTAAACAACGGCATCGTTTCCAGGAGAGTCTGGAAGTATAAACGTCATCGCCAGAGAATAACCAGTCCCAATCTTCCACCGAATCACATTCCCTTTGGGCGTAAGGAAGGATAGCTGTCAACATTATGTGAATGGATCACTGAAAATCAGTGATGACACCAGGTGTTCGCGAAAGGGGTAATAATGTCCTGCTCAACAGGTAACACCCGCCACTCACCCAATTTGCATAAAAAGTAAGACAGTGTTTCTTTGTTGCCGGACGCGGCACAGCAGTCCTCCTGCCTGTAAACAATCGAGTTGACATGATAGCGCATTTACTGATTTTGTTGAAACTGAAAACAATATATTAATTTTGAATTACGTCTGCTGTGTGATTATGATGAGTAAAACCTGGAGGTTGTTATTATTATTATTATTATTATTATTATTATTATTATTATTATTTACAATAATAAACAATGATATTAAAGAGTCCATAAAGTGCTAGGCCTAACAATAGCAAGTGAACTAAAGCTGATGTCAAGAAGTCATAGTGATCGAGGGACCAGTTGCACAAAGCAGTCGTACCCTTACGACTGTCGTAACTCCCATTTTCTGTAACATATGGTCCCGATTTATTTCAGATGAATAATTGGCTTGCCTTTGCTTGTGTTTGTGACGGGTGCCACCGGAGGGATAGGAATCGCTCACCTTTTCGCGAACACCTGGTGTCATCACTATTTGGTAATGTTTCATCCACACATGGTTATCATATCACAATGGACTTTTAGCATGCATCTCTTATGGAAAACGGATTATAGAAATGGCGTTGTTGCTTTTGTTCACAGCCATAGAGATGTCGCTCTGCAAAACCGGACCCTGGAGGTAATATAAACTGACTGACGTGCCTGCAGTTAGAATCATGGACAAGTTGTTAGAAGGACCTGCTTCGAAGTGTTGGGTGTATGGAGTAATAACTTTAGATCCAATCAGGGGCCTGCAATCACAGGGTGTGTTTGTATGATCGATGTTTCCAAGGTTACACACGAAATCAGTTTCAATTTGATATTACAGATATTGACAAATGAGTGACAGGGTGAAGAGAGAGATGATGCATCACCTGTACTTGTCTCCTGGATTGTTTAATGCATGTATTTGTGTTTCTTCTTCTTTCAGTTTGGTAAGATGATGGTTTGAATGGATACGGAGCCTGCAGCAACATCTACCATTTGCATGTCGTGGTACGGAACTGCAGAATGAAATTACTTTGAACAAAATTGTTAATTTATATGCTGTACAATACATGTAAACACCCATATTTTGATAAAGCGTTTAAGTAATGCCGCTTTAATCACATGCATCAAAGCAGTGCGTCATTAAAGATAGAACAACACGCTACGTAAATTGCAACAGCTGCAGTCATGGCAGTGTTCTCAAGAATATCTCATTTGGTAGACGTCACAGTGATTTCCTTGCCAGCTTTTTATATTTGTGTTTAAACATTAGGAAACTACATGTCCATGTAGGCATATATTGTTCTGTCTTCAGAAGTCATGTATTCAGTGAGTGTGAACAGTATTTCAGTTACATGTTATCACGACGGAGGAATGACCGAAGAAATGCAGGTCTTATAAGTTTACCATGTTGATGAAACCACGAGTTGAAGAAGAATGTTTTTGCATGACTGCCCTAGGCCCATATTCAAAACCATATACATACATATTATAATTGCATAATAAGTAGACACTAAACTACTATTTCCCATTTTTGATGGAGCAAACACTGTTGGATATTGAGTTATTATTTTATTTCCTTCATCGAATAACATCGTTCAACATGGATCGTTGGCCGAATTGGTCAAATGGGCTCATCGACAGTTAGAAATCAAGTGAGTGAGTGGTGTTTAACGCCCCTAGGGTATTATTTTAGCATATCGCAGCGTTGGAGGAGGATGTAGGAGCTAATCATGAAGTGATGCATGCCATAGATGTTTACCACTTTGGTGAAACCCACGAGTACGAGTTTGGTGTTGACAAACCTAGAAATATAATTTGGGCGAACCCTGATTCTACTCAACTCTGCACGGTTCTTTCGACCAATGGTCAGTGACACAACCCCCTGTCCCGCTCCCCTGCATGTTCAGGTGACCCTTCCAATTAAGTTACCAGTCTCTACATTAATGCGTTACAATATTACCATTATGACAAGTCAGTTAAAGTGGAGTCAGTTCCTCGGACCTGAAGGATCTAACTTTTTAACACATTTGTGTAATCAGTGGTATTGAAATGTAAGTTAACATCCAGGTTGCGAGGCCACTCAACGCTGCTATTACAATATGGAGATACTTCCTCTGCAGCATGCATTACAACGGAAATTGAATTTTAAATATGCGGATATTCGTCTTAATGAATTCATAACATTCCCCGATTATTTCCGCGCTTCTGTTTTTTGAAATGCCGTTCGAAAGTTCATGTCAGCGATACATTATACTGATCGGATATCGCGCACGTGTATAGAAATACTCCTTGCATGGAAGGGTCAATATTAATTCATATTTAGAACTTCATGGACTGATTTTCAAATTGAAATATTGATATTTGTGTTGCAGATCGACATTTGCAGAATTATGGTTGTTTTCTTTACAACATGTTTGATAACGATTCAAGATGAATGTCAGTCAGGCCATGTCATTCAAGCTTAACTGAGAGATTTCATCTTAAGTGGTCTTCAGGTATTTGAAAAAAACCTATTCAAAATAGAAATGCATTATGCAGTGCCGTGTAGATAGCAGTTTTGATAACGTCGGCTGAAACAATAATAATTGTTTATAAAAGCAACAAAACCCTTTCCATATTCATTAGAAATATTCACTAAAAGCAGAGTCGATTGTAGGATTCTGACCTTTTCGTGAGCATGTGTTTTTGAATCATTGTCAAATAGTGATGATAACAGGTGTTTGCTGCTATCATCCATATGCACCACTGTGCGGGGATGTTTGGTTTGCTTGTTTGTTTGTTGTTTAACGCCGCACTCAGCACTATTCATCTGTATGACGGCGGTCTTTAAATAAGTGAGTCGGAACCAGACAATCCAGTGAGTGATGTCATGAGCATCGATCCACGCAATTCTATATCTATAAAGACGTATGTACATACTGTTTTCTAAAGACGGAAATAACCAATGGACCGAAATGATTCATCTGCAGCGTATACACAACTAAGTTTTACCATACTACAAAGATACACAGGCACACACTTCAAAGATAAGACATTATATTTTGCTTTTGTGAAATCTCCATTACTGATTCAATACAAAACACAACGCGAACCATACAAATAATACCCATATTATTTCATGAAATGCAGTCGTCTTTGTTGCTTTAGACAGCACAAAAGAAACCAAAAGAATTTAAGTTGCATTTTATAAAACTGACTTGCATGCAATGATTCTCTCCAGATACCATATCAACATGAATGCCTGATGCTGGCAAAGCTACTGAATGTCCATAAAACTGACAAGATTGATACATTTCAACAATAAATCCTGGACCTCTGTCTCTAATTGGACATGGTTCCATGGTTTCAAATCAATCCTAAAATCATAATTTGCTCATAAAAGGCCATTAAAACCAATGCTGAATTACACATGTGACACCTTGCGTTTGTTCAGTCAGTCTCCTGATAAAGTAGGCGCAGTAACGTCTCCTTTTATTGACGTGGTTCATTACCATTGCCAAATGAAGCGTATACAATACTTCGGACTTAAAGACATGATAGTCGTTAAAGCATCTGACGATCATCGTAAACCATTACACGTCTTTACAATGGGTTTTTATTTCATCTGTCTGAATTATGGATTCACCTAGACACTATCAATCATTAAAGAAGAAAGAAAGATGTGTGTAATATGGAACTAACAAATACACATGAACATGTTAAGAAAAACATTACATTGAAATGAAACCCTTTCATTAGGTAGGTTATCTCGGCAACGTGTTGCATGTTTTTATGAGAACAATGGTATCTCATATAGGCATCAATGCATTATCACTAATGGTGAATCAGTTCCCTGAAAAAATGAATTCATGTTGGACTGGAAATAGATGCACTTAACGTTCTTTGTACGCAAAACAATGAACGCAATCAACCGTTGTTTTAATAATTGAGTACCTTTCATTACACAGGAACAATAATATCATTACCAAATAACAATGCGGTTTCCATTTGCAATGTGAGAAAGAGGATGTCTGGTCGCACAACAGGTTCCAATGTGAGAAAGAGGATGTCTGGTCGCACAACAGGTTCATTCGCAGGACGGTGACCATATTTTTACAGTAATTCCCAAACGAACGAACGAATGGACGAACGAACGAATGGACGAAAGAACAAACGAACGAACGGACGTCTCCAAAGCAATGAGTAAATAGTTCTGGGTTCACCAAATTAGATGTGGTATTAGATGGTCAAGTTGAGCGCATACATTGATGTACATTTCAGTTTATAGTTATTACTTTACGGTGACTAGTGTCTTCTTACTCAGAGTACTTCTATTTCCGCTGCTGTACCCAAGACTACTAACCAATATGAGCTAGACATCTTGCCGACGCATCTGTTTATCCTGAACTAAGTAACATGGTTGATCATGTTAGGATCATTAAACGAGACTACCAAAGTGAACTTTACGTTATGACGGATAGCCTCTGTTTTGGACGTTTTTTGAGGATCTTCAGATGTATTAGCGAAATATAGGTTGCTCAAGTACCTCTTTGAATTGCGTTAAAATGAGTTCAGATTCCCAGGGATCGGGACACTCTTTGATCAGCGCAAGAAGTCATATCCCTGAAGAGTTTTTAATGTCACGGTTAACTATATTAATGACAGTTATTGAGTGTAATTGGCGATTTCTTTTTGTATTCGAGAAAGGGAGATTGGTACATCATTTGCATTCACGATTTCCAAGTGTAATAGCTACATTTACATAACCAGAGATATGTAGAGTGAGATGATAAGCCAAAGGCTGAATAATCACAAGTTGATTTCGTATGCAAATTCCGTAACCAGTCACACAACTATCGTAACAATCGGAGTATTTATTTGTAATTATTTATCTCGTGACTAAAGAATAAACGTTGCACCATTCCACCAACATATAACAGGACACACTATGTGACCTGACAATGTTGTTTTGACTTCTTCCCCGTCAGATACCATGGCGATATGACTATTCGTAAGTGGTTGTTGGTCTTGTTGCTTAAGTCCGAACTCAATACTATTCAAGCTATATAACGACGGCCTGTACATAATCGAGTATTTGAGATCAGTTATACTATATGATGAACAACACAACTTTCCCAAGTGGAAGTAAACCGCTTATAATGTTACTTGCCAGACACGTTACACACAATGTCACGAGTCTTATCTATCCACTCTATATACGCTCGACCTAACACACATCAGTATGTTTGTAACTCTGCGTGCCTTCAAAGATAAAAAAAAACTTTTGCAGAAAATTCGCATGGCAGGGACTCATTATATGGACATTTATTTCACACTTTACCTGGACAGGTTCTTGTTTTCTTATTAATAGAAGAAAATCAGAGTGGCTGAATTAATCCTGACTCATCTGAGTGAGTGGGGAAGTGTTTAAGTAATACCGTGTACCATTTCATAGTGAACTGTCAGTGGGTTTATATGACTGAAAGGAGCATTTAACATTTAGCATTAGGCAGGGATTAGGCTGATTTAAGCAATTTAAACACCCCATGGTCGTCTGCTTATGTTGTCCATGAATTACACCCATTCTATACCTGCCTACAACCCAAGTTAAGAAGGTTAGAAGAGCAATACTAAATGCAACAAAGATTCCAGAACGTAGTTACTCAAATGCCACCACAATGACCATCAATATGATGAAAGATCATCACATGTACGTTTGACAGCCATCATGGAGGTTTCATGTACTGGATATCCAGAGACCTTGAAATCACATGATAAAAAGAACGGTGAACAAAATGTAAAATGACAATCTCTACCATTGAAATGAAAGGAAACTACTTATTGTAAACAGGAGCGATCGTACAACAGCCAGAACAGCTGTGTGCCGCATATACATGTATTCAAGGAGCAAGGTATGATATTAGGATGCTCATGAGTCCATGGGTGTCATCATTGACAGAAGTGTAAATATAAACCAACTGAAATGTCTAAAGAGTATTGTGCACATATGTATCAATTTGGTGCTGATGTCTGATGTCTGAACCATTAGTATACCTGAGGATTTAATCCTGTGTTTTGTATGAGAAAAACGACCACCAAAGTTTCCATAATCGAGTCTGGACCAAACAAAAGAACGTTCACGCCGTCGTGTTCCGTCTGACCAACCGATCATTTAATCCGCTTCTTACCACAATAACACGTCAATGGGGTGAGAGGAAATGGAGTTTAACGTCTTGTCCATGATTATTCCACAGATAGGGAAGTGCATTCATGGGTATATGTACGTGTGGGTGTGGCTGCTTGTTCTAGTCCGGACGGATGCCGGTTTTATAGTGCTCGCCCACTCATATACCATGTAACAGTTTAACATGGGTGCCGAACTCTGACACAGTATTCTGACTCTTAGCCGACCAGTTCTTGTTTTATCCCCTTAATATCGAGCAAAAGGCAGGGTAACAACAAGTACCATATTCAAATGTCTTTTGGAATGACGCTGCTGATAACTTTCCTAACTATCTAAAAATATGCAGATTCTCTGGGCAAAAAGGGTCCGTATGCTATCTCGTCCTTCAACAACCTTGCTGGCATAGTTGCTGGACATGTGGGCAACAAGACGAAGATTAACCGCACGCCATGCCATCCCTATTGTCCATAGAGTCAAAGAGAAACTGAACTGCCGGGCAAAGAAAAAGTGTACACTTGAAATTTGCATTTGACTAGAAGATTATAAACGTTGCTAGGCCGAACACCTTCGCCTGTTGTACGATACTCATTGATATGATGCAGGTAATATTGCACATGATACCCGTATCAAATACACTACCATCAAATAACAATTCCTTGTTTGTTTTAGTTTTAGCCACCATAAACAAATATGAGTATATTCTATCTTTTGCTCGGCAGTTTACGTACAATACAGAAAAAGATGTGTCCATGACATGCAGCCAATGCCATTTGTCATAAAGCTTCGCCACATGGTGCAGCAACAAAAAGATGTATTGGGTCGTCAGCTCAGGCTCTCCCCATTCAGTCACCAAGTAATCATTTTATAAGACTAACGCCAGTCATTACATCTAAGCAGACACATCCTGCACCACATAATCACTGTGTGCCATTGCTGTTATGTTGTCTCATATGTCACAATCACTAGGATCTCTAGCATTCACAGTAATGATGATGGAGCCAAGATTTATTTCATGTTTTACATATACCCATTATCATACAAAACGTTCAGTGCATTTCTTGGATGGTGATCTATACCCTGGCTTTGTAATATATAAGTGAGTTCGGTTAAATCACATAATTTTAGCTGATGTATTAGCAAATATTTGTATTATCACCAACAAGAACACTTTCTCGTCGCCCCCTTTCCTTCTAGCTATAATTTCCCCCCATAGTTGCCCCAAGCAGCTCTTATGCATGTCAGTGTCATCTTGCATCCCTATTCCCACGCCAAAGTCAGTTAACAAAAGCTGGTTCTGCGAACATATAAACTCAAGTGACCCATTGTATATTTTCTGAACGATTCGTGACAAAACGTCACACATTATGAACAGGAGCGCATTCGGACAAGTTACCTGCATTCAAAAACAATTCAACAACAAACCCTTGTTCAACTATAGAAGTACAATCTATTCCAGGTTTGAAATCGAGATTTATGTATACGTGTTTGGGTCATACGTGATACGAGTAATTGATGTGCTAAATATCCATTATCTATTTTAATAGTCTCTGCATTCATCAAAACGGTTTTAGAAGAAGCACTGATAAGTCAACTTCAAAGGGATTCCTTTATTGCTGTATAATGTCACCGATTCTTTACTCCTGGCTCTGTTGCTAAGAAGGATGAAAAGCTTTGTTGGATTGATCTAAACTCTTTTTGTGATTTACTGATAGGGGTTATTGGCAGTTTTGTTGAAGTAGGCTATGTTAATTACGTAAATGCCAAGCAGGTGAACTTGACATTCCATGACGGCACATCGGTACAGCTACATTTACCTTTCCCTACAGACAACTGCTACTAAACTGAATATATGAAGTTTGTTAGACTTGATATGTGTAAAACAGAGTGATACTGTGTAGCTTTTAAAAAGTTTCAAAGAAGGTATGTGGAGGGCATTTGACGCACTCGTGACAAGAATAATGTCCGATCTAATATCATAATATGACTTGTACTTTATGTTCCTGGAGTTTTTCATAGGAGAAGAGCTGCCTTTGCATGTGTTTGTGACGGGCGCCATTGGTGGAGCAGGATACACTCACCTCTTCGCGAAAACCTGGCCATGGTATCGTCACTTTTCGACAGTCATTCATAAACACATGCTCATGATATTGTTGGAATCGTTGAGCTTTCTTGGGAATACTGAAACGGTTTTTGTCGCTTATATTTCATTCTACGCCTCTCCTTGAGAAACAGGATTCTAAAGTGGCTTTTGTAATTTGACTGCCTTTCTGTTTGGTAAAAAATCATCTTCAGGGTAGGGTGTCCTTGTGGGACATTGATTATTCTGAGAACACAAATTACCATTCATCTTTTTAGACACGTAGTTATATGCTATCTTTAAGCAGTGACAGTTATTGAGAAAGGTATCGTGGGAATTCTTCTTGGTGGAAATCATTCTCAACGTGTAGAAGGTATAATACCTTCATTAGCGGTCGCATCGTTGGGATGTCACAGGTGCAAAGATGAATATGATTACACATCACCATCTCATGAAGAGCCAAAGCATGTGACGCCAAAGGTTCAGGAGGAATATATCTTGGTTACAGCAGTTCCGGGGTCCCACTACATGCATCTTGACTTGTATGTCATCGTGCAACTCAACTGGTTCATTATTCACTGAGTGAGTGAGAGAGTGAGTTAAAATGTCTCGCCGCATCGGCATTATTTCAGCCATATAGCGACGTTGACACTGACAGTCAGAACTGGCTAGATAAACACCTTTCTGTTTCGGTGGAAGTTCATTTCCGATTCATTTTCTGTTGTTTTATCATCATCCAAAACAAAGTCTGATACTAAAAGTTAAATCAGGAAATTTAGCGAGGACACAAGTGGTATCAGTTTCTATATCTGTGCTCGCAGACCTCTACGGCTTCAGTTTTCTCAATTTGATTTAAATAGTTCGATTTGGCCAACATACATGTATGTACGAATTGTTACCATGTTTCGTTGTATCGCTGTGTGGACATCTTACAACAGTCAGTTATGTTATGACAGGCCAGGTAGACTACAAACAACGTACTGTCTCAGAAATTAGAGTAGCTTTCCTTTTATAAAAGGCAATGAATCTAGCGGGAAGACCGAAGTGGAAGAAATATGAGCAGGCAATTGGTATTTTGCCTATATGTAGTTTCACTATGACAATATGTTTAAAATAGGTTGTCACGCGAGTGTCATTTGGGATGGTAAATATCCTGTATTAGGAAAACACACCAAAATGTATTTATTTAGTCTGTCAACGGTCCCGAAATATAAATGTACATTTCAAATACAGGATATTTACCATCTGAAAACACACTTGACACATAACCTCTATATATCTGATATATGTAGTGTGTATTACATGTCAAACTGGAATATTAGACGAAACGTATACACTTATTCCCATTGGTATAAACGGTTATTCCAAACATCTTACCTGTACATATTTCATTTGTTAAACACTATTAATCCTTCTTTGCATTCAATTTTCCTGAACAAAAGGGTAACAGGTTTGCAATCGTGTGATTAACAATATATCAATATATTTAACAGTCCCTGTTAAAACACATATTGACATTCAAACACATGATTTTACGTTTGAATGTGAATACCATGTTTTTTTGTAGCTACGACGGGTGGCTGAAATCTAAGTATGACTGAAAAGATTGTGTGGTACACCCTCAACCGTTGGCATTATACAATACTTCCAATGGTCCAGGTCGCATGTGAACCAAATACACAACCAGATGTTGCTGCAGACCTTTCAGTTGCGGAGGATGGGGGATGGGGAGTGGGAGAAGGACTGAGGTTTGGTGTTGACAATGAACAACGTAGACATTTGGTATAAAGCATATTTGCTGTACATTTACAGCATCGACATTGCAACTGTTCATAGTTGTTTGTATTATTTTCAACTTTCATCTAATAATGTTTTATATTAAAAGTCTACATTTTTTCAAAGAAACTATTTATATATTGTGAAAGTACATTTATATATACATACATGTATTTCCTGACACTTGTTGGCCAAAGGGCAATTAAAACAATTCTTATCACTTCACTCCAACAAAAAATTTAATCTGAAGTAATTATGAGGCATGCTGCTGTTTTCAACTGACCTTTCTTTAATCAGATATATGTCAGCCCCTTAATATCATGTTTCAAAGGTTAAGACCTGGGTTGTTTGTAAACAACATCCCCACCTTCGTCGACAGTTGGAAGGAACGGGTTAAGCCACTTAAACTTTGACGCCACCTTAAAACATCTGGCGGCTTGTGTACGGTAGAGTATACGGTAGACATGGGACTCATCGCAGAAAAACAAAACATTCGCTGGAAACCTATTCCTGTTAAGAAAGGCAAAGGCCTTATGTAATCTGTATAAAATGGTAATTATCACGTATCCGGATTTCTGTCAATATTTGCAAGTCATGTCAAACCAGGATCGATCGCTGAAGACATCCGGATCTGCTGTTTGTTCCTGATTAATTTCACGCTCAAGGTGGACGTTTGTCTTTACTGATGCTCACGTGTTCAACACAACAGGAAATTGCCAGTCTCACGATCAATAAACTGTCTAAATATCAACTGAAACGCCTTTTACATAAACCATATCGATGGTGTATAAATGAATCCTCATGATACAAGGGATTGTACCGACACCTATTTGAGGCTTTGTCCCCAGGTCTTGTATGGTGTGAGAGAACGCGCTCATTACTGGACTACCGACGTTGGCATATCATGGAAAGACAATTAAGCTCTTCAGTTAAGGTTCCATCATCAGAGACCTGGTCATGTAATTGACAAACATTTTGTGGTGGACATTCAGAGGTACTAAGTAAACAGAACACCTTGCAATAATCCACCTCGTAATGGTACAATTTGAGCATCAGTGACCAAAATGATGTGACGGGTGCCACCTGGTATCATCAGTATTTGATAGTTACCTATTAACACATGCTCACAATATAGTCGGAATCGTACAATGGACACTGGCTACACAGAGTTTTTCATCTTGGGAGTATTGTTTTAAACGATAACGAATATCTCAAAGGTTCAGACCTTTGACTGAGAAAGTTGCTTATAGTTGAACTTATCACCCTTCTGTCCAAGAATATGATTTGCTAAATAAGGTAAGGTGAAATGAGGTTCAAGATTTCTGCACTTGTGTTGTGACGTGCATGCACGTGTGGGTATAGCTGCTTGTACTGGTCCTGACTAATGCTGACTTTACAGTGCTAGCCCACTGAGATTCGACAGTTTAACATGAACACCCCACTCAGACACGGCACACTTGTACTGGTCCTGACTAATGTTGACTTTACAGTGCTAGCCCACTGAGATACGACAGTTTAACATGAATACCACACTCAGACACAGCACGCAGGTTCCGAGCCGACCAGTCCTTGTTTTAGCCTCTTAATGCCTTGCACAGCGCTCAACGTTACAGAAAGCATACATATGTATTATAAACAACAGGAATGTTTGTGCAAGCCAACCACGCACAGCACACCTCACCTCACAGCAGAGATATGATACGAAGAATGAATGTGCTGAATAACCATCATCTATTCCAATGGTCTCTGCATTCATCAAAACGTTTCAGAAGGAGCATTGATAAGTGAACTTTAAAGGGATTTCTTTATCGCTGCATAATGTCCCCATTTCTTTATTACTGGTTCAGTTGCTACAAAGGATGAAAAGCTTTGATGGATTGATCTTAACTCTTTTTGTGATTTACTGATAGGGAATATTGGCAGTTTTGTTGAAGTAGGCTGTGTTAATTACTTAAATGCCAAGCAGGTTGACTTGACATTTTAGGACGGCGCATCAGTACAGCTATATTTCCCTTTCCCTACAGACAAATGCCACTGAACTGAATATATGAAGGTCGTTGATATGTGTAAAACAGCGTGCTACTGTGTTGCTTTCAAGAGGTTTCAAAATAGGCATGTGGAGGACATTTTACGCATCAGTGACAAAAATGATGTCCGTTGCAATACCCTATTGTGACTTGTGAGAGATGTTTCACAGGTGAATAGCTGCCTTTGCATGTGTTTGTGACTGGTGCAGGATACGCTCACCTCTTTCCGATCACCTGGTGTCATCACGTTTTGACAGTCATGATAAATACACGCTCATGATATAATTGGAATCGTACAATGGACTCTCCTTTCAGTAGAGTTTTCTTGGGAACACTAAAATAGTTTTGTCACATTTATTTTTGAGAAACAAGTTATTTCAGTGGCTTGACTGCCTTTTTGTTTGATATACAATTGATTATTCTGTGAATTATTACTGTTTCAGTTTTTTTCTACCTTATGGAGAAATTACTCAAATAAGAAACTACTACCAAGCCATAACCAATCGTCTTCAGCGTCTGCCAGAGAAGGCTTGCTTAAGGACATGGACTGATTCACAAACAACACATTTCTGTCTACATTCCTTTAACGTCGACATTTCATATCTTTTTGGGAAAGTAACACATTCATCAGATTCATTGTCTTGTCAGTGTTGATATATCAAAGTCCATATCGTTTGTTAAACGGATATTTATCACATAATTATGACATCCCAATGACTTGTAAATACACAGGAGTCAACAAAAATGGAAATAACAAATGATTAAAACATATGTTTACACAATTCCAGCTACAATGATGGGGACCCGTGAAGATCCTGGGTAGAATAGGTCTTCAGCAACCAATGCTTGATGTAAGAGGTGACTAACGAGATCGGGTGGTCAAGCTCGCTGACCTTGTTGATGCATGACATCAATCCCAATTGCGTAGAGGGAAGCTCATGACATCAATGACTGGGTTGTCTGGTCCAGACTCGATTATTTAAGGACCTCCGTCATATAGCTGGAATATTGCTGAGTGCGGCGTTAAACAACAAACAAACAACGATGGGGGTATGTGATCGCCAGCAGGGTACCACAAGCACACTTCATGTGTAATACTTGCATGTCTGCATTAATTCTCAAGCTTCAGAGATTTTATGATTTCATTGGCAGTCGTATCTTTGAAATGCCACAGGTTGATATGACTGCATATGATGGTCTCATGAATGATGCAAACAGGAGGTTCCAGAATGAATGTATTTTGGTTAAAGGTTATATCAGCCAGCAGGGTTAAACTACAAGTCTCAAGACTCAGTGATTGGGGGATTTATCATGGGGTGGGAGATCTATGGGATCACAGAATTGACATTAAAATCATCCTTGTTTTCAGTAGTTCATTTCCCCCTCCAATGTCTTCTGTTGTGTTATCAGGTTATCAGCGGGTTACAGTTCAAGACAAAGTTTGAAATCTTTCTCAGTTCCCCCTCATCAAGTTGAGTAACGGCCACGATAGCATTATATTAGACCGCCTTGTGTAACTACGGAATTGGATGGGATGGTAAAGAGAGTCGTTTAAGTACATCAAGACAATCTTTTATGAGGAATTACTTCTGTTTGGGGATGTCAGTAGTTTATGTCTTGCACCCTATTTCATGAGACATTGGCGAAATATGTCTTGAACGCGTTTCTTTGCAATATTCATCAGGTTTCCGAAATGAAGTCAATTTGTGTCGGAAAAGATGACATGTGTATGTTCTATCAAAGAAACGATTTGTGTCCTTATATTAGATAAATATTCAAGTTAGGGGTTTATTTGAGAGCACTATTAAGCGGTATACACTTGATTCCATTGAGATATTCCAATCACCTGACACCTCCCAACCAAAATCTTATCTATGAACCCTTACAGAAGGAATTCCTTTACACGGTAATTTGAAATACTTTTTATTCTGCTTTTCAGTGAATCAAGTCAAACAGTCATTTTAAAAGTATTTAAATTCGAATCTCAATATTTCAACTGTATACGTTTAAAAATGTGGTTAGCCAGTCTCGATCATCCACGCACCATAGTCAATTTCACATAAAAGGTGAGGGGAGGTGAAATGGGGTTTAACATCGCGTTCAAGTTTATTGCACTTACTAGCATATAGCGACGTGTTTGCAGGTGTGTGTGTAAGTGAGGTTAACATTATACAAATGGATCACTGAAAAACATGGAGTGTTTTCACGAATCTGTCATTGTTCTGGCACGGGGCGATTGTAAAAGGTTTCTTTCTGCAATCATAACTGGTGCTTGAAGACATGTACCTGTTAAGAAATATCAATCCTCCTGTCAGTAATAACTTTCTTGTTAAGTGTCCTTGACTTCTTTACTTATTATCAGATGAAGATAACTCTTTTATTGAGAATCAAGTTTTATTGACTTCCTCAGGTAGAATGTCAATGTCTGGTGTCCCCCCGCCGTGATGTTGCTTGAATATTGCTAAGAGCGGCGTGAAACTATACTCACTCACTGAACCATTTTCGGGAAAGCACAATGAAAGGGACCTTTTCACAGTAGTATAAACCTAGTGTAGGAAGACGCTGAAGACTCGAGTCTGAGAAACGATTCATCACACAATAATCAAAATTGATTTTCTGTTGCTGTTAACCAATAATGATTAACGGTGACACATTGGTATGCCAATGAAATACGCAAATTAGGAAATTTACAGAATGTGAAACAAAAGTTTCTTTTGCTTTTGGCGTGACGAGCGAACACTTTAACCACGAAGCTACCCGACCGCCCCTTCTTGGATCAGAGTAAAATAGGCTACTGCAACAATCGTGAAATTATACCCGAGTACCTGAACACTACCTGCAAAAGAAAGACAAGTTTAATGATCCCATCATGGAGATGCTGTTTTAACCATCTATGGTATGTTTATGCCATTATAAACAGATACATACATCAATAAAAAAATCCAATATTTCATATATATTGAAGTATATTTTAGATAAGGCATTGCAGGGTCCTATGCAGAAGGTATTAAATGTGTATGGCATGTACAGCTATGGATAGAAACGTATGCTTGTATTGTTCTGAGATTATATGGCTTGAATTGTAATAATGTTGTTATCATACATTAATTTTGTTCCCGAATAATATGTGTAGGTCCGTTTCAACGGTCATCTAATACAACAACTTGAATTAAGTAAGGATAATAATTTATGGAGGAAGAACTTCTTATTACAAGTTGTTCACCCATAAATTCTTATCCTTACTTAGAACTCCAACTTCTAAATGCCTATCAAAGAAGTTACTTTAATTAACCATCGTTTCTCACTAGATCATATCTCACACATGTGAGTGTGACGTGATGAAGAGCGAATCACTTCCAAGAAAGGTTATGTTGACTATTTCGTCTGGGCATGAGGTGAGGTGAGGTGAAATTGGGGTTTAACGTCGCGTCCAACATTATTGCACTTATATAGCGACGTGCATGCACGTGTGTGTGTTCTAGTCTGCTAGGCTGCTTGTTCTAGTCCGGACTGATGCTGATTTATAGTGCTAGCACACTGAGATACCATGCTGCAGTTTAACATGAATACCCCACTCTGACACAGTATACTGGCTCCGAGCCGACCAGTCCTTGTTTTAGCCCCTTAATGCCGAGCGCCTGATAGGGTAACAACAAGTACCATCTTTTAACGTCTTTGGTTATGATGCGGCCGGGGATCAAACCCCGGACCTCCCGCTCTCCGGGCGGACGCTCTACCACTAGACCACGGAGGCGGTCATCTGGGCATGAGGAGAAGGAACCGTCCTTAATCCTACTGTTGTTCTCCTATGTAAGGGACAGACAGGCAGTCACATGTGACTCGAACCACAAAAGGTTTCTAGTTGCTGTGTAAAGAGCATGTTCATGAACAAACTGGGCGACCGTATTACAGAAATGAATTAACATTTGTAGTAAACAATGGTGAAATGTTAAATCATAAATGCCACTTTTTTACCCATATGATCTCTGTGATTATATCATGAAAATCAATACAGTATTTGCATAACAAAGTGGTGCATTTAGTTCAGCAAATGTGGTCGCCTAGGTAAATATCGAGAAGCCATGGGCCATCTACGACACGTCCAATTACTAAATCACTACAAATCCAATAGAACGCATGACAGATCGTCTCTTTACATCAAAGCCTCAGCTGCTGCGTCATCTCGTCATAGCTGCAGGTCGTAAAGGTCAGGCAATATATATCTCATCAACTTTGATTGTGAGAAGTAATGAGTTTTGTCTCAGACATATGTCTGACAAGGTGGAATGCCCAGCAGGGCATTGTTTCTCCTGACAACACCCCCGACGGTCGCCAGTAAGCTGGAAGAACACTATCGTGTCAATGGAGTGCTTTGAGACATGAATGCAATATTAATCGACTATTGCTTAATACCAAAGGACATATATTGTAAATTCGGGAATCTAATTAATATTGTTTATTCCCATCTCCTTCATCACGTATCACGTGTATTGGTCCTGTGTTATTTAGTTTTGAGAAATGTTCATGAAAACAGTTTTCAGAAGGCAAAGACAAACATCGATATAACGGGTTTCGAGAATTGATCATGGTGTCCGTCACTTGTATTGCACAGTGATACAACCAATCTTGTCATATCTGAAGTGCAATTTTAGGATGCCTGTTGTTTGGGTTTTGTGTTAAATGACATCTCCATCTGTAGAGGGAGTTGTTTAACGGTATCTTCTCAGTCAATCTACCGCTGATGGGAAGTGGTGCAGTCGAGAATCATAGCTAAAAAGCCAAGTCGCCAAAGATATGGAATATGCGTATAAAGAGTGAATTAATTCTCATTGTACGACAGGTGGTGTGTTGCTTTACATAAACATGAACGGGAGGTCATTGTACAACGTGGCACCGCAACGTTCCTGAAACTAAGATTTCCCTGCACTGTAACCTCGTGACGTCAAAATAATGTCTATCGGGTCATCTGAATTAAATGTTGCCGCATATTAAAAAATAATGTGTTTTCGTAAATGCATGTGTTCTCTCATTCTGATATCTGCGCAATACTCTGCACACAACTTGAACATATCAATATGATGAATTCTTGTATATAACATTTTTTTCATATATTGTTTAAATATTTTAAAAAGGTAAATGCTATTAATCAAATTTATAAGCAAACTGTTTACACGGTAAGAGATTTAAATATATGTCTCTGTAATTAACTGGAATTTGCCGCGGCAGTTTGTAAGGTCTAGAACTAACATGCAGATTGGAGTATCTACTGCACAGCGCTTTCAACAATTCCTGCACCGAGACCCGTGGCGTACCGCTCGTATATCGACATATTGTATTGGCGACACTGCTGTCTATTCGATTGGAGTCAAAAATCGATGGAGTTTCTTATTTCCAAAAAGAAATGCCCTTCATGCATTTGCAAGATCAAATAAAACGGCCCATTATAAGTTCACATCTGGAGGCTCTATTTCACACTCACCTCATCTAATTTCTTTTGAATGCCGCCAACATCGCGTTTTTTCCGTGATATAAAGTGCACTGAAAACCCACGTCACCTTTACAAGTTGACACAAACATTAATATAATGTCAGATCTTCTGTAGGATGTATATTACAGGAGATGGCAGTGTACACTGGAACATTCTCTCGCAACAAAGGTTGCAACGTTATGACAGCCGTTGCATGTGCAAACAAGCTAATGTTACGTCATGTTATTGCAAAGAAACAGAGGGTTAACATGATATGTAGTAAAGGAGTTTAAACTGTCATTGGAGGCTTGTAACAAATATGGTCAAAGTGACCGCTGTCATCATATGCATGCGCTGAGAGGTACTTGCCAGGTAATAATAACAATAATAATAATAATAATAATAATGATTAACATGGAGGCTCTTCATTGTAGAATTGTATTCACTCTTGCACACATTTATTTGTCTCATGATCCTATTGTGAAGCAGGCCAAAATTCATGTTGAAAACAAGGCATTCGACAGCTTTCTTAAACGAGCTAAAGATGTGGGACATAATCTCAATGTCAATATTGATGGTTCTGTACTGCTGAACGGTACAGAAATGAGTGTCAACCAAGCGAAGTGCCATATCAAATCGACCCAGGCTTAGTTTTTCAAGGAGAGGCTATCTGAACGAGTTCCTGTGCAGTGTGTGGAGAAGATCAGCAACCATGCAGAGTCCTCCGCTTGTATGAAGTCGGCTGGCCTGAAAAGTGAAACAGGAGGCTTTCTGTTTGCTGCTCGGGACCAGTCACTTCCCACTCGTAACCGTGAAATGTAGGTTATGCAATGAATTTAATGAGACTGTCCAACACATTGTCAGTGGATGCCCAGCTTTGGCACAAACACAGTATCTAAAGTGACGTGATGGTGTAGCTCGATCATTTTATTACCGCCTTTGCCATGTTTGTGGTTTTGACACAGAGGTCCACCCATGGTACGACCCGGAATATGTAGAGGGCGTCATGGAAAATGATAAATACAAAATTCTTTGGAATAGGCCCATTTACAGCCTCAGACGTATCCAGGCCAACAAACCTGATCTTGTCCATTTTGATAAATCCAATGAAATCATTTATATCATTGAATTTTCTGTCCCCTGACACTAATGTGATTGACAAGATTGAGGAAAAAATGGCAAATATGCACAGCTCGATTTAGAAATGTCACGCTTGCATCCCAAGTTCCAAGTTGCCAGAACACAGCCCATCTGACAGTCTGGGTAATGCAGAAGGCTGCAGTGTTGGGGAGTCTTCACATTCTCCGAAAAGTTCTGGGTGGGTTTGACTAGGCAGCGCTTCCTGGGAGAAGTCCCATTCGCTGTCTGGGCTGCGTGTAGAAGGGACAAGGGCCCTGAGCTGATGCTGAGCCTAACCAGCCTGACTGTGCCAGGATCACCCAAACCCTCTTTGATGCCTTTTTTATTTTAATCTGTAAATGATAATAATAATAGCCTGCCTGTAAGGAGCACAATTTCATACACAATGTATGCTTGGAATGCTACATTATTATTTCCCTGGTCAGTGGATCAGTGTGCACTCCATTTGTCATTCTCAGCTCCCTGGGGAGTTCACACAAACCAACTATAACTCGTGGCCTCTGTCTGTGATATTTAAAACAGTATGTTATATAGTACATGCGGTGTACAAACTGCAGCATACATGCTACCCTGTGGTACGTTGTACGTTATGACCTGAACCATGTTAAACCTGAACAGACCTTATTCCGGAAAATAGGCTTCCAAACTTTATTCAAACCACATTACATGGACATTACTATGTCTTACTTCCTCTAATAGATATATATTAGCGTGAGTGAGTTTGGTTTAACGCTGCTTTTCGCACATTGTACCCATGTCGGGAATCGAACCCGGGTCTTTGGCGTGACGAGCGAACGCTTTAACACCAAGGCTACCTGACCGCCTCATTAAAAATATTGTAGTCTAAAAATAAACAAGATCATTTGATTTACCTTATGTCGGGTTTTGCGGTATCATTGATTTTGCTTGGATATTGCTGAAAGCAGTATAAAAACCAACTCACCCACTGAATACTTTCTGCAAAATATGGTCAGGAATCAGCCATACTGTGTTGGCGGACTCCTTTATAGCGTTTATCAGATAATCAGATACTCCTTGACACTGAGCATACTAGAAGACGTGCGGTCGAATACCTTGTCATTTTTGCTCAATGCTAATTTCGAAAGATGCCACAAAACACTTGTCGAAACATTGGGATTTGATGCGCCGTTGTCCTTGAGCTGGCCCCATGGGTACGGCATTTCTGACAGTTAAAATACGGAGCATGGAAATTATCGAAGGGCCATCAAATAATTCTCGAAAAAATGAATTGCGATAATTTCAAGGTCATAGGATCACAAGTTTGACAAAAGTCTAGTGCTTAAAGATTAGACAGCAATCAGTGTATGTGTCACAATTAGGAATAAACAAGAGGGAGAAGCAGATAAGTGTTCCAGGGTTCGCTTCAAATTATATGCACATTTCACCTGTGCTATGGAAAGATGTTGGCTGAGTCTAAAAACCACTGTGTTTAATGGTCAATAAACTGATATTTTTTTCTAATGTTGAATATTTCATGTGCAGCCGTCGCTCGTTTCTTCTGTTGGGGACTATTTAGAGGCAGTGGGTGTAAGGCTATGTGGCATCAGACAACAAACACTTACTTTATCGTGCAAATTGTGTGAGTGGTTGGTGCTACCGGTAGGGCAGAACATGCTTACCCTTTGTGGAAACACTTGGTGTCATCACTGACTTTTTTCCCTTTTACGCCCTAAGTGTCTGTTTCAGCGAAAAAAAATTGATTATTCTCTGGCGTTTCATATTGTGTATGACGCGATGGTATGTGAAACAATTTTCTTTCACGGTGCACGTCAAAAGTCAGATGAAGTCAGCAAAGTTGATGGCGGAGAGTTAAAAGGTGGGTGACCGGGCTAGGCAACCTTGAGAGTTTCGATCTTTGTCTCTCTCTGACAATATTGCATGTGGTGTCTCCGGAGAAAAGTGACTTTATTCGAAATGTATCTGGGTCTGTTTAAAATCTCCTTCGTCCAATTTCCTATTTCCTGCCTTCTTAACATTTTTATGAAATTAACAACCTATATTTGAACAAATGGATTTTGTTCGATCTGAATTATTTGGCCGAAAATCTGTAAACGAAAAGAAAGAAGTCTGGCCTAATATATTTCGAATAGAAATTGATTTCTTCAAATGCCACCTATGTACAACGTTTAAACCAACACGGTTTTACATATTCAATTCAGCAACAAATGTCTGACGTACAAATTCAACATAATGTAAAATATATTAGATGGATTAATTAAATATCACACAGAATCGCACGCGAGTCTTAAATATGTCTATGTGTTTTGACTTCATTTCAGCGGTTCATTGAACTGGATGTTTTGCAGCCAATGTAAAAGTTGTGTTCTAGTAGTTTCTTTGTGGAGTAGTTTTCAAGACCTAGACGTGCCAGACATGGTCGTTATTTCTGAGAGGCTTCACGGAGACGTATCGTGTTGCCAGTAAATGAAGATAAATTGAAACCTGACACACGTGTATTCGACTGATCAGAGACTTGTGCTTGTTGTTTAGCAAAATAATGATCAATGAAAACAAAGGATTTATAAGAAGTTAGGTCATACATCTTTCAAAGACAGGAAATATTAGATTTGTGCCTCTGAGAAAGTTACCATATCTGACATTGACCGAGAAACTAAATAACTGTCTATGGGTCATTACGTGAAGCATCATCCAAAACAAACCAAAATTTACTTTCATTTACATACATGGGTTTTCATCAATTCCGCACAGTTGCAAAATACACGATTGAATATCAAAAGAAAGAACAGACACAGTGTGATTAGTAATATCTTACAAGGATTTGTTTAATACACCTTGCCAAGATTTACTCAATTCTAAAACCAAGCCAAAGGCACAATTACGATTTATTGTTATAACCAATGAATCATCATTTCGCTGGCTAGTTGGATATGTTTCAGGAGTAAATATATATCCTTTGCCAGTGCTTATCGTAAATAGTTACATTGATCATATAATCACTGTAAACCTTTTTTCATTCTATGAGACTATGCAAGCACTACCCATTTGCATACATGATGCATTGCAGTATTTATATCAGATCAAACAAGCGGAGTGTTTATTCTACTTTGTCTCTTACATTTGAAACCCTACATAAGTTGACGAGACGCGTCGGGAAACCATAGCAATTCGAAGGGCTGGATACGTTTCAATGCTTGAACTCAAGGGTGTAGAATTGATTCTAGGGTTAAGTGTATAATGTAATTGACCTTCACAGACAACGGATGGCACAGGTAGTAAAGGAAATGATCACCTGTTTCGCAAACACTAGGTATCATTATCGTAACCCAGCAAGTATAAGCAAAATTACTCAATGTTAGGGATAGGTCGATTAGTTGTTTTCTATGTTGTTTTAGGACCATTCCAGATATATAACGGAATAAATATTCGAGTCCGGAGCAGAAAATGAAGGTCGCTATTGTGACCGACGATCAACGGGGTAAGATCAACCAAGTCACCGAGCCTGGTCATTCGATCTATTTGAATCTTCGATCTTCTGAATTTTCTAGATTGAGTGAGCGGAATTTATGTTTCTTCCCATAGATATCGTACATATTTCTAGTCATTAAACTTTATTTTTCATATTCAGTCCTTATTATTTATGCAGATTATATCAATATCAACGCTGACCGCATCTTTTGTTGACGGTCTGGTTTTGTTTACATTAAAACTGATGACTACATAACCAAGTGAGCTAAGGTGCCATGTCACAATATTTGTATTATGCAGATCATATTTCAAGGTGGTCAAAATGGGCCTTTAAATACCTGGTATCTTTAAGCATCAAACAAACAAAAGAGAACAATAAACAACAATACACCTCCGTATTAAGATTAAGGTGACACACACATCATACATTATACAGCTACGCGATAAATATCGAAGAACAATGAAGAACGAAGTGTGGTATATTTCACGATAAATCATCGTAATATCATGACGTAATTTCTTGATGACAACGTAACTGGACGACGCAATTATTGAGAGGGAAGTGTCTGATGAGTTGTACCCCATTGATGTTGCTGGACAAGGCAGATAAACGCTATGGCCGAACGATTGTATCCACATGCGGGGGAGATATGACTTATCGGTATTGGGAGAAAAGGTACAGAAAATTGAAGTCAGTACTTACACTTGTTCATACAACTGGAGTGATTCAAAGCATTGATGGCAAATTCCCAAAGGTTTAATATACCATTTCCCACGTTCACATTACAACTCTAGTGAAATATGCGTTATGCAGCCATCTAGATGTACATGTATTTGTAAACTCGCTGAAGAAGATGTTTAATCACGTATATGTGTACCGTTACACATCTTATCCATTTATTCATGAAACCGTATCACCGAAGTTGAGGTTTAAATATGTCTATGTGTACTGGGACATCTTTCATTCATTTATTCATTATACATTCTGAATCGAGGCAATGTATGTTTTCATCAACAAGACGAAATGGAAATATGCCCGTTTGATAAGAATCGAAAACAAAAATGAGAGTAGCTGCCAGCAACTTGCTCAAAGATGTATGTAACATTGACGAAATACTGGGAAAGAAAACATCACGCGGATGAAGAAGGACAAACTGTGTTACCGAGGCCAGTTTACTCTGGACAGCACTGACCTAAGTTTGAAAAGAGCAGACGTGATCTTGGTGATAAATTGCAAGATCAGACAAGATTATCGGAAGATAGCCGTTAGCGATATGAAAATGGCTTGGCTTGCTTTCTTAAACAGTTTATTTATAATAGATTTACGTCTGGCCTTCAAATGTATCATATCTTCCGATGTCCTCAGAATCAAGAGATGCCAAAGGTGAATTTATTGGTGTTCTTACAGCAGAACTGAATATGTATTTGTATATTGATATGTTGCTTTTGTTACGGATAGGTCCATATTCAGAGACAGTTCACTGAATCAGAGTGGTATGCATATAAACATGCTGATCACTTTTGAGTTTGTCTGGGGAATTCAAAATTTGTGAAATAATCGATAAATATAAACTGGTGGTGACAAGAAACTTTATCATAGTTCTCAATCACTCTAGTTTTAAAAGCACAACGGATAGATGCTTGAAGTAAATTCATTGAAAAGATCAAAATCTCAACGAAATCAACTTTATTAGCATGACAGTTGCCCGACTTAAGGCGGGGTAGCAAAAGCAAGCATTCAACGGAATGGATAAAGGGCACACACATCTAGTATCGCTCAAGTTCACTGACACGTCACATTAACAGCATGTTTAACCACCCCCTGCTACAAGACACGCCAAAACTCCCAGGCGCCGAAAAAAGTCTGATGACGTCACGTGTGATACGTTTTGGAGGGGCTGGATCAGTTCTTGTCGGTTGTCTGGAGGATGTGGCAGTGTCGAACACGACGGTCCATGACATCATAGATGTGTTCTGTTGAGGACATGTCCGGGGAGCGTGCAGGACATGGCAATCCATTGACGTTGTTGGTTGCAAGGAAGTTTTGTACGATTCGGGCATATTCTGGCCTAATATAATTTTATATATCCTTACTGCACGTGTAGTTTCGGCCCAGGTGGCACGTATTTTACACATTTTTGCATTTAAAAAAAACAACATGTCGTGGACGTGTACCATTTTCTCCATACAGCATTAATGTGTTTGGACGATGTGTTCTGCATTGATTTAGTTTAAACTTGTGTTTTTAAAGTGGTGAAGTTTCCTATGGTCGTCAGTTTATATATTCATGGAATGTTCTGTTTTCCTCAACAATGGTGACAATGTTCAACAGTTTATTCAATCAATAATGTGTAATAGCGCGTGTGTCAATGTCATAATACTTTCACAACAACAAATGTGGTAACTCTTCAAGACGGCAAGTACCATTTCATGTAATGGCATCTTTAATGACCAATGAACTGACAATGACAGCGGATCATAATTTTGACAAACATCTTTAACGTGCCAATAGTTAGAACATTGCGGTTGTCATTAACGTTTTTATCGATTGATAAGAATCTTAAACGACATATTCTGGCCTAATATAATCCTGACAGCATGTTAATTGCCATGATCAACTTAACGTGCCATGCATCACAGAGTAGTTAAGCTCAGGCGCCAACAATGTATGTTATCAATTTCAATTGATTAGAGGGCAATCTTACTGTTGACTGATGTAGTCATGGTGAGGGTAGAACAAGAATACCTGACACCGTTATCGAGGGTGGTGTCGTCAGAACAAAGATACCCTCTGACATTGTTCACCTCTGTATGACATTCACACTTCTACTAAACTGTTTATATTTACAATTATTATTATTATAATTATGATTATGATTATGCCCCCTCTAAATGCAGCCCAGACAGCGAATGGGACTTCTCCCAGGAAGCTTAACTGAATTAAGGAGTCATGTAAAGTCATCATTGACAAGTAATATATGTCATTGTCAATTCATTTCATTGAATATTTCAGAGAAAGAAAGATAATTTGGTTTATCCCGTTTATGGTCACTTGCGTTTATGCCCTATGTTTTGGTTCATTTGAAATGTAGCTTCAACCTTAAAAAACACAACGCATGGGACTGAGATCACCCACGGTTGCATGTACATAACTGACGATACAGTGAATTCACTTAACCAGTTCTTCAATTTCACGTCTGAATGGTATCGACATCGTGCATGTTTGCCCCTTCCGATGAAATTCATTTTTGTTTTACAGAACCGATGTTCCTACTTGTAATGTAACCAGAAGTATCACGCATGTTACGACAAGTTGACTTCAAATCATGCTCCTTTTCTTTTAGTTAACGTTCGGAATTCATTTCGTCACGTTTGCCGTTTTCTTCTGATCTGGTAATTCCGGGTTTAAATGTGTGAAGTAAGACGTCAGCCATTATCATTGCGACTGCTACGTTGATGATGTCGTACAGTCGTCCACAGGACCACCGAACAAAGAGTTTGCTGTGTGTAAAAGTTCTTTAGTAACTTCTAAATCTAGTGAATGGAGGTGGTAACATCGAAGTCTAAGGTGACGATCTACGATACTTCAAATACATGTTTGTATATATCACAAGAGATCTAAACCTTTCTTGAAGATTTTGTAATGCTTACATGAAATAAGTCCCAGTCATAATCTCAGTAAACAAACATTAATTTGGTTGAATGAGACTAGGGTGGACGAAATGAAGTGTTCCCATGCAATGTAGAAACAAATGTAAAAGTTACAACTGCGCAGCGAAATGTCATTCAGAATGTGATTCTCCAAATGTATATACAATGTATCACTTTAAATAGATGTTAATGACAGGATTTACATGTAGAAACAGAGGTAAAAGTTACTACTGCGCAGCGAAATGGGATTCAGAATGGGATTCTCTAAATGTATATACAATGTATCACTTTAAATAGATGTTAATGACAGGATTTACATGTAGAAACAAAAGTAAAAGTTACAACTGCGCAGCGAAATGGGATTCAGAATGTGATTCTCCAAATGTATCACTTTAAGTAGATCTTAATGACAAGATATGCATATTTTGTGGATATGAATGAAATTTGACACATTATGGTATTAAATAGCAGCAATAATACAGCATCACTCTAACGTGCTCTATATATACTTTAAATAAGTTTAGATATCATTAAATGAATGAAGTAAGATCTCCATTACCATAAGATATCTCTTTGGAAGAGTCCATTGTACGATTCCGATGCCTCACAAGCATGTGTTTATATGAATCACTGTCAAACAGTGATGATACCAGGTGTTCGCGAAAGCGTGAGTTGATCGTATTATGAATTTTAATCGTGACGTGTTCAGTAATTTCAACTGAATGTATACCACACGTTTTGGGAATGACTTGGCCAGGCATTTTATGGTGAAACCTTGAAAGTAGCAACCACTGACAATCCTTATTACTTCAACTGAAGGCGGAGAACTCTGTATGGATAACAAATGTCTGACAAATGAGCAAGAAAGAGCCATGTAAAAGAGGTTAAAATCAATAAAACATTCTTTGATCGGCATTTAGAAGTTGGAGTACTAAGTAAGGATAATATTTATGGATGAACAACTTCTTTATTACAATTAAAAGCAACGTTTCGGTGTAGGTTCTAACACTGTTCTCAAGCGAGTGATGACCATCATCCCGTGACGTTTCATCACTTGCTTCATAACGCTGTTAGAACCTACACCCGAACGTCATTCTTAATTGTAATGAAGAAGTTGTTCATCCATAAATCTTATCCTTACTTAATAAAACAAATGTTATATTCGTGTTTCATGTTCTGAATGCCAATTGATTCAAAGACCTTATTAGACACATCGACATTGAGATGATGAGGTAGGAGACATCACCACGTATATCAGCATCTTTCAGATACATATTAACGTAATGGCCAGCAGCCGTCTCACCTTTCTACAACGCTGCAGAGACAACAGGATCATTACAAAGGGCCCACCTTTGAAGTCAACCACGCAACAAAGCTGTAGCCAAGGGTGGTGGTGCGGGAAGGTGTGCATGTGGCAGGGCAGTAATGTTTGTTTGAAAGATGGTATGTTTTTCAGTCACTGCTCCAAGACAATTTCTTTCTTTGGATCCACAAGACATTATCTTTCAGAACACCTTTGATGTTTCGCGAACAATTTTGTTTTGTAAAGCCAGATGACAAATGGTTTCTTCTGGCATTTTCGACAACATATTATGTTCAGTCCCGCACCCTCACCCGAAACATCAAACGTCATTAGCATAAAACAGAAATTAGTATTCATAAAGCAGGTCATGTTATAATGACCTCTAAATGCCAAATACATACTATTATTGATTTGCTGTTGTTATGTCAAAATAGAAACTGTTGTAGATTTATTTGTAGTAATTGTCAGTGGCAGACAAAAATCGAGGTACAAGGAAACAATATCAAGTGGCAGGTTTGGTCGTTCCAGAAGTTTCGGGTTGGGACAGTTTCTGGAAGGCTTGCTGTACCTGGACAAGGGGAACAGAACGATTCGGGGCCTTGTAAGACCTGACTTGTGTCTTATCTAATTGCCAAGTAGTTTGGATACCTGTCGGGAAAGATCGAATTTCTGCCAACTTCCAACACTATTCTGTATTCAAGAACGGAAACAGGCCTCTTTCAAGAACATCAACGGGGACACTATTCTGTACATTCGTGTGTGCACCTACATAAGTGCTTGAGCCTTTTATTTCTTGCTGCTGCGATTTATTTGACCCATTGTATTGTCCCTTTACATCGTGAACCAAAAACTGTATGTGTCAATATGATTTATTGATTATTCATTGATCTAGTATCTTTTTTACTGATATCATTTTGTTCTGTGCTGAATGATTTCTGGGTCAACCTTTGCGTTTCAATATGATTTATTGATTATTCATGGGATTGGTCCCATGTATTTTTTACTGATATTATTTTGTTCTGTGCTGAATTATTTCTGGGTCAACCTTTGCGTTTCAATGTGGAAATAACCTCCTGACACTGGGATGCAGATTTATGCTTGTACTAGTCCGGACTAATGCCGATTTCACAGTGCTAGCCCACTGAGATACCACGTCACAGCTTAACATAAATCCGAGCCGACCAGTCGTTGACTCCCACATTAAGTTAATAAAGTCTAATTCGTTCACCGCATACATACATACATGTACAATTGTTGCATCTTCGATTATCCAGTGTGCTATACTCAATTCCAAAAAGTAACGCACACCCAAAGTATGGATGTCGACACCTGGGACGTGCTGCTGATGCATTGTGTGTGCTGACACAGGTCTGTGGTGGGTTCCAACTGTCTGTCTGTCTTGCAGGAGTTAGCGCTGACAGGTGAACAGGCGATAACCCTATCTTGATGGAATGACAATACACGTTGGCGTCCGCTCTTTGGGCAATCCTGCCATAATCATGCCCAATACTCGATGTTGATTGTTTATGCCTAATCCGGGTGTGGTGCATTCCGTGTCACTCAGTCGACCGATGGACGTGTGTTGACACGTGTTCGCTTTTACGGGTACCTTCAACATCTAACGGTCCATATTGCACGTTAAAAATGTGCATGTTGTTTTCAACACCTGCTCAGATGGGGCACGTTCTAGCTTGTCTGTCTCAAGGACATGAAGAGCCTATATGTTCATTATTCAGTGTTTGAATCCCAAAACGATGAGTGGAATGTTTCTCGACATGTTATTCTATTAATGTGGGTCTTTTGTTGCGCAAATAAATATCTGTTATTTGATATTATTGAGGTCGGAAGTTGCAACACGAGACGTGCGTTTCTTTTGAAACTTGTGATTAGTATATATCTCTATTCCATTGTGGTTACATATGACGACGCGTACAATATCCATACAGTCAAATAACCTGTGATATATCATGTGCTACGTCGGTGATAAAAGATATGGAGAAAGTCACTTCAGAAACAAATATATGATGGCGAATGGGCCCAGGGTATAGAAACTGTACTCGATACGAAACAGAATACCCTGGATAATCGAGGACTTGTTGAAGAGGCTGTCTGAGGTCCATCGGTCAGGTGTTAACATGGCCATGAAGCTGTTCTCTCAGATAAACAACGATACGTCAGGTGAGGTGGGGTTTAACGCGTTAAAGATTATGACACCGGTGCAGCGAAGTGCATGCGCCTGTGTGTGTCGCTGCTAAATAAATACTAGTCCGGGATTATGCCAGTTTTATAGTGCTAGCCCACTGAGATACCTTACCTAAGTTTAACATGAATACCCCATTCAAACACAGACATCACTCCGAGTCGACGAATCATTGTTTGTCCCCTAAATGCCGAGTGCCAGGCAGGGTAACAACCATTTCAATCTGTTATCATATTTTGGCTTGACGTAGCCAGGGGATCGAACCACAGTCCTTCCGCTTTCCAGACAGACGCTCTATCCAGAAGACCACGAAGGGTTACAGACACGTATCAACTGAACTACCGCATCGGTTTCATTAGATTAAATGCTAAAAATGGCGATATTGCTGACAAGTACATGCACTTGTATGTTTTCGATTGATTTTTATTCGGTAACATTGATAACGAGCCATGCTACAAAAGCTTTCAGAAATAAGACTATTTCCAAGTAGCAAGAATTCCGTGAAAAAGTTGTATGAAAACGATATGGACAAAAAGTATATTTCAGTAGAAATTTAATGAAAGTGAAAAAACTTCCAATACCAGAGTTTTTATGCTATTCCAAGTTTCATAAGAAAAAAAAGGTTGATTTCCCACTGATTCTTTGATGTAAAAAGTTACAACCAACAGTTATCCCTCAAAGACGTTACTATTCAGGGACACTTCTTTCATTTTTTATATCAAGATTTCTTCTTTCGGAAATAAACCTTCCAGATAATTTTCCCAACGACACAAACTTTGTAATTACTCATTGTGGTTGCTATGTCACCGAGTCTCTCTCACCGCATTCGTCGACAGACAAGACAGCTAGAGCGTGCCTCAGGCGAATAAGATAGAGATCTGTATGTTTTGAGTATCAAGAAGCAGCTTTACGTTTTTATAATATATTAAGCAGTTCTTTGAAGGTGACAGTCGTGCGGGTACGTTCCTGGATAACATAACTGACAATATCTTCTCTCCGGGAACCAGAACTTTGGAAATTTACGAGATAAGTTTTTTGTTCGGATTTCGTTTTTTTTTTTAACTTAAGTAACTAATCGCATTTGGTCAACTTTTCGTTTCTTCTTGCGATAAGAACACCCTCAAAATCCTAAAAAACACTTTGAAAATCTTGTTGTCTGAAATATGTGTGTCAACTGACTTTCTGAATTGAAATCAATTTGTCCTTTTCATATGATGTTTGTGGAAGCTTTTTTTCGAATCCTGCTTTCTGCACAATGTCTTAGATGTCTAATTTCTGACGTCTTGCTTGTATCATTTGCATAATACCCAATCCACTGTCATAACACAATGTGTTGCTCATAATCGATGGAGCGATGTAATTGAATTCATTTTGGCAAATACACTCACCAACTGTCTTCTGTCGTGGCTATGTACCTATTTGATATAATGAATACATCTGACTGATAGCTTTCACTGAACCCATGCTCTTCCAGTACTCAGGTCAAGCTATTTTATTACTTACTATTCAAAAACGATAATTTGTTAAGGGATTTTACTTATATAACCATCAAATAGCCAATTCTCTTCCACTGACTTACCTACTTGAACTAGAAATATAGGAAACGAGTGAGTGAGTGAGTGTGGTTTTACGCCAATTTTAGCCATATTCCAGCAATACCACGGCGGGGGACAACACACATTGTGGGAAATATGACGCTAAAACCACTACGCTACCCTACCGCCCCTGAGACCAGACAGACAGCCTAATCTGTTTCATATGTAGAGCTATGCAAAGGGAAAGGGACGAAACACTCTCCACAAGACTGAAGGACAAGAGGGAACTTTCCAATAGTCAACTTTCCCTTTTGTCGAGCAATATGTCAGCAGATCCAGCCTTTGGTGTGTACATTTCATAACTTTTGAGGTACAATCGAGCATGCTCTTTCTACGAAGATTTCAAGGAGCGCCATACGACTCTTGTTTAGAAATTGTTTATAACATTCAAGGCGTCGGTAAAGCTTTCATTTAAAATTTTATGGAAGACATGTGGAGGACATTTCCAAATTTGACGCAGCAGTGACAAACATAATGACCGATACACTTCCCTACTTTGATTCCTCAATTTGACTTGCCTTTGCATGCGGTTATGACGGGTGTCGCCGATGGGGCAGGATACGGGAACCTTTTCGCGAACTCTTGGTATCATAACTATTTGATAGTGATTCATAAACTCAGGTTTATGATATAGTCGGAATCATAAAATAGACTCTGCTTTTTATCAGAGATCTCTTATGAATTTTGAAAGGGCTTTGTCGTCATTATTGTTCTTGAAAGCAGCCAATTTACCAAAGTCGATTCTCAACCCTTTTTTATTTCTTTATTTCCATTCATGAATAGCATGTTGTGCACAGGTTCATGGCTTCTAATCTAACGAAAGTGTAATAATCTAAACAGCAAGTCTATATATGAACCGAAAGAAATTACTCTATCATTATTGCGTGTGCCACCCATAGTGGTCACACATAGCATGCGTTAAAGACCAACAGTCTCGAACACGTTAACGCTATTATCACTTCCTGGCGTCACTGTGCCCTCTCGTATAGCAATATGACCCTATATAAAGGCTATAAGGTACATCCCGCTTGGGTCACAACCAGCGCTTCTGTTTGTGTTCCCATCTTGAAGTCGCCCACAAGACCACATTGCACCATTCTGCACAGTTCACTATCATCACCAACCGAACATTCTTTTTTCTTCTGATTTCATATTAATTTCTTTCCAGTCGCGAGACTTCAAAGAATCGGCATAATATTCTCTGCAGATCACAATATGATGGAATGGTGAATTGGTATAGTTAACGCTCCAGTGTCAAGCCTTTACAATAAATTATAATTCACCTGAGTTCAAGTAATCTGAGCAATCGTGATGGCTTTCTGTTATGCTGGGATGAAAGACTTGGTCGCCAGTGTTCTATCATTGGGAGAAAGAAATGATTTAGATTACTCTAAAGGCACAGGTTAGTGCCAGGCGGATTATTGAAACGTCTTGGTAAAAGTAGCGAAGAGCAAGCTCGAAATATTATTAAAGAGATTTCTATTCCTTCAAATCAAACCTTTAATTGAATGAATATGAATTTTGTTTAAACATGTAACTAGAACTAAACAATAATTGTCATGAGAAGGACTTCACCCGTCATGACAACCCCTTTCCACTTCTACTTGGGACCCATGAAGAAGGAGTGAATAAAGTAAGTGGTTTAACACCACAGTCAGAAATATGCTTGGTATGTCAAACTGTATACACTACATTTCATAAGTAACTTCCCCTATTTTCGCGAAATTTTCGCAAAACTTTCTCGCCACTATTGCGGCACTAACGCAGAATTATCACGCTACTTTTTGAGACACTTTCGAGTCACAACAGTCGCGCTACATGGCGACAGTTGTGCGAAATGTGCGGTACAACCTGCTGTATTACTCTTTTTCTGTTGACTGATTTAGGATTCTTGAGTACTTTTTCCAGTGGCATGCAAGTCTGCATTACTTCACGTTCGTTGACTCTTCTTCCATGCACGGCATTTATGAGGCTGATTCTTTCCCGGAACAGAATCAGCAACAGAAAATGCGTGTATATACAGTCACCATTTCGTAAACAATAAGACCATAATGCATAATATGTAATATAACAATTGAGTCATATTCAGATGAATTCAGTGCATATTCAGATAGAAACTTGACTTGCCTTTGCATGTGTTGATGACGGTTGACACTGATGGATATCACCACAAACTGACAGAGATTCAACAATACTTATGTATGATATAGTCGGTATCGTGTATTAGACTCTTAGATTTGTTATGATTATAGGAAGGCATTTGTCGCTTTTATTTAACCAAATGTCCCCTAAAATTGAATGAGATACAAGCTTTTTTAATTGGGCTTATTTAACCATTGCACACGGCGCCTATTGAGAACCGAATTTGTTGGTCTCTTTCATGGGCTGTACCCGTTAACAGGATGAATCCGAGTTTGTTTCCGTTCTGGCCTCCTTTTGTGATTTGCCGACTGAAGTGTTAGTCAATTGTGAGGGATTAAATAACATAACTGACTGCCAAGCCTTTATCATGAAAGGGGTCATCACGTTTTAGACTGTTAGATGACATATTTAAGTTGATATCTAAGTCTTCTGAAGTGGCTCAATACATCTGAATTTATATTTAACCAAACAGTATGAAGGTTTGTTGATAACCTGTGTGTATAGGTTGGGTTAGGATCTATTGTAGAATGGGCGTCTTGAATATATGGTTCCTTTCATTCATAGTAAGCCTCTGCTGGTAACAAAAGATTCTGACATGTACATATACATTCCGTCCCCATGGTTTAGCATCGCAGTCAAGATTATTGCACTAATATAGCGGTGTTATAGTGCTAGCCCACTGAGATACCTTACCGCAGTTTAACATGGATATCCTACAAAGACAGTTCATGCTGAATCCGTGCCGACCAGTCCTCATTTTATCCTCTGATCATGACCGCCGAGCACCAGGCAGGGTAACAACAATTACCATCTTTTAACGTCGTTTGATATAACGCTGACTAATGCTTGAACTGACCTATCGCTTTCCGAACAGACGCTCTATCCACCCGGAATCCGTTGCATGCTACATCACAAGTACCTTTGAGGATATTGATACCATATTTAGTTTTCATAAAATAAGGAAACCCGAAATCGTATCACTCGATTGTTAGGTACAGACTCGATTGTTAGGTACAGACTCGATTGTTTACAGGCCGCCGTCGTCAGGAGGACTGCTGTGCAGCGTTGGGCGACGAACAAACACTTACTTTTTTAGGCAAATTGTGTGAGTGGCGGATGCAACCGGAAGAGAAGGGCATAATTTTCAGTGATATATTCATGTAATGTTCGCCACTACTGTACATCTTTTACGCCTTGGAACATCTGGCGGTGACATTCTATATTTCATCCCGCATTAATTTGACATGTCGTGATGCAAATACTATGTATGTACCAAGCAGCGTAAAACTAAACTCACTCGCTGACCAAGCCTAAAATGCTTCATTTAGAGGGACAAAAATAGATTAGTTTCCCTAGATCGAAACTGATATCATACTGATGATCGTTACAGAAAATCGATAATCCATTTAAATACCAATTGCTTGGTCCCCCTTTCTTTCACTGTTAACAGAACGTGTCCGTTTCCATACCAGCTTTGCGAGCATAAAAGCATGATCAAATAATTATTTCCTTTTTGAAACACCCTTTCATGGGTCTAGAGGCATGTATTGATACATGCTGATTGTCAGAATTAATCCGACAACTTTGTGGACATTTTATGATGGAAAAATGATTTTCCAATGCAATTTTTTCCTATTCCTATACTATTGCAGTCTTCCGGGGGTAAAAACTGTTATTGTCATCACGGGTTTTGGATAGATAGGGTGTAACATAACACTAGAGCAGACATATTAAAAGCCCTATACATAAAACAACCCCAGTTGTATCTTCACATGCCTGTAGTTTAAACAAATACATGTTCGGACACAAAATGTATGAAGATGTAATGAATTAAGGATTAATGTGTTTGCAGTCCTACAGAGTATTAATCGAAAAGCCGAAACGAAAACTTCTATAGAAGTCGCTACGTAAACACATGTTCATACAGAAAGAACGTTACACTTACTGGCAGTCAATCCCAACAGATGAGTCTGGTAATGTATTAAGTGATAATTTAGCGGAAACGAAATGAACTTCATTTACCATGGTATCATTTACATTTACATACCTATATATTCAAAACAGATTAACATTTTAGATACATTGTTTTATTTAAGAAAAGAGGTAATTACAGTTCCGTGTAATAGGTATTTCAGCAGAGACCTGAAACCACAGATCAAGTTGCACAATACCCCTGTTTTAAACTTGTTGAAACATTCTCACCTCACCCTGTATATTTTGAGTGAGTGAGTGAGTGAGTTTGGTTTTACGCCGCTTTTAGCAATATTCCAGCAATATCACGGCGGGGGACACCAGAAATGGGCTTCACACATTGTACCCATGTCAGGAATCGAACCCGGGTCTTCGCCGTGACGAGCTAACGCTTTAACCACTAGGCTACCCGACCGCCCCCTGTATAGTTTGATGAGAAAGAGTAGGTTTTCTTTCTCTGTACCGTCGGCTCATTATAGGTGGTTGTTGAACTTAATGAGTCATAACCACACGTAACAGAACAGGCTGTTTTAGTTTGCCTAGTCAGTGCACGTCCTGAAGATGGAAACAAACTCCTCTGTAGATCGTCACGTGATCAAAAGGTTAAAAGGTTTTTAATTTCCATTTTCGCAATTTCATCCGCATGCTATTTCTGATTAAACAAATGTAAATTTACCCTGATAAAGTGTCGAAGGCAAACAAACATTGAAACTGCATTCAAAACATACTTCATTTGTGTGACTGACATTACTTCAACTCTGACGAGGAGAACCAGGATGTTCGTGTGATAGAGATATACGTCTGCAAGACTAAAAGGCTTTGACAAGAAATTAATTTTGTTCACATTTTATTGCAAATAAAGATACACATCACGGACTATCAAGTACAGCTGTTACCAAAGCACACTATATACATCCTCTATTAGTTCATGATACACCACTTATGCTTTTGTCTCATCAGACACCGGCTTTGAGAAATTGGCAGGTTGTGATAGCAACGAATTCCTGCCTGCATATTACAAACAGCAGTTTCATAGACCTCATGACTGCTAACGTTTCAGACAGTTCAATGCATATTTTACTAGATTTGGCGTACTTTTAATCATCTGAAAGTCCGTTCATGTACCGACGGCCACATTCTGTCACTTTCTGTTCCATCTTACCAAACCGCCTACCCTCATATTTGGCCTTTTTCCAGTTGCAATTTTAATCAGAGCCCCTGTCCGCATCTCTCCATCAGCCTGTCCACACTGTGTATGGCTGTAGGGAGAGGTCATTAGTATTTTCAAGCTGTATATAAAAACGTTTCTGTTGAGCTTATTCCTAATCAGCATCCTAGCGGAGTGGTGCGATATCCCCTTGAGGGTGCCTTTGCTCTTTGCTCTCATTATATATTTTTTTGTTCAGACTCTGGCAGCTGGAATTGACAACCTACCATCTGGAAAGTGTATGCTTATTTTACATTAATGAACGATGCATTTCGACTGTTTCTTTGTATTTTAAGTTATCTGTCTTTACGTCACGCTACTCGTACAGATTTAAACAAGTCAAACGTTCAATGTGTCTGTGGACGCAATGTTTTACGAGAATTAGTATACCATGTGGTTATCATCTGAAACGGAGTCCTGTTGTCATATACATCGCGTGACCTTTGTCGGATCTCTTTATTACCGACCAATTGTCCCCGGTTCCAGCCCGGGATAGTCATGAATGGTGTCTAGATATACGATTTGGGCCCAATTTGTCAATAATAGCCAAGGGTCCTTGTCACATGAGTGTTGAACGCGGATTGCTTCCAGACTGATAACGGATGACGGTTATTGCCAACGAATTGATTGAATTGAACTGAAATACAATTTATAACACTGCTTGCATGTTACGTTATATCAAATGTTTCGAAATGATGTATAAACCTGTATGTACGAACATGTAAGGTTTATATCATAAGCCTCCAGGGAACATTATTTGATTGTTACTACTTTCATACTGTATAACATCCCTCCCATTCAATGATTCTACTACTTCAGAGCTTCAGCTGTAACCATGATTGCTCTAAAATAGAAGACATATGCTTGTCAAAAGAGACCACAAAATTAGAAAGGGTTGTCAGACTAGGTTGATGTGGTCCGTCATTGTCCTCCTTGTTGTTGGACATTGCTCATCAAGAAGACACAGTGACTCATTCAATAGTCTCTCATCGATTAAATATCACGTTTCTATAAAGTAATCATGTTTAAAGCAAAGTATCAGGTCCGTTTAGCCAACTGTAGGTGGCTTTGAGAAACCAGAGAAGAGAAACCTGCTCCAATAAGAGACATCTGACAGTGAAGCGTTTGAAGATGACAGGGCCAACACTGCAGCCAGACCAACAGGAGAGGGGAACATCAGCTTCCAGCTGTCCATATGACGCTGAATACTGACACCATGTCATGACCAAGTTGCAGAACGACAATCACAGTTTTCCGTTCTATCTAGTATGCTCTGAAATAATGACACAATTCAATAAAGTGTCAGGAATATCGATATGGCGCTTGACCTGGTTCAGAAATGGTCATGATAAATTGTTAACGGTACAGTTTCCAAGACTGCTGTTGCCATAACACTTGTTTTCTTGACAAGCATGCATTTATAATAAAATGCGTGAACATTAAATTATAATTTGCACCGACCAATATCCACTGACTTGGCCTTGGCAGACAGGCAGTAGAAGGAAGTCCAAATGAAGAGATGACAATTCTATAATAAGGAACATGTCTCTTATAAGTTATTATTTTCAAAGGCGTCGAGAATATTAATTGCTTTTTTATTTATTCTATTTCGAATAGAACCCGAAATTCTAACACTGATACCTATATTATTAAGAAGAGTCCAAGTTACACATGTGCCATGAAAGTTTTATTCTTGCAGCAGACTTATAATATCAACGGATGGCTTCAAATCTTCTCTCAGAAATATATTAAGTGTTGACAGGGCTCTCTCAATACAACATACAGGAACATGTGTGGGGTTGTATTTGCGTCATGCTCTGATGGTTCTGGCTGGGAACGTTCCGCGGTTCTTTGTGCAGTAGGCGTTCGTACGTTTCTCTCAGAATATGCACTTTAGAAACTCGTTTCAGTTCGTCAGTGATTCTCTGATAATGCTGACTTTGCTCAGTGTTGGTATTGACTTCAGTCGTTCAAGCATACAAATCCATACATCGATGCGATTGCTACTCCCTCAATGCACTATTGCCAAATAACGTTCCTTTTCTATGTTTGATGGTGGTTTTCCGATGTTTGTAAATGTATATGGCTACCCTGGAAATAAGCATCGGTGATGCCGTCGGCATTTGGCCATGTAGTAATACAGTTTGCATAGGTGACATCATTCTTTGCACAAACAGACGATGAAGACTGAGAATCTTGACTTGCTGATCATCGCCTTGAGAAGGTACTCACTCACGTTGCCAGAGCAAAGAAATCAGTAACGTAACATAAATTATCAATGCTGAACCCATGTATCCAACAAAGAAGAGTCTGCCAGCAGTATTACGAAACTGACCAGTTTTCACACAGATGGCGAATTACTGAACCTGGCATAGCAAGCGGTTGTCAGTATTGAAGTACTGATTGGTCATCATATTTTTCATCGTAGTATAGGTTTACAAAGTACTTGAGATTTGTTCGATTGGATTAGATCTATCAAATTGTTTGGCATAAAGTAATAAATGAGAATGTGACGGTGAACCATCTTACCACGGCATTATATTCGGACGCTGTTTAGTAATTACTTCAGTGGTAGAAAACATACATATTTATTCATCTTAAAAGTCGAGTCGATTTTGTGAATGACATGTTGGTGATAGAGCTGTTTACTCTCGAGCGTTTGCGTATAATTGATATTAGGTTTTTGGTATTACAAAATGAAATATGTTCGCCAGGGCTCTGAAATATTAATATCTTTTGCCGTTCTTACAGTGTGACCAAAAGGCAGTAACAATGGCAGTAACAGTAACAAACATGTTAACAATGTGTCTGTCAGATGGCAGGGGTTGCATCCCCTGGTCTCCTTTCATTCCTTGGCAAATTTGACTAAAATACTCATCATTTAGCGTGGCTCCATAGAACGTGACTATGCTATTCGACCAAAGAGGCCATGTGGGTATTGGCCGTTAAACGACGTTCATGCTACACGTTATAATTTCTTTCCTAGAAACTTTCGATTGACCTCGAAGGAAGTAATAAGTGTTTCTCATCAAGAGAATAAATCGGTTAGTTTGACGCTATCAGCCTCGCAGTACTGCTGCCAGTTTGAGACGGATAGAGATAATTTGTGAAACTGGTACTTCACCAGATTCTGTCCAGACTTTACTTTGCAGCCAGCACGCCCATCTGACATTGTATTGATCAAATTGGTCAGTAAGGACCATTTGAACACTCTTGGTATTACAGTCACTGAGACAATAAAACTGATGAAATGGCTACGAGTAACGTCTTTTGGATGCATGGACGGACCAGAAGTAGCAAGATGAGGATGATACTGACACTGAGTGTAATCTTCCTCCCCTGGGCCTCGTCCCGGGTCGTGGATCGTCCCGATTGTGTCTACGTTAAAGTGATATCAGTATGTAACTATGCACATAGATAGAACATCTTTTGCATTTTCGAATGTCAGAGATAAAGATTCTTCAAGTAATTGAGGAATGATTGACAGGAAGATGACCGTGGCTTACCGAGACAAACGCCAAAACATCTTGAGACATTACAGCTGCACTTAGAAGAGTGAGTGTCAATATGACCATCACTGACGCCTGGGGTGCTCGTAATTTATGTAATTTATGACCTAGATCACACTGTAGTTGCTATACTATCTTCTCAATTAAATGTTCATATAGCTTTTGACATGAAACTGCGAAAAAATCTTTTATGTGAACATCACATTGATCTTACGTGATCTTTCTTTCAGATTGTGAAGGCATAATGCTGGCGATGCAGTTGAATTGTCAAGGATATAAGTCAAGAGTTTTTATGTCAGCATCTACACGGACGTGACCGTCTCCTGTTCCAGAGAGTTTGAGCGATGAGTCGCCAGTGCCTCTAAGGACAAACCATAACAAATAATAATATTCTAACATGATCCCCAAGGTGTATTTTTTCTTTAGAGTTGCGTGATGAGGTTCCATAATGAGTGAGGGACCGACGTCTATTATCTTTTGAGTTCCTTTTTTGGTGCAAACTAATAAACCACAGGGGCCTTTATTTTATATAAAACATATTTTTAAAGTGCGCACGATGCACCTTATCATCATGGTCTTAATAAACTCTGCAACAAAACCTGCAAAAGTAGTAACATCGTAAATATCTGAGAGAGTGTTGAAGACATCCATACCAAATTAATATAAAAAATGAACTGGTAATTTCTGAATGGACTGGGGTTGGTTTTTGTGTGGAAAGAATGAGGTACCGCAAACATTTGGTGAAAAAATTGAAAAATCGCAAAAACACAACCACGTGAGACCTTTGCACCAAAACACACCATTATGACAGGCACGTGCAACATCACTCGTTGAACTATAGATATTTTGGGTTTCCATATGCATGTCATCACAATCTTATAGCAAGTGAAAAAACGAACCTACAGCTTTGATTTTGATGTGTCGTGTGAAACTGTGTAAACTTATCAGTAATTAATAATAATCAAATATGGCTATATAACAGAATCCTAGTATCCAGTCTTCAGTGAAAATGGCTAATGCTGATATACGTGTCGAGTTTGTACCAATTTCCACTGGAGGTCGAATGCCAGTTCATGCTGGTAATCATTTCAGCAAAATGAACCGTTTCAAAGCGACAACTCACTTGCGCTGTAAACCTACATTAAATAAAAAAAGATACATTCCTGTGAAATGTAGAAGATTACACAACCATCCATCGGACCAAGATGCTGTTAATGTCTTTTCATCATCGCCAAAAGGAACAGAGTCGGGTGGAGGTCACGCCCATTACACCAATTTACAGCTGAGAAATTGCAGGTAAGAATAGAACTCTGCAATCCAATAACATGTCATGTTTATTTGCATAATGGAACTATTACTCAATAGTATGTATTATGAATCAATCACTGATTCGCAACATTTTGACTTACATATTTACTTTTGCTTACACAGGTTTGCGGACTGAGGAGTGGACAGATGATTTACCGTGAATTGATGTCCAAGATTTCACCTCTGTATTCTGACCAGTTGATATTATACTATGAACTAGAGAAGCTGCTACCACCACTTCCCACCTGTCGTAAAAACATCAACACAGAGAGTACCTGGCGCCAGACAATTACTGGGGGAACTGTGTTCTCAAAGAAGATGGAGAAAGTGACAGATTCTTCATCCAAGCAACGAGAGACGTCTCAGAGACGCAAATAATGGCCCAACACACACTGACAATGTTTCAAGGTTTGCTGACTGTGTGACTGAGCAATGGGTGGAATGTCTACTGCAGTCGTGGAACCACTTCCAGACAGAGGAGCCCAGAACCAACAACCATGCTGGTGGCACAGCTAGTTGAACAAGGTTGTCGGACACCTACACTCCTACATTTACAAGCTATTAACTGTACTGAAAGCTGAACTAAACTGGCATGACAAGACCAAGGAAAAGGAAATTCAGAGCTCCGAGAAAGGTTGAACATCTTTAAGTTAGAATGTACTGGACAACTAGACCTGATGTCGTAAGTAGATGCAGTGTCTCATCTTGTTCCCTTAGAGTAGTATTTCCAGTGTCAGAAACAATTTAACGAGAAAATGGTAAGTGAATATGCATGGACACGCTTGATATAAAAATGACGATGAAATAAAATATAATTTCAAAACATCCCTTTGTATTATAATTATATCTTCATGCTAATTAGACTTAGTTATGGCTAAGCAAATGTACTTCATAGCAGTTTGGTTTTGTAGCTGTACCTGAAAAATATCTAATCTCAAAACAAAATCATACGGCAGCGTCGTTGCACTTAACGGAAGTTTTAAGGAATGAATGAGTGGGTGAGTGTGTATGGTTTTACGCCGCTTTTAGCTATATTCCATCAATATCACGGCGGGGGACACCAGAAATGGGCTTCACTCATTGTACCCTTGTCGGGAATCGAACCCGGTCTTTGGCCTGACGAGCGAACACTCCAACGACTAGGCTACCCGACCACCCCTTTAAGGAATGAGTCGCTGTCAAGCTGGACAAAACTATTTAAACTAGTGACAACTTATACCCATGTATATTTGTAAAACCTTGTGTATTTAGATCGGGTCAGCTGGGTGTCAATTATTTTAAATATTTTCTATCAGTGCTGCTAATTACTTGTGTATATTCGCCTGTTAGAAGTACCCACCGTGTGAGTCCAACTTTCAAATGCTTACTTTAACCCTGAATGCTTCAGCTTGGTTGTTATTGCTTCGTGTCAATAAAATTCTGAAACTATCAGATGGTTTATCTTTGTCAAAGCGCCTTAATGCCATCTTTCATCGTTCCTTTGAAAGTTACGAGCCAGTTTCTCGGTGGGACAGGCGTTACTCTTGCGCAGGCAGCGTAATCGTTAGTTAAGCACCGTGATAATTAAAAGCCACTTTATCCGTGGTATATACAAATATTTGTGCATGAAATATAAACGTTTACACGATTTTAAAACAAACATTCAGGTTATCTTATCTGGAAGAGAGAAGAGAACATTGATATAATATTTCCACTTAATGTGTTTGAGGAATACATTGTTCGTCAATACAATTTGGTCGTCGACTTATCAGAAGGAGATAAGTAAGTGACCAACAAAAAGCCAAATTTCATTTTGATTCCTCGTTAGGATACACCGAGAAGGTAACAAACTCAAAAAGGGTGGGCTGAGAGTGGGTTACAGCCTGTTTATTCGTGTTCGTGGTGTTACATAGAGTTTGTATTAACACTAAAAGACATAATATAAAATACACTCGCATTGAAATTGTCTATTCTCATCAAAACAAGGTGAAATGAATGTTGCATATCATTCTTCAAACTTTAAAAAGGTGAGGTGAGGTGAAATTGGGTTTAACGTCGCGTCCAAGATTATTGCACTTATATAGCGACGTGCACGCACGTGTGTCAAAGGCTGATACCATGCCGCAGTTTAACATGAATACCCCACCCAGACACAGTATACTGACTCAGAGCCGTCTCGTTCTTGTTTTAGCTCCTTTATACCGAGCGCCAGACAGGGTAACAACAAGTTCCATCTTTTTTTAAAACGTCTATTGGTATGACGCGGCCGGGGATCGAACCACGGACCTTCCGCTCTCCGGGCGGACGCTCTACCACGGAGGCGGTCTAAACTTTAAAAAGACATAGTTTAGAATCATTGTTCAGTTATGGCACGTTTTGGCCCAACTCTGCTAAAGATCAGTTATAGAGTCATACGAACATTTCTAACACTTGGCGATAGGATGGTTATGTCATATTGTAGAAACTTTGTTAACTTGCTTGGAATGCATAAATTAAGAAGTTTTTTCTGCACCTGTATAATCCTCCCAGAAAGTAATCCATCTTCAAAGCACCAAACGTTCCAAGATTCTCCTCTAGGGATACGTGCTCATGAAAGGCCTACACGACTCAAGACAGTCATAAACATTGTACGTTTGTTTTGCACATACTTGGTTTGTTTGTTGTTTAACTCTGCACTCAGCAATATTCCAGCAATATGACCGCGGTCTGTAAAAAATCGAGTCTGGACCAGACAATCCAGTGAGTGACAGCATGAACATTGGTTTACGTAGTTAAGTTACGATGACAACCAAGTCACCCAGTCTGACCACCCGATCCCGTTTGCATAATGTCGCCTCGTACACGGATCATCACTGTCCATTGTTCGTGTATGTTGCTGCAAAGACCCCAGTTACAAACTTTTTTTGAAAAAAGATTAACACTTTATTTGAATCATACTGTATCGTGTGGGTGCGTTGGGCTTGGGGGATGGGGGGGGTAAGCTGGGGGATGGGGGGGGGGAGGGGGGGTAAGCTGGGGGCTGCTTGTGTACTAGTGCAGACTGATGCCGATTTCATTGTGTTATCCCACTTGCTGCAGTTTAACATGAATACCCCTACTCGGACACAGTATTTGTTTGTGCCCCTATTAATGCCAAGCGACAGGCAGCGAAACAACAAGTACCATCTTTTAGCGTCTTTTCGTCTTACACGAAGATCGGAGATCGAATCCACCAACTTCCGCTCTCCGGGCAGGCGCTCTACCACTAGACCATGGAGGCGATCCCGCGCTGAAGAGGAAAGTAGTTGCGAGCAGTTGTTATGTGCTCTGGTTGACACGTCCGTGCAATGTCAACCTGACCTGCTAGTCCTACTGACCCAGTTGTATTAGACAAATGAACACAATAAGTAAATGATTTATAAGTTTCCTATGATGAGTTCTCCGTTTATTATCTTAAATTTTTAAAATATTTCTATGATTGATTCCAAATGTCATCATCTGCGAGACATGACAAGAAATGCATATGAATATCATTTGTGTGAACTTTTTAATAATCAATGTACAAGGTATTATAAAAAGAGAAGTAGTAAATAAACGTACGTCTTCAGGTGTGAAACCTCAAAGGTGTTAAATGTTAGCTTGAATGTAGCTTTTTTCTGGTTTAGTGTTTATACACTGGAACGTTAGCCGTTCAGGTAAAAGACGTTGATGGATCTGACATCTGCCATGTTTTGTTTAACGCCGCACTCAGCTATATTTCAACTATTTGATGGCGGTCTGAAAATAAACAAGTCTGCACCAGACAATCCAGTGATTGACATCATGAGCATCGATCCATGCAATTTGGATACGATAACATGCATCAACCAAGTCGGCGAGCCTGACGCTTCTATACCGTTAGTCGCCTCTTACGACAAGCACAGTCGCCTTTTCCGGCAAGCATGGGTTGCTGAAGCCCTTTTCTTCCCCAGATCTTCACGGGGAGACAAGCATGGGTTGCTGAAGCCCTATTCTTCCCCAGATCTTCACGGGGAGACAAGCATGGGTTGCTGAAGCCCTATTCTTCCCCAGATCTTCACGGGGAGACAAGCATGGGTTGCTGAAGCCCTTTTCTTCCCCAGATCTTCACGGGGAGACAAGCATGGGTTGCTGAAGCCCTTTTCTTCTCCAGATCTTCACGGGGAGACAAGCATGGGTTGCTGAAGCCCTTTTCTTCCCCAGACCTTCACGGGTGATCTGCCATAAGAAAACCATGGAATACATGTGATCCACTGTGGGAAAACACAACAAAGGTTGGGCGATGGGGTAGCTTAGTGGTTAAAGCGTTCGCTCGTCACGCCGAAGACATGGGTTCGATTCCCCACATAGGTACAATATGTGAAGCCCATTTCTGGCGTCCCCCATCATGATATTGCTGGAATATTGCTAAAAGCTGCGTAAAACCATACTTGGAGGATTAGCTTGAACAAATGCCCATGTTTGAGAGTTTGTTTCTTTTATTGTTTGTTGTTGAACGCTGCACTCAACAATAGTCCAGCAGTATGACCGCAATCTATAAATAGTCAAGCCTGGACAAGACATTGCAGTAATTGACATTATGAGCATCGATCCACGCAATTGGGAAACGATGACGTGCATCAACCAAGTCAGGGAGCCTGACCACCCTCTTAAGCAAGGTAATCATTCCTACTGCATAACATGCGTCGACAAGATAAATGTCCACGCTTTGTCGTAAGTGGCATACTAAATATCTAGTCTAGAATAATCTCAGATGACAAATGGACTTTGCACTCTTGGAAGACTAAATGTTCCCGTTTATATAGTGTAACCATATCTAGCCCGCACAATGTACTTTTATGACCACTTAACTAGACATATTTTTATATTTTCTACTGTCATTCAGTGAATGCACATATCACTCCTAATACACACGTTTTAGTAGCAATCTGTTTATATTTTGATGGTTAAAATGAACCTTTATCAAAAGACAAACTGAGATAATTAATAATTAATAATTCACGTTTCGTTTATCAATATACTTCGTAGTGTTGAATATTGACGTGATGATGTTTCAAATTGATTATTGATGCTTTATTATTGTTGACTAATTATTAATGATTGATTATTGTTGACTGATTATTGTTTATTGATTATTGGTGATTGATTACTGTTGACTGATAATTGATGATTGATCATTGTTCACTGATTATTGTTGTTTGAGTGAGTGAGTATGGTTTTACGCCCCTTTTCGCAATATTCCAGCAATATCACGGCGGGGTGACACCAGAAATGGGCTTCACACATTGTACCATGTCGGGAATCGAACCCGGTTCTTCGGCGTGACGAGCGAACACTTTAACCACCAGGCTACCCGACGCCACTCAATACAAATTAAGACATAAAGTACAATGGCAACACAATCATATCGTAATTGTAGATCATACATCGACAAGTAATACAGCCGTTTGTGTTGTTGCTTTCCAGGCAACGATTCACGTTCGGTGTTCTCATGTCGTTTCATAAGAGTAACATACTTGGCCGAAGGAAACACTGGTATTTTGATGCAATCTCGTTATTTCAATAAACGTCTCAGACGGCAAGGGGTAATGTGGATGCGGAAGTTGAAATTCAGTCAGCATAACTAAATGTAGGCGCGTGACTGGGGGCCATCAATATCTTATTCCACTATCAAATGTGAAACATTTGACACAGGTGGTATTGGGTAATTGAATGGATAATTGAGTGAGTATGGTTTTAAGGCGTTTTTAGCAATATTCCAGAAATATCACCGTGGGGGACACCAGAAATGGGCTTGTACCCATGTGGAGAATCGAACCGGGTGTTCGGCGTTACGTTGAATGGATAAACCTCGTGTAAACTTCAATTTCAGTGGCAAATTATATGAATGATTACACAGTTTACAATCTGATAAACCTCACACCATAAGATCAGTGCTTGCAAAGAACACTTGACTGAACGTTGATGAGAAGCTATTTGAAGATTGCTCAATCAATATTTAAGATGATGTTGCAAGTGCAAGATATTAAAGATGATTTATTAGGCTCTGAGTTTGTTGATAATGGGCACCGACCACGTCTACAGTTCAAAGGAGACTTGGTTCGGACCGATAGGCAGTCAAGGCATATATAATTCAAGACACTCAAAACCCACTCTGTCTAGTCACAAATTGGTTGGTTGTTTAACGCCGAATATTCGAACTATACGTGACGGCGGTCTGTATATAATCGAGTCTAGACCAGACAATTCAGTCATTGACATCATGAGCATCGATCCCCGCAATTGCTATACGTTGACATGCATCATCCACCAAGTCGGCGAGACTGACCACCCGATACCGCTAGTCGCCTCTTACGACCAGCACAGTCGCTTTTAACGGCAAGCATGGGTTGCTGAAGACCCCGGATCTTCACGGGTTATTTATATAGGATGATGGACAATGCTAATCTAATGGCAACCCCTCGAACACAAATTGCTGGCATCAAGCGTTTACTTCCTTTTTTCGTGCGTTACGTCCTTAAATATTCTTACTGTAATCAGGCGGTACTTATTTAACACTACAGTGAGAAATTCCAATGACAGTTCCAAATATCAACACCACTGCTTGTGAAACTAGAATCGTTACCGCAACCCAAGAACATGGGCACGTCATCATGTAATAATAATCCAACATTCCTTACTTTGTTTTGCTGTCGCAGTTTTATTGTTAGAGCCTGACATACATTTGTAATCAACTGAATGATTTTAAAGTCTCATTACGACAGGATGACGGGCAATTTTCGTGTAATGATAACCACTTGAACTCCAGTTGCCTGTGTTAACCGTTGACTTCCTTTTCTCGTGCGCTACGTCCTTGAAAATGATTACGTGAATCTGAGATAATTTGGCAGTGGGAAATTCGATCAAATGATAGTTCCAAGTCGCCATTACCGCTGCTTGTGAAACTGGCATCATGTTTGTGTCGTCATTGATTTGGGTCTTTGATTAAGACTTGAGGATAAATGAAAATGGATCAGTTTATAAAAGTACATGAAGATCAGCATTCCTTGGACTCGGCACATGTGCATGTATGTTGAGGGGCATTTTGTATTGGCGAGTGCAACGCATTTCGGAAGGATGAGGGGTTGGTTGTTCTTTAAAAGCAGTAGACACACCATTTTCGGAGAACAAGAAGACAATTTTTTGTGTGACCAATTATTTCTTGAATACGTCATCCTTATAATATTCATGAACCAATATACACTTGACATCTACAAAGGAGTTTCTTGTAACTGTCAATTATGTCTTGGTGACTGTTAGGAACATAAATGCTTCCTAAAACCATGGTCAATATGTGACTTATCATCAGTTACTCAATGACATGTCAGCTTGATGTGGGACGAATACCACAGTAATGAAGGAATTGTTTGTTTGTTGTTTAACGCCACACTCTCTGTCTGACCAACTGTCCATCATACAATGTTAACCAAAACAGACAACAGTGCAACTCATTACGATGTAAATGAACCACAACCATTGTCGTTTGTTTGTTGTTTAACGCCGCACTCAGCAATATTCAAGCTATATGACGTCGGTCTGTAAATAATCGAGTGTGAACCAGACAATCAAGTCATTGACATCATGAGCATTGATTCATGCAATTAGGATACGAAGACATGCATCAACCAAGTCAGCGAGCCTGACCACCCGATCCCGTTAGTCGCCTCTTACGACAAGTATAGTCACCTTTTACGGCAGGCATGGGTTGCTAAAGACCTATTCTACCCCGAAAACTTCACGGGTCAGTGAAGAAGGAAAATATTATTTTTCATCAGTTGAGAGAAGCCAAAGAGTACTAGTATAGTGCTGGCAAACCAATGATCATAAACACAAGCGGATCCTTGCAGCGCTAAGGGGCGTTACTCTCCATAGCGAACTGCGTGGCCTTTTTGGAACACTGGATCAGCTGCAGACATTTGTTAATTTTAAATCGAGGGATTGATGTGAGTCACATTATGATTGGTATTGGAATATAGCCCATAACAGTTATTTAATTCATACATCTGAGTAAGTCCTCAGCATTTCCGGGGGTGACACAAAGTCAGAGATTTAGACAAAGAAACTAATGTAACGTGCACAGGCATGTATATGATGTAATTGCCTAACAAAGATTTGCAGTATTTTAAACGAACGGTGAGGTGAGGTGTCATGGGTCTTAAGGTCATGTTCAAGATTATTGCATACCACCTACTGAACTTAAATGAGCATAAAAAAACGCTGTCGATCTGACATTCATCTTTAAAATGGTTCACAATCTTTAAAACATTTTTTCTCAATTTGACAGGATTGTACTACTTTTATTTGTCAATTCCAAATGTACACGTAAAACAAAATGTTTTTCATAGAATTTTTTACATTGGCTGTCCATTCGATCTATACAATCGATAACAAAAACATACAGTGTAGAAGAAACAAGTCCAATGCAGATTCAAATCAGGAGTGTACATGTTGCTAGTTTTGTATTGATTTTACCGACATTTTCTCGTTCAATGGGCCTGGTTGCAATAGGGATTTTAAATTTTACTTGTATTACATTATCTCGATTGGCCTCGAGGAAGCGTTTCGGTTTTACACTTTATGGTTTATTGGCTGATTGTGTGTGATTGGCAATTCAGCGAAAGGCCAATCGTGATATCATATTCATTCTCCACCATTCAGACTTGTATACATGTCGCACATGTTGATGAAGCAGCATCATTTCGTGGTTCTATTTGAGAAATACACTGCAGTGAGAACAGACCTTTAGGGGCGCAGCTGCGAGGGGTTCAATCCCCATGCAGTTTTTTATTGTATAACAAACAACGACCACGAGTCGTTTAATTCTTATATGAGATATCAACATTATGAACAGCCTCTTTAAGGATGTTGATAAAATGTACAAGGTTAAAACATATTTTCCCAAATTTTAATAATGACGACTCCCTGAATACAATCCGACCTCGGAATGTCGGACAAGTCAATTTAACACAGAGATGGGTTAAGTTTTGTATTTCCCGGATATTCTCACAATCCTCACGTCAGTTATCTGGACCTTTCCTCCTAATACCGATTGTCATAAACCTCCCACTTTTGGAAGCGATCGTTCGTAGGCTGCGTTTTATCAAAGTAGTCCAGCTTCGTCTTTGGGGAACAACTAAGCAGTGACTTCCCTCTAACAAATAACGTCGTCCAATATATGACGTCATCAAGTTGTGAGGGCATATTCGAATCCCCAGAAATGACATCCTGATAATACAGTGTTTTATCGTGAAAGAAACCACACTTCGTTCTTCATTGTTTTCTTTGCGATTTATTGAATAGCTATCTTAGATTTCACAATAAACAATGTGAGATGGCTTTTCTTCAATTTCATTTATGTGTTTGTTGTTAAGTGATCAATCTTGTGAGCAACGAACCACACCGTCAGGGTAAGATGAAACGCAATTAACCAAGTTCACCACACCAGACCACCCGATCCGTTTGGTCTCCTCTTACGACGGGTATAGGTTGCTGAGGACTTATTCTTATTATTACCACGGGCCCAACTACAATGACACAACACACAATGTGCAAAAATAAATAAGCAGTACTCCTCCCATGTGACGGCGGTCTGTTAACAAACCAGACAATCAAGTGACCGGTGAACCAGATAATCCAGTGACACGAGAGTGCATTTACTGATTTTGTTGACACTAAGAGAAATGCTATGTTAATTTGGAACAAGCGTATAGTCGACGAAGTCATCTATATTCTAACCCAACATTTCTCTTAGCCCATGTCAGAATAGCTGCAATGGAAATTGTAAAATAAACATTTCTAAAACTCCTTAATATTAAATGGCACCAGTTCTGTTCAGTATGGGCTTTATGTATAGACATGCATGCAATGTTTGGCAAGGAAATATCTCTGGAAATAATGCCCAGTAATACTAATTTCTAAAATTCATAAATTGCAAAAGGCAACAATTCAGCATGTGTCTGATAGATGTGGAAAATGTCATCCGGAATCGGACCCTACCCTACCCTACCAAGTCCAACTTGTTGCCATGGAAACGTAAAAAATAAAAATGTCTAAAAGTGCTAAATATCAGAAGGCACCAGTTCAGTATGTGCCTAGTAGACATGCAAAGTTTTGTAAGAAACTATTTAACGGATTTTGAGTTACGCTCCGGAAACGATTTCGGGACACACGCACACACGGACGGACGGACGGAACCCATTTCTATATCCCCGCCAACTTCGTTGGGGCGGGGAAAAATAACTCACGATAAGTTAATTTTTAATATGGATGACTAACACGCTATTGTGACACAAACACATAGGCATTGGCATTCAGTTCACAAAGGCTACCACGCAACTATGATACAAAGACGTATGCATTGACAATTATCTTACAATAACTAGCACGGTATTACGACACAAACACATATGCATTGGCATTTTTCCTACTTTGACCAACACGCAATTATGACAAAAACATTTTCCTCCCTCAATTTCCCTCACTTCGCACTAAGTCTTTTCCTGCAATGACGTCAATTGGATTTAGTCCAATGAACATGACATTAAAGCTAACATCCACAGACGGATGCTTATCGGTGGGCGCAAATCTGTACCTGTGACTTTCTGTTTCCAGGCCTGTCATTTTTCCTCTCCTTTTTATTAACTGTTCCACCTGAAAAATAAGACTTCATTCGAATGGATCTGATCTGACAGGAATTAAGTTTTTGTTGCGTATTGCTTTTAGAAAACTCTACAAATTTCTTTAATTAGAAGGATTGGTGATAAGGCCATTGAAGCCCGCCCAGAGGCATTTGTATCATGGCCATGGTACTGAGAGACATATCGTTTCCCAATTCTTTTCCATGTTTAAGAAAATGATAGCATCTACAAAATTTAGTTCCTTCAAGAATGCCTAACCGTCAGTTCCGATCGATTTAATTAGTTTTCCATTAGCTCATCCAAAATATTCATAGGTTCCCTGAAACAAGAGAAAAGAAGAAGTCACTTGACTGTCCTTCATCAGATGTCATTTAACGTGGATGCATGGAGTATACAGTATTCTTCCTTTATCAGGACATCAAGACATAACGAGCACATGCACATTGGCAAGGACGCTTTGTTCAGATACGACCTTCCTCAATGTAATGTTAAAGAACACATGATCTTAACGATAGATCCGGGGTAGAATAGGTCTTCAGCAACCCATGCTTGCCGTAACAGGCGTCTATGCTTGTCGTACGAGGTCATGCATGTTGATGCATGTCATCGATCCCAATTGCGTGGATCGATGCTTATGATATTAATCACGGGGTTGTCTGGTCCAGACTCGATTTCTTACAGACCGCCGTCATATAGCTGGGATATTGCTGAGTGCGGCGTTTAACAACAAAACCAACCAACCAACCTAACGATAAAGATCAGGGCACATTGAACTTCATGGGGTTAACATAGCTTTGTGGGAACCTTATTTTTCATTTCTTCTTTCAAAGATGAAAATCGCAACCACATGTCTGAATGTTGTCAGTCCAAACAAACGAGTGACTATTGAAATCATCGGTACCGCTAGATAGAAATCTGATCAAATATAAGGTCTTGTTGTTCTCACTTACTCACTCGTTCACATACCTCAAAACCTCTATGTATCAAACCTCCTGAACCAACAACGTGAACGTATACTTTAGTCATAATGAATTACACACCAATTAGTAGCCGTAAGAGAGACACCACCATCAAAAACCAACCATGACATTGAAGTATACTATACTTTAAAACACACTCATAACGGATGAAGTCTGCTACTCGCATATTACGTTTTGGTCAGATTTCGTAACTTCACTTATCCAAACACCATACATTAATACTTGTCTTATGCATATCTACCGGAGTCTGAAACACCTGGGCCCTGTTCCTCAAAGCAATCTTAGCACTAAGGTGATCGTAAGTCCCAATCTTTAACATAGGCTTACGATGATCATCGCCGCGCTAAGATCGCTTTGAGGAACGGGGCCCTGGTATATTTTTGTATATAAGTAAGTATGTGCAATTAGGGGTGTAACGCTGATCGAGTGAGTGAGTAGGGATCAACACCGCTTTGACAGGGTTGACAGTTTGAGGCGGAAGTAAAAGCCCGAATTGTTGCAGGCCTTGGTGGAGTGAGTGAGTGAGTGAGTTGGGTTTAACGCGGCTTTTAACGGTATTCCAGTTATATCGCGGCGTGTCAGCTAAATGTGTGAGGAAAGCCCGAAGTGATGTAGGTCTCAGACGTTTACCACTTCGGTGAAACCCACGAGCACGGGTATGGTGCTGACAAACCTAGAAACATAATTGGCGCGAACCAGGATTCGAACCCACAATCATAGATCTCTGGCGTGCCCAAGGGACACACTCTGCACAGCTAATGGCTGCGCCTTTGACGACTGGGCCACCCGAGCCCCCCACCACCTTGGTGGAACCACCAAGAAGGGTATAATGCTGATAAACATAGAAACATAGTCGTGGCGCGCTGGATTAGTCGATAGTTGAAATAATAATCGCGTGTATGGTGCTGACATACCAAGAAGCATGTTCAAGGTGACCAGGATTCGTAAACACGATCATAGGTTTCTGTCACGCTTAAGGGACGCAACACTTCGCGTGCCATCCGCGTGCCATACAAGACGTAGTGGAGGTATAAGGTTTTATCTGTTTATTAGCCAAGGAAATCTGCAATGTTTGTTCGTAAGAGGTAATTTCTAAACAATCGTAATATAATTGCAAAGCACCAACAGTTTGATCACGATAGCGATTTATGCAACAAGAAAACATGTCATTGACAGTCGTCACCACCGTGAACAATGAATGCGCATTAAATGGAATATTACTTGTCATGAATATGGAGTTAAACAACCATTAAACAAACAAACAAACAACAGTGTTTGACGACATGACGATGCATATATGTATGGTACATAACCCGAAATCCGTTGGATCACACAGGCTAATTAGTCATGTTCTTAACATGATTGAAATTTGAACTGTTTGGCAATGCAACTGTGTGAAACGCAACCTGACACAAGTTATCTCCCTTGAAGTCTGTGTTTGAAGTGTCGAGAATAGCAATGTGTTGACTTTACCAGCTAATATACAGTCTATAGTCGCTGTAAAGGGTATCATTATGACACCGATTGACATAACCGTGTTGAATATAATACATTTACCTTCAGTGATGAAAGACTAGGGAGACATGGATCGCATTGAGGTCTCCACAAAGTCACTGTCTGGGCAGATTGTGACCACAAGATCAATACAGAAATAACGACCCACATGTAGCTTGCTACTTGAACATATTCAGAGCAGCCGTTTCATTGTCCTCAACACGCATACCGAAGCCTGGTTTTGAAAGAGTCAATGGCGGTGGTACAATAGCTTAGCCAGATTTCAACAAGAACACTCGGACACTCCTCAACATTGTGTGTACGCAGAACATACATTTCTGAAGGAAGCTTCCTTGCCTCAAGGCAGCAGGTGCGGAGAAAGGCATGATGCATCAGGTGCTTGTACTGCTACAGTCACATGTCTGTTAACAGCTCCGACACACTGAGAAATCTCGAGTGTTATCGAAATGACTATTTTCGTGTCTGACAATGCAAATTTAGAAAGGGAAAGTTGTGTCTAGAGACGACACTATCAAAGAATGCTGATGACGTTTCGTTGATTCAACACTTAAAGAACCTAGGCGATCTTTAAGGAATTTTAAGTATTTAATTCGATGTATAAAGTGGAGCTGAAACTAAACATACCGAGAAAGAGAATGTTGTGGCTGGACAGGACACGATCAAAGGATGTTGTCGATTAGATTTTTGTAGATCCAACACTTGCAGAGACTAAATTATGTTTCAGGAACACACTTTTTGACCTGTATGTCTACAGTATTTAGTGTACCTCTGGTTAAGCTCATGATAAACTTCTGACAAGCCAGGGTCAGCTTGACCCCTTGTGACGTCCAGAAGGATATACGAAATATCTCAGGACCAACCTCGTGCAGTAGCAGCCGTTATACTCTACCAGCTCACCCAACTACTACTGACTTAAAATTGCGACACAAATAACACAAAGTACCTGCAACCTAGCCAAATGAAAATCACGGGGCAATTTCTCTCGCTTTTTCTTTCGCCTCGCCAAGGCGTAATGGTTGGTGAAAGTGGCCGGGCAATTGTCAAGGCCATAATTCAAGAATTTCGATGTCAGGATTTTCACGCCAGTTTGGAGATAATAGTCGCCTGTTTCTCAGCTGTCTGAGAGAAGTGCCGCCCGTAGTGCTGCTGAGCACGCTCAAATTGTCACCCTGATAAATGCCACTCCCCTCATATTCTGCCGGGGGACATTTCCGATCATTTTCTTCCTACCGTCTGCTCCAATCAGAACTGAAGGATTTGATCCAATAATGCTTGAGTTGTTCCCTGTCACATATACGTCCTTCTTTCATTTAGGATAAGATCTTCGAGAATCTGTTCCTGGGTTGCCATATGACATTTATCTTGTCACAGCTTAAACAGTATGCCGGAGTTAAAATACATGTAATTGTGAATTATGGCAAGATTTACCCTCGTGTCTACAGTGCCCTTCACTTCTAGGAAATCATAAGGTTAACAGTATTCCGCTGTTGAAGATTTTATTATACGTACGTGTAGTAGGCAGGGAAGTAATAAAGTAGATATAATATGGTTTGTGTGGTGCACTGAAGTTTCATTGATACGAGGACCATGCCTTAATGAGTAATCAGCATTGACGCGTACCATGGATATCGTTAGAATTATTTACTGGCCGTCGTCACAGAGCTATAATAATACGAGCGCGGCATTGAACAACAAATACCACTTGGTGGGAAAGAGCTGTATTATTGAGTGATTGAGCGAGTGGGTTGAACGTATATAAGGGCGTGTCATATTGATGAAGGAAGAAAGACCGATGTGATGCATCTTAGACGTTTACCACTTTGTTGAAATCCATGAGCACGGGCATGGTGCTGACAAACCTAGAAACGAAATCAGGGGAGACCGGGATTGGAACCCACGATCACAGGTTGATGACCAGGTCAAGGCAGGCAACTTTGCACAGCAAATAGCGACGTCCTAGAAAAGTGGGTCACCCTGCTCCGGCTGCATCATAGCTGGGTGCACCCGAAACACTGCGTCGACTGTGTGACTAGCGTTGACTATTGACGTCATTGCCAATGCACCTTACGGCAATACGCATTATTTCTGTATAATAACAACGCCACAGGGGTATTATAAGGCTATAGGGATATTTACTATAAATATGCTTACACGTTCGGAAATATTGATGAAGTACCAAGGTCTTTGTTTATTATCTGTTTTGCTTTGTAACAAATTTACGGAAGCTAAACCTGGACCATTAACCGTGCCTTTCTTCCTGGGTTCTCCCTCTAGTGGCCTAATCCACCACGTCATGTTGATATGCCTGACTTGATTCTATTTGGTAAACGTTGTGTGAGAGTGTGTCACATCTTATTGATTTCACTTAAATCTAATTCTGCCCTCTCGTCCTGAAGAAAGGCAAGTGGCTTATCTACCGAAGACCTGACGCACCAAGTTTGCAACGTAAACACAGTACAAGGCTGTTGTTAATAAGAAGCGACAAACACACTTCCGTAATCATAAGAAATCTCCACAAAATGCAGAGTTCCTTGCAAGATTCCGACTATAGCATAAGCATGTGATGATACCAGGTTTTCGCGAAAAGATGACCGTATCCTGCCCCAATCATAAACACATGCAAAGGCAAGTGAATTGTTCCTAAATAACAAAGGAACTTATGGTACAGGTGAAAATAAGGAATTGCATCGGAAATGATAAAGGTTCCATTTATGAAATAACGCTGAAGATGTTTTAGTTACTTTCAATAATTCATATTGAAGTTAATGATTGTTATTGTTATTTTTGTTTTCCGTTAGTTGTAACTTATTATACATGATTGTATTGCACTGATTACGAGTAAAATTTTGTTTAATACAAACAACATGTAATAGAATAGTTTATTTTCAAACTGTATTCATTACAGTTATTCATTACATTTGGGAATACCATCCACAAAACGTCTTGTGTATTATGCAAATTTAAAGAGAACGTCTTATTAAAGGCTATCGACATTTAAATACGAAAGTTATTGATATAAGTGCAATATGAAATACTTCTAAGGTAGTGACATCACAGAACGTATGACGTCAAGATTTTGTCAGGATTTCAAGTCGCAACTGGCCATGACATTCTCTCATTAATTATTCAATCATTTTAGAAAACCCTTTGATATTGATATAGTAAAATGTAAAGGATCAGCGTTGCAAACTGATTGGTTGTCAATGAACAAGCTGCCTAACACAGACACCCATCCACCTACTCTTCGCGACCAGCGTTGCTCTTACCCTGATTTGTGACCTGTGTGTTGTACACAGGACCACCTGCCACCACAATACATGCATGATCAACTACACACTGTGAACGAGAACCTAATTTTATAGCGAACACCCCCTGAACACACAAGTGGTCTTCAACACACCGATGTTAGGGAGCCCTTGTGCACGACAAAGGAACATGTTGTACTCGCTGGGGAAGCATGCACAGATGGTTTTTCATGTTGACTGCGATTGTCTGTGACACTTACATGTTGTTTATACTGGTCATTGACCTTGCAATAACACTTCTGTATCAAACGTGAACGAACACTACGACTTAATTAAGATAAGGTTCGACCTTCTTCCCCAATTGACCAGTTGACCATATATGCAGGTGCACAACAACTTTCATTTGTATGGCCGAAAATTATTCATGAAGGAGTTGGGGATTAATCGGTGAGTGGTATTATAATTGTGTTCGTCAAACCACCAATGTCACAGCAGAGGAAGAAGCACACTAGGACTGACGAGTTGGTGATGTGTGAGAGTTGCTGTAGTAGTGCTCGCCATGTTGTAACAGAGTCACGGCGGAGGAATCAAAGCGCGTATTTCAACATTTAGATACCATTGGTTAGAACCAAACTGAGACTGACGAGTTGGTGATGGGTGAGAGCTGTTGTAGTAGTGCTCGCCATGTTGTAACAGAGTCACGGCGGAGGAATCAAAGCGCGTATTTCAACATTTAGATACCATTGGTTAGAACCAAACTGAGACTGACGAGTTGGTGATGTGTGAGAGTTGTTGTAGTAGTGCTCGCCATGCTGTAACAGAGTCACGGCGGAGGAATCAAAGCGCGTATTTCAACATTTAGATACCATTGGTTAGAACCAAACTGAGACTGACGAGTTGGTGATGGTTGAGAGTTGTTGTAGTAGTGCTCGCCATGTTGTAACAGAGTCACGGCGGAGGAATCAAAGCGCGTATTTCAACATTTAGATACCATTGGTTAGAACCAAACTGAGACTGACGAGTTGGTGATGTGTGAGAGTTGTTGTAGTAGTGCTCGCCATGTTGTAACAGAGTCACGGCGGAGGAATCAAAGCGCGTATTTCAACATTTAGATACCATTGGTTAGAACCAAACTGAGACTGACGAGTTGGTGATGGGTGAGAGCTGTTGTAGTAGTGCTCGCCATGCTGTAACAGAGTCACGGCGGAGGAATCAAAGCGCGTATTTCAACATTTAGATACCATTGGTTAGAACCAAACTGAGACTGACGAGTTGGTGATGTGTGAGAGTTGTTGTAGTAGTGCTCGCCATGTTGTAACAGAGTCACGGCGGAGGAATCAAAGCGCGTATTTCAACATTTAGATACCATTGGTTAGAACCAAACTGAGACTGACGAGTTGGTGATGTGTGAGAGCTGTTGTAGTAGTGCTCGCCATGTTGTAACAGAGTCACGGCGGAGGAATCAAAGCGCGTATTTCAACATTTAGATACCATTGGTTAGAACCAAACTGAGACTGACGAGTTGGTGATGGGTGAGAGCTGTTGTAGTAGTGCTCGCCATGTTGTAACAGAGTCACGGCGGAGGAATCAAAGCGCGTATTTCAACATTTAGATACCATTGGTTAGAACCAAACTGAGACTGACGAGTTGGTGATGTGTGAGAGTTGTTGTAGTAGTGCTCGCCATGTTGTAACAGAGTCACGGCGGAGGAATCAAAGCGCGTATTTCAACATTTAGATACCATTGGTTAGAACCAAACTGAGACTGACGAGTTGGTGATGTGTGAGAGTTGTTGTAGTAGTGCTCGCCATGTTGTAACAGAGTCACGGCGGAGGAATCAAAGCACGTATTCCAACATTTAGATACCATTGGTTAGAACCAAACTGAGACTGACGAGTTGGTGATGTGTGAGAGTTGTTGTAGTAGTGCTCGCCATGTTGTAACAGAGTCACGGCAGAGGAATCAAAGCACGTATTCCAACATTTAGATACCATTGGTTAGAACCAAACTGAGACTGACGAGTTGGTGATGTGTGAGAGTTGTTGTAGTAGTGCTCGCCATGTTGTAACAGAGTCACGGCGGAGGAATCAAAGCGCGTATTTCAACATTTAGATACCATTGGTTAGAACCAAACTGAGACTGACGAGTTGGTGATGGGTGAGAGTTGTTGTAGTAGTGCTCGCCATGTTGTAACAGAGTCACGGCGGAGGAATCAAAGCGCGTATTTCAACATTTAGATACCATTGGTTAGAACCAAACTGAGACTGACAAGTTGGTGATGTGTGAGAGTTGTTGTAGTAGTGCTCGCCATGTTGTAACAGAGTCACGGCGGAGGAATCAAAGCGCGTATTTCAACATTTAGATACCATTGGTTAGAACCAAACTGAGACTGACGAGTTGGTGATGGGTGAGAGTTGCTGTAGTAGTGCTCGCCATGTTGTAACAGAGTCACGGCGGAGGAATCAAAGCGCGTATTTCAACATTTAGATACCATTGGTTAGAACCAAACTGAGACTGACGAGTTGGTGATGGGTGAGAGTTGCTGTAGTAGTGCTCGCCATGTTGTAACAGAGTCACGGCAGAGGAATCAAAGCACGTATTCCAACATTTAGATACCATTGGTTAGAACCAAACTGAGACTGACGAGTTGGTGATGGTTGAGAGTTGTTGTAGGGCTCCCCGTATTGTGACAACATCACGGCAGAGGAAACAAAACATGCATTCCACCATTCGGGCACCATCGTTTAGAGTGAGTGAGTGAGTTGGGTTTAACGCCGCTTTTAACAGTATTCCAGTTATATCGCGGCGTGTCAGCTTAATGTGGGAGGAAAGCCTGAAGTGATGCAGGTCTTAGACGTTTACCACTTTGGTGAAACCCACGAGCACGGTATGGTGCTGACAAACCAAGAAACATAATTGGGGCGAAACCGGGATTCGAACCCACAATCATAGGTTTCACAGCGAATCGCGGCGCCTCAGACGGCTGGGCCATCCCCAGAAGTGAACTTAAGATAGCATTTACTTTCATCAGTCTTCTGGGCAACCCGTGCGCCACTCACGCTCGAACATAGACCTTTCGTGCTTTTGAGTATAGCTGTATGATCTTTCCACTTTTCAGGGTAGTTTGTCAAAACATTCCCAGTATATTAATAATAGAACCGACTTGTCTTAATTGTTATGGTTTCGCCTCCTTTCTAAGACGTAAACATCTTTCCTTGAAGTAAGATAAGTATTCATTTCTGGTTTTCCCCCATACTTGTGCTATCACTTTCATGATGTCGTTTACATATAAAAACCGGTGTTGAGTATTAGAAATGAGTTCTGGACAGTGAAAAATAATGTTACCGGCGATAGCAGCAGATGCCATTTGTTGATAGTAGCAAGTAAATCTTCGTGTACTTTCTCGAATAATCAATAAGGGAGAACCGGCCAAACGAAATACGATCTGTTTACACATTTATGTTTAACTTTTGTTCGAAAATACTTCAGTGTACACAACGTAAACAACGACGTTGCAAGAACAAAAGATATGGTTTTGTGTTTTACGATCTATTTTCAGCGTCTACCTTTCAGTTCGTGCATGCTTCAGTTGGAAAAGCTACTTTATTTCTTAACATTTTGCTTTCAAATGATCATGAAAATTCCATGAGCCAAAAACCGAATAATAAAAGTGTCAATTTCGTTTTAAAAAATCAACAATCAACATCACGTCTCTAAAACATCTAAACCGGACATGCATCTATTTCCCAATTCAGTATATATTCAGATTGAACTTCACGGATCACATCAAATGGTGTATATCTAGACGGTCTAATATGAAATTGTTACCTCCAGGTGACTGGGCCATCACAAGTCAAATACATCATCTCTCACATCAAAGAACACACCATTGGTTATAGATGCATCCTTCACACATAACAGTTTGACTGATCTATATGTGCACAGAACACATTAAACAATGCATTTGTCATCGAACGAAAGCATCAAAATCGAATGACGGGCGCCAGCTTCTATGAAAATCTCATAAAATAGCTTATGTTGTTTGTGTTATTTTCTGACTGATGATGACCCACACACCAAACGCAGTTTCATATATACATTCTCGTATGAACAGTCCAGCATCTCTGTGAAGTTTTCGTTTTGCAATATCAAACTCGTCTGCAGCCGTACAAAGAAACTTATTCGATGTCCTGTCTCACTATAACAATCCAATATTTTAAAAGATATTTATCGTTTCGGGATATTATAACCCGTGTTCGTTTCTCAACTGATCACTTAAATTATTTCAGGTGTTTCACATAGGTGTCAAGTCTCAAGGGTTTGGCTGAGAAGACCCACGTGACAACTATTTTCATAACGTCCACGGTTCCTAAAAAATCCATTGAGTGATAGATAACAATGAGCAATCAATCAACGTATTATCAGTTACCCCTTTGAACAAAGTATGTTGTTTTTACATCGGCACTTCACACCATGATATGAGTGTATTCCCTTTGTTTTAGTAAACCTTGATATGTAAACACTCACTTTTTACATATCCACTGTGCAAGATAACAGTGATTAATCAATCAACGTATTTTCTGTTAATCCTTTGATGACTAGGAACAATCCGTTGATTTACAAAAAAAGTAAATCAACTGATCATTCACCTCTTGCTGGGCTGCCACGTGCATATTACATAACACACATTTCACCTCACTTCAAACCTGGATTTAGATTGAATAATTAGCCCAGACACAATAAATTCCCAATGGAACCTTTGTCAGGTAATATAAGAGGTGCTACCACTAATTGTACCTGTAATAAATTCATTAACTGAGCATCAAGTGAATGACGACAAATACATAAGTGTAGGGTTATACCAGAAAACTGGAATGACAACAAGGGAGTAGTAATCATATTATCGACGCAAGCCGAAATCCGAAAATGCTTTCACTGCATGGATACTTTTTTTTTTTTATTACACTATAACCATATGGGGTATTTCCAAATGATGACATCCGATGAGCTCCGCCGTTCTTTTTGTCTGTTTGTTTGGGCTGAAGAAATTGATTAACATGCGCCCTTTGTCGAAATCTTTATAGTTCACAGTTAACCAACCAGTGTTCAAAAATGCGAAAAACAAATATTGCCTCCAGCTTCCAAGTTTATTTAGCTGTCCTTGCAGACGGTAGCCCAGTCTCTGGTCACGCTCACTTGCGTTGCGTATCATCCGGGTACTCACGGGGGAAAAAACAATAACAAAGGCAACAACCAGTCCGGGGAATGGCGTTAGATCAGTGCCCCTTTAAGCAACTAAAACTGAGAGAAAAGTCTGAAGAAAACAATATGGGGAATAATTTAACTTTAGTATCTACCTTCAACACTAATCATGAAAAAACATTATCCATGGTTCAACGATACCTGCCTATTTTGAATGAAAGTATTAAAATGGAGAAGATATTGAGCAAATACAAAATTATGAACAGCCAAAAACAACCCAAAAATGTTAGAAAGATTTTGACAAGTTCTTAATTTGATTCTGTTGTCATCACTCCACAGGTTTCTAAGTGCGGTGACAAACGTTGCCTTACTTGCAGCAGTATAATTGAAGGCTGTTCAGTACAAATTACAAAGGACACTAAATTTACTGTAAAATTTAACTTGTGATACTAGAAATGTTATTTACTTGATTGTTTGTAGTGGATGCAATGAAAAGTATATCGGAAAGACAGAACTTAAATTAAAAAGAAAAATGAATCTTCACCGTTCACAAATAAAGCAGCCACACAACCGAACGATTCCACTCAGTGAACATTTAGAAGCATGTTGAAACGCCAACTTTTTAGTTTTCCCGCTATATAAGCTAAATTTTGATCATGAACCTACATTGTTTCACAAAGAGCAACATTTCATTCATAAATACGCACCTAAGTTAAATGTAAAGGCGTAAGTTATTTGTCCATTGTCACCTTGGTATTGTGACGTCATAGTTTCCTAAATGTTATGACGTCACGTAACTATATGTTACTACTTCATGTCCCTTATTCAGTTATGGCCTCATGAGACTCGTACATGGTACGAGTTGAAAGCGCTAGCCTATTAAAACTGTGTTCAATCTTACTCCACTTTTTTAATTATTACTATATTGTGCCTGAGAGTTAGAACTTTACTGTGCTTTTTATATATATATACGGATATAGACAAGGAGTATACTATACATACAGGCCTCGAAGAAATGAAAGTATCAGAACACATATCATGTATATGGGGCACAAATTGTCTTGTGTTTGACATATGATGTCAAAAATACTTGAAAATACTCCAAAGGTCAAGAAATAAACAGGACCCTTTATGTGCCAGTCATTTAATCACATGATGTACGGTATTATCACCCGTGTATACATACTGATAACAATGACTTGACACATGTTTCTTAGGAAATGATTATTAGTTTAAATGAACGTTCATAGCCTATAAAAATAATAAGAACAAGTTGTTCCTAAGAATACTGGCCGCTTATCTAGACTTGCCTATTAAAAGTAACAAATGACTACACATACATGGACTTCTCATTCAGTTAAGACTTGGAGCAAGGCTATGTTAACCCATACAGCAATGGGTTGATGCAGCAATATACACATGGACTTATCATTCAGTACAGACTTGGAGCAAGGCTATGTTAACCCCAACAGCAATGGGTTGATGCAGCAATATACACATGGGTATACATGGTATAGTGGCATGTGATACTGAAACAAGTTTCCAGATACACACGCCCACTCATACTTTAACAGGTACAACAGGGATAGTAGGACACTGCACTGAAATAAAAATATGTAAAATGTCCAAAGCAAGTCTATAATGCTTTGCCAAATGTAGATCTCTCCAGAAAAATGATGGGATTCTATGGATTCCTTTGTATGATATATTACAAGACATTTCAAACAAAAAATGTTAGCACCGTATTCGCCTTAATAAGAGCCCCAGGACCAGCCACAACAACTTAAATCTGTTGTCAGGGATATAGTGGAGGAGGAGAAACTTGGTTCAGTCATTGGGGACATCAAAAGCTTGTTTGCTAATAGTTATTCATTGCTGAAGTATATACACAAGAAAATAGGACCTATTCCTGTAAATGAATTATTGGAGTGGGGTGCTTTTAAGGAGAATACAGTGGCTACCATGGTAAAAAAACACCTACCTTACACCATCTTCCATCTAGAAGGAAATAGCAAGGGGCTGTGAGGAGGTTGTGTCAGGAGGATGCGACAGAAGGATGTGTCAGAAGGCTGTGTCCGGATGCTGTGTGCGGAGGCTGTGTCCAGATGCTGTGTCCAGGTGCTGTGTCCAGATGCTGTGTCCAGATGCTGTGTTCGGAGGCTGTGTCAGGAGGCTGTGTCCGGAGGCTGTGTCCAGAGGATGTGTGGAGAGGTCATGTCGGTGGCCGTACCGCCATGTTAGTCTGGGTCTGCAACAATGTACAACACAATGAACACAACTAATTGACAGCCAAAGGAAGAAAGATAAACCATAATTACTATGCAACAATTAATGTCCAGATATGATAGAAATAAACTACAAATTGAACTTAATGGAAATTTATAAATAAGACGTTCATATGTGATTTTCTCCTAGTTCAGGATACAAGAAAAAGTTGTGTAACCATGGATACAATATACTGGTAACACTCATGACAAGTGCAGACAACATTATTAACTTTAAGGTTACGTATTTAGGGAAAAGTAGAGATTTTAAAGACAAAAAAAGATGAGACAATGCACTGTTTCCTTGGGAGTGGGAGCCAGAGGGGAGAGGGCCGTGGTTGTGTGACATCGGGTCAGCAGGGCAGGCCTGTACAGCAGCAATGGAATAAAGACAAAGACTTTGTCAATGAACGGAGCAATACAAACGAATACTCATAATAAAGGAAGGTGTTTTTGTGGGAAATATGGTACTTGAATAATAAGGTCTGATTACAGTTTTTGGGCGTGGTCAGTGTGTGAAGGTCAGCACGTACAATACATACAATAACACAGGAAGCAAGGGGCCTGTTTACTTGCCATGGAAACACTTGGAATGCGCACAAGAGGGCGACAAAGACAGGTGACAATGTCTTGGAGGCCTGTCTATGTCCAAGGCACGTGACATGGTTTCCAACATGCTTTGTCCCTATTTGACAGAATGGCAGCTACATGCAAGAAATAGAAACTGTCAAGTAAAATATACGAAGGAACTTACAGCTGTCCCTGACCAGCGATGGGACCAGACAGATTTGACCAGACAGAGCCAGCATGCTGGTGATGACGGGCACAAGAAACGTGTGTGCCGCCATGGCCAGCCGATGGAAGTAAACACGGCCGTTTGTGATCTCGCCCGTGATTGGTGCTTGCTGTTTCCGGTTACGGAAAGGCGGGTGATTGGTTAGACTTGCTCCAAGTCTCTACTGAATAATAAGTACATGGAAATACAGTAATTCTATCCTGATTATATTGGACTTGTCTACAAGGAGCCAGTGTTTTAAAGGGACAAACTGTTCGTATCATTGATATATTTAGGAATTACGATTGGAACTAATAACCATATTCTAAGAGACTTATGCAAGTGTAGTGTTCGGTGAAATGGAGACACGTGGATGTCCACACGTAGTGGGTTTGTGTGAAAAGTGGAAACAAGTAGAAAGGAGTGGAACTATGCGGAAGAAGATATAAATGAGACATTGGCTGCTTGAAAAATAAAGAATAATTATGCAATAATTTGTTTTTACAGAAAACATAAGACGTGAAGATAAATGTGGGACTAATTGCTGACATCATCATTTTTCTGTCAAATGTTACTGATATTACATCATTAACAGGACATTCATGCTGTTTGTCCCATCTTATGAAGGAGTGCAGTTGAGTTAACACATACCATAGTCTCTTCAATAAAGTTATGTATACAGTCGATTCTATGAGGAACCACCCAAGTCTCTTAATATTTGACAATGGGATAATTAAGAGTGAGTGAGTGAGGTTTAATGCTGCTTTGAACAGTATTCCAGTTACATCACAGCGAACAGGCTGATAGAGCTGAGAATGGGATAAATATAGGATGACAGAGTGAGTGAGTGAGTGAGTGAGTGAGTGAGTGAGTGAGTCGGTCAGTGAGTGAGAGAGTGAGGTTTAATGCTGCTGAAAACAGTGGAACTGAGCTCTCATATGGAGCCGAGAAGGGATGAGGGGTGAAACAGAATTGGTGTCATTGTTTTATATGATATGGGGTCGTAAAGAGAGACAAGATTATTTAAAACCACCAACTTTCCTCTCCTGAAAATGAAGAAATTCTCTGGAATACTTTGTATCATATGTTGCCATGGTTGCAAGACAATTGAAACAAAAAACATAAACATAGGACCAAATGTTAGCAGTAGTCAGCACCCTGGGAGCTAAGGCACTAAGGTTGGGGTCGCTTATTGAAAACAACTACAAATTACATTTGTTGTCATAGCCGTAGGAGTGCCCGAAACTTGTTAAAAATGGTAAGGATTTTCCAAAAATTACCTTGGCAAGTAAAAGAGATAGCTAACCCATGCCCTTCCACAAAACTAACCCTAAGGATTGTATAGGGGTGCTTGATGGAAACCGGGTACCTAACCCTAATGACCATAAAGGGTTGCTGGATCGTAAAGGGGTACCTAACCCTAATGATCGTAAAGGGGGGCTGGATCGGAAAGGGGTACCTAACGTGAAGGATTGTTTTGAGGTGCCTGATGGTAACAGGGTACCTAACCCTAATGACCATAAAGGGGGGCTTGATTGGAAAGGGGTAGCCAACCCTAAAAATGACAAAGGGGTGCTTGATGGGAATTAACTATAGAGTTGTGGTTAACCTATATAACACAAACACAACTTGCCCTAAGGATTGAAGAGGAACACAAGACCTGTGAATTGAGAGCCACAATCGACAGCCTCAGCCAATTAGCGCTAACGAAGCTGAGCTAAGTAAACTGCATTGCTGATGGTCACTCCTTCACCATTGCTGCAATAATCTTTCAGGATTATCTAGACTAGAGGCCCATATGCAGACCCAAGTCTGAAGCAAATGACAGTACAAATTCCCAATTTGAATCTAAAATTTTCCAACTCCCCCGAAAGTACAATTTTTTTTTACATGAACAAAAATAAAATTTTGAACAATATCAGATATTGCCCCCCCCCCTCCCTCCTCCCCAAATTTGCCTGCCAAGAGCACCTTGTTTGGAATTCTGGATAAATCCTGGCTTTTATAGGAGCAGGGTGCTGGATACCGCAAACACACAATGAGACTGATCTATAAAATGACCTACCTTTCACAATGTTCCATAAAGAAAATATCAGGGGCTGTGGTAAGTTGTGTCAGAGATTGTGTCAGCGGCCACACAGCCTTCTTGGTGAGGGTCTGCAACAATGTCCAACACAATGAGCACATGTGATTAACAGCCCAAACAAGATTAACCATAATTACTCCACACACAAAAAAAATGTCAACATTCGGATACCTTGGAAACCAACACAAAAAAAATCAATTTCTTAGAAATTTAGATGGAAAGGTTTCAATAAATGTCACTTTTCCTGGTTCATGATACTGGAAGAATTACAGAACTGTTACCATGGTTACAATAAACTGGTAACACAAAAAGACTAATGTGAACAATGTTATTGACTTTTAGGTTAGGTTTTTAAAAGAAAAAAATGACAGATGCTAAAGGAGTAATAATCGATGATACAATTAACTTTTCCTTCTGCATTTTAAGCAGCATGACAGGATTGGGGGGGGGGAATGGGGAGACGGGGAATGGGGAGGGAATGGGGAGGGAGGGAGGGAGGGAGGGAGGGCCAGGGTAGTGTGACATGAGTTTGGCAGGCCTGTACAGCAGCAATGGAATAAAGACAAACAAACGGATGAATGAATGGTGCATATTGATTAATGGTAATAAAGTCCAGCACTTTTGTCGGATGAAATACGGTAGTTGTTTACACTGTGAGAGGGCGTGGTCAGTGGTCAGTGGTCAGTGTGTGAAGGTACGCATTTATCATACATACAAGAATTCAGGAAGCACGCCGCCTGCTTCTTCGCCACGGAAACACTTGCAACGTGCACCACAGAGCGGCCAAAACAGATGACATTTTGACTGATGAAAGAAGAAGTTGCCAATGGCCAAGGGAGGACAGGGTTTGGAACATGCTTCGTCCCTGTTTGACAGAATGGTCGGTCTTTGCAAGAAATAAAAGATGTGAGTGAAATATACGAATGAACTTACCTTGAGATGCATGTGCATAATCGTCCCCTCCCTCGATGGAGATGCGACAAGACCGAGCGAGCACGCTTGGGTGTGGTGATTGCAGCCAGCGACCGTCAGATACGTGCTCCCCCATGGCCAGCCGATGGAGGAATGACGGCCTTTGGCATTCGTGACATTGCTGGTGATTGGTGCTTTGCCGCTTCCTTCCGGGTGGCTTGGTGCTGGCTGTCTAAACTGCGTTTTTTGGCCGTCGGTGCAATGCCCAGATGCTCTCGGTGTAGCCGGTGTCTTCCAAGTGGCTTGGTACCGGCTGTCTAAACTGCGTTTTCTGGCGGTCGGTGCAATGCCCAGATGCTCTCGGCGTAACCGGTGTAGTCAAGTGGTGGATTTGTGTGAAAAGTGGAAGGAAGTAGAAACAAATGGAACTGCTTGCATGACGAATGAAAGATATTTTCCTTTATTGGTTCCTGCCCAAAATAAAGTACAAAAATAAAAATATTTTGAGGACCATTTGTTTTGTTGTTTTTTCTGTTGAAATTTGAAGAAAGAAAGAAAGACATGGCCCTAAAAGGCTTCCGTAGACAACAGGAGGCGTGAAAGTAGAGTAGTTAACAGTTTTCTACCTGAAGACGTGTGTGCAGTAAAAGTTGACAATTGGAAAGAGAGTTAATTAAAGCTGCATTGTAGGGCAACAGCACGAACACGAAATGGCAAGAAAGCCCAAAATAAATAGAAGTAAAATGACTAGACGTAGACTGAATTTATTGACTTTAAAAAAAAAATCTATTTTATTTTTTAAAAATTCGTGGAAGTGAATTTTAAAAAAAAATGTGATGAAATGAAAGATAATACAAGACAAGCTAAGCCAAATGAAAATATTTGTTAAAACATCGTGTTCGAAAGCGAAGCGTAAAAGCGGGGCAGAAGCGGGGCTAAAGCGGGGCTCGTGTAATCGAAGCGAAAGATGGGAAAGGGAGAAAAGCGATTTGTCGGTCGTCGAAAAGGGAGCGATTGGATTGGCGGGGGTTGAAGGGTGAGAGTTGAGTTTGGGGGTTCATGCAATAAGTAAGTAGTTCTTTAAAAAAAGAGTTCTTCCCAAAAAGGGGGTTTGCACCCACTGGGGGTGCCCCTTGGCCAAAGCGAGCGGTGCCAAGAGACTGCGAACGGAAAGCGAAGACACAAAAACTTGCAAAAGAAGCCCAAAGTAGCGCAAAGTGGATTTACGGACGGGTGTGAATTGTCTGGAAAACACCCTTTCTATTTATAAACGTTCGGCTATAGCGCGGAATTAATAAGATTATTGGTGGCCACTTTAGCGCTGTGAAATAATACATTCTAGCTGATGGGTGTACAGGATCGTTTGTCTGGCCGTAGGATCATTTATCTGCAGGTTATAAGCTCGCAACATCCCCGTTAACCACCAGTGCATGTTTTGTTTCGGGGACCTAAAATTGAATACTGTACGTACGTTGCACGTTGCTTGATATTTGAAATTTTGTAAATACGCAAAAGATGCCTAAACCACAAAGACAGATACTATTGATTCATTCGAAAACTGAGAGAGCAACACTATTTGTTGGGTATGAATAATATTTGTGGAATATTAGACGTTATATTTATGTAGATGTTACCATTTCCCAGCGCGCTTATTGAACTATAAATTCATAATTGCGTTTACTGAATCATTTGTCTCAAACGTTGTACTTGAGCTCTACAAAACTCATGACATGAAAATGAATTCCCCTATGCTGGTTTGGGGGATGTCAATGCATCAACCAAGCCAGGGAGTCTGACCTTCACGATAACGTTAGTGTCCTTTTACGACAAGCATGGGTTGCTGAAGACCTAGTCTACCCCGGATCTCCATGGGCTATACGTTGTAATAAGTGATTAATACACACGTCTCAGAATGTCACATTAAAACACGTGGCACAGTCTCTCTCAGTATTTAACTTGGAATAATGGACGGGGTGACTAAAACTCATATAACACGGGGTAGGGAGGCTGAATGGCCGTTTGCGCTGGTTAATGTTGCACAATGTTGCACATGAAATACATAGTGTCATAACTGCTAAAGTGTCATCGAATTTCAGATCATTGTCAGCTGGGAAAGGCATAAGTGTATTGACCCGGAACATCAATACGCTACCTCATCTCCAGCCCCAGTCCCAGCCCTTCACACCCCCTCTCTCAACCCCTTCTCTCTTGAGACTTGAGGCAGGAAAATATCTGAGAAATAGTCGTTCACAGAGACCGATTTTGATAATGCGGCTGCAAGCCTGATGCTAGGTTTAAGGTCTAGCAAACAAATAATTTCCATTACTTTTGTTTTACAAGAACACTATCCATGCTTTATTTAACGACACGGTAAACTGTTCATTCAACTGTTTATGTATATGTCTATATCTATAAAAGATGATATAAAAAACAAAAGGGAACCCAGCATATACGCACTCGTACACTTTGATCAGGAAGCGCGACACGGTACCGACTGCGCTAAAACCACATCTACACAATCGTGTGCCATTTTCCTAGTCATATACCTAAACGGCTTGGTAGAGTTAATGCTGCGGCATTACGCGGGAATATACAACGTGGGGCTCGTTTGCCTTCATTACCACTGGGGTTCAGTAAATGCTTCCGCGATCTGTTGGTGCCCAGGGTTCAAACTATTGAATGGCATAATGCAGGGGGTTCCTTGTAAACCTCGAGCGATTGGGCCACAGAACATACCTGGGCCATGGGAGCGTTTCTCAAAGTGTGGGCGAATGGCTGAAACATTCAGTTTTGGAGGGGAGGGAGAGGGAGGGAGGGAAGCAGGCAGGCAGGAATGTACAAGCATCAATGGCAGTAATTCAGAATATTCGATAAACATGTGAAACGAGAGAGAGAGAGAGAGAGAGAGAGAGAGAGAGAGAGAGAGAGAGAGAGAGAGAGAGAGAGAGGGGGGGGGGGGGGTAAACGGTTAGGTGAAATGTAGGAGGAATGGGGTGTGACAGAAGACAGATTACCATGAGAGTGGTTTCAGGGAATGACAACTGTGACAGTGAGCCTGGTGACACACGCGTGTTGTTCCACGCTAAAATTGTTCTTATTGAAGTAACTACAGCAGTTGATAGAAGCCACTGTGGCAAGGCTCCTGGTGTTGACGGTATGTCATGGAATGTCTATAACAAAATGTTATTTCGGCTATGCACGTTATTTTTAATATCTGTTTTAGCACAGGGAAAATGCCTGCATACAACGTGTTCTACTTTAGATCCTTCGGATACTTTATCCTATAGAGGTTTGACCCCCATCAATTCTATGAACAAATTATATTGTAATATTTAAAAAAAACGGTCTGCAATCTTGGGCTGAAAGTAAAGGAGCTCTTTGATGCACAAAATGGCTTCCGCAAGCGTAGATACCCAACTACGGATCATATTCACACTGTTTGTTCTTTTATTGAAACAAGAAAAGGTATTAAAAGACACTTTTCCTGTGTTTATTGACTTTCATATCTGCTTTTATTGATTTTCATAAAGCTTATGATAGTATTAACAGAGGTGTTCTGTGGCAAATATTAGGCAACATTGGTGTTAAAGGGAAAATGTTTCTAGCACTTCAATCATTGTATGATAATGTGAAATGCAGTGTAGTAGAAATGGTATGCCTACACCCTGGTTTAATGTTATTCGGGGTTTCAAACAAGGATGTTTACTCTCGCCAATTTCGTTTAACTTTTTTATGAATGATTTGCTTGACAAGCTAAATGAAACTGGCATTGGTATTTGTGTTGATGATATGTTATTACATGTATATGCTGATGATCTTATTTCGCTTGCAGGCAGGCAGATGATTGGAATCGTCTATGACATGTTTTGAATACTTGGTGTGTAGGCAATAGTTTCCTTTTTAGTTATGACAAATCCAAGATTGTACACTTTAGAAATGTAAGCGTTCCAAGAACAACACCTTGTTTTAAAATATTGGTGACTCTGTTTTAGATATTGTTACTTGTTAGAATTATCGTGGCCCACTGCTCACGGAACATCTGGACTACAATGCTATGGCGAAAGCAGCGGCTAAATCGGTTAACGGGGCATTAGGTCTTCTTATATGTAAATATGAGGTATGCAATCCACTACGTATTCCAAATTGTAGGATACGATGGTTTGCCCAGTCTTGAGTTATGGGGCATCTATCTGGGGTCACGGTGACCTTTCTGCTGTAAATGCCCTTCGCCATGCTTTGAGATTTTTCTGAGGGTTGGGGAAATACGCTCCAAATGTTGCTGTTGATGGAGACAGGGGATGGATTCCTCCGATAGTTAGACAGTGGATGTGTAGTGTTAGACAGTGTTGTCGTTTTACTTAAATGTCCTTCAGATTAAATAAGTAGGTTTCAGGTGGTCTGAACGGCTGGTGGACGCCAGAAAAACTCGAATTTTCGTGTGAGGGCAAAGATTTATAATTTACTCCAAACTGGTTTACTTTTATTCTCTGCGCGACATTTGAAACGTAAACGAGACATCTCGACCACTGCAGCCGGGTTGACGTCAGAACTGGCGATGATGACGTCATACCCTTTGTACTTGAACTCTGTGGCCTTGGTCCTGGTACAGCTGACAGAGACGCTTTATGTGGTCAAATTCCAGTTTGATTACGACCAGAAAACCGGCGCTCACGAAAATAGCGCACGCGGATTAACCTCTCTTGAGGTAATGATGGCGGCACGTTGTTACAATGCTTGGGACTAACGGGCCCTGCAGACAATGCAATCCGACATGACACAGAAGGCCTTAGTGGTACCGGACGTATATATCCAAATTATGTTTTAGTTATGACAGATCTTATGAAGGCCGCTGACAGATCTTATGAAGGCTGCCTCGCCCCGCCTTGCCTTGCCTTGCCTTGCCTTGTGAAATAGAGCTAGAGCAGGACTTGCCTTGCCTTGCCTTGCCTTGCCTTGCCTTGTGAAATAGAGCTAGAGCAGGACTTGCAGATTACGTTTCCCCAGCAGACCCCTCAACAGGGGGATTAAACTGAACACCCCATGTGGGAGCCAATGCATCAAGGGATTTAAAGTTTCTCACAACATTCTATCCTGTTTGCAGGATTTCATAAAGAGGATAAAACAACAAACAAACATAATGATAAAAGAACACATTCTGTGTTGTCTCATTGGCCCACAGGTCTAAAGTGCCGGGCTTTGCAGGATACGAAGTCTTGACAGAGTCAGATAGTCTGTGGTGCGAGTGTATATATAGTTTATAAATATATAGTTCAAAACAGGGGAAATACAAAAAACCCATCGAATAACCGAGCGCCTGTGTCACACTTTGTAAGCATGCATATGTGGTTTGTTCTGATTTTAAGGCTTTTAAGAAATCCGACACAGCGGAAGTCGACATCAGCCACGCCGGAACCGGAAATGAGGCAAACCGGAAGTCTACATCAGCCACGCCGGAACCGGAAGTCAGCCACGCCGGAACCGGAAATGAGGCAAACCGGAAGTCGACATCGGCCTCACCGGAACCGGAAATGAAGCAAACCGGAAGTCGACATCAGCCTCACCGGAACCGGAAATGAAGCAAACCGGAAGTCGACATCAGCCTCACCGGAACCGGAAATGAAGCAAACCGGAAGTCGACATCAGTCACGCCGGAACCGGAAACCAGCCGGAACGGAAATGATGCAAACCGGAAGTCGACATCAGTGACGCCGGAACCGGAAATCATACACATCGGAACCAGAAATAAGGCAAACCGGAAGTCGACATCAGCTACGCCGGAACCGGAAATGAGAAACCGGAAGTCGACATCAGCTACGCCGGAACCGGAAATGAGGCAAACCGGAAGTCGACATCAGTGACGCCGGAACCGGAAATCATACACATCGGAACCGGAAATGAGGCAAACCGGAAGTCGACATCAGTGACGCCGGAACCGGAAATCATACACATCGGAACCGGAAATAAGGCAAACCGGAAGTCGACATCAGCTTCGCCGGAACCGGAAATGAGGCAAACCGGAAGTCGACATCAGTGACGCCGGAACCGGAAATCATACACATCGGAACCGGAAATAAGGCAAACCGGAAGTCGACATCAGCTACGCCGGAACCGGAAATGAGGCAAACCGGAAGTCGACATCAGCCACACCGGAACCGGAATGAGGCACACCGGAACCGGAAATCATGCACACCGGAACCCGAAAACAGCCACACCGGAACCGGAAATCATGCACTCCAGAAGTCAACATCAGCCACTCCGGAAACAGAAATCAGCCATACTGGAACCGGAAATGAGGCACATCTGGCATACCGGAATCAAAAATCATGCAGTGAGTGAGTGAGTGAGTGAGTGAGTGAGTGAGTGAGTGAGTGAGTGTTTTATGTCTAAGTCAGCACTATTCAAGCTCTACATGGCCAGGCCAACCAGTGGTCGATGACATGAGCAGCAATTCAGGTACCTGGGTTCCATGACAACAATCAGACAGGGACTAAAACTTTCATTACCTGATTCACCTGTTACACCATTAGCCTGGCATTTGACCTTAAGCTATATGAACCCCTCTGAAGACATGCAGCTTTGCTCTAACTCTACCCTTCCTCTGGTGGATATGGTAGCTCCACCTTCGTGTTTACATCATTAATATATTTGAAGATAAATCGCGATAAAACTAAAATTATTGTATTTAGAAATAGGTGACATTTGTCCAACTTTGACAAAACAGACAGTTCCAGTGTAGTTCAAGTAGTTAGTTCACACAAACATCTTGAATTACCCATTACATCCACACTCAGATTGACAAAGGCTGGTACAGTGCATGCTGGACATGCCACCAAAGCCCTTTTCCAAATAGGATCACTTCAACTTATCCAGATACTTGTGTGTTCTTAAATACTGTCTGAATAAAGAAGTTTCCAGATATCGGGTATCTGGGATCCGGATAAGCGAGTTCCACTGTATAAACTAACTAAAAAGATGCAGTTAAAATATTTGACATTAACATTTTTCTTATACCAATGTATGGTACCCTTGTGAAGTATGGGGAATAACGGAAATAGAAAAGATAGAAAATGTACTTAGGCAATGTTGTAAGTTTATTCTAAATCGTGGTAAATCAATGTTATAATCTGTGCCGGAACTGTGTGAGTGAGTGAATTACAATTTAACGTCGCATCGGCATTTTATTTCAGCCATTAGTGACGTGCCGAATGCGATTGATGTCTATTCAGTGTTACATATTATACAAATTGTAAACTACTGTTTAAATTTAATGCCTACTAACAGATACCCCTACAGAGCCAGATAACATTTTGAGCAATTGAGTTTTTACTCAAAGGTTTCTATTTTAATTGGGTTATTACATTTTTCATTGGGTGATGAAATTTTTATTCACTCACCTATTAATCATTTTGGCGTTTTCCCAAACTGTGTAAACATTTTTAGATTTCAGAAAACTGCAGCTCATGAAAAGTGTTTCACCCTTATTTAAAAAAAAATAATTTCCATTCGGAGAAACTACGCTGTGTGTCGTTTTTTTGTTATTTCCGTGCACGGAGGTCATTGATAGCATTTCCAACCAGTCAGAGATCAATCATAGAGAAATAAATTCATTCAAAATGAATTCCACATTTTGATGGGCTTCACGTTTTGCTACATTTACAGTCATGTCAGCAAACACATATTTGTCTGTGTCGTTTGGTGCACCAATTGTCTTCCCCCGTCAATGGAACCCACCATTCTTCATTCATCTGACGTATCTGGTTTCTCTATAAACACAGTCTAGTTGAACACCTAAACATTTCCAGAGAATGACTTTAACTGGAAACAACACAAAACATCCCTAAGACACCATGTAATCTAAACCTACTCATGCTATGATGTCTGTTTGACCACCTGACCCATCTCATCTCAGAAGTTGGTAGCAGAATGGGTCCAGAAAGAATGAGCTGCAGGCAGAATGGGTGTAGTTACAATGCGATGTCGGCAGAATGTGATGTCGGCAGAATGTGATGTAGACAGAATGAGCTGCAGGCAGAATGGGTGTAGTTACAATGCGATGTCGGCAGAATGTGATGTAGACAGAATGAGCTGCAGGCAGAATGGGTGTAGTTACAATGCGATGTCGGCAGAATGTGATGTAGACAGAATGAGCTGCAGGCAGAATGGGTGTAGTTACAATGCGATGTCGGCAGAATGAGCTGCAGGCAGAATGAGCTGCAGGCAGAATGGGTGTAGTTACAATGCGATGTCGGCAGAATGCGATGTCGGCAGAATGTGATGTAGACAGAATGTGATGTAGACAGAATGAGCTGTAGACAGAATGAGCTGCAGGCAGAATGGGTTTAGTTACAATGCGATGTCAGCAGAATGAGCTGCAGGCAGAATGGGTGTAGTTACAATGCGATGTCGGCAGAATGTGATGTAGACAGAATGAGCTGTAGACAGAATGGGTGTAGGTGGAATGGCCTGTTGGAAAAATGAACTGTAGGAAGAAAAGGTTGTAGAAACAAATAGTTGTATGCATGAGCTGTATGCAGAAAGAGCTGTATGAAGAATGAGTGTCTTACATTTTTGTATGAAGACTAGGTATTATGTCAGTTGCAGCTGCAAAACCAGATATTTATTTAATTAAAACTATGAGCCTAAATATTTTTTCTAAGTGGAACAATGCAAAGTTTGTGTCAACTTGTTTCTTAAAATTATTATTTCAACAGTCTGAAGCATAATTGATTGTTTCTGAGAAAATTATATTTTTCTCGAAAGAATCCTAGCTTCGTTGGTACATGTCATCGTATCTCATTTGAGTATCGATGTGAATCACTACTGACCGCCATCATATGCCTGGATTCTTGCTGAGTGCGGCATAAAACAACAAACAGCAGCAACTTCCTAACATTTTAGCTTCATGTGTTAAAATATCTTTCACATCTAACGCGGCTGTTGGGGTAGCCTAGTGGTTAAAGAGTTCGCTCGTCACGACGAAGACCCAGGTTCGATTCCCTACTTTGCTACAATTGGTGAAGCCCATTTCTAGTGTCCCCTGGCGGGATATTCTGGGAATATCGCTAGCGCTAAAGGCAACGTGAAACCATACTCACTCACCCACTTTTGTCGACAAACACATACACTTTTTTGTCCAGCTCAACATAAAAAATAATCAGAGTTAATGGTTCCTAGTATTTGGCTGGTTGAAGATAGATATGGGGTAGGTCGCTCAAATGTTTGTTTGTTTGTTTGTTGTGTAATGCCGCACTCACGCAGCAGCACCTCAAGGATAGTTCAACATACACCAATTGAAGTTTATTATTAAATTTGTATTAACATGCAATTGTTACAGAGACTTGACAAAGTGATAAAAAAAGTTTTATTCTCCCTGTTGTGCTGTATCGCACGATAACCAATTCCCACTCGTCGTTTGTTTCTTAATTACATGACTATGCCATGACACTATCTCTCATGTTTATCAGTAAACAAAAGTGACAAAGGTCTTTCCATAATCATAAGAAATCCTTGCCAAAAGTAGCGCTGACTGCACGATTCCCACAACATCAGAAGCATGTGTCAGGGCTCACATCAAACAATGATGACCTGGGTGCTCGCAAAATTTAAGGCGAGCTCACACCGCCCCACCGGTGACACTCATAACAAACACATGCAAGGCAAGCTAACTGTTCCCCCGAAAAGGCACGGGAACACCAGAACAAGTCAAAATAGGGAAATGCACCAGACATAATTTTGGTCACAGATACGTCAAACCAGGAAATGCCGTTTACACGTCCAACACAAAGCAAGAAGAAAAAAGCCAAAAGCACAAATTAAAAATGACGAGAACAAACTTATGTATACATATGAACATATATTTGCACAGTATTACTATGTTAATTAATCGGTATATATGTGTTTTGCGCTAAAGGATATTGTAAGATCGATGCTGACCTATTCACAAGTACTGAAAAACAAATTCGTGAAAATGTGGAAACTGATATTTATAAACAAGCTGCTAGATTAACAGAGACATTCTGAATTTATAAATAAACTTTAATTGTCTTTTGACATAGGAACATGGAGAGTCTGTCTGAAGAAATCCAGAAATCTCAGTAGTGTTATTGTATAACTCCAGGTAGATGTAGCTCTCATTATTTGAGGAATATATAACAGGAACATAAAAATAATTCTACCATGACCAAAGAATACAGACGATACAATAACTCGCAAACATTCAACAAGAGTTTTCACAATAAGGTATATCTGGTACAAATCGACCTGTGTGAGGTGGTAGTGCTTTAATCTCTACATTGTTCATGTGCTGTTGTTCTACTGAGTAAACAGCCCTACCCCGAGACCCCACAACATATCCGATTACACGGTCCCAGGCTGGTCCAAGAGGGATTCTCCCCCCACACGTCAGTTGTCCACGCGACACTGACACCCTTGTATGTCTCCAAGACCATAGAGAATAAATTTATAAGGAACTCTAGAACGATTTGGCAAGTCTACAATGCCTCACTTCCAGCCCCGAAAGTATGCCTTGTTCTGGGCTGCTTTGCTTTTTTTTAGTTCGTACGTTTTTAACTAGGAAGATTTTATTAGTATACTGACACCGGTACTAATTATAAAATTCAAAAGGAGCACAGAACAATTCTTAATTTCAGGCTAAAGCTAATCTAGACTTTCCTAATGATTGTAGATTTGAGTTGAACTGGGGCTGGGGCTGGGGCGGACAGGAAGGTGCACAGGTCAGGGTGTACTCGTCGGTTGTCTTATACCTCAAGAGTAAGATCATCCCTACTACCAATGCACTACAGGATTGTGGATTGCGTATGAGGCTCCACGTGGCCTTATTACCTTTTTAAGAATATGATCAACACTTTCAGATATATGCATGTAACCCAGCGCGAGCAGGACAGTTTGGAACTGGGAGTTGAACACCAAGCACCTACACCTACAGAGACGAGTTCACACTAAAACGTTATGGACCCCATGGAGAGACTTGTGTTTTCAAGATGTATCTAAAACTTCCTAACTGTAACATAAACTGACCTTAACGACCTTTTTACACATGTTGGATGTGGCGACAATGCATAATTTTACCTTGAAAAATGTCCTGTTGTGGTAATGTCGCCCTTTGGTAAAGTGAAAAAAAATATTATTCAAAGAACCACATTGCAAATACGCGACAATGCAACAAATGGCCAAAATGTGGCGTTGTCGTATTATCGTGCTTTGGTTAATTTTGACTCGTTTTTTCTTGTTTTTCTGAGGGCGACACTGCGACAATGCGACACTGCGACGATGTCCCTTCTAGGACTCCGTAGACGTAAAAGACGACAACAGGCGTAAAGTCAATGTGTACTAGTAAACGTACCACAATGTTTCAACTGGATTTTGATGGTTTGGTGTGCAGTGTGAACTTCTTTTAGCAAGAAGTATGACTTTTTAATATATATTCACTGTCAGAATTAATTTGTTCTTAAATTGTTGTGAGATTTATCTTTGTCATGGATGGAGACTCAAATCTGCAGAAAATCCAACCCTATTTCACCAAAAATGAATATGTTATTTAATTACAACAGTCTAGTACCTACAATAGCTACCATGTTATCAAAAGAAATATCCATGGAAAACAGTTTTACAAATCAAAACTCATGTATTATGTCTTATTATTTTACTATTCCTTCGCCCATCGTATCTCAGTAAGAATACTGGTGTTCAACTAAGCTATATATGCATGTTTTATATAATATATGTATGTTTGTAAATATGTTTGTAGAAACTTACGTGTTCATGCTTGTGTGCGTGTGTATGTGAGCGCGTGTGCGAGTATATTAGCCTAGTGTGCGTCGGGAGGGGGGGGGGGGGGGGGGGCTGAATGTGCGTGTGACTGTAGGAATTTATGTCCGGACTCTGGGCGCTGTCTGCTAAGCAAATAATGTTATATTTCTGTGGCCATGTTCAGATAGTTTCATTAACATTACTTTGCATATTTTATACTGTAAACAACATATGTCTCTCATAAGTAAACCATCTCGGTATTATGGAACTTGTCTTCATTTTTTGTATTGTATTGTACGACAAGAATAGTCGCCTGTCAGGCAAGCGTGGATGGCTGAATCTTGACGGGTCTTCTGGATAAACAACAGTTAAACAGTGACGATGCCACAGCCTTTGAAATGGATGTGTTCTGTGTACAAAATACGATGACATGAGTTACAGCATGTGGTCACGTGACTTGTTCCAAAATGTCTTTCAGTCCAAATGCTTATAACGAACTACGGATATGACGAATAAAAATTAGTTTGAGTTGGTTATAACCCTAATGTACGGTACACAACATTACAAGACAGTTTGAAGTTTTACCTGCATAATAAAACAGAGCATATGAATAAATAACAATCTCTTTCACAATCAGTAATAACAGTGTCATATTATAGAAAATGCGTGAACACAGTCGTTCTTAAGATGCCATTTCCCACCAGGTAGGAATAGAAGGAAGGAAATAATATCTGGGTGATTTCAGTTTCAAAAATTTCCCAGGACACCCACGTGACTGCGGCACTTTATACCCCTGGCAATGAAATGTGTGTGATGTTTGTCAATACACATATGTGTTACATACATTCAGGCTCACGCACCTGTCTACAGTCTGTCCAAGTGTTATAACATGGCTAGGGCCGCTTCACCATTGGCTTCTCGTCCGCCGTGAGTTGGAGCGACTGTAGTGCACGCGCTGCACGGACTGCACCTGTTTGAACCTGACATGACACACAGGGGGATACACTGGACAGCGGAAACATTGCAATGTACACTCATGTTGTCTGTATATAATACAACCAGCCAGAGAAATTGGATAAAATACTCTAGCATGTCCCCAAACCCTCCCTCTAAGATTCTGGAACATTATTTTGTAAACGCTTTAAACTTTATAATCCACATTTTCTTCCATACTCCAGTAAATTCTTTTGAACTAAAAATATAAATATGGTAAAATGAAATATTTAAACTATGGTGAAATATATGTCAAACCTGTAATACCTACAAATCACATTTTTGTAAATTTTATTGAATTAGGTGCAGTATAATTGATAGATGTTTTGTGAAAACAAGTTGTGTAATTGGAAGATAAACTTACTGTGTTTAGAAATTTGATGTAGTCCCACTGTAGAGGACATACCTCTTATTTTAATTTGGAACCGAGCGCTTTAACAAATAAGTTTGTATTTGTTTCGTTGAATAAGATGATATTCCATATAATGGTACTGTTATAACTTCCTATCACATTAAAAAGTGCTAATTCAGTACATAATCTTGCTGTCAGGAAATTTGGATAAATATTAATATAAGTTGTTGCAAACACTATTAGTCTATTACAACGTGGACGGTTTAACATTTTTCATCATAATATCAAAATTTCTATCGATTTTTTTCACATTACATCACATGTAAGGCCTGTTGTCATGTGACGAGGTGATCCAATCACAATTTGTTATTACAAGTATGAGGGGCACCACACGTCAAGGTGAGGCATTACCAGTTACACGACCAGCTGGATTAGGTGCCTTTTTTAAAGCTGTTGCTGTTGACGTTTAATGACGAAGGACTGGTGACGTTGAATAAATATCTCGTCTTTCATTCACTAATGTCAAATGGCTATTGTGTTCCCTTCTGCTCATTACGTGTGCGTGTTACCTGGCGTCCGGAAGTGAGCGGAATTACCTACTCAGATCAACTCTATTGTTACAGAAATTCTGCATGTGTGTAAATAATCGTATTTGGACCAGACAATACAATGATTGATATTACGAATAACAGGCTATATCAACCTACTCACTGAGACTGCAGACCACCCCATCCCTTAAGGTGCCCCCTTCGTCTGGCACAGGTTGATGGGGGAAAAGTTCTACCCCGAATCCCCCATACAGAATACAGCATGTCCTGAATACACGAACTTGTAACATGCTTGGTGACTAGATTAAGACACAAGCATAATATAATCTATTTTATTGAAGTAAGACTCACGAACAATAAACATGTTTATCTGTAAAGAAAAGTAAACAATTTATACATTCGATGTGTGTGTGTTTGTGTAGATATTAACCGAAAGCTGTCTTTTTATAGCTATTTCAGGTTGGTGTTGTTGTTGTTTAACGCCACACTGAGTAATATTCCAGCTGCATGGCGGCCATCTGTAAATAATAGAATGTGGATCAGACAATCTAGTGATCGACACTATGATCATTGATCCACTTAAATGAGATTCCAGGACATGCAATCAACCAAGTCACTCAGCCTGACCAACCGATCCATTTCGTCACCATTTACAATATGCATGGGTTGCTGGGGACCTATATTCTTATCCGGAACCCAGACGGTGGGGTTTACCGGTAGTTATAACATTGATATATATCAAAATGTAACTATTTATATACATGTAGCTTACACACACAATATCAAAAGACAACCCCATCGTGATTTGGACAGTTTCAAGATGTTGTTCAAATGCATACAGTGTTACACAGGTTATCAATGCATGGGTTTATCTGATATTGACACTGTCAGCCACTGTGGACCATGCTTCATGTTTTTACGTTCCCGAACAGGCATGACAAGAGACAGGCGCTGTTGAAACTAAGGTGACAGTGGTACATGACATTCACGTGTCCCATTCCACCCGCCATATCCGGACCTCATCACTGGCAGCCAAGGATGCAGATAGTCTTAGACAAAGATCAGATACAAAGTTCTTGAACTATCACTCACTCATCCATCTCCGAACTATATGGACATGCCGTCCACTAAAATAAAAGCTTATGTTTCCCTTCCAAAATATTTCATTCTACATTTGGAAAACATAACTGGAAACTGTAGGCAATTATAATACATGTTTCTTGCTTGTTTGTTCTCTAATGTCGCACTCAGCACTATCCTGGCTATATGACGGCGGTCTGTAAATAATAGATTCTGGACCAGACAATCCAGTGATTGACATCATGAGCATCAATCCAAGCAATTGGGATACAATGATATGCATCAAGCGAACCTGACCACCCAATCCCGTTAGTCGCCTCATAATTACAGCAAGTATGTGTTGCTGCAGACCTATTCTAACCGGGCTATGTACTTCCTGGTTATTATCCCACGCCCAACTTTGTTAGGCGGGGGATATAGAAACGGGCTCCGTCCGTACGTACGTCCGTCCGTCACGTTTGGTTTCCGGGGCATAACTCAGAAACCGTTCAATATTTTTTCATTAAACTTTGCAGGTCTGTCAGGTACATGCTGAACTGGTGCCTTTTGCTATTTAGAAATTTTAGAATTTTTTATTTTTTACGTTTCCATGGCAACAAGATAGACTTAGGTTCTGTGAGGGTAGGGTTCGTTTCCGGAGCATAACTCATAAACCGTTCAATATTATTTCATCAAACTTTGCACATTTGTCAGGTACATGCTGAACTGGTGCTATTTCAAAATTTTAGACATTTTTTTATTTGTTTACGTTTCCATGGCAACAAGATGGACTTAGGTTCCAAACTCTTCTTTTTTTTACAATTTCCATGACAAGTTCCACATCTGTTAAAAAAGAATAGGTTTTGTTTATATTTAATTATTTCATAAATTCTGCAACAGGGGCGGGGGATATAGCCACGTTAGTGGCAAACTCTTGTTGTTTTCATGACAATTTGAAATGTCCCCTTTGTCTAAAATACACTCTGTTAAATATAGATAAAATTATAGCTTGAAAATTGCTGAGTGCGGCGTTAAACAACAAACAAACAAACTAACAAGATATGCAAATACACCCAGGCCACAGGTAAAATTATACATTTATGAAACAAAAATATATCCGACCAACAAATAAATAATATTACGTGGCCCCATGAGCAAACTGTTAAATACGGGAGCCACTCACCAGAGAGGCTAATAAGTGTATGTCTGTTTCAAAGTTTCCGTGCTATAATCTGTCAATCAGCTCCTGGTGATAAATCTAAACGTCGCCATGGAGACGCTATAACATCTCTTTACTGAACCTCCACCAGATCTCCGACATGCATTGACTCATGCAGGAAACTAATCTACAGAATGCGTGGATTCCAATGTTAAACTATGCTGTATAGAACTGTCCTTTAACTTGTTGGATAATCAACTGAGTGTATCAATACAATGGCAAACCTCGCAAGACAAATCCCCAACCACAGACCAATGTTTAAAGAAATGGAAAACTATTGTCTATACGAAAGAGTGTTCTCATAAGTAATGATAAAAAATATGGAATTAGGAGTGACGTTTCAGTGTAGGTTCTAACGCCGTTATCAAGCAAGTGATTTGCAGTGTAGAGTATGGTTGACAAGTTTGCAGAAGGGTAGTAAACATATAAACTCTAAAACACATTTTATGGAATATTCTAGTCTTATCAAAGCAATAAAACAATATCTAAAGCGAAAGACTATAGCCAAAACATCTAAGTTACATCTGCCCTTAATTATTAATTATTTCTTTGCAATTTTTGTCAACGAGAAAAAGGAACCTTAGTGTTCTTTGAGTGTAAAATTGAAAAATATATCTGGAACAACCTTACAAAATTGATCAAAGACACAACTGGAAAAGAGCTAGAATTTTCAAAATTGACAATTTTATTAGGATATCAACAAAAACGAAATGGTGCATTAAATAATATTATAACTGTAACAAAGCAACACATATTCATATTACATCGACAGAAATATATCATATTTACAATGTAAATACACACAGTTCATGACAGTTCATTAATGGTTAGAGTCTTTGATGACGAGACTTGGATGGGTCCAGAAACATGCTGGAAGTGGTGGGTGGGTGGGTGGGTACAGATACATGTTGGGTAGGGGTTGTCGGATACAGATACATGTTGGGTAGGGGTTGTCGGATACAGATACATGATGGTGAGGGGTTGTCGGATACAGATACATGATGGTGTGGGGTGGGCGTGTACAGATACATGGTGGTGTGGGTTGGCGGGTACAGATACATGGTGGTGAGGGGTTGTCGGATACAGATACATGATGGTGAGGGGTGGGCGGGTACGGATACATGGTGGTGTGGGTTGGCGGGTACAGATACATGGTGGTGTGGAGTGGGCGGGTACAGATACATGGTGGTGTGGGGTGGGCGGGTACAGATACATGGTGGTGTGGGGTGGTGGGCGGGTACAGATACATGGTGGTGAGGGGTGGGCAGGTACAGATACATGGTAGTGTTGGGGTGAACAGGTTTAGGTACATGGTGGTGAGGGGTAGGCAGGTACAGATATATGGGATGACAATATCACTTTTCTCAATTTCAGAAACTCAGTCTTTTACACTGTTCAAAGTATATCATAATATCCTTTCAAGCTATACTACTGTTTCATATGTGTTTTGTATACGTAGCTTGAAATAGCGTAGAATTGTTTCGTTTGGTGACTTACGAAGGACGCGTAATAATAGACACACAATATTCGTACTTGGAATATCTCCGAAGTAGCCATCATACTATCATTGGGTTACATATGTATACCATACACTAATTCTGACGGGAGATATAGACTTTCCCGTTATAGTGCTGCTGCGTGTGCGCTGTGTACGACGTGCCTTGAAATGGCGTAGAATTGTCTTGTTTGGTGTCTTACGAAGGACGCGTAATAATAGACACACAATATTCGTACTTGAAATATATCCGAAGTAGCCATCATACTATCATCGGGTTACATATGTATACCATACACTAATTCTGACGGGAGATATAGCCTTTCCCGTTATAGTGCTGCTGCGTATGCGCTGTGTACGACGTGCCTTGTAATGGCGTAGAATTGTCTTGTTTGGTGTCTTACGAAGGACGCGTAATAATAGACACACAATATTCGTACTTGGAATATATTCGAAGTAGCCATCATACTATCATCGGGTTCCATATGTATACCATACACTAATTCTGACGGGAGATATAGCCTTTCCCGTTATAGTGCTGCTGCGTATGCGCTGTGTACGACGTGCCTTGTAATGGCGTAGAATTGTCTTGTTTGGTGTCTTACGAAGGACGCGTAATAATAGACACACAATATTCGTACTTGAAATATATTCGAAGTAGCCATCATACTATCATCGGGTTCCATATGTATACCATACACTAATTCTGACGGGAGATATAGCCTTTCCCGTTATAGTGCTGCTGCGTATGTACGACGTGCCTTGAAATGGCGTAGAATTGTCTTGTTTGGTGTCTTACGAAGGACGCGTAATAATAGACACACAATATTCGTACTTGGAATGTATCCGAAGTAGCCATCATACTATCATCGGGTTCCATATGTATACCATACACTAATTCTGACGGGAGATATAGCCTTTCCCGTTATAGTGCTGCTGCGTATGCGCTGTGTACGACGTGCCTTGAAATGGCGTAGAATTGTCTTGTTTGGTGTCTTACGAAGGACGCGTATTAATAGAAACACAATAGTTATTCTTGGAAGATCCCCGAAGAAGCCATCATACTATCATTGGGGTAAATATGTATACCATTCACTTATTCTCATGGGAGATATAGCCTTAACAGCGAAACTACTGCTGCGTATGCGCTGTATACGACTTGCCTTGAAATGGCGTAGAATTGTGTTGTTTTGGTGTCTTACGAAGGACGCGTAATAAGAGACACACAATATTCGTACTTGGAATATCTCCGAAGAAGCCATCATACTATCATTGGGGTAAATAGATATACCATACACTTATTCTCACGGGAGATATAGCCTTTCCCGTTATAGTGCTGCTGGGTATGCGCTGTGTACGGCTTTCCTTGAAATGGCGTAGAATTATCTTTTTTGGTGTCTTACGAAGGACGCGTAATAATAGACACACAACAATCGTATTTGCCATATATCCGGAGAAGCCATCACACGTTCATTGGGGTAAATATGTATACCATGCTTTTATTCTCACGGGAGAAATAGCCTTAACAGCGAAACTACTGCTGCGTAGGCGCTGTGTATGACTTGCCTTGAAATGGCATAGAATTGTCTTGTTGAGTTCTAAACCAAAAAGACAGATACGTTTGATAGATCCGAAAAAATATTCGTTGGATATGAAAAATATCTTTTGAATAAGGTATGTCATATTCATATATACTCAACCATTTCTCAGCACACTATTCTAACTATCAATTAAAAATTGCTTTACATGACCTAGACCATGTGCGAAATACGCTTGCGAATGTTAAATGTTAGAAAGCACACTTTAATTCCCAAAATAAATAACTGAACTTCAGAGCGTAATTATAAAACCGACATGCAAATGTCATTTTACAAAACATGAAAATATTGTAACACCAGTGGAGTATGTTCTGTGTTACAGAGAAGAACAAGGTTGTTTCTTAACCCCTGCCGGTGGAAGTCACCCCATGGCCATAAACCTGTCATAACAATTAATAGGTTACTTACAGAAAATCGCAGAAAATTCATGAGCCTCTGACAATGCAACATTGAAATAGATCTTGTTTTGCAGTCTTTCAAGTTGACAAGTTTTATTTATGGTAGAGGTGAATAAAACTCATATCGTAAGGGCAGGGAAGGCGGAATGGCCGTTTTGCTCCATTGTTTAACATTACATACATGGTATCACAGCCACTCAAGATTCACCCATTATTTGATTTTACAGCTGGATGTTCTGTATTAAATGCAATTGTCATCTTTTCCACGAGTGCTGTCCTGTTATTATGATGACATCATGAGTGGGACTGTTGTGAAAATGGACTTCAACTGTCATGCAGCCTTCGGTGAACTGACTACAAGGATGGTCTGCCGATAAAAATTCTTTTACAACAAATATTGACAAAATTTTCAAAGTGAGATCTAGGGATCATGTAGGGACTTTCCTCTTGTGAAACACAAAGTGCATGAACTGGAAGATAATATGGCAAGACAGTTTACCGGGCGCAGCATGGCAAACTCCCATACAGTTGAGATATTGAAGGAAGCGCCCCACAAATATACATATAACCCCCATTAACTGCCTTCCATAGGCCCAAGAGCATCACAATCTTGAGGCAAATGTGTTCGTCAGTGTAAATAATGACTGATATTGGCCTTTGGGTTAACATGTACTGTATAGTGCGATTTCGATTTTTTTCCCCTTTCATTAAACTGTAATAATGGCGCTATGATTGATTTGCTGAAATTGTATTTTCCGTGAGTCGAATGTACACGGTACATGCTGTGATTGTACAAGATAATAGATAACTATCATTATGTATGCCTATGTATTATCAAATACACATAATAAATATCCTCAGAAATTGAAAGTATTATCATAACACCATAGGTTTTGTATTTCCAACATTCTGCAATGGGATATCAAATCTAATTAGTTTTAGTCGAGTCAACTCTCTATGATGATAGTGTATGGCAAGTCTTTAACTTTTATTTGATATGTTATCTGTAGTGTCAGCTATGAGTAAACGCTTTAATTTTTCGTTCAATGATATTGCTCTATGCAATTTTATTTGTGTAGGCTTACAGACGGTCGGTGATTTCCTGATACTGTCTCGTCTGAACAGGTGCGAGTGGTTTGACCTCGAGTGTAGTGCTGTGGATGACGTCACGTCAAACAGCTGATCCAATGTTGTAGTCATATTATGGATAGGGTTATAGCTAAAACGGCACCTCAGCAAAACGTCATCGGGCGAAAACGGCATCGATTGGCGACCCATCGCGTTTGTGGAACAGGACTCTCTGAGGCCCGTTATAGAGAAATTTGCCGGACTGAAGAAGACCCAAGAAAACCCAATACTTATCTCGGAAAAGAGGAAATACAATGTAAATACATCACTAATCAAATACCATGTAAATAAACCCTACATATTTCCACAAAAATCGTTATCGTTATTAAAAATAGAGGTGCCGTTTTCGCCCGACTCATAGTAGCCGTTTTCGCCAAATGCGGTGCCGTTTTCGCCAGAGAAATAGGTGACGTTTTGCTGAGGTGCCGTTTTAGCCTGCATCCTTATGGATGCACGTGGTTTCAGTTTCTAAATAATAATATTCTCTTTGATAGAATTAATGTGAAGTAGAGCGCAGATCTAGTACATCACGATTGGGAAGATTTCCACACCGACCATCCGGTAAATGAGACACCATTTGAGGCAGTTTACTGATATTGGTATAATGACATGTGCTTTTCACGTCAAGACATGATATTCCAAAAGCAATAATGAACATATAATTGAGAAAGGGAACAGAGTGTTTTACAGAGAGAATGCTGTCAACATGGATCCAAGGTTAAACAGCCTTTTTAATATTTTATCTATACACATCTCAAATGGTTGAATTAATAAACAAACAGTGACGGTAACTGTACAAAATTTATAGATAATCAATTTCTTAATGTCAAAATGTTTTCATTGTAAATATGATTTCGTTTTGATGGTTGAAACAGTTTTCATTATACATTTTTTTATACATTTATACATATCTAAATTCTCAGATACTTGGATCAATGCCACGAGGTCGGGCGGGATTAATGGCACATGTTTATTCTTTCATCCCTTCCCTCTTTCAGGGAACCAATTGTCTCTTAAACTATTGGAGTTAGAGAAATGAAATTTTACACACTGATGTTACAATTCACGATCTCAAATGAGTTCAAAACATTGTGTACTAAATTAATTTTCTACAAACATACGGCCCCTGCATACAACTAAGTGCATACTTTGTCAAATAGTGACAAGTGTTCTCAGAAAATACTGAGGTTACATGAATGGAAGCTTGCATGCTCCAGAAAGAAATACTTGTCAAGACTGAGTTCGAAAAGTGGTACCATAAATTATTTGCCCAGAGAAGGGGCCTTTTTTGTGCATTAATTTCACATCACATTTCATCATTTGTTCTGATGATATAAAGCGATCTTAGTTTTTATCTCTTCTTAAGGCTTTATGGGATGTTTTTTAGTTAACATTAACTTCCTTATTGGTCACTACTACACGAACAAACCTCTGTGCACCATGATGTGGGGTAGTGATGACGCTTTTTCCCTGTTTATTGTTTATCCTTTATCCAAAAAGGAATTTTGTAAAAGAAACATCTTGCCTAGAATCAAGATGCATTTTTGTCTTTTTTTTAGATTGGTGTTATTTTAGTTTAAATCATAATTCAAGTTTAAATCATATATGTTCCCTCCATGTTGTAGCCAAGGCAACGGAATAAAGGGAAAAGATAAAATTACTGAAAAACAGTTATATTAAACGATGTTGCTAGTTTTGTTTTCGTAATTCAATTTCATATTCTACTTTCCCTTTTATGACAAATAATTCCATTAGTTTCTTTTATCTGCGATCACTAGCTATTTCAAACATTTCCTTCTGAAGAATAGGATGAAATGGTTGGTTGGTTTGTTGTTTAACGCCGCACTCAGCTATATTCCAGCTACATGACGGCAGTGTGTAAATAATCGAGTCTGGACCAGACAATCCAGTGATTGATATCATGAGCATCGATCCACGCAATTGGGATCGATGAGATGCATCAACCAAGTCAGCGAGCCTGGTTAGTTAGTCGCATTTTACGACAAGCATAATCACCTTTTAGGGCAAGCATGGGTTTCTGAATAAATGGGGAACTTGAACTAAACGTAATATATTTAAATGTGCATGTATATATCAAGGTGTAAATTTACCAAACAAACAATTATATGAGTTAAAGAAAACAATTAACAATAAATTAATCGGGGTAATTAGAAATGATCTCTTTTACTTAATCTAGATGTTACTGATAATTGTGCTGTAAATACAATAATATTTCCTGCCAAAGTTAGCCTATCGTTTCCTTGTATTACTCCACACTTCCTGAACTTTCAAATTCAAGTATTAAAATTGTCAAATTATATAAAGTTTCAAGCTATTTATAAATTGATTTTAAGCACATAACAACACATCATAACAGCCGAAGTATAAATAAATGGTCTGCATGATTGCACAAGGAGCAGAATTTCCCTTGCCATTAAATTTGGGCAACTGCAGAGAAATACACGCTCCAGAGGTTTGAGGGGCAGAGAGTTAGCTCTTTCAGACAGATTAAAGGGGCACTAATCTCTAGCTTCTTCTCCTGTCTGACACTGGCCGCTAGAGCTCACAAGCTGCCGTGAGTCGATTGCTGACGGAAACGAGCGTGACAAGAGACTGGGCTACCGTCTGTAAGGACAGCTTAATAAACTTTGAGGCAATATTTGTTTCACGCACCTTTGAACACTGAACACTGACAAAGGGCGCGTGCTGATTAATTTCTTCAGCCTAAACAAACAAACAAAGAGAACGGTGGAAGCTCATCGGATGTAGTTATTAAGAAATACCCTTGATGGTTATAGTTTAATAATAAAAAAACATCCCTGCAATAAAAGCATTTTCGGATTTCAGATTGCATGGATAATACGATTACTACACCCTTGTTGTCATCCATGTTTTTTCGTACAACCCTACACTTGTGTATTTGTCGTCATTCACTTGATGCTCAGGTAATGAATTTATTACAGGTATAATTAGTGGCAGCACCACTCAGATTTTCTGACAAAGGTTCACATTCGGTATTTCTTTATCTGGGTTAATAATTCAATCTAAATCCAGGTTTGAAGTGAGGTGAAATGTGTGTTATGTAATATGCACTGGCAGCCCAGCAAGAGATGAATGATCAGTTGATTTACTTTTTTGTAAACCAACGGATCATTCCTAGCCATCATAGGATGAACAGAAAAAATGTGTTGATTGATTAATCGCTGTTATCTTGCACGGTGGATGTATCAAAAGTAAGTGTTTGCATGTCTAGGTTTACTAAAGCAAAGGGAATACACACATATCGTGGCGTGAAGCGCCGATGTAAAAACAGCATACTTTGTTCTTAGGGTTAACCGATAATACGTTCATTTATTGCTCATTGTTATCTAACTCAATGGATTTTTTAAGAACCATGGACATTATGAAAATAGTTGTCACGTGGGCTTTCTCAGCTGACCTTTGAGACTTGACACCTTAAACAACTGAATCAAACTGAGTGATCAGTTGAGAAACGAACACGGGTTATAATTTTCCGAAACGATATACATATTCTAAAATACACTCCTGCCTAAAAGTTCATTTCCCTAACACATGTTGAGAACGCGTGTAACACCATTGACATCTGTTCACCAGACCATAAACACAAGGTCGGCCCGTCTTAATTAGTGTTCGGTTGCTGGACTTTTATGGCAGACAGACAGACAGATAATTTATTTAAGTCTCACCAGACAAGTACAGGGTACAAATATGCTATACAAAATACAATAAAAAGTGAGCCACCCTTTAAGGGTTACGAGAAACTATATATGAACTAAAATCAAAACATAAAAAAACAAACTATATACACATAAAAGGTTATCACTACAAAACTAAGAACATAGAAAATGCACCATTGAAATATCATAAAATATACACAAAATACAACCATTACAGATTACCTTATAAAACTTGTTTCCGCTTCTGTATTAAAAGTTTGCAGGTTTTGGCGGAATAAAAAACAACATCCGGGTGAGCTAAGATGAAACTAACTTTCTGTACATCTGTAAAATCATTAAAAGTACAACATTTATCCACACATATACTTAAGATGATAAAACGTATATCATTATAAAGGGGTCAGTGTAATAAAACATGGATTTCATACTCAACTTCATCCTTACAGTAAACCCGCCGTCATATAGCTGGAATATTGCTGAGTGCGGCGTTAAACAACAAACCAACCAACCAACCTTACAGTAAAAACACGTTCTCTCCTCCTCCGGTGTATTTGTGTGTCGTCCAGTCTCTATGTTTATTGGCACCTGGCATGAACCATTCCACGAATGCCCACTCTAGCCATTGTGGCTATCCGACAGTAGAACAATAGGGAATTTAGAAGAAAGTTTATTGCTAGGGGAATCCTCGAGTTGAAACGATTGTCGCGGGTTGGTGAAATGTTCGCCATTAGTGAAGTGATTGTTTGTGGATTGCGGACATATTCGTTTTAAGTTTGGCCCATGTGAGTCGTTCAAGGTGACTGCAAGTATAACGTTTTTCGTTCACCAAATTTATGCTTTAGATTTAGAGTACAATTATAATAGAACAGTCACCACTACTTATGTCTTATTTTGTCATGTAGGAATATGTCCCATTTTCTTATTAAGAGAAAAATGTATTGTCTGTGGTTAAGTTTAAATGTCAAGTCACATCAGCATTTTTTCAGTTATTATTGCGGCGAAATAATTACCAGCTTTTTGAAATACATGTAACATGGCTGCTTTTACATTTCTTATACATGTGCTTGACTGCCTCGGTAGTTCATGATCAATTAGAACTTTTATTGTTTTATTGTTATTTAATCTGTCAAGTTTGCAACAATAGATGAATAAGTTGATAAATTTGGACTACAGTTACTGATTAACAGCTTTAGACATAGAGACAGGGAGTCCATATATAACAAAAGTTATGGTCCTTTTAAGGCGATTGACAGTTGGAACGTTGGATTAAATGACCCAAGATTGTGGGGTCAATCGCAATTGACATGTTTAATCTCATTTTAAGTCACATGGCAAGTCAAAACTGGCCGCCTTATTATGTTCTTATGTTTGACAGCAACTATGCTCGTGGATTTCTGAGATAGATGTGATGTTTTACCTTGATGTTATTACAATAAGTGAAAGTGTCTTTAAAGTCCACAGTTCGTTTAATAGTCCAAAAATAAGTGTGTTAAAAATCTATCAACGTTTTCTTTCATTGAACACAATATTTGAACTGCCGTAAATAATCTAGCCTGCTGCCTATATAACTTAAACATGTATGTATGATCTTCATATGCCACGGTCTATGGCCAGAAAAGCAAATAAAGTTATGTCTTATGACCTCTATTATCCCTGCTGGCGCTATCATAATGTTCTATTTCAGTCTGCCACACCAAGCGTGAATAAACGTTATACATGTGTTGATAAACCACACCGACGCATATACATTTTTGTAGATATGAAACTTTCTAGTTAATTGTGGATACACTGGGCACACATACATAACAAAACCCAGTGACCGATGAAATGGTGCCTTGATATTCTTGTTTATTTCCAGGCCATCCTGATCATCGTTTTCTCCTACTACATGCATGGTTAGAGGCAAGATAAAAGGCGCCGCCCAGCATTTATTAGACAACAAACAGGGTTGTCCGTTTCGCTTTGAACCACCATCCCCACCCTGTCGGTAGGGGTTATGTAATCGGTGAGCACATAACTGTGTCCAGTCTCCCGCGGGTTTGTGGTAGTTGTGCAAATATTCGTTGTATATCGTATATTTTGGTTACTAACTATCTCTATTTGCTTAAAGAAAACGGATATTACCAACAGTAAGTCAGCCGACTGCAGGATCCACTACCTACTACATTCCTTATATTGGCTGAACGGTCTTGTTTGTGTGTACACGACGTAACATCTAAAGACTAATAAAGCCCCTTTAAGACAGTGCAGACTATGGAGCCGAAAGATAATATGTACAGGACGCATCCTCTGTGTATAAGAGGATGTCTATCGCCTGAAATGTTATAACACTAGATCGCGAGATCACGAGAGTTGGGACACTGACTGTGTGACGCCAAGACATGCGGTTTGAAATCAGTCACTGATGAGGTTAATTAAACACACAATTTTGCTTTCATATAAATCATTATGAGACCTGGGGAGCCAATATGCATGTATTAAACGCATTCACACACGGAAGAAATTTATAGTTGATATAGTATATGTTTTAATTAATCTGAACACACGTATATCAACAATAAGCAAATAAACAAGTCCATGGATAATGCTTTGTTGCACGTTAACGATTTTTTGTTTTCACTTTGACATAATATATCATAACAGAGTAAAGGAAGGTTTTGGATTCCTCTTGACAGTACTTAAATAACAACTGTTGTTTACTGAAAAGAGATATTTTTATGATAAAAACATTGACTATTAATTTCTTCTGTCATTTTCCAATGTAGTTCACTTTAAATTTGCTTCTCTTTTTCTAAACTGTTAAGAAAAACGTTAACATGATCACAAGGTAATGAGCCTGTTGAATTTTACCCTGTGAGATTTGTCAAATCTATCACGCATTTGACGCTATCGACAGGTTCAGCCATTTCCAATTTCCTCCACTACTTATTGGAAACGTTCAGGAAAATAATTCCTCTCTCCCTTAATCCCATCTTTCATGCATGCAAACAATATTATTAGTGAGATCTTTATATAATCCTTACAAAAAACTAATGTTCATTCATTAAGATATTGATGGGTGTAGGGAACAGTCCCTTTGAATGTTATGATTTAACACACACATTTATATACATCTTGACAGATTATAATAATATGAATATCAAAATTCATCACTGCTTGCAAGTTCACTAAAATGTCACCAGTGGGAAGTTTTTACAGATAAACACGGATGCTAACCAAGTCTGATCTTCTTTTACCGTGGAATGCATGAACTTGAGTGACTTCGTTCCATCAGAATTAAACACAGAGAAAGACATGGCTAAAAATTCTGAAGATACCCTGTATACAAAATATTAAGTATTCACTACTAATTTCCTCTAATAACAAAATGTTACCTTTCTACAATGTCCATCGCTTCATGAATTAATTAAGAAATAAATATCTCCCGAGTTATTATTGTAAGTATCCCACTATTGAAACATTTCATCAGCTTATGGCTTGCTCCTACAAACCTCTTGTTATACAGCTGGCGAAATACTTAAAGGATGGTTTACAACTTTTTAAGTAAGAATTCCATTGCTGTATATACTATGTTTGTAATTACTTTATGTTTATGCACACTGATACACGTCTGTAAACATAAATATGTATATTGTATGCTCTATATCACAATACGTGATTCATGAGTAATAAACTTCTGTTCTTGTTCTGTTCTGACATCACAAAGCGCCAATACTCAGCAGGATCATTCGGGCAATTGTAAAAATCACCTCTAATGTGAAACCCCCAGTGATTGTTAAGATAACAAAATCTATCTGCAGTCAGACAACATGACAGTCTATATTCATTTCCAATATCCTCCAGTAAATATTGGGTAATGTCAGAATAACACCCTCTGAAAAGATACCTCTAGTCACCCACCAAACCTCATCTTATTAACCTTTACCATAAACAAACAAAAAGTGGGGTGTGGGGAAATGTCAAGAATATTAAGAGAACTATTTTTTCGTAACGAGTTACGGTACTTCACTAAATACCCTTATAGACCTTCTATTATAAGAAATACATCTTGTTGTAGACCTTTTAATTTCAACGGTTATATGCTACTGACGTTTAAATGTATCTAATTTTACCGTTAGAAAAGTTGTTGAAATATGTTCATGTGTCAAACATTAAAATTTATCTTCACACGGAGCGCTTGTTGCATTAACATTCCAATATTATCATCATCAATATTTTGGTTTTACGCCAACTTCACAGTCCTGTATTTCGTCGACGGGGTAGGTGGGGTTGAATAAAAAATAATATGCTTAATAGATATAAACCACCATACTTAATTGTAGGGGAAAAGTTTGGTGCATTACATTACATTACATTACATTACATTACTGAGTATAGTAAAGATTTATAGGTATATATATTGACTATAAATTAAAAATGATGTATATATGTAAATACGGATATATCAAATATAATACTAGAACATATGGATTGTGTTACAGATGGAGAAGTTTTAAATAAAGATAAGATTAAAGCCATATATAATAGTAATGTATAGCTTTGTAAGATGTAAACATAGCAGGATATAGTAATATAAACAGTTAGGCTTTTTTGCAGTTTGGGGGTCCTGCTAAATAAAGGAACACTGAAGTGAAGCCTAGCTTCAACATTCATATATCTTGATCTTAACATGTTTTATTGCGCTTGTACAAGAAACTTTTTCTCCAGCAAAAGTAATTAAGCGTTAAGAAACCTGACAGACACTTTTTGCGTTCAATCTGTAATCTGTAGGTTTGTTCACAGGGACAGGACGTCGATCTTTCTGAAGCATTGTTTACACACAACAGCCAATAATCCCTAAGCTTACTCGGCTGCACTCGCCTTGCTTAAAAATATTCCGTGAGAGAAGTTTCAGCTCTCGTGACCAACTGCGAGAGTTGGCTTCTTTCCCGGGAATACCCCTGCCTTCTGGCTTCAAAAGACCAAAGCATTTATTTTGTAATCTTGGCTGCTTACATGCATTTACACACACACACGCACGCACACACATAAATACACACACATAATTTATAATGTGTATTGATCTGTTGTCTTAATCACTGACCCACCATGTATCAAATCTTTATAACCGGTGAGATTGTGGTAACTGTCACACCTGATTTATTTGTCTAAATGACACGTCTGAAAACAAGAGGTGAATCGTTACACAGTAATTCGGGGTAACGATTTTTTTGTGCTTTAGAATCAAATTACCGTTGTGCTGCATGTATATGGAGTACATATATCTTACGATGATGTGTCATTCCTTAATCAGTACGATGTATGGCATAAGTATAAACACTTAAAAGTAGACACATGTTAACGATGATAATGACAGAGAGATAATTAAACGCAGGTTGGGTAAGTATTATTACCTTGGTTGATTATAAGTTGCCACTTTTTAAACAGTTTTTCACAAGATGAAAGAAATGATGGTGCAGAAAAAAGACTAGCAATTAACACTATAACAGTGATGCACTTACATTACCTAATACAATACACACAGAACAATATATAGGGCGCCTTTTTACTATATAGCCGTTTTCAGATGATGTCTCTACATATAAGTAAGGGCAAGCGTTTTCCATTTGTTTAATAATTTTACCTCCTGGCTATGAATGTGGAACACAGGCTTTAGGGTTACATATGTATTATTGTATTTTAATGCGATTTGAATATTATCATTTACTATCGTACTTACTTCATGTTTTAAATGGGACTTCATGTTGTAATTTGACATGTCACCACAAATTACAATTATTGCTTTTATGCTCAAGGCAATTGACAATTCTCTAAAAGATATGACTAGTTAACCATTAATGTACGTTGAAGAAATATATATTGTAAATGCCAAAATGATGTATCTAGGATCAAGTAGAAGATATATTGACAGTAGCGCTGGGAATTTATTCAACAAGCCCGTGAAAACAACACTGCTTTAGCTCAATGTTTAACACTCCTGGCGGCCATTATGCAACGGCCATCTTACACACAACCCGCGCTCACGTTTACAGGTCTTTTACTGTGGTACGGTAATTAGTAGAACCCTCTCCCTCAAGTGTATCCTCCATGATATAACCTGCTCTCATTAATTAAATGCTGCCCTCTCCCTGCGTCACGGCCATGGGGCTGAGACAAAGAGACCCAACCATCATAAAGTAATTAGGGTCCAATAAAAACAATGCTCAGCCAAACCTCATAAACATGATCACTGAAAGTCTACTACAGACGTTTAATGTCAAATAAAAAAAACATTTGAATAGTAATAACATTTAACATGATCATGTATTCTCTTAACACCATTGTAAAACATCATGTAGAAGCCACAACAGTACTCATATACCATCTAAAAATGAGACATCTGCAAGTACATATAATAAAATGTGTATTAACATTTTTCGTTAGGAAATAAAAAAGTATCTCCATGTTACCACCTCCAAGTTCAGCTTAACACGGATCCTCCTTTGGTCAAAAGTTTGTTCCCCCTCTAATGAGTGTGTCAAGCGTTGCACACGAGTGACGAACGGGGTGCACACCCTTGTTCAACGTGTTGCACACTGGTATCACACGCGTGGCGGACGGATTCCACGCGAGTGACCCACGGGGTGCACACGAGTTGCGTAACGCGTTGTCCATGCATGTAAGGGGAATGAACTTCTAGGCAGTAGTGTAGTTGATTGTTACAGAGACACGTGACATCGAATAAGTTTCTTTGTACAGCTCCAGACGTTTCGGATATTGCTCCTTTATGTTGATATTCACTGATATATTTCTCGAACAAGGAAGTTGACTAAAATTATACACATAACTTGGGAAGGTTGTTAATTGTGATATTTGCATTTTGTTTTCATTCATTTTCTGTAGCATTGAACACAACCATTCTTGTTCCGCTAGGTCTTGGTTGGAAAGTTCTTCCATGCACGATATACGTTGCTTTCACAAGTCTTTTCCTTTAGAAGTGTATATATGTTACAGTCTATGTGTAAAATATCATTCACTCAGGCAATTTATATTTTTTTCTAAAAAAAATGTCCATTTGTTTAACAGATTGACTAAAAATTATTAAGACGGTCAAAAACATAAATAAATGATGCTAGGATTAGATGCCAAACAATATACAAATGTACTTTTAATCCCAATATTTTTAGTCACTTGGTGATGATATTAAGCATAGAAATGTTTGGTATAGATATCATTATAAAACAGATGGACATATTTTTCAGTCAATTTGTGAAATAACTGAATATTTTGGCGTTTGATAAATTTCCAATGTGAACATTTGGCACATTTTGACTGTAAAAATATAAACACGATAAAATAAGCAATACTCAGGTGAAATATTTATTTTGTGTTGCTAAGTCAAATTAGTGTAAACGAAAATTGCAAAATTACCAAGCAAGGGACTTATCAAAACTTTGTCACGTCACCATTACCGATGCTACCCACAAAGATACCTACATTTCCTTACTATTTCCAAAACTGTATTTCATTTTGTTGATCAATGTGACCATACTATCAATAATAGTGACAAATGCGCATACGAATTGCGCAACACAGCTCGCGAACTAGTCTAGACTTTTGCTATATCACCTGGGTACTCACGGGGGAAAAACAGTAACAAAGGCAACAACCAGTCCCGGGGAATTGCTTGACATCAGTGCCCTTTTACTACAGACTTAGACAGTTGTGTCAAAATATTTACTACATATGGATCAGGAGAGTTTTCATTGGGTACATGATTGTTGGACCAGCGAGGATGAGGTCCAGTAAGTGTACTTGGTTGCCTATTAGGAACACCCACATGTCCTCACTGAACGATCGGACTGGGGTCCTTTGGTAGCCAACATAATTTCATTACCAGTCTCTTTTGGTCTGACATTCTCCATGGGGGTGCAATGGGTACATGTGAGCTGAGATTGTAAAGTGGACCTTCCTGGTAATAATTAGCAATTAAGTATGATAAGAAGTACTAATGCAATGTTACAGAAAAGCAATGCTCAACTATCATGAAAGATATCGCACTTCTGACACTATAAACTGTTATTGTTGAGAAAAATGTCTTTATTTGAAGAATTTACAAACTGTGACACAATGTTTAGTCAATGGAAACCCCGAGATGCGTCGCACTGTACCATCAATGTTTGTGGTATGTGTTGAGAACTAAAGACTAGGATTGGCGTGAACTTGTGACACATCTGAGAGGTAGTGTTATTTTGTTTTATGACCTGGTGCTAGTCTTGGAATTTTCGGAAATGTGCCCTTAACGTATGTCTCAACCCGCTGCCGATGTATGTGGTGTTCCAGCTGATACACAAAAATCTGGTTGGGCCTGTGGGAATATCAAATATAGAAACAGTGTTGCCCTCTTGCAACTGATGTAAAGTATACTTCACTTGGAGTCCTACTTCAGTTATCCCCAAGTTGACACGGTGACTATAGTACATGTGACGTGTAGAACCATGCCTGCCCCAAGTGATATTATAGAGAAACAGGATAGTGACTCTTCCACAACAAACTGCATGCGTGGTGTCCCCGTGTCAGGAAGCTCGCCAACTGGAGAAGGAGATGCGCAAGTTGGCAGCTGTAACTTTCATAAGCTATAAGTCGAATATCATTATTGTAGGGCGTTAGTAAGCTGTTGATCAGGTGGTTCTTGCAGCTTGAACAACTTCCAGATGACCTGTTTGGAATCCTGTTTGGCATTTTTGCTTCCGAATTCCTTAAACGACTTCACCCGAATACACATTTCTTTACTTACCCAATGCGCCCACAGTCCCATTGTGCCTACACTAACATCTTGAAATGAAACGGTCTGATGCTCAGAAAGTGATGCACAAGTGATTAGGACTGTTACCTGTTTCACCTGTGATATAAGATAAACTGGACCATACTGAGACAACGAAACAATGTAGGCACAATGGGAAACACTTTATAATGAAATAAAAAAACATAACACATAAATGAAAGTCACGGCTATATTATAAAAGCAATATAACACAGAAGAAAAATATGACAATAGTTTTGGAAATACTTTTACATTCAATCAATTCACCATCGTCCAAATTTGATAAGGTGACCAGCGGCACCCGACGTCTCCCGTTGAGCCGGGAACGGTACTCCCAATGGATGACTTGGGAATGTAAGGTACTCTTCTCGCTGAATATTTGTCATGATGTGATACAGTGACTTGCCCAAATCTAGTTTAAAACTTTTCAATGTGATGGGATTAAAGTAAAGGAAGTTATATACATTGTCGCATTTACTCAGTCTAATGTTGATTGCATTGATTTCTGAAAGAAAATATAGTTTATACAGTCATATGTATAAACATCTCTGTTCAGCTTAAGAACTCTACTCTTATTTTAGTTACTACCATTTTATACAGGAATCAGCAACGGGACAAGATGGGGCAACATATATTAAAGACTAGAATAAGTCAAACAATGGTGGGTCAGTCCATTTACATAAATAGGGATGAAACTGAAATCCCAATGTGCCTACATAATTTCAAGCACTGGATTGTCTGGTCAGACTTGATTATTCACAGACCGCCGTCAAATAGCTGGGTGCGGCGTTAAACAACAAACAAATAATCAAACAAACAAACAAACAAACAAACAAACTATAATGTTTGCAAGAGGAGACAGGTTTACCTATCACCTGGCTCAGTGCATTTCCCTCTCTACCCCGCTCGGCAGATAGAGAGAGCGTGTGTGAGCGTGTGTGAGAGTGTGTGCGTGTGCGTGTGCGTGTGCGTGTATGGAATTTCACTGCGCATGATGCCCGCGTCTGTCTGTCTGCTGCGCTACTGATTTGGCGGTCATTCACTCAACAACACAGTACTAGGATGGGTGACCACCGTCTGTGAAGTAAATCACCCGCTTATACATGAACTTACTAATCTACCGATTCACACTCACATTACCTCCACATCACTTCACATCACATAACTTTACATCAAATCAAATCACGTCACGTCACGTCGCGCCACGCCACGCCACGCCACGCCACGCCACGCCACGCCACGTCACAACACACGTCAAGTCACGTCACATCAGTATCACATCACATCACATCAGAATCACATGACATCACATCACATCAGTATCACATAAGAACACATCAGTATCACATCACATCACATCACATCACATCACGTAACATCACATGGCTGAATGAACTGTATTCGACTGACAGTCAGGTCAATTCTGAAGACACATCCGGGTAGTCTAAAGACTCTGCATCACGTCGATATGCGACATGAAAAGGTGCGGCGCTTATCCTACGTCTGAGATATGTGTTGCAGACAGTAGGCCCTGCCTCAAGACAGCTTTGAATTTGATCAGGTAAATGTCAGGCCTCGAAATGGGGAATTAGCTATTGGAAGCTGAACTTATCAAAAACAAGAGGGGAGAGCTGTGAGGTCCAAGGTTTAGTCAAGCAAGTGTCGCCATATCATTCATTCATATAAAATAAAGACATACAGTGGTATAATAATGATAATAATATCCTAATGCGGTTTCAATCTAAGTCTGGGAATAAATGCAATGTATGTTATACTGGAGTATGTAGGTAAATGGCATTATACAAAGTATACACCATTTACTAGAGTAATAACGTAATAACATTAGTTTACAAATAATGAAATACACTGCTACTAATAATGATAATAATATTACAGTTTCAATCATCAAGTCTGTAATTGTCTGTAAGAGTAATTGTAACATTTTAATAGAGCAAGTACAACCTACATGACAATTCTATGTGTGGGATGTCATGACTATTTGGGTAACTACGGTAAGAATTTACGACTATCGTTCACACTGATTTGAGAGAATGAAAAATACATACGTAATCCATATACGGTAAACTGCGCAGTGTTCAGATGAGGAATATGACATTTACTTTGGTAAAGGTGGTAAACTTTCACATGTGTAGTTTTAGTTATATAATAATAATTACAGTAAATACGGTAAGGAAAAAGGTCGGGTGACTGCTCAGAGTAAAGATACGAAGGTACACGGTGGGAGATAGAGCTGAGTTTTAAATCAGAGAATAGTAAGTTTTTTAGTTGTGATTATTTTGGTGACTACGGTAATGATTCACGCATTTGACGACTATTTCTGACCAACTCGTGTTATTCCGGGACAAGCAGGTTACGGAAAGTGGCGAGTGATGACGAATGATTGACGACGTGCATTTCCTACAGCAATAAAGCTAGACCATACCAGATAATGGAGTGAATACGGTAATTGTATACTTCAAGGATGCGCGTTTCAATGTACTTTGTCTCAAAACAAAGAAGACTATATATGTATTTATATGACTACGGTAATGTTTTTACCGAAGAGGCTATTTTGTACCGTATATAACTGTATGCATACTTCCAAGATGCGCATTTGAATGCACATTGCCGCGAAATAGATGAAAGAAGACCATGAGTGTATTTAAATGACTACGGCAATGCATTTGGCAGATAGGCTGTTTTGTACCGTATATAAGTGAGTAATATATTTAAATACTTATACATGTGATAAAACATAAAAAAGTAGAATGGGTTGTTGTTATAGCTCATACTTTTCGACGCTCAAGGTATCAATCACTGGATAGTCTGGTGCAGGCTCCACTATTTGCAGACCGCATTTATATACCTAGAATAGTGCTGAATGCGGCGTTAAACAAACAAACAAACAAACAAACAAACAAACAAACAAATAAACAAAGTTACTGAGTGAACAGGCTGCATGACACACCTCAGAACAATGGCCGTTTCGGTACCCAGCAGCCCGTGCTTGTGGAAAGAGGGGTTAAATGTGGTGTTCAATATGATAGAACTGCCTGAAGTGGCAGAGAAATATTTGAAAACAGCCTTTCACAAAAGCCAAGTTTGAAACTGTGTCTTCAAGCATTATCCGAAGTATGAGGTGACAAATCATTTACATTGCTTCTGTTTTCCACGTGTCCTGATGTTGTGTTTTAAAATTTTAACGCCACGGTAAAAAAAAATTCATTAAGCTATGCATGTTTACACCTACAAAAGACTGGCTCAAGCAAGGATTCTAATTCATAAGTTCTATGTTCAACAGCATAACGCGCTGCCAACTGCGCCACAAACACAAAAATGATAATTTTCCTATTTACACCTAAACATGTTGTCTTTTAAAATTTTACCGCCACGGTAAAAAAATTCATTAAGCTATGCATGTTTAGACCTACAAAAGATTGACTCAAGCAAGGATTCGAATTCATAAGCTCTACGTTCAACAACATAAGGCGCTGCATAACTGCGCCACAAATACACAAATAATAATTTTCCTATTTACACCTTAACATTTTGAGAGGTTCGCGAAAGAACTGGACATGGCAGAATCAATATGAATATTATGGGAATATACTAATTATGACCGACCGACTGGCTGACTGGCGTGGCGTGGTGTGGTGTGGCGTGGCGTGGCGTGGCGTGGCGTGGCGTGGCGTGGCGTGGCGTGGCGTGGCGTGGCGTGGCGTGGCGAGGCGTGGCGTGGCGTGGCGTGGCGAGGCGTGGCAAGGTGTGGCGTGGGGGTGGAGTCTACAATCGACTACAGTGCACTTTGCCTACAGTCACTTTGCCTACAGAAATTGTAGCATGGCGTGGTAGTTTGCCTACACTAATAATAATACATCCCTAATTGACAAATGGATTAGTCCACTCACTGTCTCGTTACAGGTTAAGAATTTCAAACAAAGATACTGTAACAACATTTACAATGTATTTACCTGAGTATCTCTCACGAGAAGAGTGAAGCCAGCATATAATTAACAACAAAGTATAACATCAGTAACAACATTTAATCAAGCATGAAGGGTCAGTCATACAAGATGATATTGGTTAGTCCAAACATGCAGCTACAGTGAGTAATGGGGATTAAGGACTCCAACTGGAGTTTAGCTACAGTGAGTAATAGGGATTAATGACTCTAACTGGAGTTTAGCTACAGTGAGTAATAGGGATTAAGGACTCCAACTGGAGTTTAGCTACAGTGAGTAATAGGGCGGATTTTACTGTCGCCTTGATCCGAGTATTGCAGCAACTGGAGAAGACCGAGAGAAACAAACTGGTACAATTCCAGCATGGTGCGCGCCCCATCCTCCCAAACGAATCTGTGTTGAACTTGACCAGAGACTGCAGAGACTGAAAGATCAGCTATCAAATGGACAGAAAAGCCCCCTTAAATTCCTCGATGTTTCGGGTCACATCATTAAGCTTGACTGAGTGAAAGATATGATCAATGGAGAGTGACATGTCATTAATGTGCTATTGTAATGAGTGTGATATGATGTAGGGAAAAGAGTGGACATTTAATCAATATTTATTATTTTCTGACGCAGTGATGTGCTGTTTTAATGAGTGATACATGGTCATATCGAGTGACGTCTTGATATCATGACTTGTAATGTTTTTCTTGTTGCAAAGTATGAACATAATTGTTATCACTGATCAAAGTCTTTTTCTCAGTCTCTCATAGTGGGAGAGTCCAATCATACTGAAGGTAATGGGAGCTCATCGGGGACAGCCACTGGTGTGTAATAATGTAGTCAAAGTGCACTGCAGGCGATAGTAGACCTAACTGGTGTCGGTGGCGTGGTGTGGCATGGCGTGGCGTGGCGGGGAGGGGAGGTGAGGGGAGGGCAGTGTCCGGCTTCAAGTTTGTTTAAAGCACATGTACCGTGAAAACCGCTGGTCAGGTCAATATGATACAACTGACTGAAGCAACACAAATATTTGAAAACAGCTGTTCACAGAAACCAAGTCAGCCACTGTGGCTTAACATTCTTAAAGGGTCTGTACGAAGTGTTGATATTTCATATAAGAAATAAACAACTCATTGTTGTTGTTTATCGTACAATAAAACACTGCAGGGAGAATAAATTCCACTCTAAATTCGTTTCATTCTTAATTAATGTTTTGGCAAGGTAAATAGTAGTAGTTATTAGGAACCTTCGCCATCACACCAGTTGCTTGACTGCAGGTAAGTGTATTTGTTGCATACATTTTTCGCCATTGCAACTGTCTGGTACAGACTCGATTATTAACTGACCGCCGTCATATAGCTGTAATATTGCTGTGTGCGGCGTTAACCAACCACCCAACCACTTAATGATTGTTTCTTTCACTGTAGGTTTGGGACTTTCACAAATCATTCTCTCATTCTTGTGTTTCCAGTGTGTCTGATGCCCTCTACTCCGACGCCTGCTGTTGTCATCACGGCAGTCAGCACAGCCACCACAGCAGGTGCCCGTTCCAGAGAGCGATCTTAGTGCTATGATTGTTGGAGTAACGATCATCTTAGCGCTAAGATGGCTCTGTCGAACTGTTTGAAATAGCAGAATGCTAGGGGGATGTTTTTAAACCAGGGGTGATTTTGTGATGGAACACAGACCCGTAGGAGCGTTTCTCAGAGTGGGAGTGTCCGAAACATACATCGCACAGAGAGCCGGGAACCAGCATCGACGGACGACCTACAGCCGACTAGAAACCTGTGACGTCACACTCTCTGTACTTGAAATCTGTAACCTTGGTCCTGAGACAGCTGACAGAGATGTTTTTTGTGGTCAAATTTCTTTTGAATTTGGCCAGAAAACGGGTCAACTTAAAGATGACGTTTGTTGCTCAAGGCGTCAGTGTATGGGGCGAGATTTGGAATTGAAAAAATGTCATAATGTGAGGGGTAGGCAGGTAGAGATATATGCGATGAAAATATCACTTTTCATAATTTCAGAAACTTAGTCTTTCTCTCTGTTCAAAGTATATAATAATAGCCTTTCAAGCTATACTACTGTTGCATATGTGCTTTGTATACGTAGCTTGAAATGGCGTAGAATTGTCTCGTTTGGTGACTTACGAACGACGCGTAATAGTAGACACACCATATTCGTACTTGGAATATCTCCGAAGAAGCCATCATATTTCCATTGGGGTAAAATATGTATACATTGCACTAATTCTTATGGGAGATATAGTCCTTCCCGTTATAGTGCTCATGCGTATGGGATGTGTACGACTTGCCTTGAAATGTCATAGAATTGTCTCGTTTGGTGACTTACGAAGGACGCGTAATAATAGACACACCATATTCGTACTTGTTATATCTCCGAAGAAACCATTATACTATCATTAGGGTAAATATGTATACCATACACTAATTCTCACGGGAGATATAGCCTTTCCCGTTATAGTGCTGCTGCGTACGTGCTGTGTACGGCTTTCCTTGAAATGGCGTAGAATTGTCTTGTTTGGTGTCTTACGAAGGACGCGTAATAATAGACACACAATATTCATACTTGGAATATCTCCGAAGAAACCATAATACTATCAGTGGGGTAAATATGTACACATTACACAAATTCTCATAGGAGATATAACCTCTCCAGCTGCACTACTGTTGCGTATGTGCTTTGTATACGTTGCTTGAAACGGCGTAGAATTGTCTCGTTTGTTGACTTACGAACGACGCGTAATAATAGATACACAGTATTCGTACTTGGAATATCTCCGAAGAAACCATTATACTATCATTGGGGTAAATATGTATACGATACACGAATTCTCATGGGAGATATAACCTCTCCAGCTATACTACTGTTGCGTATTTGCTTTGTATACATCGCTTGAAACGGCGTAGAATTGTCTCGTTTGGTGACTTACGAAGGACGCGTAAAAATAGACACACAATATTCATACTTGGAATATATAGTAAGAAACCAGCATTTTACCATTGGGGTAAATATGTATAAATTGCACTAATTCTTATGGGAGATATAGTCCTTCCCGTTATAGTGCTCATGCGTATGGGATGTGTACGACTTGCCTTGAAATGGCGTAGAATAGTCTCGTTTGGTGACTTACGAAGGACGCGTAATAATAGACACACCATATTCGTACTTGTAACATCTCCGAAGAAACCATTATACTATCATTGGGGTAAATATGTATACATTACACAAATTCTCATAGGAGATATAACCTCTCCAGCTATACTACTGTTGCATATGTGCTTTGAATACCCCGCTTGAAATGGTGTAGAATTGTCTTGTTTGGTGACTTACGAAGGACAATAATAATAGACATACAGTATTCATACTTGGAATATTTTAGTAAGAAACCAGCATATTACCATTGGGGTAAGTATATATACGATGCACTTATTCTCACGGGAAATATATAGCCTTTCCAACTATATTGCTGTTGCGTTTGTGCTCTGTAGGAGAATCGTCTCGTTTTGTTTTTACGAAGGACACGAAATAATAGTGACACAATATTCGTACTTGAAGTAACTACTTATTTGCTGGCAATTCCCTATATTTACCACCAGATTTTCTGCACAGGGCCTAAAATGAAATCCGCACATTACATAACATTACATATTAAGATTTATAAATACGCAAAAGAATCCTAAACCACAAAGACAAATACATTTGATAGATTCGAAAAAATAAAGAGCAAACCTATTCGTTGGATATGAATAATATTTTTTGAATAAGATATGTTATATTCATATATACCCTACAATTTCTCAGCACACTATTTTAACTTTCAATTATAAATTGCTTTTCATGAAAGTAACCATGTGCGAAAAACGCTTGTAAATTACTTGCTGTATGTCGGAAAGCGCATGTTAAATTCCCAGTAATCTAACTTAACTGAACATCAGGGCATACATATGAAACAGACATGAACATACGAAAGTAACGGAACACCAGTGGAGTATATTCGGTGTCACAGAGAAGTATAAAGTTGTTTTTTACCCCCTGCCGTAGGAAGTCACCCCATGGTCATAAACCTGTCAAAACAACGAATAGGTTGCTTTCGGAAAGGAAAGAGACAAATTCATCAGCTTCGGGCCATGCAACATTGAAGCAGGTTTTGTTGTACAGTGTTTCAAGTTTACAACTTTTATTTATGGTATAGGTGAATAAAACTCATATTGTAAGGGCTGGGAAGACGGAAGGCACTTTTGCTCTAGATAACGTTCGACAATGTTGAACATTATATACATGGTATAATAGCCACTAAAATTTCACCCAGTTTTAGATTATTGCAGCTGGATGTTCTGTATTAAATGCAATAACAAAAGATGCCCCGACACATGCACGCACGCGCACACAATTAATGTAACAGTTTTCACACCTGTCTTACCCTTTCTGAAAAGACGGGTAAAAGTAAATGAAAACTTGTCTCAAAAACCAATTACTTATAACACAAATAGTCTTCAAATTGTAATTAATTTTACTTATAATAACTCATAACTATTGTCTAATTATATAATGTAATAACTTGGCTATTGGTGGAAAAAAGGGTATTATATCTACCACACGATGGGATATGGCTTACATCTTGTTAAGGTCAAGTCATAAACGTTATCACGCGTAGCATTGTCCTGCTTTCATTTCAGAGCGAAAGATAACATGTACCAATAGCAGAAGGCTGAGAACTCATCGCTCTTACAGGCCTGCCTGACTGACGAGGTTTCTCCAAGTACATACTGATACAACTCAGCAGTGTCTACACCCTGCTGCAGAGTTTTAACACCTTGGTCGACCACTCTGAGTCGCAGTTCCTTATCGACTGCTCACTTGGTGTCACAGGACTATATATGGTCCCTGACTTTTCACACCCCCTTAGTGCCACGGGCCCATATATGGTCCCTGACTTTGCACACCCTTAGTTCCACGGGACCATATATGGTCCCGTGAAAATGTTCTTTTCCAACTGTGAATTAAGATGTCAAACACTGAGTGCTCAAAAGCAAACTTACAACCATCATCATCCCAATAAGCTCAGCTTTAACAATCTGTAACTCATGTTTTTTACAGTGCTACGGATTGCGAAATATGGTGAGATCAGTAAAGTGGTTACAGCGCTTCTGTAACTTTTCAGCCATGTTTGAACTTCAAACGAATGACGGCATATTTTTATTAGCACCTATGTCACACATACGTAACTAGTCTAGTGTCAGACAGCCAATTTGATGAAGACATCCAGCTGGTCAAACTAGTGAAACTGGAAGAGAAAGCATTCCTTTTCCCCACTATACAGTTATTGGCGTAAGTCTACTGCCGCTTAGTCCAAAATGGAAGTTTTCTTATCAAGTATTTCCTATTATTATAGACTGTGTGTCATGGCGATTTAGCACGGCGCTAGATACGAAACGACAGCATAGATTGCTTTTCTGTTTATGATGATGATTGATGGAAAATATTAAAATCTAAGATATGGAAAGATATCCATGATCATTAATATTAAGGAGGCATAGTGTTAATTAATGGGCAGGAAGTCCATGATCAAAGGGTAAACATTTCATGGACAAGCCCGAAGTGATCGACAGGGCTAGTTTTCAGCGTAACAGTGTCCAATTTCTTGTCTTACAGTTGTCCTACATTCTCGCCCGTTTCGACAAATAACTGTTTCTTTTTCATGTGTGATTGATCAAATTATCTGACCGTGTGTATATTTTGTTGCAAGAGATTTCAAAATTGTGGCCACCACATCTAAACATGAGTTGACGCCATATTGCCACTTAATAATCCATTCTCTAGGTGTTGTATTAGTGTCATTGTATTGACAAACAACTTAGATAACCGAAAGAAGTGGCCAGTGTATGTGTGTTGGCTTACTAGATGTTCCAGCAGGTGTAACGATGACAACCGGAAGGAGAGAGGGGGGCGCTTTCCGACTTTATGCGTATTTTGCACACGGGCCCGCCAGACCATTTAGTGGTTTTGCCGAGGAGGGTATGTCCGAAAAGGAAGGGCAACCTGGGGGACTTTAGGGTTGCTTACTTAATTTTGGGGAAATGTGTAATTTTGAAGAATGCCGTGCTATAGGTGGGGGAACTAAGGGAGTTTGTGTGGTTGTGTGGTATTTGGAAATATTTTTTTCGAGTTTTTTTATTTACTTAAAGGGTTTTAGCATGGTATAGGTTGGTTTTGTAATTTATTCGATGTGGCAAAGTAGGCCTGTTTTAATTAGGAAATTGCCTAACGCCTTGAAATTTGGAGGTCGTTTAGTCGGTTTAGAAGTGTTGCCAGACACATTTGTTTGTTACGGTTCATTGTTGACTTGGGGGTTGTTCTGTGTTGTTGGTGGCGTGTGCAGTGTAATAGTGCGTGTTCAGGTGTTTCTATTTGGTTACAGTGACGGCATTTACCTGTTTGGTGTTTTCTGACTCAGTGGAGTTGAGAGTTTAGTTTAGTGTGCCCTGTCTGTAATTTGATTATTGCCCTGTCGATTAATGAAGAACCTTTCGTACTTTGAGTGGCCTTTGGAGCACCTGTTTTAGTCTACAGTTTGATTTCTAATATCGGTTTTGCTGGAGGGTTTTATACTTAGTGATACATGTAATTTTAATCTCGTTTTCAGATATTGGTAGGTTGATGCTTATTTCTTCTAGTTTTAGTGATGCTTTGCCTGCTTTTTCGGCGTGTTCGTTACCAAACATTCCGACACGGGCAGGGAACCATACGAATTCTATTTCTTGACCTAGATTGCAGAGCTTGTTGGAGCTTTTGAGTATCTGCTGAATTCATTTAGGTCGATTTTTTGTTTTTTTTGTTATTGATGGCTTGGAGTCCACTTAGTGAGTCTGAAAGGATTAGGGTTTGGGGGTGTTATATTTTTATAATTTGGGGGTTATGTAGGGCTGTACCCATCCCCATTAATTCGGCCGTGAAAATTGATTGATTATTTGGGAGCCTATAGCATTTAGTTTGTAAAGATGTGATACTTTAGCGGTATTAGGGTTGGTTTCTTTATTTAGTTTGGCGGAGAGCGTTGTGTCTAATATTAGAGATTTGTAGTTTGGGTGTGAATATGTTGTTTGTTTTGTATTTAGTCTTAAATCGTTTAGGTTATGTATGTTTAAGTAGTTGAGTGTGCATAGAGAGATTGGTGTTAATAATGGGTTTTTCCGTGCTAGCGTTTGGTGTTTTAGGCGAGGTGTTCTCACTTTGCCAGCAGCTATTCTTCTAGTTTAAAAAATCAGGTGCCGGTGATAATCCCTACAACAATGGGGATTAACACTATAGACTGTTTCACTTTCACTGACTGACTATAGCCAGACTACAGCCTGTCTAGGTAGATATAACACAAAAATGTATGTAGTAGTATAGGTTTTTATTAATTATTAATTAAAGATACCATTTATGTTCAGATGTACAAATTTTCAAGACAATCTAAGACAATATAGCTTGCAAAATTTATGTCTGGCTACAGCAAAATCACTTAGAGTCCGACAAGGTGAGATACAGCATCACCATACTCGATGGGAGATTTAACACCAGCTGCCAGCAGTCTCTTCTCTCTGTCTAGTTTGTCTTTCAGCTGGCGGTACTAGGTCGTAGTGTATTTAGGTCTTTACTGCATCTATTTATTAGGTTTTTAATGTGAGCACCCCAGGCTCATCAAGGATTAGTCTTAGAAATTTGGTCTGTTATTGAAAATTCATAGGATTACTGTTTAACTGTAGTTTGGGGGTGTTAGCGCACATAATTTTGTGTTTGAAAACTATCCCTTGTATTTTTTCGGCATTCAGAGAGAAATCCCATTTATTTGCTCATATTTGTATTTTGTTTAATGCCTTCTGCAATAATTTTGTACTATATTTATGATTCAAGTGCGGATCCAGAGGTCTCCGTCATTTGCATATTTAGACGTTGGAACTTTATTTGATAATGGCTCGAATAAGTGGTTTATCATAATGTTGAAAAGTGTTCTTGCTGCCCTGGGGTGTGCCATTTTGTAGGGGACACTAGTCCAATAGCGTTTGTTTGATTCCCACGGTTATCTGGCGATTTGTTAGGAAGTCTTGAATATAGTTTATTATTTGGCCTTTGAATCTGGCTTTTTGGAGTTTTTGTATTAGTCCGTTATGCCATACCATATCAAAAGCTTTAGAGAAATCTAGGAATATGCCTACTTTATATTGTTTATTCAATTGACCCGTTTTAATGTCTTGTTCTAAGCAGGCGAGGTTGTCTGAGGTTGAGCGGCCAGGGTGAATCTGCTGTGGTCCTGGTTTATAATATTGTTTTGGTCTAGGTGGTGTTGGATCCTACTTTTTTTTACCATTGCCGCACATATCTTTGAGGTTAGGGAGATTGGTCTGTAAGAGTTTGCCTTGTCTGCTGGTTTGTTTGTCTTTTGTATTGGGATTACCAAAGCCTCTTTCCATGTAAGTCGGAACCTGTGCGTTATGGTAGATGAGATTGCATAGTTTAAGAAGTGATTCAAGAATATCTGTGGGTAATTGTTTAATTATTTGGTATGAGGTTAGACAAGGGGCTGTTCCTTTTTTTCAATTGTTTATTACATGGAGTAGTTCCTCTATTGGGTATGGTTGATTTGTTTCTAGGTTATCGTCTTCCATTTGACGAATTTATTTTCGTTTTTTAATTGTTTTTTTTTAATTTCACAGAGAAATTACTATTCCTACTAATGGTTGAGAAGTGGTTTGCTAGGTTATTTGATTTTTTTTAAGGGTTTGTTGAGTTATTTATGTTTGGAGTTATTTTGGTTCGTTTAGTGCCCCAGATTGCGTTTTACTGTTCTTGCGACGTGTGATTGGTATATATCTTCCCAGATTTTTTTTCCAGATTTTGTTTTTTGCTGTTTTGACGAGGTTTTTAGACCTGTAAAGATCCAGGGAAGAATAAGTCTTCAGAAACCCATGCTTGCTGTAAAAGGTGACACTGCTTGTCGTAAAAGGCGACTAACGGGGTCGGGTGGTCAGACTCGCTGACTTGGTTGATGCATGTCATCGTTTCCAATTGAATGAATCAACGTTCATGAAATTAATCACTGGATTGTCTGATCCAGACTTGATTATTTACAGATCCCCGTCATATGGAATATTGCTGAGTGCGGCATAAAACAACAAACCAACAAACTTGGTGATTTAGTTAGTTGATGTGTTATCTTTAGACGTGAGTGATCTCGTTTAGCTATGTTAAATCGCCACGTTGCCACGACATTCAACCGCCCGTTTCTGTTCGATACATGTGTAGTAAGGTTGTATTAACGGGCTGGCTCTTCGCTAGCGTTGCCTTATACCCTCGTTCTTTCTCTATAAACAAATCTGAAGAGGATGATCCCATGCAAAGACTTTAGTATTTCATTATGTTATTGCCTTTTTCTTAGTCCATAAAATGAACAAACAAATTTTTTTCTTACTTCAGTGCCTTTGTCATTCGGAATGTATCAGGGGTCGGACACCTCCCCACACAGACATTTCCCCACAATTCACTTCCAGTAGGGTCAATTCCTCACACCCAAGAATATGTTATGAATGAACACTAACTTATTGTAAGGATTCTCATACATATCTAACAAAGTATATGTTAAACATTTTTGTGCATGGAGAATGGGATTAAAGGAGAATGCAAATGTTTGCTAACTGTTTCTAATTACTAGTGGAGGCTAGGGGAAATGGGCGAACAAGGAGAAAACATCCAATTAGTGATAGAGATGAGACAGATCTCACAGGGTAACATTCAACAGGCCCATTACCTTGTGATCATGTTAACTTATTCTTAACAGTTTCGAAGAGCTGACAAAATAAGAAATGAATTAAATTGGACAATGAGAGAAGAAATTAGAGGGTAATGTTTTTTCAGAAAAACTCTCCATTTAATAAACAACAGTTGTTACTTCAGTCCATGTCCTTGGAATCCCATTTCCAAAACCTCCTCTTACTCTGCAACAGTATACTATGTAAAAATGGAAACAAAACAATGAACGTGCAACAAAGCATTACCCATGGACTTTTTAATTAGCTTATTGTTGGTATGAATGTGTTGAAATTGATTAAAACATTCTCTAAAAATTATATATCACGTGGGCACTTGTTCTTTTGTTACTTACACTACAATGCGAAGAGGCTCCACAGAAACTACATGGGAACTTGGTGGAAAGTGTGTAACGATTCAATTTTCATTATTTACTACATCTACAATAATTTGCTTCAGTGTGTTAATTCTTGTCTCCTCAGTTCTCAACTTTTACACAGGTAGTATAATTCAAACCAGAGTCCCCAAGCGTCATGCATTATAAACACTTTAATGTTTCGCCCTCTGATCTAAGGTTGTAACATTTCAGGGCACATGTTATCATCTGATACACCACAGATGTTTCCTTGGCATAGTATATACTCACCAAACGCGAACAATAAAAAAACATATAGAGAAGTATGTATGTTAAAAAGAGATGATTCCATTGTGTGCACGTCACGTCACGTCACCATCAGAGTCACTATCAAATCACCATCACATCACGTCACCATCACATCACCATCACAATCACATCGCCGTCACATCACGTCACCATCACAATCACATCACCATCACCATCACATCACCATCACAATCACATCGCCATCACATCACGTCACCATCACATCACCATCACCTTACATCACCATCACAATCACAATCACATCGCCATTACATCACGTCACCATCACATCACCATCACCTTACATCACCATCACCTAACATCACCATCACCTTACATCACCATCACAATCACATCACCATCACATCAACGTCACCATAACATCACGTCACCATCACAATCACATCACCATCACATCGCCATCACCTTACATCACCATCACAATCACATCACCATCACATCACCGTCACCATCACATCACGTCACCATCACATCACCATCACCTTACATCACCATCACAATCACATCGCCATCACATCGCCATCACCTTACATCACCATCACAATCACATCGCCATCACATCACCGTCACATCACAAAGAGGCAGGGAGGTGGGGCGAGGCAGGGAGGTGGGGCGAGGCAGGCAGGGCAGGGCAGGGCAGGGCAGGGCAGGGCAGGGCTTCAAGTTTGTAGTTAGAACGTGTACAATGAAAACCCCTGACCAGATCAATATGACAGAAATGGCTTATAAAGCCACAAAAATATTTGAAAACAGCCGTTCACAGAAAACCAAGTTTGACACTGGTGGTTTATAATGGACGCCTATTCTAAGTATGTTTTCCACGTGCTTTAATGATGTCTTATAAATTTTAACACCATGGTATAAGACTCATTCTACATAATATCTACAACCTCACACGAAAGGAGAGTTATTTTCCTTTTCATACGTAAACATTTAGAGTGGATAGCGAAAGCAATTGAACATGCTATAGATTAGTAGATTTAATATGAAAATGTACGAGAATATATAAATTGATAATCGATTGCTCATTCGTGACCACTGGCGTTGGGAAACTGTTGGAGTTACGATCATCTTAGCGCTGAGATGGCTTTGTCCCTTTAGGGGCCAGACTATGAATTAGCAGAATGCTGGGGCATGTTTTCAAACCAGGGGTGATTTTGTGATGGAACACAGACCCGTAGGAGCGTTTCTCAGAGTGGGAGTGTCCGAAACATACATCGCATAGAGAGCCGGGAACCAGCATGGGCGGACGACCTACAGCCGACTTGAAACATGTGACGTCAGAACTGGCGATGATGACGTCACACTCTCTGTACTTGAACTCTGTGACCTTGGTCCTGGGTCCTGGGACAGCTTACAAAGACGCTTTATGCAGTCAAATTTCTGTTGAATTTGGCCAGAAAACGGGTCAACTTAAAGATGACGTTTGCTGCCCAATGCGTCAGTGTATAGGGCCAGATTTGGAATTGTAGCAATGTCATAATTTCACTGCTAATTCATATGTTTTAATACAACCACGAACTGCTTATTTAAAGGAGATACAACAAGAAAAAGACATGTTACGTTCATAAATTATCTATAAGGTCACGTGACCACCGCCATATCGGTCGGAAGCTGGACCCAGAGGCGAGGCGACAGTGACGGAAGTACAAACATAGGATGAGGGTAGTCGGCACCGTTTCGCTTCTCTTCCAATTTAGATGATTGGCATGGGGTACAAAGCACATTGTCCTTACCTTGTCTTTTATTTCAAACACAAGCAATGGGCCGTGTGTGAATAGAACTTCAGATAAACGACACTGATCTGCCAGTAATGTCCCTCAAGGACAAATATTTTTCCAGAGTATATTTTGTTTACCAAATTTAACTAATAATTGACAATAAGTGGAATGAATATGTATAATTTTCATCACCTAGGGATTAAAATACACTGGAAAATGCGTGACCCTAACACAACGTACCATTCTTCAATAAAATGTCGGCCGGGGCGGACTCCCGTGTGTTCACAGTGCTCGAACTTTGTAGTCTACATTCACAGCCTGGATACAAGTGTTTTTACAAAGGTGTGAATGAAAGAAGAAATTGATAAGTTTTACCAGCTGCCGAGGAACGAATGTTTACACACCTGTTCCACACGTGCATGGTGGCCTTGCAGACGTTAACAACAAATACGTTTGATGCTTTTATTTCTTAAATATATTTAAATTAATTTGTGCTTCTAATTATGCCTATTTGTGCCCACATTGGGTCATTAGCTTCGATTTTGAACACTCCCCAAAGCTAGTTTAGCGTCAACACATTTTCGACACACCTAACCACATGAATAATCCACTATATTATTAAAGATTGACTGTGTATCTTTCTCGGTTCATTGAGGTAAGAACCCATGTGCAGACTTTTGTAAGAATTTGCTAGACGGATTCATACAGTTTGCACATCGGTTTTTCCATTCATATCTCAATGAACCGAAAATAATACAGTCAATCCTCATAAGTAAATTCAACAACGAAAATATTATTTTACAATAGTTAAATAAAAAACTTGACCCACCCCACCCCCTTGACCCCCCCTCCAACACACACACACACCTCATCCCCCTCTCCACTGGATCCGGAGGGGGATGGGCTTTGATTTGTTTTGTATATGGAGACTAGATATTTTGTCTGCTGCATCTGCAAAACCAGATATTTATTCTATTAAAACTATGAGCTTGAATATAATTGTTTTCTACATTTTTTGGTATCAGCCAAATTCTTATAATATGAAGAGTCTGAAGCATAATTAAGTGTTTGTGAGACAATGTTTAATCCCAGTGTGGTTGCTGCATGTCTTGTATCCTATTTGCGTATCGATGCTCATGGTGTCAATCACTGGATTGTGTGGTCCAACTCGATTATTTACAGACTGCTGTCATATGCCTGGATTATTGCCGAGTGCGGCGTTAAACAACACGCAATAACAACATCTTAACATTTTTGCTTCATGAATTAAAAATGCTTCACTTCTGTCGCAAAACACACTCACTATTTTGTCCAGTAATCAGATGTGTTATACGAATACACTGTAATGGCATGGGTTCCAGTATTTTTAATATTCTTCATTAGGAACATGAACGATTATTTACAGATCGCCGTCATACAGCTGAAATATTGCTTTAAGCAACAAACAAACATTCTGGTGGTGCGGTAAATTGTTCTCTTTTTATACACTGATCTTATTTCAGTTACGTTTAAGTTCAAAGCTGAAGGAGGCATAAAAACATTAAAAAAATCAAAATTTAAGAAGTTAATAGTTTTTTATTCATCATGCTTATATCGAATACTGATTCAAAACGAACTGGAAAATATAGAATAAAGTAATATAAAAAATATAAAATAACATTAAAGTATTCACAATAAGAAAAATAAATGAATTTGCACCAATTGCCGATTTTTGAAGCATTTCTATCATCATACATAGATATAAACACAACCCACGTCAATACTAGAAAGTAGATCTTTAAACTACAACAACTTAGAAACCCAAATTAAACTAGTATTTAAATATTATACTCTCTTCGGGTCACAAAAGTATCACATTCCATCCATATCGATTCTTCCTGAAGCTCCGCCGTGGTATAACTGGAATACTGTTAAAAGCGGTGTTAAACCCACATCGAACCGAATGAAACAACAAGTCACACAATCTGCGCTTCGCCAAATGCATTCTCTTTCAACAGGATCGGATAAACAGCCTGTCGTGAAGAAAACTCGCACCCGATCTGTCTGTCTGTCTGTGTTGTCACTGCCATTCACTCATCCAACACAGACAGTACTAGGATGGATGACGTCACCTGCTTGTTCAGGAACTCACTAATCTACCAATTCACACTCGCATCACATCGATATCAGATCACATTACATCGCTTCGCTTCACATCACGTCATGTCAATCACTGGATTGTCTGGTCCAGACTCGATTATTTACAGACCGCCGTCATATAGCTGGAATATCGCTGAGTGCGGCGTAAACACGAAGCCAATGATTTGTATGTTTGCTTGATTGCTTGTGTGCCTGCTTTCTAGCTCGTTTGCTTGCTTGCTTTGCGTTGGGTTGCCGCTTGGCCGAAGCTATTGCTCCATGACAGGTCACTGGTGTATTCATTGTCGTGTAGATCCGGGGTAGAATAGGTCTTCAGCAACTGATGCTTGCCGTAAAAGGTGACTATGCTGGTCGTAGGAGGCCACTAACAGGATCGGGTGGTCAGACTCGCTGACTTGGTCGATGCATGTCATCACACCCCAATCGATGCTCATGATATCAATCACTGGATTAACTGGTCCAGGCTTGATTATTTTCAGACCACCCGTCATATAGCTCGAATATTGCTGAGTGTGACGTAAATAGATAGTACTAAATATATAGTTCTAGTTTATACATTTAGACTGAATCTAAATTCGGTTTTACAATTAACAGTAGTTTATTTACAGAGCGAAAAATTAAACTTTTGGAAAGGTTTACTGATACATCATTCCAATTTTTCTTATAAAAGCTATGCACAGGAGCTACAAGTAATGCATTCTTATAAGAAGGGGGCGTGTCTGTTAAAAATGGAGAGATTCAATAGAGTGAGTATATATATTAAAAAATAATATGAATGAATTTTTTAAGAACATCAATGCACACAACTTCCTTTATATGAGGACCCGTGAAGATTCCGGGGTAGAATAGGTCTTCAGCAACCCATGCTTGCCGTAAAAAGTGACTGTGCTTGTCGTAAAAGGCGACTAACGGGATCGGGTGGTCAGGCTCCCTGACTTGGTTGATGCATGTCATCGATCCCAATTGCGTGGATCGATGCTCATGATGTCAATCACTGGATTGTCTGGTCCAGACTCGATTGTTTACAGACCGCCGTCATATATAAAGCTGGAATATTGCTGAGTGCGACGTAAACAACAAACCAACCAACCAATGAAGCTGGTCTTTAATTCGAACCAATATTAATAACTTGGATAAGTCTCTACAAGAGCGCACAGAATATTTTAATCAAAACCAGTTTGTTTTCATCTCCCAGCGCAATATTTGAGACGTTTAGAGACGGAACCAAGCTTACACTAAAGTCTTCTCGACACTGGTTGGACTCCTACAGCCGACTTGAAACCTGTGACTTCAGAACTGGCGATGATGACGTCACACACACTGTACTTGAACTCTGTGACCTCGGTCCTGGGACAGCTGACAAAGACGCTTTATGCAGTCAAGTTTCTGTTGAATTTGTCCAGAAAACGGGTCAACTTAAAGATGACGTTTACTGCTCAACGCGTCAGTGTATGGGGCCAGATTTGGAATTGTAGCAATGTCATAATTTCACTGCTAATTCATATGTTTTAATACAACCACGAATTGCTTATTAAAAGGAGATACAACAAGAAAAAACTTATATTACGTTGATAAATTACCTATAACATCACGTGACCACCGCCATACTGGTCTGAAGCCAGACCCAGAGGCGAGGCGACAGTGACGGAAGTACAAACATAGGATGAGGGTAGTCGGCACCGTTTTCCCTTCTCTTCCAATTTAAATGATTAGCATTGGGAACAAAGTACATTGTCATTGCCTTGTCTTTTATTTCAAGTACAAGCAATGGGCCGTGTGTGAATAGAACTTCAGATAAACCGACACTGATCTGCCAGTTCTAAGTAATGTCCCTGGACAATTATTTTTCCAGAGTATATTTTGTTTACCAAATTTAAATAATAATTAACAATAAGTGGAATGAATATGTATAATTGTCATCACCTGGGGATTAAAATCTGGAAAATGCGTGACCCTAACACCACGTCCCATTCTTCAATAAAATGCTGGGGCGGACTCCCTCTGTGTGTTCACAGTGTTCGTAGTTTGTAGTCTACATTCACAGCCAGGATACAAGTGTTATCTTTAGTACAAAGCTGTGAATGTAAGAAGAAAATGTGTACACAAGTGTTCGTGGAGGCCTTGCAGACGTCAATAACAAATAAGTTTAATGCATTATTTCTTAAATATATTTCAATTAATTTGTGCTTCTAATTATGCCTCTTTGTGCCCACTTTGGGTCATTGGCTTCGATTTTGAACACTTCCCAAAGGTAAGTGTCAACACTTGTTCAGCACACCTAACCACATGCATAATGCACTATATAATTAAGGAAGGACTGTGTATTGTTTTCTATTCATTGAGGTAGGAACGGAAGAACAATGTGCAAACAGTTGTTAGAATTCGCTTGAATCTCAATGAATCTAAAACAATACACAGCTGGTATTGTTTAATCAAAAATAGTTAAATTGTTTGATAGGCATTACTTAGAAGTTGACGGAAGACAAGATAGACACAATTTGTATGGATAACAACTTCTTTAATACTGTGAAAAGCGACGTTTCGGTATAGATCCTTATACCGTTGTCAAGCAAGACTGAATTTGGGGACATAGTGCAGAATATATATAGTAGGTGGGGGATTAACAGTAGAGGATTAACAGTAACAACAATAGTATACATGAGTCGGATAACATAGGTAGGTTTGACAACAAAGGGTTATAGTTATAGAAAGTTTTTTTCCGTTTGTCAGCTCCTTCAGTCAGTCAGTGAGACAATGTTTGTTTGTTTGTTTGTTTATCGCCGCACTCAGCATTATTCTAGCTATCTGACGGCGGTCTGTAAATAATCGACCAGACAATCCAGTGATTGATATCATAAGCATCCATCCACGAAATTGGGATCGATGACACGCATCAACCAAGTCAGCGAGCGTGACCACCCGACAAGTCCGGGAGAAGGCGGCTGTTTCAACTTACATGGTCAGTAACCGTCAGATACAAACATGAGTTCATTGAGAACGGAAAGACAGTTAGAAAAAATGCGGATTAAAAATGAAACTCAAAGATATGAAATTTGTGGAACCCAGGCGAGGGAAAAAGAAAAGGCAAGAGAGCCTGCACGTTTGCTGTTTCAAGGTCGTCTATAACATAAATCTGCCTTCCCCCCACCCCACCCCACCCCACCCCACCCCCCAACTGGATCCGGCGGGGGCTGGGCTTTGATATCCATATGGAGACTAGGTATTTTGTCTGCTGCAGCTGCAAAGCCAGACATTTATTCTATTAAAACTATGAGCCTGAATATAATTGATTTCTACATTTATTGGTATAAATTCCTTATAGTTTGAAGAGTCTGAAACATAATTAAGTGTTTGTGAGACAATGCTTAATCCCAGTGTGGTTGCTGCATGTCTTAGTATCCTATTTGCGTATCGATGCTCATGGTGTCAATCACTGGATTGTCTAGTCAATGCCCCATTATTTACAGACCGCCGTCATATGGCTGGATATTTGCCGAGTGCGGCGTTAAACAAAAAAAAATAACATCTTAACATTTTTGCTTCATGTAGTAAAAATGCTTCACTTCTGTCGCAACACACTCACTATACTGTCCGAGTTAATGTGTTATACGAATACAGCGTTAATGTGTTATACGAATTCAGCGTAATTGCATGGCCATGCTTGCCGTAAAAGGCGATTAACGGGATCGGGTGGTCAGGCTCGCTGACTTGGTTGATGCATGCCATCGATCCCAATTGCGTGGGTCGATGCTCATGATATCAATCACTGGATTGTCTGGTCCAGACTCGATTATGTTACAGACCGCCGTCATATAGCTGGAATATTGCTGAGTGTGGCGTTACACAACAAACCAACCAACCAACTAATTGCATGGGTTCCAATATTTTCAATTTTCTTCATTAGGGCCTCTAATGATTATTTACAGATCGCCGTCATACAGCTGAAATATTGCCGAGTGCGGCGTAAAACAACAAACCAACAAACAACATCCACATCACATCCATGCACATCCACACCACACAACATCACATTTTTAATTAATGCAATATATACTATGCTTGTCGTAAGAGGCGAGTAACGGGATCGGGTGGTCAGGCTCGCCGACTTGGTTGATGCATGTCTTTGTATCCCAATAGCCTGGATCGATGCTCGTGATGTCAATCACTGGATTGTCTGGTCCAGACTCGGTGATTAACAGACTGCCGTCATATAGCTGGAATATTGTAGTGTGTGGCGTTTAACAAACAAATATTGTCTCACTGACTGACTGAAGGGGCTGGCAAACAGAAAAAAGCCATTTCTGAACGCAGCAGTGTGTGCTTGTGGTGAGAGGGGCTGAATGTGGTGTGGTGTTCGATATGATAGAACTGACTGAAGCGGCAGAGAAATATTCTAAAACAACGGTTCCCAGAAACCAAGTTTGAAACTGGCTTGTATGCAAGTATGAAGTGTAGCAAACAAATAATTTACATTTCTTCTGTTTCCACGCGCTCTAATAATGTCTTGTCAAATTTAACGCCTCAGTTCAAGATTCATTCAGCTATGCATGTATCATATCTACAAACAATAATTAAAATGATTGTTAGCAGATAGGATTCGAGATCAGGTTGTCTGTTTTAGTATCGTTATCTCACTACCGACTGCGCCACAAGCACATAGAGAACCGGCGATGTAATTTTCCTAGTCTTACCTAAACACGTTGAGAGCTTCACAGAAGGAATTCGGCATGCCAGATTTAATATGAATATGTAGGACAATATACAAATGATACCGTTGGGACGATGCTATTGTTCCATAGACACCAGTATTCATTGTCTCAATGGCCGACCGACTGACGCGGCTAAGAAATATCTGAAAACAGCCGTTCACAGAAACCAACTTTGATACAGTGGCTAAAACGCCTATCCTACGCGGTGTATCAAACAAATGCTTCTGTATTCTTCGTACTCTAATGATGTATTAAAAAATGTAAAGACATGGTAAACGATTCATTCAGCTGTCTTCAAAATATAGTTCAAAAGAATATTACAAGTTAGGATTCGAACTCAAGGTCTCCGACTTCAAACGGTGATCTCTCGCTACCGACTGCGCCACAAACACATAGTTAAAGGTGGGTGTAATTTTCCTAGTCATACATGTACCTTAATATGTTGACAGGTTCGCGAAACGATTAATGTGAATATGTACGGTAATATACAAAAGAGAACAGAATAGTAGAAAGCTGGGGTGGTTTAGTGATTGACCACAGGAGCTAGCGTTTCTCAGAGTGGGAGTGGCCGAAACATACATCGTAGGGAGCGTAAGCATGCACATGGATCAGTGGCACCGATTCAGTATATTCACGATAGGCATGGCAAAAGACGGCACTAAATAAGGCTGCGACGGGTAACTCGGGTCGGGTGGGTACTGAGTAGGACCCGGGTACCAACAGGACTACCCGGACCCGTGGTTAGTCATGTGATTATATTGTTTATGGCAAAAATTATTTAGAACTCTATGGTAACACTATAAGTGACAACTTTCTTGCTGACTATACACACATTCCTTCTGACTTTAAATGTCTGCACAATGATAGAACTTCAGTCAACTTCAGTGTATGCAACTTCAGTGTATGCATGGCTTGATCGGATTATACGTCTATCTAAATTTATTTTGGACAGGAGTAGGGTCAAACGTTTACCAATCAGACATTTTGTACCTCTCTCGAGACCTCTCTCTTGCAATTAAGACAGGAGTTAATTTTCTGGATTTTAAGGATTCATTTATACCCAGAGCCAAAAATGAAACTTTTTGAAAGGTTTACTGATGAATCATTCCCAAGTTATGCATTCTCAATAAAAAAAAGGGGGCGTGTCTGTGATAAATCAAGAGAGTGAGTAAATATAAAAATAATATGAAGATTCTAGATGTAGATCTATATGTGTCCGTATGAATGAATTTAAATAAAGAATGAACAATGCACACAGCTTCCGATACAAGGTACATATCATTCCAAATGTAGCTGGTCTATAATGCGAACCAAAATTAAATAACGATTTCCTCTTGACGCCCCATGGCACTGAACTTGGATACGTCTATAGAAAAAGGCACAGAATATTTTAATCAAAACCAGTCTGCTTGAACTTGTTTTCCTCTCTCCCAGCGCGATATTTGAGACGTTAAGAGACGGAACCAAGCTTACACAAAAGTCTTCTGGACGACTTTCAGCCGACTTGAAACATGTGACGTCAGAACTGGCGATGATGACGTCACACTCTCTGTACTTGAACTCTGTGACCTTGGTCCTGGGGCAACTTACAAAGACGCTTTATGCGGTCAAATTTCTGTTGTATTTGGCCAGAAAACGGGTCAACTTTAAGATGATGTTAACTGCTCAACGCGTCAGTGTATGGGGCCAGATTTGGAATTGAAGAAATGTCATAATTCCACTCCTAATTGATATCTATTAATAAGGTCAGGGATTGCTTTTTTAAAGGAGTTACAGAAAGAAAAAGACTTATATTACGTTGATAAATTATCTATAACGTCACGTGACCACCGCCATACTGGTCTGAAGCCAGACCCAGAGGTGAGGCGACAGTGACGGATGTACAAACATAGGATGAGGGTAGTCGGCACCGTTTTCGCTTCTCTTCCAATTTAGATGGTTGGCATGGGGAACAAAGTACATTGTCATTGCCTTTATTTCAAGTACAAGCAATGAGCAGATAATGTAATCTGAAGTAATGAACATTATTTTTATAACCTAGTTCATATAAGGTTGGACACCACCCATGCTTACAGAATCACCAGCGTCAAAATTACCGTACACATACAAAAAAACAACACTACTGTGTGAAAACATCACTCTGCGTGCATTACTTCAGAGCAATCATAATTTTCCTTTTACGGTAGATCTAGAGTGCATAGATCTACTTCTGATTTTCTTTCATTTTGTTGATGCAAAGTGTCGGCTTTTTTGTTTGTTTAAAACTCGGTAAGATGGAAATTAAAGATAAAACTGTAAAAAATAAGTCTACCAAACAACACATTTGTTGTGACCTGAATAAGGAGGAAATGGCGTTCATGGGGGAAGTATTTCTATGTCCTGTCACGTACAGCTACCTATTCCTGCCTGTGTTTTTACCGGACATTGTGAAAAAAGCAGACATGAACATTATGTCAGTGGGGATACTGTGGGTGGGGGTGGGGGTGGTGGCGTGGGAAGGTGGTTTGTTGGTGTTGTTGAACGCCGCACTCTACACGACTCTATACTCTAACATGACCGTGGTCTGTAAATATTCAAGTCTGGACCAGACAATCCAGTGATTGATATGATGAGCATCGATCAACGCAATATTAAGGTACAACTTCTTTCCATAAAAATTGTAAAAAATAAAAACTAGAAAAATCCCAAAATATCAAAAGGCACCACTTCAGTATGTGCCTGATAGATTTGCCAAGTTTCGATCAAATACACTGAATGGTTTTCGAATTCTGCCCTGGAAACGAACTCCATCCCCAATTGAGTCTATGTCCAACTTCATTCCATAAAAATTTAAAAAAATAAAAATTAGAAAAATCCAAAAATATTAAAAGGCACCACTTCAGTATGTGCCCGATAGATTTGCCAAGTTTCGATCAAATAAACTGAATGGTTTTCGAAAAAATACCACCCCCCCCCCCCCCCCGCATTATATGCCGGGGATAACAAAATTTCAGGATATATTTCCTGTGACACTTGACCAAATATTTACAACTGTAGAAAATATGTGATGTAGTGTATCAATATTATAACCTGTATGTAGCAGTCTGCAGCTAGTGACATGAAGAAAAAAAACACAATCTCGGCCAATCACAGATAAATCAAAGTGCCTTAATGCAACCCCCCTGGTGGGACTGTGCTCTAGACTAGAGGGTCTAAAACAGTAGAAATATGCAGCCCTGAGGGATCATAGAGCTACCGGTACTAGCTTTGATACTTCCAGGAGGCTACAAAATGATTTTAAGAAGCTGTTTTTCAAAGGAAAAAAAAAAGTTTATTTTTAGCAACAAAGAACTGTTAATAAATTCAAGAAAGGATCCCAGGTGTTTTTGGAAAATCCTTAAAAGAGCGAGAAGCAGTCGTACAATCACCATGACTACATCAGTTGAACAGTGGTGTCACCATTTATGTCAGTGACAATGTATTTGTACAATCACCATGACTACATCAGTTGAACAGTGGTGTCACCATGTATGTCAGTGACACTGTATTTGTACAATCACCATGACTACATCAGTTGAACAGTGGTGTCACCATGTATGTCAGTGACACTGTATTTGTACAATCACCATGACTACATCAGTTGAACAGTGGTGTCACCATTTATGTCAGTGACACTGTATTTGTACAATCACCATGACTACATCAGTTGAACAGTGGTGTCACCATTTATGTCAGTGACACTGTATATGTACAATCACCATGACTACATCAGTTGAACAGTGGTGTCACCATGTCTGTCAGTGACAATGTATTTGTACAATCACCATGACTACATCAGTTGAACAGTGCTGTCACCATGTCTGTCAGTGACAATGTATTTGTACAATCACTATGACTACATCAGTTGAACAGTGGTGTCACCATGTCTATCAGTGACAATGTATTTGTACAATCACCATGACTACATCAGTTGAACAGTGGTGTCACCATGTATGTCAGTGACACTGTATTTGATTATTCAACTATGACTGACATTAATTTGTCTCCATCCAACAGAACATTTTAACAATGTTTAATGACCATTTACCATATAAAAGCACTTATCCCCTCCAAGTTCAGCTAAGTACCAAATGTTCACATCTTGTGAGAAACAAGTCACTTGTCCCAGCAATGTCCCAGCAGTGTCCCAGCGATGTCCCAGCAATGTCCCAGCAGTGTCCCAGAAATGTCCTAGCGATGTCCCAGCAGTGTCCCAGCGGGTGTCCCAGCAGTGTCCCAGAAATGTCCCAGCAATGTCCCAGCAGTGTTCCAGCAATGTCCCAGCAGTGTCCCAGCAATGTCCCAGCAATGTCCCAGCAGTGTTCCAGCAATGTCCCAGCAGTGTCCCAGAAATGTCCCAGCAGTGTCCCAGCAGTGTTCCAGCAATGTCCCAGCAGTGTTCCAGCAATGTCCCAGTAGTGTTCCAGCAATGTCCCAGCAGAGTCCCAGAAATGCCCCAGCAATGTTCCAGCAATGTCCCAGTAGTGTTCCAGCAATGTCCCAGCAGTGTTCCAGCAGTGTCCCAGAAATGTCCCAGAAATGTCCCAGCAATGTCCCAGCAGTGTTCAAGCAATGTCCCAGCAGTGTTCCAGCAATGTCCCAGCAGTGTTCCAGCAATGTCCAAGCAATGTCCCAGAAATGTGACAGCGATGTTCCAGCAATGTCCCAGAAATGTGACAGCGATGTCCCAGCAGTGTCCCAGCAATGTCCTAGCAATATTCCAGCAATGAACTAATCATCTTTAAGACCAACTTGATGAGAGAATTTATATCTAATCTGTCTGTCCATATACAAGAGTAAGTTTTTGAGCTACCAAAACAATACCATGGAATTTGGAATTGGAACTTTGAATTTCTATATCAGGTACACACCACTATGAACAGAGTCAAAGTTGTTGCCATGGAAACGGGAAAAAATATAAATTGTAAACACCCCTAAGTAGCAAACGGCACTATTTGGCAACCTGGTCTCTGTGTGTGCACAGTTTCAAGACAGACTACCTATTAGTTTTAGAGATATGGTCCAGACGAACACACCAGTATGAACAAAGTCAAAGTTAAACTTGTTGCCATGGAAACTGGAATAATTTTTTAATTTCCTATTAATTGGCAAAACGCACCACTTCAGCCCTTGATTAATATACCAACCTCCTTTTCAGCTAAGTTTAACTTGTTTCAATGGGAAACAGGGAAAAATCAAATTTTGAAAAAGGCACCACTTCAGCCAATGTTTAACACATACGGTGAATAGGTTTGGATGAAAAGTCTTTCACAGTTTTCAAGTTGTGCTGTGGAAACGACACTGACCCCCACACATTTGAGACTAAGTATAAATTGTTTCCATAGAAATCAAGAAAAATAAAAATGTCAAATACCTGCAAACAGGAACAGACAGCACTTAACAGTCTGTATGACATATCTGGAACGTTTTGTTGAAAAATATTGGACAGTCTTTGAGTTGTGCTCCGGAAACAAATTCCATCATACCTTAAGAGACTAAGTCCAAACAGTTTCCATGGAAATCAAGAAAAATAAAAATGTCAAATATCTGCAAACAGGAACAGGCCGAACTTATCAGTCTGTATGACACGTTTTGTTGAAAAATATTGGACAGTTTTTGAGTTGTCCTCCGGAAACAAATTCCATCATGCCTTAAGAGACAAAGTCCAAACAGTTTCCATGGAAATCGAGAAAAAAAAAATGGCAGAAATCTGTAAACATTAAAAGGCACCACTTCAGGATCTGTTTGATATATCTGCCAAGTTTTGTACTAAAATATTGAATGGTTTTTGAGTTGTGCTCCGGAAAAGAAATGATAACAGACGGACGGACAGACAGACGAGGCGTCGACTATATTACCCCCCCCCCCCCCATTATATGCCGGGGAATAACAAGGCAACCTAACACGAGGAATCAAACCAAGGACTTTGTTGTGACCACGGAATGCCACTTTCCCCATGACATGTGTTAGACCATCGATTCCAACAGAATTACCCAAACAGATTACACAAGTAAATAATTTAAAATTCGAAAACTTTGTAACAAAGAGAGTGCCCTGGAGCCATTGGTTACCATGCAGGTAGATTAAGAGAAAGATGAAAGTTAAATGCAGTCTGCGACTTTAGCCGCTGGCCCCAAGCGCGAGTCTAGCAAAGTGCTGTTCAGTCTAGAAGGTTCAGCTAATAAAAGTCCACACGATAACACTAAAATGTTAAAAACATAATACTTGAGCCAAGTTAGTGCTACTAGACTCAAGTGTTTGATCTAATAAAAATCCATACAATTACACTAAAATGTACAATAATAATAACAAGCATGAAATTATCATATTCCCCGTCAATATGACATATGCAATGCATTAGCTCCTGTGAACTATGTTCACTGGACCTTTGTGTAAATGGCCTAATTGCAGCACTAAAAAAGTTATTACTGGTAGTGTTGTTTTGCCTTCTGCAGTTTATGATAGAATATGTAACTGTATTTGTAATGAGTTGTGTTATTACTTAAACAAATTTCTAAAATTCATAAATAGCAAAAGGCAACAATTCAGCATGTGTCTGATAGATGTGGAAAATTTCATCCGGAATGGAACCCTACCTAATTGTTTTCTAAGTCCAACTTGTTGCCATGGAAAGGTAACAAATATAAAGTTTGGAAAGCGCTAAATATCCAAAGGCACCAGTTCAGTATGTGCCTGGTAGACATGCAAAGTTTGGTAAGAAAGTATTGAATGGGTCCTGATTTATGCTCTGGAAACTAACTCTAACCTGTCAAACATAAGTCCAACTTGTTTCCATGGAAAAATAAAAAACAAAAATTAATAAAATTCATATATAGCAAAAGGCACCAGTTCAGCATGAGTCTGATAGACATGCAAAGTTTCAGAGAGAAATATTTAACGATTTTGGGACGCACACACGCACTTTGTTGGGGCGGGGCATAATAAAATAATAATTATAATAATAATAGGCTATTTATACAGCACATATTTCCAGACCACTCAGGGGCATGCTCAAAGCACCATTATTACCCCAGTCACTGGATCACTCAGAATCATTCTCAGCTCCCTGGGGAGTATACAACCCAAACCGCCTGTTACAAATATGATACTAACTAACAAACATGATACTAGTGTCAGGCACAGACTGAATACAGTAACATTTTCAGCAACCAAATATAGTTCAGGTGAAAGGACAACATTCAAAGGAAATCATTGTCATGGCAACAAGTATCCATGGAAACTGTTGCAACATTTCATACACAAAGATTAAAGTAGTGTTTCCATATTGTATGTATGTATGTATGTATGTATGTATGTATGTATGTATGTACAGACACACGAAGGCACACACGTAAACCACTCTTACAACACTGTCATTAAACATCAAACACCCTGTAATCGAAACCTACCCATGACCTGATGTATCTGGTCAGTACACAGTCTATTTGACCACTTGACCCATATGAAGAGTGTTTAACCAGAAAAAGCAAAGAACACACCCTTAAGACACTCTGTTGCCTAAATCTGCCTATGCTATGATGTATGGAGTTAGTAAAAAGTCTACTTTGACCATTTGACCATTTCGAGAAAAATATGTTTAACCTGAAGCTATGTAAACACTCCAGAAGATACCCTGAAATATACATCTACCCATGCTATGATGTAACTGGTCACTTTGCAGTCTATGTGACCACTAGACCCATCTCCAGAGAATGACTTTAACCAGAAAAAATACAAACCACTCTTAAGACACCCTATAATCTAAATCCACCCATGCTGTGATGTATCTGGTCACTTAACACTCGATTTGACCACTAGGCTCTTCTCAAGATATTGATTTTAAACAGAAAAAATACAAACCACCCTTAAGACACCCTGTAATCTAAATCCACCCATGCTGTGATGTATCTGGTCACTTAACACTCGATTTGACCACTAGGCTCTTCTCAAGATATTGATTTTAAACAGAAAAAATACAAACCACCCTTAAGACACTCCACAATCTCAATCTACACATGATAATTTTGACATATCTGGTAACGGCGGATCCAGCATTATTAAAAGGGAGGGAACCCCCCTCTGGATCTGCCAATGTCTGGTCTAAGACCACAGTCTGTTTGAACATTTGACCATTTCCAGAGACTAACTTTAAGCAGACAAAAGCACAAAACAGCCATAAGACATCCTTTAATGGTAATGTAGCCATGCTATGGTGTATCTGGTCACTACACCCAGTCAATTCGACCTCTAGACCCATCTCAGGGGAATGACTTTCGGTTCATATTAAGTGTCCATGGTTACACACAACCAAATGTTTTACAATAGACTTCTATAGTAGCTTTATATCTTTCTAAAAAATAACCAGGCATTCAACAACCATTACATGCACATGTATGCACAGTCTGGCCTAAAAGCTGCAATAAAAACACAAATTGTGTCAGGTTTGCCAGCTCCTTTTCCAAGTACAGGAAGCTGAGCACAAGAACCTCAGTTCCGCACCAAATATCACCTATTTAATCCTTAATACTTAATATCTGTGCTCACATTCAGCGCAAGTCATCTTGTTAAAATAGTCAGCACCAAATTTTGAAAAACATGCACTTTTAATAACTGGATTGATGTACATAAAAATCTTACACAATATCATCCAATCACAGATGTTAGAAAACTTTTTACTGTCTGATAGTTCCACCGATCTGATGCGTCAAAAGAGCTGTGAGAGTTAAATTATTAAGATTAACTTATTACAAAATCTAATTCTGTATTCATAAAGAACTTTCTATGAACATACACAGGCCTTCATTGTTAATTCTTGTTTCACAGGAGGGGCTCCAAGGTCAATTCCATGTTTGCCAGACGCTGCTTGAAACATATCAGCCCAAAAGTACATTTACAACTCCATATGATAGCTAATGCTGGGAAATTCAAAACAAATTAGGCGTTCATATTTTAAGTTTATTAATGGTGGGTTGGTTGCAGACCTGAGCTGATAGCAACTGAGGATAGCAGAGTCTGATACATAACATGGAATTTGGTTCTGACACCTGTGACATTAAGTCATAAAAGAGGCTGGATTCAGTGAGCTTGCTGGAAATGATACCCCTGCATTGTTTACATAGTCCAATATATAAATGACAGGTCCATATTTGGTATTTTAAGTACGGGAGGGCAAGAATCAATGTTGATGCTTTCATTCCTAAGAAAAATTCCTAGTGTCAGCATCTTGGACCTACTCTGGAAACATTGGGAGACATCGAAAGAATTTGAAAACATCTTTTAAAGCGGCACATAAAGTTTGGAATTTGGGCAAAATATTCCCCAATAAATAGCAAAGGATCTTTAAAGTGCCAAAAACTGTCAAGTAGACAAGTGAGCTCCACAAGAAAGTATGCAGTGCAGGCCTAGGGTGGCTGGTGTCCAGCAAGTACAAACACTTACAAGTGAGCTCCACAAGAAAGTATGCAGTGCAGGCCTAGGGTGGCTGGTGTCCAGCAAGTACAAACACTGACAAGTGAGCTCCACAAGAAAGTGTGCAGTGCAGGCCTAGGGTGGCTGGTGTCCAGCAAGTACAAACACTTACAAGTGAGCTGTACCGTCTGTTAAGGCCAAGGAAGGAAAACACCCTCAAGGAGGATAAGAGTTCCCTGAAACCAAAAACTGAAAGGTAATAACACTTTGATCTATTTATTGCCTTGACCAAGACTCTGAAATACTTGCAGGGAATAAAAGTGCTCAATGTTAAATGATTTTGGTGACTAAACTTCCCAAATTCAAGTATTTGTCTTTTAATGAGGCCATTTCATAAACTTTCAATTTTTGTTTTCAGTTGTTAGGTACAGCAAGGGATCAAATTCACATACATATCAGTGTTTTTGCAATACCATATAAAAAACCCCAATGTTTTTACAGGCTAATTAAGGGCTTAAGAGGGATAGAAATAGAAAAAGCATTTGATCCACCAGGGGAGATAATTCAGAAATGTCAAACACTATCACATGCTTAAAAGGTTCATTTAGAAGTTTCTAAAGAAGTCAATGGATTTTTTTAATCTGCAGGGCTGCTCGTGATGTTTATCACTTGTTGCATGTTGGGGAGATGGACAAGGGGGCATTCCATGCCAACACTGCCAATGTGAAACGGTAACCTTGTCATGGACATAGATAAATAACAGTAGTGGGGCCTTAACTGGACAGAGAGAGTTAAATGTACTGACTGTATCTACCTGTTGAAGTACCTACACTGTATAAGGAGGTAGCAGTTGGTACCTTGTCATGGACATAGATAACTAACAGCAGTGGGGCCTTAACTGGACAGAGGAGTTAAATGTACTGACTGTATCTACCTGTTGAAGTACCTACACTGTACAAGGAGGTAGCAGGTGGTACCTTGTCATGGACATAGATAACTAACAGCAGTGGGGCCTTAACTGGACAGAGAGAGTTAAATGTACTGACTGTATCTACCTGTTGAAGTACCTACGCTGTACAAGGAGGTAGCGGGTGAGAAGGGGACGTCCATCTTCCACTACCAATACTGGACTACAGATAGGCCTCTCAAAATGTCCTATTGAAGTGAGAGTTTCCGTGTCCTGTGCATGAGCGCCGATATATCTCCACCATCAGGCATGCAGAAAGCTGCCAACAGAGTTTGTGATGACATAAAATCTCAGAACACAAAGGACATGATTTGGTTGGTTGGTTGGTTGGTTTGTTGTTTAACGCCACACGCAGCATTATTCCAGCTATATGATGGCCACAGTCTGTAAATAACCTAGTCTGGACCAGACCATCCAGTGATTAATATCATGAGCATTGATCCACACAATTAGGATTGATGACATGCATCAACCATGTGCCAGGAGGGTGGAAATATGGAAATAACTAAATACAGGGGAGCAAATTTAAATAAGGTAAGCTTTTCACCTGATGCAGTGTACAACAATCCGCTGTGTTCAGGTGTTGGGAAAACCCCTTTTCAGCCAGCCACTCAAGTAACCTATGGCCACTGAGATCAAGGCTAGTGGCCACCAAACTTTGACTTTAAACACAAAACCAAAACTTTGTTCAAAGCACAGTTTAGTCATTTCTTGTGTAAACAACCCAGACTGCACATCCAATGTGCACATGTCAGAATGAATTGGAAATTAAAACAGTTAACTGCAGTGTTTCAGGGAATTAAGGAAAGACCAAACTGAGGAAGAATTGTTGACAACAGTTGCTGACAGTGCAGCCACACTGAAATTTATGAAGCAGGTGAAATGGATGTTTGCCCACAAACTCTTCTTGATACATGGAATCAAACGGTCCAGCAACAGAAAGTTTACTAAAAATTCTAAACTTGTTGTGGATATTATGCTGGCTAGAACCAAACAAGATAAACAAAATTTGGCAAATGGATTTTCTTTCGACTGCATCCAGATGTGCAGGTGAGTTTTCAGCTGCTAACTCAGGTCATGCAGGTGACCTGCCAAGGTGGAAGAAATCTCTCTCCAAGACAGGTGATGCTAGTGCAAAATGTTACATGGGGATCACACAAAATGCAGCAAGCAGTCATTTGTTTGCAGGGGGGAGAAGCAAAATTTGATATTGCACAGTAAATATTTAGATTTAGACTTTTGTCTCGGCCCTAAAATGATCGAAAAGATCCAAATCAACCTCCACAGTCAACAGTGTGAAGCAACAAACAAGGCAATGAGGTCATTACCTCGTGATACAACCTCGTGATACAACCTTGAGATACAACCTCATGATACAACCTTGAGATACAACCTCGTGATACAACCTTGAGATACAACCTCGTGATACAACCTTGAGATACAACCTCGTGATACAACCTTGAGATACAACCTCGTGATACAACCTTAAGATACAACCTCATGATACAACCTTGAGATACAACCTCGTGATACAACCTTGAGATACAACCTCGTGATACAACCTTGAGATACAACCTCGTGATACAACCCCGGAATACAACCTCGGGATACAACCTTGAGATACAACCTCATGATACAACCTTGAGATACAACCTCATGATACAACCTCATGGTACAACCTCGGGATACAACCTCATGATACAACCTTGAGATACAACCTCATGATACAACCTCATGGTACAACCTCGGGATACAACCTCATGATACAACCTTGAGATACAACCTCATGATACAACCTTGAGATACAACCTCGTGATACAACCTCATGATACAACTTCGGGATACAACCTTGAGATACAGCCTCATGATACAACCTCGTGATACAACCTCATGATACAACCTTGAGATACAACCTCGGGATACAACCTCATGATACAACCTCGGGATACAGCCTCGGGATACAACCTCGTGATACAACCCTGTGATACAACGCGTGGTACAACCTCGTGACACAACCCTTTGATACAACCTCGCGATACAACCTTTTGATACAACCCTGTGATACAACCTCGTGACACAACCACGTGACACAACCCTTTGATACAACCCTGTGAAACAACCTCGTGACACAACCTTTGCTCGTAACTTCCATGGTAGAGCTCACAGTGCTGTTCATTGTGTCAACTGCAAGAGTCCAAGAGTCCGGCAAAGTCAATATGGAAACTTCAACTAGGGCTTGGGTGTGCTGTCACTGCAAAAGTTAAAATAGATGATGAGATTAGCAAAAGCAATAACAAAGTACTTAAAGCTCAGACATACAAGAAATCCCAGTAGGTAACGACTGCCATGCAAAGAAAAAGCTGGAATTTACTCCATCATTGTAAAAAGTTTTATTATTCACAAGACTCAGGCAACGAAAAGCTCTGGCCACAAAAGGCTCAGGCCATGAAAGGCTCAGGCACAACTGATTCTGATTTAGTGTTATAGAACCTTTAACCAGAAACAGCACAAACGACCTTAACTCTCTCAACACAAGCCAACCAGAGTTATTTCCCTTGGTACATCAAGTTCCCACAGGCATTGAACCCTGCACATCAAGAGACTTGTTAAAGAAAAGTATTCCTGTTTCTGATATATTTATGTTTGTGGCAATACCAACAAGCTACCTATCACTGCAAAGCCAAGATTGTGTAGTATTTGAAAAGTAATGAATAAATGTTTCACTATTTTACCATTCTTTAATTAAAGGTATTCGCAGGTGTACAATCAGTAAAAAACAGACAACATAACGGAATAGGGAGCTATAAATAGATTACCGTATTTTCTTGAGTATAGTACGCACCCATGTATAATGCGCACCCCCCTCTAGCGGGTTCAATATTTGGGAAAAAAAAGAAATTTGAATATTATGCGCAGAAATTTTTTTTACACCGTACCCTTTCAGCGAAGTCCGGCAAACAAACGGGTGCTGAGAAACTTCGTCAGTACAAATTCGAAATTTGAGATTAAAAATCACCAGACATGTTTATTTACCGTTTAAATAGTATTGATTGTTCTGCTAGGCATTGTTTTATATCTAGGGATTAAGATTACCTTGTGTATTTTCTCGTAAACTAAGCCGGAAACAGCAATCAGCTGTACACACGTTTTCTTGTAATCGACCGGTGATTCGGTCAAGACACACCCAATGATATAACTTTATAGGATTTTTAATGCAAGGATCGGCAACAATTGTATCTGAAACTATTTTATTTATCAGGAATAATATATTCCATTATTTTCTTAATTATATGCAGCCTTTACTAAACATATTTAAAATGATAATAAGCAAAACAGCTGATCGCTATTCCCGGGTATTTTTTTTACATGGAACATGTCTGACCAGTCACCGTCAAGGCTCACGAGCACGGGATCACGTGAGCGCGAGAATTTCATGTTGACATAGAATCGTCAAACAAAAACAAATATGACTTTTAATGAGTCAAAGTATGTCATTTATGATATACGTATCCATTCTCTGTCAACTAAAGTTCGTTTCAAGGCGTCAATAGTGGTATTCTGACCGTGGTTGCTGTTAATAACGGTGAGTTGTGCGATCTTCCGATCGCTTCACACACGATTTCGCCGAAATTAATAAAAAACAATATTATAAGAAATTTTGAATAAAATTAATGAAGTTAGTTACAAACATAAGTCCAGAAATACAAAGAACACTTTTTATAGACAGACAGTGTAATTACATAATTATTTTGCGTACTTCAGTATGGATTTGTTGACATGGTTTTTCCGGTGTTTCGTGCTCACGGTAATGTCTTTCCATGGGGGAAAAAACCATCCAAACTCATAATTCGTGTATAATGCGCACCCCCTTCTACACAGCTGTGTTTTTTCGAAAAAAAGTGCGCACTATACTCAAGAAAATACGGTAACCATAACAGAAATTGTGACAACAGGGAATAAATAGTGTCTTCTGATGTTCAGGCAGCAGGAGGAAAGTCATCTTCCTGAGGCAAGGGAGTTAACTGATTATAAAAGTCCAGTTTCCACCCTTGCAGAACTAGGCTGGAATTCTGGAGTTACATTGGCTGGACTAAGGAGTCTTTGCATAGTCCAATCCAAATCGTGTAACAAACTAGACACCCGGGTGTAAACAACATGGATTCCATCGTGAAGCTTTCGTTTGAATGCAGGATTTCTAAAGCATGTGTTCCGTCAACTGGGAGTCGACAGATATTTTCCAAATCTTTTCATGTTTTAAATCATGGTGCTCAAATGATCTGATGCGCTTCATGAGGTTTGACCCATTTTATTACAAAATAGATCTTGATTATTGATCAGATCATCTTGACTTTGCGCTGCCATATTGTTTGAAACAAATACAAGTGATATGAGAGGGAGATTGATGGACATAGAAGGGCCATAACACTTAATAGCTACTGGTGGTGCTATGATCGAGCCAGGAAATTCGGCAAGGGTGGAAAATGGACTGATATAGTCAGTTTATTCCCTTGCCTCGGGAAGATGATGAAAGGAAGGCATTGCACAGGTGAGAACTGATATAGAGGTGTGGAAATGCTTCACCTGAAAGAATGAATTGTGTTGTATTTTTCAATGGAACAACAGAACAGGGGTGTCATGGGTGCTGCTGCTGTTGCCTACTAGAGGTATACTTGTTAGGCCAGGTAAACTCGTTAGCCAAGGTAAGTAAATATGAGAAATAACACAAAAGGTTAAATTAAAATATTATTGTATATCATACAAAGACAATAGCATTTAAGTATTTTTCCATCACTAGATGGCATAGGTTAATGTATGAGCTTGATTGGCAGGTGCGATGAAAGTGGATTATCTCCCTTGGATGTGTCAGTAAGGCCTCAGACCACAATTAATTTCCTTCTTTGCTATCTACACTGACATGACAGCCCACCAACCTGCCACTTGTCATTTGTCGAAACACACAGAGGGCCTTCTACTTGGGGTCAAGTCATGGGATGCTGCTCCAGGTATGCTCTGTTGTGTGTCATGGCGGTGTAACAAACAGCTGGTGGCAGCGGTCCATGTTCCTCGGCTGCAACAAAATCACTCATTTCAATATGGATGACAATGATAAACACTTGATGAATGAAATTCTCAAGATGAAGCTGAGTGTCGAAGTTGTCGAACAAATGAAACTGCACACAGACACACAGACACACGGCCACACAGACACACAGAAATGTGAAGTCGTGAACCAATCAATGAGTATTTATTTGCCAAAGAATGTGAACTTTTCCAGAAATATGATTGGAAGGGCTTCGTCGACTATTCATAGGCTCAAGAATGGCCCCGGGACATCAGTAATCGACCAGTGCCAAAATTCTGGAGTCAACTATCAAGTCGAGCAGTGCAGTCACTTGAACAAATGGACAAGGAAGCTGCCTATCACAAGGAATACCAGAATAGTCCCAGTGTTGTGAACAGAAAACTTGTGCAGCATGGGAGCAATGCTACAATCAGCTGTCACTGTGATGAAAATCAGTTAATGAATAAAATCTTAATCCTTTACTTTGCTTGTTGTTGTCTCCTTTCACAGCTTCAAAGCCAAAAGGCAATCTGGATATGGCGCATGGCCTTTGCATGTACCCCTGTTTACACAGGCTACTCTGTCTGCATTAACACTATGTGGCTCTGCAGACAGATGTTAGACATAGGTGTATTTAGAATTATGATGCATGGCCTTTGCATGTACCCCTGTTTGCACTGGCTACTCTGTCTGCATTAACACTATGTGGCTCTGCAGACAGATGTTAGACATAGGTGTATTTAGAATTATGATGCATGGCCTTTGCATGTACCCCTGTTTGCACTGGCTACTCTGTCTGCATTAACACTATGTGGCTCTGCAGACAGATGTTTGACATAGGTGTATTTAGAATTATGGTGCATGGCCTTTGCATGTACCCCTGTTTACACAGGCTACTCTGTCTGCATTAACACTATGTGGCTCTGCAGACAGATGTTTGAAATAGGTGTATTTAGAATTATGGCCCAAATGGCTGATAACCAAATCATCTATGTCAAAATCTTCTCTATGCACTATATGGCTGAGTCTGTGAGCATTTACGGCGCACCGCTTGTTGGATGTGGGGCAATGGTACCTCAAAACCCATAGCCACTGACTGGGCTTACATGCCCTGGACCAGATTTGACACTGGCCGTATTGACACCTGCCCTTTTGGTCACTTTTGGCTGAATGACAAGCAAATACATCTCTGTATTTCTTGAAAAAGGTTTCAATGTTGGCCATATTAATATCATGCAAGCTCAAACGAGGCACAACAGGTGTAGTGATACATGATTCTACTATATTGGAACTCATATGACTTATCATGATGCTTGCACTCACTCATTTCAACAACATGCATAAAACCACACGTTCAAAAAAGTAAATGTACACAGATTTCAACACTTACTGTTAGTATATATGCCAAGTTTCAAGTCCATTTCTTACAAAATAATAGAGATATAGCGAAACAAACACGAGCACTAGCCTCACCAAATCAGGCCTCAGACCACAATTAATTTCCTTCTTTGCTATCTACAGTGACATGATAGCCCTCCATAATTAATATCAGTGGTAGGCCGTTCTCCTGTTGCATGCTGACAAACCTGCCACTTGTCACTGAAAACGCAAAGTTTCGGTCGACATTCACCAGCTACCTTTCACAGTAACCACTGTCAACAGTGCTCACTGGAAGTTTCAAGCCAAAACACACAGAGCGGCCTTCAACTTGGAGTCAAGTCATGGGAAGCTGGAGTCAATACCTTCACAGATTGTGGCTAACAAGAAATTAGCAACAAGCTACAATGTCTAATCTTTCATTTGAGCTATCACAAGTCACTCTAAATAAATGGGCACAGGCAGAACAACCCATTTGAACAGGGCACTATATTCTCCTATTTTCCTTCCGGTTCATGGTAAAACTTAGGAGGGATAACTGTGGTCGGAGGCCATATTCTTCACCTGAAAATATAACAAAGGATTTTTACAGTTTGTCTTGTTGAATAGTTGAAACATGATTGCTTTTGAGTTATATGAATGTTATATTTGAACCTTGAATAATAAAATTTCATATTTTGCAGCAGCAACACCCCAAAAATATAATCTCGTTAACCTTGGTTAGCGAGACGAGTGAAAAAGAGAGAGAAAAAATAGAAAAGGCTGAAATATATCAGTTGACTATCCAATATCTTACACAGATAATGCGAATTTATATGTTTTCAAACACAGGATGGCACAGGTGACTGTGGGAAGTGGGTCGACAGGTGATGAATGTGTGGATTATCTCCCTTTGATTATTCTTCCCCTGACATGAACATTTATATAAAAAATAACTTTGATGACTTGTTTGGTTCTACGATTTTGTATTTGAGATCAGGTTGAGTAGAGCCATATGAATAAAAACATGCCACCCCTGATAGAAAGGGAGACTGTTTGGATTGTTTGTTAGTTTGTTTAATGCACACTCAGCAATATTCAAGCTATATCACAGTGATCGGTAAAAAGATTGAGTCTGACCCAGACAATCCAGTGACTGAAATCAAGACCATCGATCCACGCAATTGGAATACGATGACATGCATCAACCAACACACATCCATATATATATTGTTTGTTTGTTGTTTAACGCTGCATTCAGCAATATTCCAGCTATATGACGTCAGTCTGTAAATAATCAAGCCTGGACCAGACAATCCAGTGACTGACATCATGAGCACTGATCCACTCAATTGGGATCAATGACATGCATCAACCAAGTCAGCGAGCCTGACCACCTGATCCCGTTACCATGTCAAGTTGAGATCAAACAAGGTTTAGACTCCCTGTGGGATGTGATTCAGACCAAGACCATTCATCCTTGGTGGGAGCCCACCCAAGTTTCCCACTGGGATCCAAACCAAGTTTCCCACTGGGAATCCCACAGAAATTTCCTCTAGGGTTACACCAAGCATAGTGGCCTTCTTACGGCAAGCATGGGTTGACTGCATGGCTAAACCACCCCGGATCTACATGGGTCATATCTATATGTAAACAATGGTATATAATATAGCAAATTTTGATGGACAGAACATGTACGTATCACATTCAAAACTGAGCCAAATACTAACTAAATGTAATACTTGGATGCTACACTATTCTACACTACGGGACCAGACTGGAAGGAGGTTAATCACAGACATCAGCGCCAAGATGTGTGTGGTAGTTGAAGAAGCAACACTTCACACACAGACGGACATTGCACTTCCAGCAACTGATTGATGATTTGGCCCACTTAAATGGATTGTCAGCCAACCTTGTGTATCTTTTCAGAAACCACCCACCGGGGGTCATTGCCACCTGCAGGCCCAAGCTAGTGACCGCTACCATCCAAGCATTCCTGTTCCAACGATGTCATTCATCTTGATAGACCTGGCCGCTACCCTCCATGATGTTAATCACTGGATTGTCTGGTCCAGACTCAATTATTTACAGGCGTTAAACAACAAACAAACAAACAATGAGATATGCATTAAATATGGCAATTTGCCTCAATTTGACCTCAACACGTATATGCATGCGATGATTGATCATTAAAAGTTTTACAGGTGTTCGGGCAACTAGGCCAATGTTCACCTTGCCCATGTTGCCCATGATAAAGGTTTGCTAAGTACCTAGATATTTCATAAATTAGTAAACCTGCCACACACTTTAATATAAGCGAGAATGACATTCTGAACATCATGGCGAACAATATTCCTAGAACATAAAGGTCCAGCCAATAAGAAGTCAATATTGAGAACTGTTAGAGACTCCACCATTGCCTTACGCTGATTGACATACTATTGTCAATGCAATAAATATTGAGCTACATTATCAAGCTGATGACACAATGTACAATGTGGAGAAATGTCTTTATCAATAACATTTAGATAAGCTCCAAGACCACAATGTCCAAGACGAAGTCTGGTTAAGAGAACCTCCTCTCTCCGATTATTTCTAGATATGTGTAATTTAGTCATAAAAGGATCGAAGCCGAAGAGACGACGTCCTTTGAAGGATGATGCCCATCTCTGCTGCCATTTTGATTTAGCATGGGTCATACTGACGGTGCCTAACTCTGCAGGAGAAGGTAAAATTGTTTCATCCCGTTCTCAGTCATCAAATTCTAATGCAGCTTTTGCCAATTTATCAGCTTCCTCATTTCCAAGTCATCCAACATGAGCACATCTTCAGGCAAATCCATCATCATGGGATTTTGGTCACTCACAAATTCCTCGCGGTCATGCCCACAATCATAGTCCTTGTTACATATAGAAAAATCAGGAGGAAAATATTCCGTGAAGCCTTCGAAACCATCACCATCATCATCATCATCATCATCAGAGTTGCCTAACAGTTTGCGAAATTCCCGTTCGCCCTCAGGATTTAGTTCAAGCATATCAAAACCACCAACATCTTCAATAAAATCATTGTCTGACATCTCATCGCTAATCATGACTCGCAGCCATTGCAAACGCAAAGTTTACTTTCAGAAAAATCAGCAATCTAAAGAAACTTTCTAGATAAACATCCCGTAATACATCAAACCTTGTTTCTGGTAGTCAGATTGTAGCGCATTCATTCATCAGTGAGGACATGATCCATGTGCTGGGCTGAGTTCTTTATTGCACAGCTTGATCTCGTGGTTACAACGGTCCTGTCAACATTATCACATCCATTATGAAATACTCTATACCAACTGTAACAGACATACATGTATAGTTGGATGCATATTATTCTGAAAAATAACTTACCGTATTCGATGTAATTAGCGCTAACGACAATATTTGCTAATATATTGTCTAGTGAACAATCCCAATCAGCAACCCTTCCGATTGATCAGTGTTTACAAGACTTATTTATTCGTGTATAATACGCACTCGTGTGTTCTATCACCCTTAATTATGGGTAATTCAATTCTTGAAAAATATATCTGTCGTATGTAAACATTTCAGGCTGTTAGCATAAACCACGTAATTTACGATCTTTCAACTCAAAATAATATTCTAATAAGCGCCCCCTGAAGAGCGTCCTGGGCGCTTTTTACATCGAATACAGTAATAGCAAAATAGCATTACAACATACAAAACATTAACAAAAGGCAAATGGCAAAAGGCTGACACTGACTGACTGACTGACAGACAGACAGACAGACTGACTGACTGACTGACTGACTGACTGACTGACTGACTGACTGACTGACTGAGACTGACTGACACTGACTGACTGACTGACTGACACTGACTGACACTGACTGACTGAGACTGACTGACTGACTGACTGAGACTGAAAGACAGACAGACAGACACTGACTGACTGACTGACTGACTGACACTGACTGACTGACAGACAGACAGACAGACAGACACTGTTTGACTGACTGACTGACTGACACTGACTGACTGACTGACACTGACTGACTGACAGACTGACAGACAGACACTGACTGACTGACACTGACTGACAGACTGACACTGACTGACACTGACTGACTGACAGACAGACACTGACTGACTGACTGACTAACTGACACTGACTGACAGACTGACAGACTGACAGACAGACAGACACTGACTGACTGACTGATAAGCTCTGACACTCTAGTCGCTATTGCCATGGCAACCAAACTATGGAGTCTTCTTTGACGCCTGCAGAAGAGCCGCTTTATAAAAGGCTTGCTCATAGGGTGGCACCATATAAGCACGATCCTTATGAGGCTTATTATTGCTCAAATTTAATATGAACCTGCTCAGCCCCACGTTGGGTGCCAATGTAGCGGCCATAAAATTTCTGAGTCCCGTGATGGGATTCGAACCACGGACCTTCTGATCAGAGGTCGGACGCCTTGTCCACATGACCAAAGAGGTTAATCCTGTCAGAAAGCTGACAAGGTAAGGATATCATCTGGGGGATTACTCCTAGTCCTGCTACACATACTTGCCGTAAAAGGCAACTATGCTTGTCGTAAAAGGCGACTAACTTGATCAGGTGGTCGGGCTCGCTGACTTGGTTGATGCTTGTCATCGATGCCAACTGCGTGGATCGATGCTCGTGATATCAATCACTGGATTGTCTGGTTCAGACTAGATTATTTACAGACCGCCGACTTATAGCTGGGATATTACTGAGTGCGGTGTTAAACAACAAAACAACCAACCAAGCAACCATTTAAGCACACATGACCTCAGCCAGATTCCACTTAATATTCTCCAGTTGAAACTACTTCATGAGGCCATTTTGGACTTAATGGATGCTGATGGAGAGCCCATCATGTTGGAGGACTGATGTTAAAACTGATGAGTATCCCTCAATCGTATCATGTATGAAATTATTCTTCTGGCAGAGATGTAGCAAAAAAATCTGCTACCATGGGAATAGTTGCTGCCATATGTTCCCAACCACTTCCTCTAAGCCATTGTCCGAACTTGAGCCATCGGATGGCGGAGGAGGAAAGTCTCCCAAACCGTGCCACTTGGAGAAAACGGAAGCCTGCACTTTCGCCATGCTAGTTTCCAAGTGTGTATGTGTAGCCTGTGGAGGCTTCCGTGTCTGATTGAGGCTGACGAAGTAGATTGCCAGGTAGTGGGAGCTGGAGTGGTGCTGTCCTGAGAAGTTGAAACGTCCAGGAACCAAGTCTGGGAACCAAGAGCTATGGAAACCGATCCGTGTGCTCCACATGTCTCTGGACTCGGTCCACTAGAGGCCTAGGGGGAAAACCGTAAGCAAGCAACCCTCCCAACTCACTGACAGCGCATCCATGTGGAGAGTTATGGATGCAGATATGGTACTGGGGGCCATTTCACAAAGGGACAGTCGTAAGTCTATGTTAAAGTATAGGAGTTACGGTAGTCGTAGCGCTACGATCACTTTGTGAACGGGCCCCTGGACTGACATAGATGGGGAGCTGGTGGTTGAGACACATGGCAAACAAGTCAAGATGGGCAGTGTCCAAACTTGTCATTATCCACATGAAAACTTGGGGATGTGGAGACCACTGCGTCGACACAATCTTGTTCTTCAGGGGTAAACAGTCCACCAAAAGGTTTAATGTCTGGGGAATGGGGCAGGCTTCCAATATGAAGCTGGTTCTGGCTGTTCCCAACTCAGACATCTGAATTTGACAATCTGTGATCCAACAAATAAAAATAATGGTCAGGGTCAAGACAATAATTTCAAAAACCATCCCCAGGACAACAGACCAAAGGGAGCTTACTCTTCCACCAATGTTGCAAATTACCTCCCCCTTGTCTACAGATGAGATTGTGTTGTTTGTCACAGTCGCAGATATTCCAGCTACACAACTTTATGAGTTATTGGAGCAAACCCCTCAGCTCAAACCTGGCAAACCTGTGAAGACTTTGAGGCAGCATACTTCGTACTCACAGACATATCAACCAGTTGTCTGGAACAACGCCACTCATTAACCTGGTCAAAACTGGTGGATGTCAGGAGACATGCTGGTACTGGACGCTTGGGTGAATCTGTCATCTGAGTGGATTGTCACCTGAGTGGATTTGTCATCTGTGTGGATTGTCATCTGTGTGAATTGCCATCTGAGTGGATTGTCATTTGTGTGGATTTGTCATCTGTGTGAATCGTCATCTGAGTGGATTGTCATGTCCAGACAATGCTTTTAACCTGAAGCTACATCCAACACCCTGTTAGACACCCTGTAATCTAAATCTAACCATGTTATGATGTATCTGGTCAGTATGCATAGTCTATTAGACCCCTTGACCCATCTCAAGAGGAGGACTTCTAACCAGAAACAATACAAAACACCCTGAAGACACACTGTCATCTAAATCTACCCATGCTATGATGTATCTGGTCAGTATACATAGTCTATTGGTCCACTTGACCCATTAGTCCAATAGTCTGTAAATAATCACATCTGGACCACACAATCCAGTGATTGATATTACGAGTAACGACCCATGCTGTGTGGTACGACAGGCTACACTAAGCATTAGTCCAATAGTCTGTAAATAATCACATCTGGACCACACAATTCAGTGATTGATATTACGAGTAACGACCCATGCTGTGTGGTACAACAGGCTACACTAAGCATTAGTCCAATAGTCTGTAAATAATCAAATCTGGACCACACAATCCAGTGATTGATATTACGAGTAACGACCCATGCTGTGTGGTACAACAGGCTACACTAAGCATTAGTCCAATAGTCTGTAAATAATCACATCTGGACCACACAATCCAGTGATTGATATTACGAGTAACGACCCATGCTGTGTGGTACGACAGGCTACACTAAGCATTAGTCCAATAGTCTGTAAATAATCAAATCTGGACCACACAATCCAGTGATTGATATTGAGTAACAACCCACGCTGTGTGGTAGGACAGGCTATCAACCTGGCCACTGAGTTGATCTCCCCTTGTTGATGGGATCAGTTGTAACCCGAATCCCCCCAGGGCGTCAGGATATAATACCATATGTCCAGACTGCACAAACTTTCAACATGCTTGATGACTAGATTAAGACACAAACATAACACAATCTATATTTAGTGACTCACAAGACTCACAAATAATAAACAAATTTGTCTATAAAGAAAAATAAATATTTACTACATTTGATGGTGTGTGTTCTTGTAGACATATACTGAAGGTTATCTTGTTATAGCTATTTCAGGTTTGTATGTGTGTTGTCGTCACACTATTCCAATATTCCAACTATAATTACGAAAATATTTGAGTCTGGACCAGAAAATCCAGTGATACCATGAGCATTGATACTCTTAAAGGAGATTCACGGACATGCAATCACTGACCCTGACCAGACGGGCCACCGGTAGTTATAACACTGATATACATCAAAATGTAACTATTCATATAGTTTACACAAACAATATCAAAAGACAAACACATTTGTAATTTGGACAGTTTCAAGATTGTTTCAAATGAATGGTGTCACACAGCTTATCAATGGGGCATGATCAAGAGTTTATAGAACTGAAGACTGATATTGACACTGTCAGTCACTGTGGACCATGCCGGATATTTTAACATGCCGCGTGCTGGCATGGCCAGGGGGCAGAGTGTGTTAAGCTGAAGTGTTGTTTGATATATCACGGTGATCTGTAAATAATCGAGTCTGCACAAGACAATCCAGTGATAGACAACATGAGCATCGATTTACGCAAATGTGATACAATGACATGCATCAACCAAGTCAGCGAGCCTGACCACCCGATCCGTTAGTAGCCTCTTACGGCATGCATGGGTTGATAATGACATATTCTCTACCCGGATCTTCATGTGTCAAAACTGAAGTGACACTGGTGCATGACATTCACATGTCAAACAGACATGACATTCATCTGCCCATACCCAGGCCCATCATGGCCGCTAAGAATGCTGATATTATCTGGGGTAAATTTTACTAAGGCCAAAAAAATAAGTCTTTGTTCTCAGGCGCTGCCTGCATCATCATGAAGCCTGCCGCAAGTTTCATTTTTATTTCCATTTTCAAAATTAAAAATGAAGAATCCACATGCTTAAAAACAATGCGATCCAATATAGCACGCAGTTACTTCCCTTTACATGCACACTGCTTTCCTGCACATCTCGTGTTATGGTCATGGCTGCAACAGGAGTTTGTATGTTTCTATATGTAGGGAAGCTGATGGTACACTACTGTGTAAAATCCGGGGTGGAATAGGTCTTCAGGAACCCATGCTTGCCGTAGAAGGCGACTAACAGGATCTGGTGGTCAGGCTTGCTGACTTGGTTGATGCATGTCATCGATCCCGATTGCGTGGATCGATGCTCATGATGTCAATCACTGGATTGTCTCGTCCAGACTTGATTATTTACAGACCGCCATTATATAACTGGAATATTGCAGTTCGGCATTAAACAAACAAACAAACAAACAACTGTGTACTTGGTGACATACATAAAAAAACTCCCCAAAACACCACCCTCCCGCACTATATTTTCAAAGGTCAATGCCTGAGAACCAATTCTTTTATTTTTTAAGCCTAACATATTGTCACAAAACTGTTTTCTGGGCTAGACAAACTCTTGCTTCTTCTATATGACTCAGTCATCCTGTCAGGAACTACGGGACATGCTGTCCACTACAATAAAAGTATAGGGGCCCCTTCCAAGATTTAATTCTTCACTTGGGAACAGAACTGGAAACTGTAGACAGCTATATACATGTATTTATCGTGCTACTTCTTGCTTGTTGTATTTTATACAGACACACATCAGTGTTGTGAGGGTGACACGTGACACACTTTAGGGTGCGCATGATGCACAATTGAAGTCACATAAAAATATTTTAAACAGAATTAGTAGTTGTATGGTGGGATGGGATGGGGGGTGGGGGTGGGGGTGGGGGGTGGGGTGGGGGTGGTGAGGGGTGGGAGGGTATGGCTGGGTTGGGGAGGGATATGGTTATATGGTAGAAAGGGTATGGTTACATGGTGGGGAGGGGTGGGAGGGTATGGTTATATGGTAGAAAGAGTATGGTTACATGGTGGGGAGGGGTGGGAGGGTATGGTTATATGGTAGAAAGGGTATGGTTACATGGTGGGGAGGGGTGGGAGGGTATGGTTATATGGTAGAAAGAGTATGGTTACATGGTGGGGAGGGGTGGGAGGGTATGGTTATATGGTAGAAAGGGTATGGTTACATGGTGGGGAGGGGTGGGGAGGGATATGGTTATATGGTAGAAAGGGTATGGTTACATGGTGGTGAGGGGTGGGGAGGGATATGGTTATATGGTAGAAAGGGTATGGTTACATGGTGGGGAGGGGTGGGAGGGTATGGTTATATGGTAGAAAGGGTATGGTTACATGGTGGTGAGGGGTGGGGAGAGATATGGTTATATGGTAGAAAGGGTATGGTTACATGGTGGTGAGGGGTGGGGAGAGATATGGTTATATGGTAGAAAGGGTATGGTTACATGGTGGTGAGGGGTGGGGAGAGATATGGTTATATGGTAGAAAGGGTATGGTTACATGGTGGGGAGGGGTGGGGAGAGATATGGTTATATGGTAGAAAGGGTATGGTTACATGGTGGGGAGGGGTGGGGAGAGATATGGTTATATGGTAGAAAGGGTATGGTTACATGGTGGTGAGGGGTGGGGAGAGATATGGTTATATGGTAGAAAGGGTATGGTTACATGGTGGGGAGGGGTGGGGAGAGATATGGTTATATGGTAGAAAGGGTATGGTTACATGGTGGGGAGGGGTGGGAGGGTATGGCTAGATGGTGGGTTGGGGTGGGGGGTATGGCTTAATGGTGGGTGGTGCGAGAGGGTCTATTTGACCACTTGACCCATGCCCAGATAATGACTTCAAGGAGAAACAGCACAGAACACCCCTAAGACACCCTGTAATCTAAATCTACCCATGCTATGATATATCTGCTTTAGGGACGGTCGGGTAGCCAAGTGGTCAACTGTTGGCTCCTCACGCCGAAGACCAGGGTTCGAATCCCGACATGGGTACAATGTGTGAAGCCCACCTTTGGTGTCCCCTGCCGTGATATTGCTGGAAATTTGATAAAAGCGGCGTAAAACCATACTTACTCACTCAATATGCTCTAAGAACAGTCTATTTAAACACTTTACCCATGTCCAGAGAATGACTTTATCCAGAAAGTGAACAAATCCATCCTAAAGACACCTTGTAATCTACACCTACCCTTGCTATGATGTGTCTGGTTACTATACACTTCCTTCTTGAACACTTGACAATTTGTAGAGAATGACCTAAACAAGAAACAACACAAAACGCCCTTAAGACACCCTTAAGACACCCTTAAGACACCCTGGTCACTGGACACAGTTGATGTGACCATTTGACTCATCTCCAGAGAATGACATCAGCCAGAAAACTCACAAAACACCCTGAAGCTATGCAAAGCAGTATAAGTATGCATAGCCTATTTGACCACTTGACCCATTTTCAGAGAAAGCCTTCAACCTGAAGCTACACAAACCATCCTTAAATTTAAATCTCATTTCCAGACCATCCCTATTAAACATAAACCTAAGTTTGCCCTGGTAGCACAGTGCTTCATGTGGTCATTAGGAAATATAGATCTCCAGCAACTCATGCTTGTCCTTAGAAGTGACAGAATCAGATGGTCAGTCTTGATGACCTGCCTGATTGCATGTCATCATGTCTCACTTGTTTTGCTTGTTTGTTGTTTTACGCCGCACTCAGCAATATTCCAGCTATATGACAGTGGCCTATGAAATAATCGAGTCTGGACCAGGCAATCCAGTGATTGACATCATGAGCATCGATCCACGCAATTGGCATCAATGACATGCATCAACCAAGTCAGAAAGCCTGACCACCCAATTCTGTTATCTCATTTTACGGCAAGCATAGTCGCCTTTTACGGCAAGCATAGTTGCCTTTTACGGCAAGCATAGTTGCCTTTAAAGGCAAGCTTGGGTTGCTGGAGACTTATTCTACCCCAGATCTTCACGGGTATGTATCACTTGTAATGATCAATGCTCATAATGTCAATGACTGTATTGTCTGGTCCAGGCTTGACTATTAAAAAACCTGTCATAGGTGAGGTGAGGTGAGGTGAGGTGAGTTTAGGCCTCAAAGTTTAATATTTTACCAAGTAGCCACATGACTACAAGTACTTTTTCCCAGGTAGCCAGTGGTTAAATCAAGAAGTCAAGCCAATATTGTAGGTAGCCAAAAGCATTTGAAATTATTTTTATCAAATAACTATAATAATATGTACAAGTTACAGCACTGGTCTTGAAATTGTATCTTAATGGAAACTCTACTTGAATTTTGTTACTTGTGACTTGAACAATGATGCAATTTATGTTACTAGATGTGTAGCAATAGAACTCAGTTGCCACAAGATATTTTTCAAGGTAGTCATTTGGCTACCTCTGCATTTTACACAGTAGACAAACTGAAATTTAGGTCGCATTGGCTACCATCGCAACTTTGAGGCCTGGTGAGGTGTGTGTTTTTACCAGTCCAGACTCATGCCAGTTTTATGGTGTTAACTCACTGTGGCCTCAGACCACAATTACACTGATGAGTTTCCCAGGCAGCTGTGTACAGCCAATCAAGTGCAGCGAGCCGCCAGGTGTGACCACTCCTAGCTGACACTCTCCCAATACGCCCAAAAGCATCAGACTGTGTAGACAGCTCTACTGCTAAAGAAATGCGTAGATCTTGTGAGCTTCTAATGAAACAATCACAATGAAAGTCAGTCACAAGAGAATCAAGTCACAGTTAAGCAAGGGCCACACTGCCTGGAACAAAGGTCTCACCTTTCAATCTGAAGTGCCTCTCCACCCCATATATCCAGGACTGTCACTAAGATGAGTGCTGAAGACTTCTCAATAGTTCCCAAGTCGAGGTTGGATGGCACTGGGCTGTCGACACCAGACTGTGACAGCATATTTACTACTGGGTGGCTGTTGGGTCTAACAGAGGCCAGCAAATAAGACCTGAAACAAGAGTCAAGCAAAGCTGAGGCTATGCGACAATGAGAAGATGGCCAAAGCATGGAATACAGCTATGCAACTGCATTCTTCGACATCCACTGACTTTGACAAGCCTCAGCTGCAGATAGCCAAGGAGATAAAATGGGGAGCATGCTGAAAATAACATCAAAATGTGTTATGTGTGACTTTATAGCACCTGAAATGAAGTTGTACAATGAAATCAAGACAGGAAATCCTGCACCAAACCAAGTAGCACCTAACACAGGACTTGCCTTGGGTCTACAATACAAGACACCCCTATTGGAAACACAATAGCCAGGTTACTGATGACAAACATGGCCACTCCACACCCCTTGCTGGAGCAGTATGCAGAGGATCTCTAACAAGGTGGCTAATGCTGTAACTGAACTGAATACACGGGATATGAATGAGCTCTGCTGGACTGGTGCTTGGCTAAAAGGAAAAGGAATGGATGTGAAATGTCCAGGGGCCACCCAGACTGTACTGCAAACATGTCGGCCTTCATTCCATTCTCTGAGTTTAGTATGGGACTGGACATTGGAAATCTGCTTGTACTACATATCATATCAGGTTTACTGCCTGCTGTGACCAGTTAATTTTTAAAAGAAGATTCTTAAAGATTATAAGATATCACTGAGGCAAAGCAGAGGCCATAAAACAAACTATGGTCTCTGGGCAAAGTTACCATGGTTACTGTCAAAACCTGCTGTTTCCAAACTATAGTCAATGGCCACTACAACATATTCAAATTATCTGAAAAAAATAACACGCGCATAGTGGCTAACATTAGCATGCTTATCTTTTGAACATAATGTATCCTGGCAATATATGAGCGATTATCCGAGTTTCAGCTTCGTTGGGTGTGGTTGTTGTTTTTTTTAGAAAAAGTCAAAACAATCCAAATTCACACTGGATACCCTTAAGGTGCAGCTATGGATTACAGAATGCTGTTCATTCACAAATAGCGGTCATAATATTATTGAACATTGTTCCATATTTCCTGAGAGGAGAGAGGATTGACACCAATGAGCATGTCTTGCCTCGGCTGTGCCTGTTGGTGCAGTCGACAGTAAGTCTTGCTAGATCCGTGTCTACAACTTTATCTATACATGCAAAATAGTTTTAAAAAGTATTAACAGTAAAGATACTACCTTATGTATCCACAGGCTGGTAAGGTATCCGATGACATTTCACATTTTGCTTATAAATCAGCGAACATCATCAAGATCATTTCTAAAAATCACTTCCTGGCCGCCATGTTTTAGTTCAAGAAAGTTCAAGGTCGTGTTGGATGGCACTACTGCGCTGGCCGCTGGACACAGGCGAAAGCTTGGCCCCGTCTATAAGTTTCGGGCGCAACAACAGCGTGGAACTAGTTTTCCCTCCGTTTCAGAAAAAAACTCCATTACTTTGCATGCTACCCGCGGTATGGATACCATATTGAATGTGTAGTGAACAATACATCGATGTGAGGAGCTTATTTAAAACTGGTACCAAGAATTCGTTTCGCCACACACAGAAGGAAACCAGTCCGGTTGAAATCTCCCACAGAAAATCTTGATCTAAATCTTCACAGACGGCCTGAAGATGCTGACGTCAGAGCCAAAAACATGACGTCATTATCTTTGTCCTTGCATGTTACAAACTTGGCAGTGACTCAGCTAACAGTGGCATCAAGTCAAATCTCAGCTTGGCCTGAAAATCAGAAAAATTTAAAGAAATATTTTCAGTCAAAAGGCCCCTGTTAGACGGACTCTCTATGTCGGATTTGCACTTACATGCAATAATTACAATACGTTTATGGGAAGAATGGATTTATGTTACCACATATTTTACCTTTAATAGTCTGATGGGAAAGCTAGGCTTCTGGAATATGTAGAGGAATTATACATATGATATAACGTGACTTAGTTTCTTTATTTCCTACATGTTTAGGCCAACGGCCCATGGTATATATATATATTGGTCCACAGTATTAATTATTGACTCACGGTAGATAAAAGGCATAATACAAATACATTGCGGTATTTCGAATTGTAGTTTGGTTACAGTCAGACATTAACATATTAAATTTATCCAGGGTAGGATGGACATAAAACCTTTCATGGAAATATTATTGTCTTAAATTATCATAGGCTTTGCAAACTAACCAAAAGTGGTATTCATTTTCCACATAACCAATATTACATAATTTACAAATCCTCAAGTTTCTAGGTACATTGTTATATCTTCCCGTTTCAATATATAATATCACAATATAACGTGACTTGTGATGGCGGGTTCTGACAGAAATTGAACAGACAACAGAAGCAAACTGAAAAATATTGACCCTTTACAGAAAAAGGGACTATATGTTCTTCACAACAGACTTTAATACTTATGGGGATCTTATATGAATTAAAGCCGAAAAATAATTTTGGTTTACTATAACCACTAAACTTTAGGGGTGAGTGAGTGAGTTAAGATTTAAAGTCATTTCGGCAATATTTCAGCCATATAGTGACGAAATCAAGTTATACACTAAAAACACATTCATATAGACATTAAAATCTGTCAACAAAGGACAGTAAAAGCACTTGACGATCACAGATGTAGATTTAAAACGAATCTTTATGGGTTTTTTTTCAGTGTAGCATAGATTTTCTAAATAATAAATGTTCACGGGACTAATGTTGCAGCAAACTTTGGAAGCATGACGATTCGGTAAACTGAGAAATATGCATACAATTTCCACTAGATAATATATAGATGTGTGTGTGTGTGTGTGTGTGTGCGTGTGCGTGCGCGTGCGTGTGTGTGTGTGTGCGTGTGACAGCTCTAGATCTGTAGACCAAGTAGCTGATTCTTTGTGACATGTAAGTAGTCAGAAACATTCTGAGAATCCGTGTGCTGTACGTTATTTGTTTGTATGTTTTTTTAATTCAAGCCAAGAGAAATAGCCAGAAATTCACATAAATACCGTTGTGGCTGTGCGTGATTTTGCGTCATTCATTGCGTCAGCAGGACGGACACTTTGACAATTTCAGTTGAATTTACCAAATCATTGCAATGTATCTATTTTTAATTACCTTATTCTTGCTACAGTTCTCTTCCCATACATGGTCTGAAAATGTTGAGGCCAATGTATGCAACGAATAGACGAATAGATACCTCAAAGTAGGAGGAATGCTACACTGTGTAAAATCTGAATATTGCTTTGTTTACATTATTAACAAGTTCAGTTTTCCGAGCACAGAGTTCGTTTCTACACCTGATTTATTTCGCTTGATTTCATCTAGACATTTTGTATTGGTGACAAGGGCAAGGACCAAGGACCAAAGCATTCAGGGATTTATGTACCAGCTGAGTTTGAAAAATACGTGATGTCATAAGCGCCTCATAACCGCCTACGTGAAACGTGATTTTGTAAACACTGTCCAATATATATGGCGGAAAGTTCACTTCGTGGTGTTTGCTTATTTTCCAAAATATTCTAAACGATTAAAGGGTTATCGGCTCGTTTTTGAATGATCGTTGGTGAATTGATAAAAGACAGATACCTGTGATCACTAGTATGCCATTCTTTTCAATTTATTTCTCCGAGTAATTATCGGTCATTTAGATTTCAAAACATGTTGTATATAACACCCTGAATGGTGATTTTGTAATGTGTAAACAATGGCGTGATTTACGATGTACCATATTTTCTGAGGTCATATTCAGAGATTTTGCTTTGCCTAACAGTGGACAGTGGACGATATCACAGAAAAGAAAATTTCCCACAGAATTCAAAACTGTGAAGTGCATTTGTGTGCGTGATGTATTTTGAATTTTATTCGACTTCAAAGTGAGGTTTGAAGAGGAGGGACATATCATTTTCAGATACTGCAGTAATCTACACTTGCCAAATATTATAGACTTGTATGGGCTGTATTGGATATATTTGTTTCAGGGTCTGTATGGAAGACTAAAATGCTATAGACAATCCAATGATTGATATCATTGATCTACGCAATTGGTATACGATGACATGCATCGAGTCTGCTCGATCCCGTTAGTCGCCTCTTACGACAAGCACAAGATTGAACAGTATTCAACATTTAGTGTTATTACAATTATTAAGAGTTGATTCATTTGTTTGACTGGCTCTGGTAACTGGCTGTTAACAGCAACGTTTAGCTTACTATTGTTAACAAGTTATTACTTTGTCAGGCTTTCAAATATGTGCAATCCACACGCTACATCTTAAATGCCAATTTGGTGAGGCCGTATACAGGTCATCGTGACCATATAGTGATATTAAGCATGGTACCGCCGTCATATATCTGGAACATTGCCGAGTGCGGCGTTAAACAACAAACAAACTAAACCTGGTCACCTTAATCAAATATTTAAGGAGAAATCTGCATTATGTGATCATTGCTTAGTTTTATTAGTTTCATCAAAATCAGTAAACGCACTATCCTGTAACTGGATTTCTGGCCCATCCATCACTGGATTGTTTGGTCGACAGCTTTAATCAAGCAATTTAAGTGAATATGGCGGATGCTACTGATAGAGCAGGACTTGGGGGGAACTCGAAAATAATTCAGTGTATTTGATCGAAACTTGGCATATCTATCAGTCACATACTGAACTGGTGCCTTTTGCTATTTAGGAATTTTATAAATTTTCATTTTTTACGATTACATGGCAACAAGTTGGACTTAGGCTCTTTTAGGGTGGTGTTCGTTTCCGGAGCGTAACTCAAAAACTGTTAAATACTTTCTTACAAAACTCTCGTCACTATATGGCTGAGATACTGCTGATGTGACGTTAAATTTTAACTCACTCACTCTTAAAAAACTTTGCACATCTCCCAGGCACACACTGAACTGGTGCCTTTTGTTATTTAGGAATATTATAAATTTTTATTTTTTATGTTTCCATGGTAACAAGTTGGACCTAGGTTCTATAACTATAAGGGTGGTGTTCGTTTCCGGAGCGTAACTCAAAAACCGTTAAATACTTTCTTACAAATCTGTGCATGTCTACCAGGCACATACTGAACTGGTGCCTTTTGCTGTTTAGAATTTGTTTTTATATTTTTTTTTACGTTTCCATGGCAACAAGTTGGATTTAAGTTTTCATATAAGGTGGGTTCACTTATGGAGTATAACAAATAAACTGTTCAATATTTCCTTGCCAAACATTGCATGTCCATATATAAAGTACATACTGAACAGGTGCCATTTGATATTAAGGAGTTTTAGAAATGTTTATTTTAGAATTTCCATTGCAGCTATTTTGACATGGCTAAGAGAAATGTTTGGTCAGTTACCTGGTTTGGGACCATAACGTGTTAAAATGGGTCGGGGATATAGATGACTTCGTTGACTATACGCTTGTTTTTTGTAATTTGTCATTTGTTTGCATTTCATATGGATGCGACCATGCTAGATCTTTTGTTGGTAAACAATGTATGTTTCTTAAAGAACATGCAACTCTTGACTCATTACATAGAGAATTGCACATTTACTTGTGGTTACTTTACAGACAGCTGCCGGGGGGATATGTCATCTTTCTGATGACTCTTGTTTTAATTCGTGGGGGCCTGGGTGATTTGTCATCTTCTGATGACTCTTGTTTTAACTTAACAGCTTTCATGAACATTCATTATATAACATTCAAAGACTGTTTTCAGTTTTAAATATATGATGTATTGTGATTTTTCCACCACAATCAATAATCATGGTTTTATAAAGAACATGCTTGAACAAAGATGCTTCATTCTGAGGCTGTCATTCGAATGTGTAAAGTGAAGGAAATTGTATCTCCGTGAATTCAATTCTGAAATTTCACAGGACGACCCAGCTTCTGTGTCCCTTTATAGCCCCTGGTGACCACATTCGTGTATTGCTTGTCAAAGTTTCCACTCAATCCCTTACAGGCTCACGCGCCTGTCTACAGTCTGTCCAAGTGTTATAACCTGGCTAAGGCCGCTTCACCATTGGCTTCTCGTCCACCATGAGTTGGGGCGACTGTAGTGCACGCGCTGCGCGAAATTCACGTGGTTGAAACTGACACGACATACTGGGGGATGTACAGGAGAGCAGAAACTTTGCAATATATATTGCAGTAGTCTGAAAATATTACAGGCAGGCAGAGAAATGGAAAAGAATCTCTTGCAGGTCCCAAAGCTCGCAATACATATAATACTCTGGCACTCAAATTAGTGACGGCTTTTCAAACATTCGAATCCACATCTACCATACCCCAGCAACACGCCAGTTCATTCAGTTGGATCATGCTTTCAAAAGACAAAATCTGATTTAGATCTAGATATTTAAAAGTTCTATTGGATTTAAAATTTAAGATTGGCTTAATGAAATACTTAAAATATGGTCAAATATGATCAAACCTACAAATTGCAGGATTTGTAGATTTTATTGAATTAGGTCCAGCACACCTTATATTGTTTAACAAAATCTGAAAACTTACAGCCACTATGTCAGGCTGTGACACCTAGCCAAAATACAGAAAACTGTGGGCCGCACTCAGCAATATTCAAATCATCTGCAAATAATCGTATCTGTACCAGACGACCCAGTGATTGATATTATGAGTATAACGACCCACGCCGCTGACTTGGTTGATGCATGTCATCGTATCCCAAATACGTGGGTTGAAGCTCACGATGTCAATCACTGGATTGTCAGGTCCAGACTCGATTTATTTACAGACGGCCGTGATATAGCTGGATTATTAGTTTGATTTGTTGTTTAACGCCGCACACAGCAATATTCCAGCCATATGACGGTGGTCTGTATATAATCGAGTCTGGACCAGACAATCCAGTGATTGGTATCATGAGCATCGATCCACGCAATTGGGATCGATGACTTGCATCAACCAAGTCAGCGACTCTGACCACCCGATCAAGTTAGTAGCCTTTTACGACAAGCATAGTCACCTTGGTGAGGTGAGGTGAAATGGGGTTTAACGTCGAGTCATTGAGATACCATGCCGCAATAACCTCGAATCCCCACCCAGTGTCAGAATATAATACATTAAGTCCTGAATACACGAACTTTTTAACCTACTTCATAACTAGATTAAGACACAAGGATAGCACAATCTATTTTAGTGAAATGAGACTCACACATAACATACACGTACATCTATAAAAAAAAAAGTAAATAATTAATGCATTCGTTGGTGTGTGTGCCTATACTGCAGTAGACATACACTGTCTTGTTATAGTTATTTCAAGGTTGTTTGCTTGTTGCTTTATGCTGGGTTTAGTAATATTCCAGCTGTTTGACAGTCGTCTGTAACTAATCGAATCTGTGTGATCACACAGTCCAGTGATCGACATCATGATCATTGACCCACTTAATTGAGACTCAAGGACATGCAGTCAGCCAAGACACTGAGCCTGACCACCAGATCCATTTCGTCTCCTCTTACGACAAGCATAGCTTACTGCGGATCTGTTCTAACCCGGAACCCAGACGGGCTACCGGTAGTTATAACATTCATATATATCAAACTGTAACTATTCATATACTTTACACACACAATCTCAAAAGACAAATCAAACACAGTTTAAAGATTTTCTTTCAGATTTATAGTGTTCCACCTTTTAGGGCCATTTTTATTTACTTTTTTTTATTGAAATTTCAAGATAATAAGTTAAAATTTTAGGATCATATCTTATAATTTTAAATAAGTATCTTGAAATTTCAACAGTTTTCATTTGAACACTGTCAGCCACCGTGGGCCATGCCAGATGACTTTTTACATGCCAGCAGGCATGGCAAGGGGCAGACTGTGTTGAAACTGAAGTGGCACCGGTGCATGACATTCACGTCTCCCATGCATGCAACTGGCCACATCCTGGCAGCCAAGGATGCAGATATTTTCTGGGGAATATACTGACAATTTGTAACATAAAGTTTCCTGGGCGAGACAAATTCTACGGAAGCCTTTTGGTACATGAGCATTTTGGGGCCATTTGTTTATTTTGTGTGGAAATTTCAAGATACTAAGTTAAATTCCAAGATACTAAGTTGAAATTTCAAGTTATAGTCTTAAAATTTCAAATAATTATCCTGAAATTTCAACATAACATCTTAAATTTTCAAGAAAATACAAAACAAAGAACAAATGGCCCTAAAAGGCTTCCGTAAAATTCATAGACAAAGAGTCGGATATAGCCAGATATTGCTTGCTACCTCTTAGAACTATGCTGCCCACTACAATACAATTATATGTGCCCTTGAAACGACTTAATTCTTTACTTGGGAACAGAACTTGAAACTGTAGACAACAATATATATGTATTTACCATGTTATTTCTTATACATGCATCAGCGTTGTGAAATTGACTACATTTATATTTTGGTGCACATTAGAAGTGACATATTGAATACACCCAAAGAAAACTATCAGTCCCTGAGGTGATTGATAACTTGCGAGTAAATAAATACACCGTGGCTTTATAACACATGTGCGTCTGGAACACTGGTTGTATATACATAGGGCAATTTTTTTAACTGTCCCAAGGATTGCCTGAACTACATTGTGTAACATTCAGGGTTTGGTGTGTGGCACATATCACTACATTAGGCTATAGAATTGGTGGCAATTTCTTAAAATACACGCTCGGTATAATTACTAAACAAAAAATATCTGTCCAATCAACAAATAATTAATATTTTGTGGCCTTATGAGCAAACTGTAGAATATGGGAAATCCCTCGCTGGAGACGACCAAGTGTATGTCTATTTCAAAGTTTCCACGCGCTATGATCTGTCAATCAGATAGCACCTTGTGGCGAAACTAAAAATCGGATGAGAGACCATCGCTTAAAGGACTCCGGACATTGCGGTATATTGAGGACTGGGCACTACCCCGTTATAACGTCTCGTTACTGATCTTGACATCTCTGGCACGAATCAACAGAAACAGTTGGCAATTTGCTTCTTGTTTTGTGATATTATTACTTTTAAACCGCCTCTTAGGGAGTCGTTAGAAATTAAGCTCTTCAGAACAAAATTCTGCTTGGAAACAGAGTTCATTTCTGTAAAAGGAGTTTTCTGGAAAAAAATAATTGTTTTGTCTGGAAAAGGTGTTTATTTTAAAAATATACACATGCCATCAGAATACCAAATGGCGAGCCCTATGAATAGTGGGGCAAGGCAGTTAGGAAAAACCCTATTTTCTTCTTGTGACCTTAACCACAGCTGTTTGTTTTCATTTGACGGAGGGCACAAACACATTCAATCAATGATCCTGGTGATGTCATTGATAGCTTGTATGTTTTTCATCCTTGTGAAAAAATACTTTGGTACTGTTTACCTTTATTCTTAATATTTATGGTCACGTGGTTTCTGTTTTTAAGGATCGCATATATTATGAAGAACAGCTCCTGTGTATATTTAAGGAAAGTTACTAATTTTCGAGTGAACTATGAAACAATGTATATAATTGTAGGTTTTCATTCAACATGAATTGTTCCTTTTTAATTTGAACATTTTATCGTGTTTTTCAAGTTTCATCAAGATCTTATTTCAAGATCTAATTGGCACATCATTATGCAATATATTTAGGGCCGTGATATGGCGTAATTTGAAGAGAAATTCAATCATGTTTTCATTTTGTTCAAGTTCCCTTTCGTAAAAAAAATCAAGTACCATTCTTGATTTTTATAAAAATACATTCTTGTTCAAGTTATTCTGTTATCGTTTTCAATTCATGCTTCAAGTTTCCTTTTGTGAAAAATCGGTTTTAGTACATTCAGGGCCATTATTATTTTCAAAAATGCATTCTTCTTCAAGTTATTCATTCCAAGTTTTTATTTCATGCTACAAGTTTCCTTTTGGGGCATTTGGGGCCTTGAAAAAGGCCGTCGAGGAAACTAGGTTCCTGACATAGATGTTAGCGGCGGCCGAACTCCCTGTGGTCGATGAAGCCCTCCACTCCTCGTCTGAAGTCCCCGTACTCCCACCGGAGCTCCGCGCCAGCACTTACCCCCGTTTTGGTCACCATCCAGAATCTGTGCCGTTCCCCCCTCCTCCCCATAACCCGGGTTAACCTACAGTTAGCGTTATCCCTAGAGTGGTTCATGGTTGCCCCCAAATTTGAATCAGGGTCAATAAGATTGCCCTGGTGATTTCGATGGCCGTCCAAAACAAGTGCCTCATGACCATGAGCCCCCTGAACGTGAATAAACCGGTAAGTTAAATTTAGCCTGTCGTACTCATCCAACCTCCCAGCAACGTCTGCCCTCGGAATCAGCTGGCCCAAGTACTCGCACACCACCTCCTTCCTCCTATAATTCCGAGTGGCAAAAACCCCCTTCCCAATTTCTCCACCGACAGGTGCAACGATAGGAGCCGAAAACATATCCCCCCTCCTCTCCCTCTCCTGCACTGCCCTACGAGTATTGTGACCCCTCAAAGAATACCGCAAAGGTTCCCCCAAAACGTCCCTATCTCCCTCCCCTCCCCCCAAATTCCGACCTATCCTGACCTTCTTAACCTTATACCCACGGCGAGGAGATTCCACGTAAGCGAAGCCCACGTTGATGGCGACCGCCCGGAACTGAGTAGTGAAGGCTTGGCGTCTACCGGCGAGAGCAACGAGTTGCTGGTCTTCAGTCCAGGCTGCCACTTTGGCCTTGTACTCCGTGAAGAGTTCCAAAGTTGGGATGACACTGTTGTCCGGGCTTGGAGCAAACAGGTTGGCAAACCTGGAGAGGAATGGACAGTCGCACTGTATATCCCGATCCACAGAGAGTCCGCGGCGAAGTAGTCGATTTCCAGACATCGTTGGTGTTCTTGGAAAGAAAGAGCAGAATGACGCCTCTCTGATGGCTCTGTCTTTTATAGTCCCGCTAAAACTGCCACGATTGACAGGTACACGTGTTAGAAACAAAAACTAAGGCCGTCACTGATTGGCTCCCGCTAAAACTTCTGTGATTGACAGGTACACGTGTAAGATTGGCTGGCGGCGAGCACACGCCAACTTTGCAAAATTTGGCGCTCATTTGTCTCCTCGAAGAAAAGCGTTTAATTGTAAGCATTGATCTGTTTTCAATAATACTGTGATTTTATTTTCAAATAATTCGTCCCATAAAAAATAAACTTAAACTTACACATTTTGGATTGTGTAAATCCAAACATGCCCATTCATAAAAAAAAACCTTAACGATGTTGTGTCATATTGATTTGAGATCCAACAAATTTGGTTGATTGACAAACAGTGTGTAAAGGCGTTATGCCCAGTCGCCGACTTTTCTTGAGAAATGCATAGATATGAATGTTTTGAAAATGTCAAAAAGTTTGCTAAGTCAAGATACGTCCTTGTCACCGTTTGAAACATAAGAAGATCAAATCAAGTTCACGTGAACGTGCATGTCTGTTGTTGATTAACACAATTCATAACCGTTCTCCCCATATCCCCCTAAACTTGGTCCAAACTTTGTGTCGTACTTATTGAGTAGTTTCCCAAGGCAGGTTCTCTAATATTTATATTTATTTGAATACTGAATGCATCACATACTTTTAACGGAAGCCTTTCAGGACCATTTTTTTCATATCTTGAAATTTCAAGATACTACGTTCAAGATACTACATACTAAGTTGAAATTCCAAGATAATGATCTTAAAATTTCAAAATAAGATGCTAACTTGAAATTTCAAGATACAGAAGTTGAAATTTCAAGATACTAAAATGTAATTTCAATATTATCAGTTTAACTTGTATACGAACTTGACATTTAAACTTAGTATCTTGAAATTTCAACTTCTTGTTCTTGAAATTTCAACTTATTATCTTGAAATTTCAAAATAAGATGCGAACTTGAAATTTCAGGATACAGAAGTTGTATTTTCAAGACACTAAGTTGAAATTTCAAGATACTTAGTTGAAATTTCAAATAGTATCTTGAAATTTTATCTTAGTACTTTGGAAATTCAAGATGGTATCTTGAAATTTCAACTTAGTATCTTGAACTTTCAAGATAACAACAAATGGCCCTAAAAGGCTTCCGTATAAAACCAAGCTGCTGACAAAAGTTCCATTTTTCACACGATCAGGAAATGGATGTGAGCCAAAACTGCCTACCCAAAGCGACAGGTGTATTTGGGCGACAGTGTTTATTGGTCGCGAACAACATTTTTCCTTCCCATATATACAATGTTGTAGGCGTACAATCCCCAAATGAATGTACAATATGGAGATGGGAGTGTAGTCAGGCGAGATAAGCTGTGAGTGAAAGCATGGGCACTTTAAAACTGAAATAAAGATTACAATATGGGTTTGTACTTCAGACACGGTTGTGCGTGGAGAACAATTTTGTCAGGTTACTCAACTCCCAGGAAGTAATTATGCACCTGGTGTATAAATCTCACACTGTTGCACATGGAATTGTTACTATGTGCATTGTGCTTGTTGGGACAGATTCGAAAAGCAAACTTACAACCTTGCAAGAACATAAGGGAAGATTTCGATGATAAAATTCACACGGGGGAACGTAATCCATTAACACTTGACAAGAGCCCCAAACACAGTCATGAAACTTGCCAAGGCAACACTGTTTCAAAGCGATGCCTGGTGCTTCTTGCACGTCGCATTTCTTATAATGGGGTCCCTTTTATAAGGACTGAAATCGGAGATAAACAGCTGTTATTTCAATTAAAATGACAAGTATGTAAGTTCTGTTTTGATTTAGGAAGTTAATAACTGTGGTTAAATAGTTTATTTAATGCATTTTCACTTTAAACAGTGAAACAATGTCACTTTTAATTTCGGAGAGAAACTACGTGTGGTTTGATTGGAGGAGTGACTGAAGCTCAAAGATGAATCCTTTACTTGTTAAATATCAATACAACCACCAGAAAACTTAGGGGGAAATTGTCATATACAGGTTTTCCTTTCCCTAATTTGACTGGTAACTGGAAAAATGTATCGACGTCTTACAAGTCAGAGGCATCCTAAATACAATGAATAAAGAAATTAGAGTCCTGCTGGCCATGAGGGTTGAAATAATGAAACAGAAGTAAGAACTTCCAAAAACCCAATTTCCTGCAATTTGAGACAAAACCTTGTAAAAAATATTCAGCTCCTAATTTTGTAAATGCGTATGAAGTAAATGTACTCTCCTAAATTTTTAATGGCGACATATTGTAAAGTGATCAGGTTACAAAGTTCCTCTGTGTTGTTCAGTGGCATGTCACAGTGATATGTCCATGTGACGTACAACTAGTCCTGGTGTCAGTTGTTAAACCTGCTGACGAGGTAAATCTGATGAGACACTCTATAACTCTCCATTTCTTCATAATGCATGAACATCAAGTATAAGCCTACATGATGTTTATTGGTATGGCTGGGAGACTGTAATGTGGATTTAGCGCGTCACCCTCTTCAACAATTGAAAGGGGACGAAGGTCTATCACCCTCACCGAAACAGCGTTCTTAGTTACCAGGGTTGCATCTGGATAAGATGACTTGGACAGTGGCACAGCCTGATTGAAAACAGGAAATGTTTTGATGAATCAGCGATAAACCGTATTTCCTCTATTTGACGCCAGGTTGCAATACACACGGGCCTCTCAAACTGACGCCGGGTGATACGCTCGGTCCAAAAAGTAAGCCGGGACTATAGACCCAGAGCCCATTTGCACAAAACAATCTAGGCACTTCAATTATTGTAAATCCTTGCGATATAGATCTTAGGATGAAAAGCTCCCACAAATGTGATGCGTATTTTACAATGACCTTATGACAACCAAAGGCCAATCGTACATGTAAGTGTTATGTTATAAGGGAATAATATTATTGTTTATTATATTTTTCATAATAATTATGTCACTAATTCTAGAGCCAAATTAATTATGTGTTTATTCGTAGTACAATATTATCATAAAACATGGGTATAGGTATTTCTCAAGTTGAAAATATGAAACTCACGATTGTAATCCTTTCCTTCAAATAGTTGAGGGGGGAGAGGAGGGGGTGGGGTGTTGTCGAGGTATGTGTTCTGTGTGGTAACCGGCTCCACCAACTGTAGAAAGGAGCCGAGTTTAAGATACTTGTACAACCACCGTTGAAGATTTCGATCTTAGCTAAAATCGCCATTTTAAATCCAAGCCGTCTTACAATCGCTCCCAGATCAGTTTGTGCAACCGGAATAGGACAGTTGTAGCATGTTTGTAAACTTGAGTGTAGACGCCTAAGTTCGATTGTAACTAAGTATGTTCTGTGCAAGTGGGCCCTGGTCTCTAATGCTGTGATATGTTGGTGATTTATAATGACTCGAGCACTACACGAGTAATAGGTCGACTCGGGCACCCTTTTCAAGCCTAAGTATAAATACACTATGAAATAGTTTGATAAAGGAATAACTTTGATACATTGAAATCCTTGAGGAATCGATGTCCACTCTTCACAGAATTTCTGCTCCACAAACATGTATGACCGGCGTCATGATACAAAGATCAATACCTGGTATAAATTATAGTTTACTCTTATTGACGAGGTCAAAATTGGCAAAATGTACTTTTCCTTAGAAGGATAATAAAGCTCCAAGAAACTGAACATCTAAATTATCTTTGTAGATGGTGACAAATAGGTATATATTGCCATCGAACATTTGAACATGAGAACTGGTGAATTTTATTATTTCATTATTCAATATGTTTTTCTAACATATCAGATACAGGATGTTAACAGTTCTCTAATATTTATATTTATTTGAATACTGAATTCATCCCATACTAAATATTACATAGTGGGTGCCTTATGTACCAGTTTGATATTAATATTTATTGCAGTGCAGTTTTGTCATATAACTCAATAACTCAGTGACTCAATCTTTCATAATTCTTATCTAAATAACCGAAAAAAAAATAAGGGAACAAAAAAGATCGAAGGAACAAAAAATGCTTTGCTTTAGGCCTAATCTACGGACGCCTTTTAGGGCCATTTGGTTGTTGTTGTTTTTTGGGTTTTTTTTCTATACTATCTTGAAATATCAAGATACTAAGTTGAAATCTCAAGATACTATCTTGAAAGTTCAAGATACTACCTTGAAATTTCAAGATACTAAGTTGAAATTTCAACTTAGTATCTTGAAAATTCAAAATCATTATCTTGAAGTTTCAACTAAGTATCTTGAAATTTCAATTTATTTATCTTGAAATTTCAAGATACTTAGTTGAAACTTCAAGATAATGATTTTGAATTTTCAAGATTCTAAATCGAAATTTCAAGATGGTTATCTTGAAATTTCAACTGAGTATGTGTCTTGAAATTTCAACATAACATCTTCAAATTTCAAGTTAGTGTCTTGACATTTCAAGAAAAAAAGACAAATGGCCCTAAAAGGCTACCGTACTAATCAAGCTGCTGACAATATACATTTTTCACACGATCAGGAATTGGCCGTGAGCCAAGCTGCCTGTCCAAAGTGACTGGCGTATTTGGGCGACAGTGTTTATGGTTTGCGAACAGCATTTTCCCTTTCCCATATATACAATGTTGTAGGCATCTCCCAATGTATGTACAATATGGAGATCGGAGTTTGTTTATTTGTTGTTTAAAGCCGCACCCAGCAATATTCCAGCTATATGACGGCAGTCTGTAAATAATCGAATCTGGACGAGACAATCCAGTGGTTGACATCATGAGCATCGATCCACGCAATTGGGGTCCGATGACATGCATCAGTCAAGTTAGCGAGCCTGACCACCCGATCCCGTTAGTCGCCTCTCATACAACTTGAAGCATTGTCGCCTTTTATGGCAAACTTGGATTTCTGAAGACCTCGTCTACTCCGGATCTTCGAGATGGGAGTGTAGTCAGGCGCAGTAAGCTGTGAGTAAAAGCATGGGCACTTTAAAAACTGAAATAAAGATTTTATTATGGGTCTGTGTGTCAGACACGGTTATGCGTGAAGAACAATTCTTTCTGGTTAATCGACTTCAAGAAATTAATTATGCACCTGGTGTATAAATCTCACACTGTTGCACAGGACATTGTTACCATGTGCATTGTGCTTGTTGGGGCAAATTCGGAAAGCTAACCAATGAACGTGAAAGAACACACGGGAAGATTTCGACGATAAAGCTCACACTGAACGTATTCCAGTAACACCAAGCAAGAGCCCCAGACACAGCCATGAACTAGCCCAGGCAACACTGTTGCAAAGTTTTGCATGGTACTTCCTATAAGTCGTATTTCTTATAACGGGGTCCTCTTTATTAGGACTGAAGTCGGAGATAAACAGCTGCTATTTCAATTAAAATGACAAGTATGTAAGTTCTGTTTTCATTTAGGAAGTTAATAACTGTGGTAAAATAGTTTATTTAATGCATTTTCTCTTTAAACAGTGAAACAATGTCACTTTTAGTTTCGGGGAGAAACTGAGTGATCTATGTGAATTTGTTTAAATGACTGAAGCCCAAAGATGACTAATTTAATCATTGAATATTCCACGTGCAGTGCAACTGGTCCGGTTGGTTGGTTAACGCCGCACACATTCCAGCTATATGGCGGCGGTCTGTACATAATTGAATCTGGACCAGACAATCCAGTGATTAATATCATGAGCATCGATCCACCCAATTGGGATCGATGACATGCATCAACCAAGTCAGCGAGCCTGACCACCCGATCCCGTAATGTTTATGTGTATGGCTGGGAGACTGTACTGTGGACCTTCCGTCACCTTCTTCAACATTTGAAAGGGGAGGAAGGTCTATCTCCCTCACCAAAACAGCGTCCTTAGTGTTATCTAGATAAGATGACTTTGACATGGTACAGTCTGAATGATAACATGAAACAGCCTACTGCTCGTGTAATGGCTCCACGCGAATCGAGTACCAGGGTATATGTACATTATGAAATAGTTTGCTAAAGGAATAACTTTGATACATTAAAATCCTTGTGAGGAATCGATCTCACACTCTTCGTAGAATTTCTGTTCCACAAACATGTATGATCGGCGTGTTCATACAAAGTTCAATACCTGGTATACAGATAGTTTACTGTAATTGACTACAGTCGTTTTCATGTGCAGGATGTACTTTTCCTCAGAAGATAATAAAGCTCATAGAAACTGAGTAACTTGCCCGCTGTCATAAATTATCTTTACAGATGGTGACCGATTGGTATCTATTGTCATAGAACATCTGAACATGGGAACTGATGAATTTTATTATTTAATCATTAAATTTTCTCACATATTAAGATACAATACAATTTAATTTTTAAATCATAATTTTAAGATTATATTAATAATAAGAACATGTGTCCATATAAAAGAATCGCGACCTTAGACTGTCCGCTTATCTAGACTTGCCTATTATAAGGATAGAATTACTATACATACATGGACATATCATTGAGGATAGACCTGCAGCAAGGCTAGAAGTTTTTGACTGTGTCCTCTAGTGGTCAGAAATTGATCGGATCTGAGCAGAGACATGTCACACATTGTGTATTAATCTTGTATTAATCTTGCATTACAATGTTCCCATTGCGACCGGCCGACGTCTGTCTATAGGGAAATGACAGTGTTTACATTACGCCGCTCATCCTCCTTAGGAGATGAGATCCACTATGTCTTTAGATGTGAAGTTATTGAATATACCACAGAAATATACCAATGATCGAATATACTCGCACTAAAGAAATATTTAAAATCCAAATCAGAATAAACTGAAAAAAAAACCACTCACATTTTGCTTTATAATTAATGAGCCAAACTAAACGTTAGATACTTAAAAAATATGTTATCTCGACTGTGTGTGTATTTATTTTAACATTGTATACAGCTGCCTATGTCCATTGATGGTGTTTTGCTGTATAAGAAATATATGGACGCCTCTTGAATCTTGAAACACGTACCTTATCCCCAAATAAGTTGGCTCTTGTGAGGAGTCGAGGGCCACTATGATCCGGAATAATAAACAAGTGGTCAAAATAAACTTATACACTTATACATGTACCGCTTCCTTGCTGTAACATAGCTGAACACATTACATAATCATCGCACGTGCATTCCTAACGTTTGTTAATAAGGTATTACTTGATGCAATTCCCTATTTGGACTTACCATATCTTGCCGTGTGTTTTTTTCAGGTGAACACTTGACTTGCCTTTGCATGTGTGTGTGATGGGTGCCACATTTGGGGAGTATACGATCAGCTTTCCACGAACGCCTGAGTGTTCTACATTACACGTTTCTTTAAAGGAAGACCTCATCTGATTGACTTTCCACGTACTTATCACACACAATGTTTGTATAGCACTCTCTCAGTATACAATATTCAGGACATCTTCAAGTTGGAACAGCTGCCGGTCTTTTCACTTCCATTAAAAAGTGTAATGTAGTAATGAGCTTTATCTATATCCTCTGCATATACTGTACAAATAGATACTTTTGAATTTGAATCTCCCATCTCACTGGGGCTCCTGTGTCAGAGGCCAAGAGTAAGATCATCGGGACGACCACTGCACTGGTGGCCTGTGGACTGTTGACAGGGTACTACGTGGTCTGGCCGTCTTACCTTATTTAGAATAAGATCAACAATTTTAGAAGGTATATGCATGTAAACGAGCCGTGAGCAAGGCAGGATGGAACCGGGCGCTGAGCACTAAGCTTACAATAAGACGTTGAGAACCCAGAGGGACTGTTTTCAGTTAAATAATTATCTGACTTAACACCTACTACTGGGGCGGATATCAGTTGGCTTCCGCTTCCTTACTGTAACATTGTAACATTAACTGACCACAGGTAAAGTATATGTAAGTGAGTGAGTGAGTATGGTTTTACACCAGAAATGGACATCACACATCATACCCATTTGGGGAATCGAACCCGGATCTTTGGCGTTGCCAGCGTAATCATCGCACATGCAAACGTTTGTTAATAAGCCACATTTCCACTTACATCACGGGTGTCAGCTTGATGGAAAAAAGGCCGAAGTGATGCAGGTCTCAGACGTGCACCACTTTGGTGAAACCCACGAGCACAAAATCGGGGCGAACCGGGATTCAAACACACTGTCAAAGGTTTCTGGCGTGCCCAAGGGACACAACTCTGAAAAGCGAATTGCAGCTCCTTAGGCGATTGGCCCAACAGTGCCGCCGCACACAACTGTGAGACACTATCATACAACAAGGATGGTTTAGATGAGATATATTATAATAATTATATTTTAAAACAAGTGTATTATAATGATATGGAAACAATGTGAGAGTTGAGCAAAACTATGGCAATGTGGTACATACGAGGAATGTGTTTGTAATTGTTGATGTGATAACAGATCTTGGAAGTTGTTTCTGGATAACTGTTGGTAAAATTATATAAAGAACTGTTACTTTTAACAGAGTGTACCAAATTATTTATCATGATTGAGGATTATTTGTGATTTCTTGGTTGTATTTTATACAAGACAGTGCACAATGTTGCTCATCTTCTGAGATATCACATGTTTCACAGAAACCTTGTTCCCAATGGGTTGGTGTTTCTGGTATATGTACCAGTTTCAATGTTTAGTTTGTGATTACTGTAATGAAGTTTTGAGAAAGGAGACATATCGGCTTTGTTTTTACAATATGTAAGATAATTCTCAATATTTATAGATGACTTGACCAACCTGTATGTTCTAACTTGCTGTTAGGTAAATGGAAATCCCTTAATGAATACGTGAACATATTTTTACATTTGGACTGAAGTTTATTTACAGTGGATTCATTGCATTTATTTGTGTTTACTATTTTAAAAAAATGTTTTATTTAACCCAACCAACATTTTGACCAGAAATATTTATATTTGCTGGCAAAGCATGTTTAAGAATGACATGCATTGTGTTATCTACATAGGACTTGTAATCAATTATTGTTTATATTATTGATACTAATAGTGGGTAGATATCGAGTACTGTCTGACAGACCCAGTTATGTGTTTTCTTGCCTTGGTTTTCCTTGTGCTGACCATTTAAAGACACTGTTTCTTTTATTGTGCTTTCCAAAGATAACTACATTAATAAGAACCAATTTGTACTTTAAACCGATTCTCTCCTCCCATAGCTTACAGTTCCTTCCTCTGCACATTGCATTATATGGCGGGGAACGATTGACGCCCTGCAGCAATCTCTGTTTGTTTGTTTGTTTGTTTGTTGTTTAACGCCGCACTCAGCAGTACTCTAGCTATATGATGGCGGTCTGTAAAATAATCGAGTCTGGACTAGACAATCCAGTGATTGACATTATGAGCATCGATCCACGCAATTGATTGCTGAAGACCTATTCTACCCCGGGATCTTCAGGGGTCTCTCTACTTGCATAGTCTGGATAGCGTAGTTTTACCGCGCGGACGTCGGAGAAGACATTCGATCTCGATCCGAAATGAGAAAAGTTACCGGTAGTAAAACAGTAGTTTGACGTTTTTAATAAATGTAGTGATTGCTGTGAGTACTGCCGACTTCAAAACAATCAACAAAAACAATCGACACCAGGTAGAACAGTCACACAAACAGTCTTCATCACATTTAAGACAACAACATTACCAACTCATATCACCTTCGGCGCACTAAAATAGAAAGTCCATCCCATTAGAAAAAATATCCCCAACAATGTCAACACTGTCTCTCATTCCGCAAAAAAACAAACTGCAAAAAATATCCCCCTATGCCATTCAAGAATGCACTTGGGCCCCCTACTGTGTCAATTGTCAAGCCGAAAGTCACACATCCAACCAAAACACATGTCCCATCAAGCAAACACGTGTCCCATCAAGCAAACACACCCTAAAACTTAACAAAAAACATCAAACAATCAAACCTCCCCAAACCCGCAACTGTTACAATCTATACAATTACACAACAGATGACCAAGAAGACTTCTTTTACCACTCACCGACCAAACACTAGACTCATCTTTCAGCTCATCAACCCACTCAACCAGCCCAACCAGCCCTCAGAATCCCTAACAATATTCAGCAAACCAACAATCCCTCAGCCCACCCCATCCCCCACTACATTACCAGGAAAACCTACCAAGCTAACAAACTACAAAACTTAAAAACAGCAACCTCTACAAACATTACACCCCCAGAACCACACAGCAACATGAACAAAATAGTTGAGTTTATTGTTGCCGCAATCCTCATGAAACTACCCACTGCCAAAGAACTACATAACCTTGCCACAAAATCCAAAGTTTACCAAAAGTCCTTCGCCTCCCTACAAACAACCACCATAAAGCTCAAAAACTAATAAAATAACTAACTTCACGTCACGTCACCCTAATCCAATATGTTTAGTCCAAATTAGCCCCCACCATACTATTTATAAATACATTTCTTACCCTCTCATCCCCTGTGATCATACAATGGAACTGCAATGGTCTCCGAGCCAATGGGCATGAACTTAAGGGCCTCAACAGCCAAAACAAAATTCAACCACACTTAATAGCACTACAGGAAACCCAACTATCTTCTAAAATGGCCTTCAAAATTCCAGGATTTCAATTTATTCGGAAAGATAGACCCACCCCCCCACCCCTTCAATAAGCCTGGTATTTTCATCGAAAACGCTCTTGATGATAATATTTTTGATAGTCGTTGTAATAAATACCACTGTTAATAAAAGTTAAGAATAATAAATATATACCATTCAAAAAACAAACCCGTCATGTTCTAGACTAGACTAGATAGACAGCAATAACCTTATTCAATTAAATGACAACCAATAATTCATCATCAAAATTCAATTGCACTGAACATAACAGTAACTACAGGTAAATCTATTGAAAAAACAGCTGGGAAGTTCATAACGGCACCTGGGGTAGCGACCACTGCCCCATCAAAATTACATTAAATATAAATATACCCCCACCCCCCCCAACTGAACCCCACCCCACCATCACTATGGAAACGTGCATAAGTTGTTCCAGTCCTGAAACCAGGAAAACCCCAAAAATTAGCCTGATTCACTCCGGCCCATATCACTCATCTCACATTTATGTAAAATTCTAGAATCAATTATTGATAACAGCCTCAAACATCATATTTCTATAAACAACCTTATTAGCCCTGACGAGAGTGGCTTCACAAACAATAGGCAATCTTTAGGCCATATTTTACATTTGGTACAAGGCATTAGGACAGCACAGACACGAAAACAATGAACCTTGGTCATATTTATAGACTTTGGTGACGTTTTCCAAATGGTTTGGCACAATGACCTAATTAAAAAACTAGAAAATAAAGCCATAAATGGGAGAATTTTAAATTTCATTCACTCCTTTTTAACAGACAGAAATATCACAGTTAAATCCCATGACACCTTATCAGATACCCACCCATTAGAAAATGACACCCCTTGAGGTAGCATATTGGCAGGGACATTATTTAATTTCATCATCGACAACATTTTTCCAAATTCCATGAAAAATAATAATATTTCAACAGCAAAATATGCAGACGACATTTCATTCTGGACCTCATAATCATTAAACTTAATCAAAACAAAAATACAGTCTGCACCTAACAGAATTAAAAAAATGGCTACTAAGTGGGGATTTTAAATAAACACTAAAAAACTACTGACATGCTTTTAAAAAAAGAACATATGTTGAATTATACACCCAAACTTCACTTAAACAATGAAGAAATTACATTCCATTAAGAAGCAAAATTTCTAGGAGTCACATGTGACCAACATCTCACCTGGACAACTCATATTTCAAAATTGGTCTTCTCTTTGCAACAGATTTGAACCTAATGAGGGCCATGGGAGGCACCGACTGCGGATCAGACAAACAAACACTTCTTAGTATATATAAAACACTAATACAATCAAATATTGATTATGCCGCTCTGGTCTTAAATGGCATTTCCATCACAAATCATAATACACTAAAATCTATACAATATAAAGCCCTACAAATAGCCACTAGTACAGGACTGGTACTTCCCATAATGCACTGCTACATGTGACAGGCACACTCTCAATCACTCATGGCAGGCAGCAAACCAGCTTAAATGACTGGACTGGGACCCAACATAACCAACCCAATACACAAAACACTCACACAAAAATAGGACAACATTAAGAAATCTACAATTCATAAATTCAAAACTCACCCAGAGCTCAGCTTAATCTAACCTATTATGTGACTGTTCTAGTCCTGAGAAACAAATATAGCATATTGGGGTTAAAAACCTTGCAGTTAAGCGGCAATTAGATATAAGGGCGATACTAAATTTAAAAAAGGGAATAAGAGCCTAGCGTAAGTCTATATAGGCTGGGGTCGGGGAGAGGGGTCCAAGAGCTTGTTACTGGTGTGTTGTCGCAAGGTCTTCTGGGTTATTGCAGTGAGGACAGCTGCCATTATCATGTCTGTTTGGTTTAAAGAGATAATAGTTAAGATTGATATTGCCACTAATTATTCTTGATATGGTTTGGTCGAGATATGTCGAAATGTTATAATTTTGGCATTTGTTGACTGGTTTATTAAAAAAGGGTTTTAGCCAGTTGGAATTAGAATTTTTAATAATATACTGGTAATTTTGAATTTTTAATCTTTTCTTAATTTTTGACCGTAGTTAGGTTTTGGATGTATGAAAGTGACTAGGTAGTGATGAGTGTGTGGTGGCTGTTTTTGCTGCTCTGTGTGCTGTGTATTGCCAGGTATGTTGGAATGGCCAGGTATGTTGGAATGGCCAGGTATGTTGGAATGGCCAGGTATGTTGGAATGGCAAGGTGTCCATAGTAGACTTGTTTGTTTATTATTTTCTTTTAATTCTGCTCTAAGGTGTATGATGTTGTTAATGAGGTCAGGGCGGCATTTTGAGTGTTTGTTTTGAATTTGTTTAATATTTTAAGAATTCTTTTTGTTCTAAGTGTTTTAGTTGAATGAATGGCTGTGAGTATAGCTAGTAGTTCACCAGTGTGGTAATTGGTGTAGTTGTCATAATGGTAGTTGGTGGTAATGGGGGGAGTCTGGTCTATAGGGATACCTAGCCCTGGTTTATTGTTTTTATTCTTAGATGCATCTGAGTAAATATGTGTGTGTGTTGGCCAGGTAGAGTGGGTATGATGAAGTATGAGTGTTGTTTGATTTTATGAGGGGGGTGGGGGGGAGAGAAGTGTATTATGAAGTGATGTGTCAGTTGGGGGGGCTTGTAGGTCTGCTATATAGTGCTGTGTTGGGGGGTGGGGGGTGGAAGGGGTGGTATAAGTGAGATTGGTGAGATTGTGTAGGTGGGTCATGTGGGGGTGGGGGTGGAAGGGGTGATATAAGTGAGATTGGTGAGATTGTGTAGGTGGGTCATGTGGGGGTGGGGGGTGGAAGGGGTGGTATAAGTGAGATTGGTGAGATTGTGTAGGTGGGTCATGTGGGGGTGGGGGGTGGAAGGGGTGATATAAGTGAGATTGGTGAGATTGTGTAGGTGGGTCATGTGGGGGTGGGGGGTGGAAGGGGTGATATCAGTGAGATGGTGAGATTGTGTAGGTGAGTCATGTGGGGGTGGAGGGTGGAAGGGCTGATATAAGTGAGATTGGTGAGATTGTGTAGGTGGGTCATGTGGGGGTGGGGGGTGGAAGGGGTGATATCAGTGAGATGGTGAGATTGTGTAGGTGGGTCATGTGGGGGTGGGGGTGGAAGGGGTGATATCAGTGAGATGGTGAGATTGTGTAGGTGGGTCATGTGGGGGTGGGGGGTGGAAGGGGTGATATTAGTGAGAATGTGAGATTGTGTAGGTGGGTCATGTGGGGGTGGGGGGTGGAAGGGCTGATATAAGTGAGATTGGTGAGATTGTGTAGGTGGGTCATGTGGGGGTGGGGGGTGGAAGGGGTGATATCAGTGAGATGGTGAGATTGTGTAGGTGGGTCATGTGGGGGTGGGGGTGGAAGGGGTGATATCAGTGAGATTGGTGAGATTGTGTAGGTGGGTCATGTAGGAGGCTTTGTCTGGGTGGTTTTTAAACTTGTGTGTTGGAGATTTACTAATGTTGTCATATTTAGGTTTGAGTGTTTAATAAATTGGGTTGTGTTGGGCCTCAGCCCAGTAATTAAGTATAGTTTGGTGTCTCCTGTGAGTAACTGAGAGTGTGTTGGTTGGTCATGAGTAATAAGGAGTTATGGGAGGTACCAGTCCTGGTGCCAGTAGCTATTTTGAGGGCTTTATATTGAACTGATTTTAATTTGTTATGGTTTTGGGTGGATATGCCACTTAAGACCGGAGCGGCATAATCAAATTTTGATTGTATTAGTGCATGTTTGTATATGGAGAGGAGGGTTTGTTTGTCAGATCCCCAGTCATTGCCTATGACAGCTCTCATTCAGTTTAAATCTTTTTCATATGAGGTGACCAATTTTTAAATGTGGGGAGTCCAGGTTAGATGTTGGTTATTAATCACTGGATTGTCTGGTCCAGACTTGATTATTTACAGACCGCCGCCATATAGCTGGAATATTGCTGAGTGCGGCGTTAAACAACAAACAAACAAATGTAACTCCTTGGAATTTGGGTCCTTTTTTGAAGATAATTTATTCATTATTGAGGTGTAGTTTGGGTGTATAATTTCTCATATGTTTTTTTTTTTAAATATTAAGCCAATGTTTTTTTAAGTGTTGATTTGGAAGCCCATTTTTTAAATATTATCCAGTGCAGACTGCATTTTGTTTTGGATTAAATTTATAGATGATGAGGAGGTCCAGAGGGAAATGTCGTCTGCAAATTTGGCAGTTCACATTTTGTCTTTTTTTTTTATAGAATTTGGAAAAATATTGTGGATCATGAAGTTAAATAATGTCTGCGATAAAATGCTACCTTGTGGGGTGCCATTTTGGTTATGGGTGTGTGTCTGAGAGTGTTCCATGGGATTTTACTGTTATGTTTCTGTCGCTTAGAAATGAGTGAATGAAATTTAAAATTCTCCCATTAATGGCATTATTTTCTAGTTTTTGAATGAGGCCATTGTGCCAAACCACATCAAAAGCTTTACTGATGTCTATAAACATGGCCAGTGTCTATTGTTTCTGTGCTTGTGCTGTCCTAATGTCCTGTTCTAAATGTAAAATATGGTCTAAAGTTTGCCTGTTGTTTGTGAAGCCACCCTGGTCTGGGCTAATAAGGTGGTTCATAGAAAGATGATGTTTGAGCGGGTTGTTTACAATTGTTTCTAGAATTTTACAAAGGTGGGATGAGATATGGGCCGGTATGAATCAGGCTCATTTGGGGTTTTCCTGGCTTCAGGACTATTAAACTTTGGCATGTTTCCATGTTTGTGGTGCTGTGCCTGTAGACATATGTTATTGTAGAGTTGAAGTGAACAATGTTGCATTTTAATGGGTATTTTGTTTAATATTGAGTAACTTATGTTGTCCAGACCTGTGGCTGAGGCTGTGTTTTTGTTTTTATGCCTGTTTCTTATTCATGTATGTTAAATAGTTTGTTGAGGGGGAGGTGGGAGAGGTCAGGTTTTTTTTGTAAATGTAGGGTATTCATTTATGTTTGCTTGGAATTTGGGGGGGGGGGGGGGGGGGGGGGGGGGGTAGTTGGCGCAGCTGCTGGTTTCAGCAAAATGGGCAGCAATGGTGTTAGCTTTGATTTTATTTGTGAGTTGGTCCTTAAGATCTGAGTAATTTTTTTATATTTTATAAGTACCCTTGATGGTTTTAAATTTATTCCACAGGTTTCAAGAGTTACTTTTGCCAATTTTTAGGGTGTTACAGAAAGAATGCCAATGTTTTTTCCTCGCTGCCTTTAGAGTTTGTTTGGCTTGATTTCTGAGATTAACACAAAGTGGTAATTTTGAGCTCTTTTTCTTAGTTTTCTTAAATTTTGAATTTCAGAGCTCCACCAGGGGGCTGGGTTATGGGTGGGGTTTGAGTTGCTTTTGGGGATGCATTTGATTGCTCTATCATATAGGGTGTTGGTGAGATTGGAGTTGAATGTGTCAATATTGATGTTATGTATTTGATTGCATAGTTTATTGAATAGTTGCCAATTGGCCTTTTTGAAATTCATATACCTGCTGGGTGGTGTCTATTGGGGGGTCAGTAGGGGAGGGTGAGGTATGTTGGGTTATATTTAGTGAAACTTTAATTGGACAGTGGTGAACTTCCCAGCTGATTTTTTTTGGAAATTGTCTGTTGTTAAAGATAGGTCCACTGCTGTTGGATTTTGAAGATGGTGTTTAGGGTAACGGGTGGGCGGGTTATTGTTAAGAGAAATGAGGTTGTGTCTGTCAATCCAGTCTACCAGGAGTCTTCCATATTCCATAGTATAATTGTTTGTGTCCCACAATGGATGGTGAGCATTAAGGTCTCCGAGGATAATAGTGTTTGGTTTAATGTATTTAGATAGTATGTCTAAGTCCTCAATGTTGAATGGTTTGGTTTTAGTGTGGTAAATATTTATCAATCTTAACTTAGTTTTGTTTATAGTGGTATTAATAGCCATGACTTCTAGATTGGGGGTGGGGATGTCAATGATGTTGTAGTCTAAAGAGTCTTTTATGAAAAAGCGAGTCCCCCTGGTTTATTAGTGGGGTGGGGTCTATCTTGCTGAATGAATTGGAAGCCTGGTATTTTGAAGGCCTTTTTGGGTGATAATAGGGTTTCTTCGAGAGCTATTATGAGGGGTTGAATTTTATGTTGGGCTGTGAGGGCCTTAAGCTCATGCCCATTTGTTCGGTGACCATTGCAGTCCCATTGTAAAATCGCCATGGCTGATAACTGACTTTATAAAATGTATGGTGGGAGCTAATTTGGATCAGTGGAGAAGAATGGGTAGTAAGATTTATTATATTTAAGAGGAGAGTTAGTTTTTATAAGTTTAAGGATGTAAGAACCTCTTTGGTGTAACCATCAGCTTTAAAAAACGATTTCATTATAAGAATTTTTTTTTTAAGGGACTATACACTATTAAAGATCTCTGTAATGAAGATGATATAATGCCCTTTAATTAACTTAAAAGAAAATACCAAATTAAAGGCACAATTACTGACTATTACCAAGTTCTATTAAACATACCAAAATCCTGGAAAGATACTATTAGAAATAATCACATTATCTGATAAAATCAACATTTAAATAAAACCTTGATGGACTTACTTGTAGCGCCTAAAGGCTCCAGATATTTTAATGAAAAGACTAGCTACAGTCAATCCCACAACAGTCTGTGAAAAATGGGATACCATTCTCGACTTATATCATATATCATGAAAGGATCATACTGGCATGCAAAACAATATATACATGTATCAAGTATTAAGAAAAACAAATTGTCACTTGAAAAGTTTCTGAAGACTTTAATTGATATATTTTGGATAGAGAAATCAATTGCACATAAAAACAATACAATAAGACAGTTTGACAGACAATGGAAGAATATGGTAAATTAATTTTCTGGTTAATGTGTCTCTATTTTTTTTTTTAACATGAACAATTTCCACTAATGTGCTGTAAGGATTTAGCTTAAGTTAATAAAGATTCAAAATGTAGCCTGCCCGTTACATCATTTATAACATTGTTGGACACCTGTAGCCAACTTACATTTTGCTGTCAGATGTAACACCATTTATAACATTGTTGGACACCTGTAGCTAACTTACATTTTGCTGTCAGATGTAACACCATTTATAACATTGTTGGACACCTGTAGCTAACTTACATTTTGCTGTCAGCTGTATTTTTTGTGTGTATTGTCGTGGGTGTGAGGGTGCTCGGTGTCGGGTTTTGTGTTTTAGTCTTTGGGGTTTGGGTTGGGGTGGTGGTGGGGGTGGAACCACTCTGCTTCAAAATTTCATATGTAAACAAACGTTTTCCCATTTCCGATTAGGATCGAAATATCCACCGCGGAATGTCTTCTACGACGTCCCCTGCGCACAAAATCTCTTGTGTCCATACCACTTAAACAGAACACATCGTTTAAACAGCCACCTGCAAATGTCAAGGTCACCAGTCACTGTCACAACAATCAACAGCCTCATCACCTCCCCACCACAACCACAACCGTTATAGACTTAGGTTAGGCTCTTATTCCCATTTTCTTTCTTTATTAGGCCCCTATATCCAACTGCAGCTTAATTGCAAGCTCATTTACTCCACATTATGCTATACTTCTTCTATACATAATAAAACTGTATATTTGAATCACAATAGGATAGTTGTAGGTTGTCTTGTTTACCTTTAAGGCCACTTCACTCTGAGAAATAAACCTCTCTCCTCTTTAAGCTTATCATTGTGATGTCATTGTTACCATGACGTCACAATCAAATGACATCACTAATGGTTCTGCTACTGAAGCTTTTGGTAGTACTTTAAGACAATGCTTATTACTGTCTACAAACTGAAAAAGTTGGAAAAATGATGTTGGATGGTTAATAAAATCTCACCCTCGTGTGTTTTGACATCAAATATATGAACAGTCGTTGATAAAAGTGGAAAAACTCCTTGGCAAGCCTCAGACATAAAATATATGAACACTCGTTGATAACAGTGGAAAAACTCCTTGGCAAGCCTTGACATCAAAAGACACTCGTGTGAGATTCTCTATGAAAGACTTAATTAATAATAGTCCATTGTAATCCCTATAACCAACATGTCATATTTTTTACGTTCTTTTCCAGTTGTAACAAAACAATACACAACCTTAAATAAAGAGGACATGAACACAGATAAACTGTTCCATTTACTTTTACTTTTTGCAAAATTCAATATCTACAGAAGCAAATTTCAAAATGCAAAAACTTACTTTCACGTTTATAAAAAGGAACATTTTCAGATACAACTTTGAAAATGATTTTGCTTTTAAGACAGGTAACCAGCAGATATTCAATGAAGCTTGGATGTGGTATTATGAATTTTTAAATGAGGAGCAGCATCCGTTTTAATTTTAGTTTCCTACCAAGACATTAATGTTAGAGACCATGTACTTTATAGCACTGCAATATGATGAATAAACTTCTATAATTTATGCATACTTGATATATGCAGTATATTTGTAGAACTCACTGTGTGAGTGAGAAGTATGTGTTATCCATAAAAAAATCTAAGATGTACTGATAAGTTGTGCTATGTGTCATGGGCTTTCTGCTATCCTGGGTGGAAGCCCATTTTACCTAACGGGTAGTTCTTTTTATAAACAATAAAATAAATAAATAATACACAACAGATTTTCTGATAGAGCTGACTGTGCATAACATAACAGAGGGCCTGTTTGATTTCTTGGCGCGTGTCTGAATTTCATTGACTATTTCCATATAATAAAATTGACTTTATCAGCAAATCCCGTTGCACTGTGAGAAGCAGATACCAGAGAGACACATGCCACGAAACATTCTGCCTCTGGAAGAAAGCCTTGGGCATCACGTGCGTCAGTGGATCAGCGCAATGTGAATGACCCTTAACAATTTACAGTGCGGAGCAACAAGCATCATTTTCGGCTATTTTATGCTTGAAAAACGCCCTTCCAGATACTTTCTGTAGCTTACCAATACAAGTGTATGAAATAAATTGTAGCAGTGATTATTGTACCATGGGTAAATGATTTAGGCTGAAATTTATCCCTTGAAAATACATCAGCCAGTATAATTGTCACAAATGCCTCTTGCCTGCCTTGTGAGTGACAAAAGGGCGCAAAGTCAGTATCATTATTTTTGTCCCAGTGTTTTTGAAACTTATTGTCAGAAATGTATCTAGCATGCCATGAGTAACAGAAGGGCGCAAAGTCAGTATTATTGTCCCAGTGTTTTTGAAACTTATTGTAACAAATGTATCTAGCCTGCCATGTGAGGGACCAAAGGGCACAACGTACATACCAGCAGTTTCGTGCTCCTTATAATCGTTCCCTTACTTTTTCTGTCAGTATATATAAATTTTGTGTTAAGCGGATTATATAATGTTATGGGTTGTTGGATGATTATTTTCAAAAATAGATATAACAAGCTGGATCTACCTCTGCAAAAGTTTGATGAATCCCTGAAGGACGCTTTCCATTGTATATAATTTGGAATATATATATTATAATGTATGTTTCTTGAACTTGATAGGAAAGCTGGATTTACCTCTCAGAAAAATACTTGTTGGTTCTAGGACAAGCCATTTCATAGACCTTTATTGGTGTGACGCACTCCAGCCCCAGTGCATGGGATAATGAAATCTCTTCAGAACGGGAAATCGCAATTGTAAATCTGCCTTTGTGAAGAAGATTTTAAACCATAGGTATGGGTATGAGCGAAAATCATTTGGCAAAGTCAGTGACTCTATTAATGTGAGAGGAATCTCAATCAAAGGAACAGTAGCGACTTCTGGATTAATGTAAACAGACAGCCGTGATTTTTTTTAACCTATACACTAAATTGGCATAACTGATGAAAAAACGCAGCTCTATACCAGGGGAGATAATCAAGGTGGATTGTATTATTACAAATAAGGATGTTGCCCTCAATAGATGGAAGAGTGAATATCAGTCCTTGTATAACGAGGAAGACAGTGATTAATTTTACTGAGGCCAAGAATTTCAAGAAAATTATAGGGGATGTTGCTTGTGGAGGAGTTCTGTTATCCCTGTTGACGCATGTCTTTTTCGAAGCAAATACAACACCGAGGAGGTAGAGACAGCTGTGAATCTTGCTAAATGTGGCAAGGCAGTGGGTTAAGATTACATTTCAGCTGAAGCATTGAACAAATAATCCTGCAGTCATATTTAAAGATTTTTGGACATTGTCTCGAAAATAACTCTTGTGATATGTTTGGAAACAAAGTATGATTTATCCTATAAGAAACCATATAGACCTGTTTGGTGATTTACCAAGGATGCAGAATTAAACACACACAATACTTATACTTGGAACAAATCGTGAGAAACTATCATGCTATCATCAGAAATGGTGAAAATGATACACTTATAATTATTCCCTTGGGAGAAAGAGCATGTCCAGCGCTACCACTATTGCGTATGTTGTAGGTGTTTTTGCATACTTGAAGTGCCTTGAAGCGGGTAAAATTGTCTCATTTGGTGAACTACGAAGGACACGCAATAATAGACCCAAATTATTCATGCTTGGAATATATCCTCAGAAGCCATAAAACTATGATTTAGGTAAGTATGTATATGAAACACTTATTCCCGTTGGAGGGAGACACTTTCAAGTGATACTGCTATCGTGTAGCTGCTGTGTGCGCTTTTCTTGAAATGGCCTAGAATTGTCTGATTTGGTAGATTACGAAAGACGCGCAGTAATAGACACAAAATATTCATGCTTAGAATATATACTCAGAAGCCATAACACTATTATTTAGGTAAGTGTTTCTATGATACACTTATTAACTCGGGAGAAAGACACTTTCAAGCCGTAGTACTATTCCGTATGTACTATGAACCGCTTGTCTTCAAATAGCATAGAATTGTCTGATTTGGTAGATTACGAAAGACGCGCAATAATAGACACAAAATATTAATGCTTAGAATATTTCCTCAGAAGCCATAACACTATTATTTAGGTAAGTATTTATATGATACACTTATTAACTCGGGAGATAGACACTTTCAAGTGATACTGCTATCGCGTAGCTGCTGTGTGCGCTTTTCTTGAAATGGCCTAGAATTGTCTGATTTGGTAGATTACGAAAGACGCGCAATAATAGAAACAAAATATTCATGCTAGGAATATATCCTCAGAAGCCATAACACTATTAATTAGGTAAGTATTTATATGATACACTTCTTAACTCGGGAGAAAGACACTTTCAAGCGATACAACTATTGTGTATGTACTATCAACCACTTGCATTGAAATAGCCTAGAATTGTCTGATTTGGTAGATTACGAAAGACGCGCAATAATAGACACAAAATATTCATGCTTGGAATACATCCTCAGAAGCCATAACACTATTATTTAGGTAAGTATTTATATGATACACTTATTAACTCGGGAGAAAGACACTTTCAAGCGATACTGCTATCGCGTAGCTGCTGTGTAGGCTTGCCTTGAAATGGCCTAGAATTGTCTGATTTGGTAGATTACGAAAGACGCGCAATGATAGACACAAAATATTCATGCTTGGAATATATCCTCAGTAGCCATAACACTATTATTTAGGTAAGTATGTATATGATACTCTTATTAACTCGGGAGAAAGACACTTTCAAGTGATACTGCTATCGCGTAGCTGCTGTGTGCGCTTTTCTTGAAATGGCCTAGAATTGTCTGATTTGGTAGATTACGAAAGACGCGCAATAATAGACACAAAATATTCATGCTCGGAATATATCCTCAGAAGCCATAACACTATTATTTAGGTAAGTATTTATATGATACACTTATTAACTGGGGAGAAAGACACTTTCAAGCGATACTGCTATCGCGTAGCTGCTGCATAGGCTTGCTTTGAAATGGCCTAGAATTGTCTGATTTGGTAGATTACGAAAGACGCGCAATGATAGACACAAAATATTCATGCTTGGAATATATCCTCAGAAGCCATTACACTATTATTTAGGTAAGTATATATATGATACTCTTATTAACTCGGGAGAAAGACACTTTCAAGTGATACTGCTATCGCGTAGCTGCTGTGTGCGCTTTTCTTGAAATGGCCTAGAATTGTCTGATTTGGTAGATTACGAAAGACGCGCAATAATAGAAACAAAATATTCATGCTCGGAATATATCCTCAGAAGCTATAACACTATTATTTAGGTAAGTATTTACATGATACACTTCTTAACACGGGAGAAAGACACTTTCAAGCGATACAACTATTGCGTATGTAGTATCAACCGCTTGCATTGAAATAGCATAGAATTGTCTGATTTGGTAGATTACGAAAGACGCGCAATAATAGACACAAAATATTCATGCTTGGAATATATCCTCAGAAGCCATAACACTATTATTTAGGTAAATATTTATATGATACTCTTATTAACTCGGGAGAAAGACACTTTCAAGTGATACTGCTATTGCGTAGCTGCTGTGTAGGCTTGCCTTGAAATGGCCTAGAATTGTCTGATTTGGTAGATTACGAAAGACGCGCAATAATAGACACAAAATATTCATGCTTAGAATATATCCTCAGAAGCCATAACACTATTATTTAGGTAAGTATTTATATGATACTCTTATTAACTCGGGAGAAAGACACTTTCAAGTGATACTGCTATCGCGTAGCTGCTGTGTACGCTTTCCTTGAAATAGCCTAGAATTGTCTGATTTGGTAGATTACGAAAGAAAGACGCGCAATGATAGACACAAAATATTCATGCTTGGAATATATCCTCAGAAGCCATAACACTATTATTTAGGTAAGTATTTATATGATAGTTTTATTAACTCGGGAGAAAGACACTTTCAAGTGATACTGCTATCGTGTAGCTGCTGTGTGCGCTTTTCTTGAAATGGCCTAGAATTGTCTGATTTGGTAGATTACGAAAGACGCGCAATAATAGACACAAAATATTCATGCTTAGAATATATCCCCAGAAGCCATAACACTATTAATTAGGTGAGTATTTATATGATACACTTCTTAACTCGGGAGAAAGACACTTTCAAGCGATAAAACTATTGCGTATGTAGTATCAACCGCTTGCATTGAAATAGCCTGGAATTGTCTGATTTGGTAGATTACGAAAGACGCGCAATAATAGACACAAAATATTCATGCTTGGAATATATCCTCAGAAGCCATAACACTATTGTTTAGGTAAGTATTTATATGATACACTTATTAACTGGGGAGAAAGACACTTTCAAGTGATATTGCTATCAAGTAGCTGCTGTGTGCGCTTTTCTTGAAATGGCCTAGAATTGTCTGATTTGGTAGATTACGAAAGACGCGCATTCATAGACACAAAATATTTATGCTTGGATTATATCCTCAGAAGCCATAACACTATTATTTAGGTAAGTATTTATATGATACACTTATTAACTCCGGAGAAAGACACTTTCAAGTGATACTACTATTGTGTATGTACTATGAACCTCTTGCCTTCAAATAACATAGAATTGTCTGATTTGGTAGATTACGAAAGACGCGCAATAATAGACACAAAATATTCATGCTTGGAATATATCCTCAGAAGCCATAACACTATTATTTAGGTAAGTATTTATATGATACACTTATTAACTCGGGAGAAAGACACTTTCAAGCGATATAACTATTGCGGAGGTACTATCAACCACTTGCATTGAAATAGCCTAGAATTGTCTGATTTGGTAGATTACGAAAGACGCGCAATAATAGAAACAAAACATTCATGCTTGGGATATCTGTTCAGAAGCCATAACACTATTATTTAGGTAAGTATATATATGATACACTTCTTAACACGGGAGAAAGACACTTTCAAGCGATAAAACTATTGCGTATGTACTATCAACCGCTTGCATTGAAATAGCCTAGAATTGTCTGATTTGGTAGATTTCGAAAGACGTGCATTAATAGACACAAAATATTCATGCCTGGAATATATTCTCAGAAGCCATAACACTATTATTTAGGTAAGTATTTATATGATACACCTATTTCCTTGGGAGAAAGACACATTTTAAAGCGATACTACTATTGCCTAGCTACTATGAAGGACTTTCCTTGAAATGGTAGAGTTGTCTCTCTTTTAGTGAAGTAAAGCAGTAAAATAGACACATGATACCCCTATCGTTCCATCATGCATGGTTTGTAGTAGCAAACGCATCAACTCAAAACATTTAATCATATACTCGAAATCTTGGAAGTATATTTTTGATAAATAACAATTCTGAAGATATATGTTCTAAAAATATCGAATTCATCTTCTACCTCGTTATTTCAACTTATGCATAAACACCCTGATTGAGGCCTTTGATGACCAACCCATGTGTTCTATCATGGGATTAGGTCCAGTAGGGTAACCTGGTGGTTAAAGTGTTTACTGAACATGTGGAAGGCTAGTTTCGAATACCAACATGGGTACAGTGTGTGAAGCCCATGTCTGGTGTTTCCCTTAAAATTCATGAGATTGCTGGAATGTTGCTAAAAGCTGCGTAAAAACTACCCTTAGTCACTAACTCACCATCATTCGATTAGGGGAAGTTATCTCAACTGTGTAAGAGTGACACTGCATTAAGGGGTATCTCTTTTATATATACATTTTAATTATTCTCAAGCTTAACTTATGTTTTCTGTCTTGTGTAACTAAGATTTAATTTTACATATTAATTTAAATCTTTCCCAAACAAAGTGTTCCTGGTGTCATATAAAGTGTATATCATTCATTTCCTAAAGCAAACACTGGATTGTCTGATCCAGACTCGATTATTTACATACCACCGTTATGCAGATCGGCTATTGCCGAGCGCGGTGTTAAAAAAACAAACAAACACACATATCCCAAAGCCTTATCCAACGTTTCTGGCATTAACGCTACCAACTCATTTTCATGAATTCGTTACAGACAAATGTACTAATGTTTACCCACTTCCCCGATTTCACAAACAAATTACTTTTGTTTTTACACTTAAATGGATCGAACTTTCGTATATACAGGCTCAGGAGTGAAAGACTAAATAATTCACAATGCTTTAAGAATCTCATTCTCAAGTACAGAATTATTCGCCAGCCACAGTTATTTTACGTCCGTTTCCTAAGATTCGCGGGAAAGTGTTGAACATTCTTTCGGTTCACAAATAAGATAAAACACCCTCGAGTGAGGATTGTTTCGTGTTTTATCCTTCACATACAGTGTATATAACGTTCTGAGGGGACACAACACTCTCTGTACAAATACTGGGCACGGTTTGGAACGTCAAACAACAAATAGTTGTTTGATTGTTGTTTTGCTGCACTCCAGCTACTATGACGGCGGTCTGTGAGTAATGGAGTCTGGTGGGTTAATGGAAACATTGATCTGATACACGTTTGATAGTCAATAGTGGTCCAAGTTTTATAATCGGAGAGAATCTAGAATGCAAACCTGCTACCAGCGTATTCTGGCATGGTGATTAATTGGGGCGTTTATAACTTTCATTTTGATGGACTGTAATGTATAAACACGCCACCTCCAGCGCAACAATACCATGAATAAGTCTACCCGAGGGAGGGAACAGTTACCAGTCTATGATGATAATAAATACTGGCATTTTGAAACAATGCTTCAGAATCAAATCAAAATCCATGTCCTTTTGAAATGTTGTTTTAGTTGTATCACACAACACAACTCTCTCTCTGTTTTAAACGAAATCCACTGAATACATACTACATATATGTGTGTGTGCCTGCGGTTGTTTTCCTGCTTAGCGTAAATAGGTTTTAGTTCACATTCCGTTGTCTGTTTAATTTCTGACCACGCCCGCCATTACGTCACGTGATGTTGTCTTTAATTTCCCTACACATATTGCAGAAGGTTGAAAATCTCAACACCGTAACAATTTCCCACTTGACCTGTACATCAGTAGTTTGTTTGCAGAAATGTATTTTAAAATATTTGATTTCCTTTTCATGGCTATTCACAAGTCGATTACCTTTCTTCAAATGTAAAATGCTAAAACATGTACTTTCAAGTTAATATTTGTTTGTTTATAAGCAAATATTTTTTTCTGGATTTACTTTAAACATGGCTGTCCCTCAGCTGGACCAGAATAAAAAATAATACCTAATCCATATCTAAATATTATAAAAATGTAACAAATTTTGTTTTTCAGACTCTCAAATGAACATTAATTACATGTATCCCATCATTATTATCTAAAACCTAATTGAAAAAAAATAAATTAGAAAAAAAATGTCACTCAAAAGGCACTCAGGGTTCCGTTACAATGTACCAATACTCAAAAAATAACTGCGCTATGGGAGATAAATCCCATATGCTTCCTCTTTTGGCAACATGTGTTTGAAGATCATTGGCTGCTGATAGACAGATGCCACAATTATGTACAATGTTCAAGCCAAAGACATCAAAATGTCTCTGGTTAGTACAGTGTGTTTTCTAAGCCTCAACTCTGTAACACTGTCTGTTATAGTTACAACACACCAAGACGAGTTGTTTGGGCAGTAAGAGCACGGTTTGGCTTGGCATTTGATTGACAGACAAAAGGACCGAGGACCGAGGAGCGAGGACCCGTGCTGCAAGTAGATCTATGTCTCACTCTATTTTCCTTCACTATTCCAAGATAAATTGGTTTGTAAGACCGTGTAAGCAACTAGTATTTTAATTTCCATAAAAAGCAAAGCATGGTGGGATATGAGCCATTGATAGTAAGGTTTCTCAACTCCGTTACACTCAACTCTGTAATGCTGTACAGTGTAACGGAGAGGAAAAATTTGTGCATCTGCACAATTTTGATAGTTAATGTCGGTACATAGCTTTGTTTTTCTTCAAGAATATTTTATTTTATTTTAACCCTATACCTGACAAATAATTTTCCCACAGTCAATTTTAAGAATTTTTTTTTTTTTAAATAGTCACTCAGATTACTCTGATGTTTCTGATGAACAAGATGTTAGGACCTGTGCAAAATGTGGATTTGATACTATTGATAGCCCCCTTTCAGACAGTAGACTAATTTTTGAAGACAACTGATGTGTTTTTACATTGATGGGACAATGATATGTTGTGACAAAAGATGAAAAATACTATATTTTGGATACCGTTTTTCATGTAAATGACTTTGTTGTCGAGGCAAGCTTTTGAAATATGGATCAAGCACTTACAAATGCCCAGTCATACATTTTCTTTAGCCAGTTTCCATTTGTATTAACATTGAATTGTATTCACATTTAAAGTTAATTGTTGAATATGATTTTATATTTCAAAGCAACCTAACGCTATTAAAATTACTTTCCATTTTGTGATCCGTAACAGAGTTGAATGTCCTAGCGGATTAGGTTGATTCATTAATTATTTTCTAATTAATTATATGATATATATATTTTTTTTCAGAGACTAAACGTTGGTCTTGCACCATCGAACACGACCTTGAACTTTCTAAAAACAAAATGGCGGCCAGGAAGGGATTTTTAGAAATGACAACGACGATGTTAGCTGTTTATAAGCAAACTGTGATATGTCATGGGATGCCTTATCAGCCCGTGGATACATAAGGTAGTATCTTCACTTTTAATATTTTTTACAATTATTTTGCATGTATGGATAAAGTTGTAGACACGGATCTAGCAAGACTTGCATTCGCCTGCACCAACAGGCACTGCGTGCGGCCGAGGCAAGACATGCTCATTGGTGTCAATCTTCGCTCCTCTCAGGAAATATGAAGCAGTGATTAATATTTTGACCGCTTATTGTGAATGAACAGAATTCTTGTATACACAGATGCGCCGTAAGTGTTTCCAGTGTACATTTGGGTTGTTTTGACTAGTTCTCATTAAAAAACACGACGATGAAACTCGCATGATATCTCTCTAATAGTGTCAGCTTAAAGTTTATTAAAACAACTCTTTTTTCCAAATTATCGTTTGGTTTAAATGGCAACACGGAAATGTTAGCCATTACCCGTGTGTTATTTGTTCAGATATTTTGAATATATTTGATGTGGCCACTGACTATTGTATAGACTTTTGTAAATTTCATGTTTTGACTGTAGCTTTCCTCAGTAAAATTTTGTGTAATCTTTAAAAAATTCTTCTCAAAATCCACTGGGCACAGCAATAGTAACTTTGATTTGGTTTTTAGAAACACATTTTGACTCAGAGCTGTTCCTGATTGGAGAATGAACAAAATAATTACTTCATAAAAGGAATGGTAAAAGATCTGAAGAGATCTTTCAGACTTTATTTCTCAGAGACCACAGACCGAAAGACTTTACTGTGATGTGTAATCTAACAATGGGACTTATAATGTAATTTGTTTTTATGAATTGGTTTTTACCTAAATTAAACTTACTTTTTCAAACCTTCCAAGAAACTACAGTGCTGAGGAAGCTGCAGAGTTGTGGGGCTCAAAGTTGTACATGCCAGTTTTAAATTGTTTTTTTGTTTTTGTTTTGTTTAACGCCACATTCAGCAGTATTTCAGCGATTTGACAGCATCTGTAATAATAAGGTCTGGACCAGACAATCTGGTGATTGAATTCATGACCATCAATTAATCAATTAGGATGCCAGGACATGCATAAACTGAGTCAGCTAACCTGACCACCCAATCCCATCAGTTGCTTCTTACGACAAGCATGGATTGCTGAAGATCAATTATAACCCAGGTCTTCACAGATTGTTCATGCCAGTCAAATGTCTTGTTGGCTTATAAATTACTTTTCTCATAAGAAATGGCAAAAATCTTTGTCTGTGTTTAAGATTAAATCCTTAATGTTATGAACCGTTTTCATATATATATGTTGGAATATAAGGTGGTCTTGGGGTCCTCCAGGTTTGTTGCTATAGTAACTAGTATTTGAATTAAGGACACCCCCCCAAAGTTTAAACTTTTCACATGACAAGTACCCTTTGAGTCTCATGGTTAATTTCGAACCTTGTTTTACATCTCAGAATATGTGGAGATGCTTAACATTGGTCTTTATAACTGATACAATATTCCATCTGTATGACCATGACCTGTAAATATCAAGTCTGGACCAGACAATCCAGTGACTGATATTTTTAGCAACAATCTATCTACTATGTTGACTACATTGACCTCACCACCAGATCACACTGTTACAGACAATGACCTTACCACTAGGTGAACATTGTTTTATACAATGACCTGACCACCAGTTCACACTGTTGGATACAATGACCTTACTACCAGGTGAACACTGTTGTATACAATGACCTCACCACCAGTCCATACTGTAGAGGACAATGACCTGACCATCAGGTCAACACTGTTACATACAGTGACCTGACCACGTCCTCACTGTTAGATACAATGACCTGACCACCAGTCCACACTGTTAGATACAATGACCAGACCACCATATCAACACTGTTAGATACAATGACCTGAACACCAGTCCACACTGTTAGATACAATGACCTGAACACCAGTCCACACTGTTAGATACAATGACCTGACCACCAGTCCTCACTGTTAGATACAATGACCTGAACACCATTTCAACACTGTTAGATACAATGACCTGACCACCAGTCCACACTGTAAGATACAATGACCTGAACACCAGTCCACACTGTTAGATACAATGACCTGACCACCAGTCCTCACTGTTAGATACAATGACCTGAACACCATATCAACACTGTTAGATACAATGACCTGACCACCAGTCCACACTGTTCTATACAATGACCTGACCACCAGTCCACACTGTTAGATACAATGACCTGAACACCATATCAACACTGTTAGATACAGTGACCTGACCACCAGTCCACACTGTTAGATACAATGACCTGACCACCATATCAACACTGTTAGAAACAATGACGTGACCACCAGTCCACACTGCTAGATATAATGACCTGACCACCAATCCACACTGTTGAGTACAATGACCTGAATACCTGTCCACACTGTTAGATACAATGACCTTACCACCATATCAACACTGTTAGATACAATGACCTGAACACCAGTCCACACAGTTAGATACAATGACCTGAACACCAGTCCACACTGTTAGATACAATGACCTGACCACCAGTCCTCACTGTTAGATACAATGACCTGAACACCATATCAACACTGTTAGATACAATGACCTGACCACCAGTCCACACTGTTAGATACAATGACCTGAACACCAGTCCACACTGTTAGATACAATGACCTGACCACCAGTCCTCACTGTTAGATACAATGACCTGACAACCAGTCCTCACTGTTAGATACAATGACCTGAACACCATATCAACACTGTTAGATACAATGACCTGACCACCAGTCCACACTGCTAGATATAATAACCTGACCACCAGTCCACACTGTTAGATACAATGACCTGACCACCAGTCCACACTGTTAGATACAATGACCTGACCACCAGTCCACACTGCTAGATATAATGACCTGACCACCAATCCACACTGTTGAGTACAATGACCTGAATACCAGGCCAACACTGTCAGATACAGTGACCTTACCACCAGATCCACACTTTTGAGTACAATGACCTGACCAGCAGTCCTCAATGTTGGAAACAATGACCTGAATACCAGATCCACACTGTTAGATACAGTTAGACTGAGTCTGATTAGACTGTTGACACTAAGTGACAATGTGTAATTAGAGAAACACAGGATGTGAGGGATTATTTGTTTTATCATGTAGTGGCTGGTTTGGCAACATGTGCAGAGCTCCAGATAACCTTTTGAGCAATTGAGTTTTTACTCTAGGGTTTCCATTTTAATTGGGTTATTACATTTTTCATTAGGTTACCAATATCCTTTCACTCATCTATTCATCACTCTATTGGGTTCTCCCCAAAATTAGTGAACATTTTAAGATTTAAAAAAAAAGAAATAATGTTTTACATGTATGTAACTGTTCTAAATATATCGGCTTGATTCTGAAAGTTAATTAGCTTGTAATTGTGTTTCGGAAATTAGCTCCTTTGAACCCATGCTGAAAAAGCTTCATTGGGTATTTTGGTGTGGTGTTTTTATACATTTGAATTTTTCATTTAATCCATGGGTTTCTGTACACAAGTTAATTAAAAGTAATTGGGTTTTGAATATTTATAGGGGGGTGGGGGTGGGGGTGTGGGGGTGTGGGGGGTATTTTACGCTAATATGCTGCTTATCTGTAGTTCTGATGTGGAAGTGAATTCAAGAAATATGCCTCCATACATCTTTTGTTTGTTGTTGGTCTGCAAAAATAACTGCATCCTACGAATAGGATGTTTTGAGTTAAGTTGACATTCTTTGCCAAAGATATACTCAGTGGTCTGTTCACAGTTCACATTTCGGTGAGTCAGTTTCATTTGTTTGACATTGTGCAGGTTTATCTTGAGAATTTCATTCAGGATCATGTTTATTATTGTTATCCATAATGAAATGGGTAATTTTATTGCAACTGACCACTGCAACCAGCTGTTGGTCACACCATCACCACCACACACAACAGAGAACCTGGCACAGAGTACACAGTCACTACTGTAGTGTCTCGAGATGCCGACTCCTGTGCGTTTTGAGCCTGGGTCAAAGGACCCGTCTGTGTAAATGTGGCACCAATTTGGCCATTTTTGTGTAAATGTATGCTTGTGTGATGGATTTAGCGGTATTTGGATCAGTTTCTTTCTTTAGTCTGGTGGAGAGAGATATGACGATTTGGGGGGTTTGGAGTTTGGGTGTGAAGGCGTTATTTGGTGCTGTGTTTAGTTTTAAATTATTTAGGTTGTGTGTATTTAGGTAATTTATTATGCTTTGAGAGATTGGTGTTAACTGAGGGTTTTTGCGATGTACCATGTAGACTGTAGACCAGTATCTTTAGACTGTAGACCAGTTCCTGTAGACTGTAGACCAGTATCTGTAGACTGTAGACCAGTTTCTGTAGACTGTAGACCAGTATCTGTAGACTGTAGACCAGTTCCTGTAGACTGTAGACCAGTATCTGTAGACTGTAGACCAGTCCCTGTAGACTGTAGACCAAACCCTGTAGACTGTAGACCAAACCCTGTAGACTGTAGACCAGTTCCTGACATGGGTACAACATGTGAAGCCCATTTCTGGTTTCACCCACTCACTCACTCACTCACTCACTCACTCACTCTTGGACGTGACATTAAACCCAAATTCACCTCACCTCACCTCAACTCAAATGATGTACAGAGAGCATTGGTATAAAGTCTGGACCAGACAATCCAATGATTGGCATCATGAGCATCAATCCACACAATTAGGATACGATGACATCAACCAAGTCACCAAGCCTGAACATCCCGCTAGTCGCCTCTTACGACCTATATTCTGACCCAGAAGCCCTAGAGGCTTTGCATTCAGTTGCAGCAAGTAGCACAAATCCTAAAAAATAAATATTGTCAATTTGTAACTTGTATTGAAGGACAGAATGAGATAATTGAATTGGTCCACACTGTTTTACGGAGCTGCCAACTGTTGAAATGGGGAAAAAAATATATATGAATTTGACTTTTTTTATTTACCAATAATAAGTGATAGCATATTCCACCAAAAATATGTTTTCTAAACAAGGACCCATTATTTATTATTTGCACCAATGTTTAAATTTTGTAAACCAGCCTAATGGTAGTGGGTGAGGAAAACTAGACAAAAAACCTGAATTTCCCTCTAAAAAGCAAGTCCAATAAAGTTGGCCTTGGGGACTGGTCATTTATGCTTTGGGGATATTGGTCTTAGGACTGTAGGATGTTTTCAATTATTGTTAGTTAGAATTATTGAAAAGTCTTCATAGAAACAATCCCCATGGAGTGTACAGCATTATGTCGATAGGAGTTTGTGATTGTTCAATGCAGCTGTACTGATCTTGTATGTTGGCAGTAGTTGTGGTGACTGGCCGTGGATGTTTCAAGTGTCGGCAACATACCTGTGTTCGTGGGTTTCACCGAAGTGGTAAACGTCTGAGACCTGCATCACTTCGGGCTTTCCTCCCACATCAAGCTGACACGTTGTGATGAAACTAACTTAAATGCATTGGCATAAGTACTCACCCTCTCGTGTATTGTGTTTGAAATCTATCACAGAGCAGACAAAAAAAAGAAATAGTAGTTGAAAATGTTCAAGGTCTTTTGGCGACGTTTGTCCCTGGGTGGTTGATCCATAAACTGAAGAATGCAATCATTATCTTTTCCTTTACTTGAAGAAAAGTGAGTTTGCCTGTCAGAATTGTATTTTGTTTCTCCAAATGGAGAAGTGTCATGACATAATAAATGTATATGCATTGACACATTGAGTTTGTGTCCCAAATTTAAAGATTGCCCTAATAGCAACAGATGTCTCTGTGTGGCGACTACAGAACTATGCATATTGAGTTTATTATCAGATCATTGGTTTCAAAATTTGGAACAGGTCTCTCGGAAGTATAGCAAGATGTATTTGGTATGTGACAATACTATTTTTGGAAAGATCACCACTGTTGTGCATGTTTGTGTTGCTCCTTGTTGGGACATCCTTCTCAACCTAAATATTGCTTTTCAGTGATGTTTATGAGTGCTATCCTCCATGAATATGACCTTGTATTAACATATCTGAATTAATGTTGAATATTTTCTCACTTGTTTTGGTATATCAACAAATCATGTAAGACAAGCATCAGTTTTAGAAATCCAGTGGTTAAAGCACTCGCTTGTCACGCCGAAGACTTGGGTTCGATTCCCCACATGGGTACAATGTGTGAAACCCATTTCTGGTGTCCCTCGCCGTGATATTGCTAAAATCAGTGTAAACAGTACTGGGCGGGTATTTCCATGGTAACAGGACTTTTACCCCAATTGCCTCAATCACTGGATTGTGTGGTGGAGACTGCTGTCATAGCTGGAATATTGCCGAGGTTGACATCACAGATGTTGCACAATGAAAGACCGCAAAAGCAATTTCAAGCTAGCAATTATCATTGGTTATCCAGTGTCTTTTTGTGATGCTCCTGCATTAAGATCACCTGGTAGCTGGTTGATGCTAAGCCAATATAATGGACATTTACAAAAAAATATTAGCGATGAAAAGTTAGATGCACACACGATGTAACGGTGAACGCTTTGCCCATATGAAATTAGCAAGCATTGGACAATTTATGAATATGCTGCTGATACACATCCAGTTGCAAAAAGACGCTGGATAACCAATGATAATTGCTAGCTTAAAAATGTTTTTGCGGTCTTTTATTGTCCGTCTCACTCAGCAATATTCCAGCTACGACGGCAGTCTGCACCAGACAATCCAGTTTTTTTATGGGCCGTACCGGGTAGTATGATGGAAAACAAGACTGGCGCCTGGCACACAACATTTATTCTGCTCAACTACACAAGATATTTCTATATTTAAAGTAACCCATGAAGTCCTTAAATGATGAACCATTATCAGTGTTATCCAGGCATGAGCATCGAGTTTGAAGATCCAGTGGTCAAAGTAATGAAGCTGTCTTACTCCATTGGGACTACGCAGTACTTACCAACCACCTGTGACAAATTCCATGTACAAATCACACCAAAATGAGCAGGATTTATAATCACATACCTGTACTGTTGGCACACTGTCTAGATTTTCCATTGAAGAATTACCAATGTCAAACTGATAATATGAAGGCGCACTTCAGATTTTGATGTCAAAAGCCTATGATCTAGCTCTCGAAATTTCCGTACTGCCCAGATAAGTTGCAAAGCTTGCCTCGAGTAATTTGGTTCAATTTTTTACAACTTTATTTAAAGCATAACAAACAGGATGATCATTCTGCAAACGTACACCCACAAAATCCATTTTACTGGCCACTCTGAGCTCGTCAGGATGTGCTAAAACTTGGGCCTCAGTGAGACTAGAATTCCATACGTGTGACCCAGTAACAAAACCAACTCTGAATCATTGGCGACACATCTGAGCAGTGCAGCCTAACTTGCTCCCAGGAACAGGGTAATTCTGGACAGCTTCAGTACCCATTATTTCCGGGAGTCCTTCGTCATCACCTCTCAATTGAGAAACCAAAATTGCTCTCCACTATTCTTAAAGAAATGAAAGTTTCAGAGACATGATACTCCACGTTACCTTTGCTCAAATTGGGATTGAATGTAAGACATGCTCCCTGCCTAAATCCGTGTTGGTTTGTTGTTTAACACCGCACTCAGCAATATTCCAGCTATATGATGGAGGTCTATAAATAATCGAGTCTGGACCACACAATCCAGTGATTGACATCTTAAGCATTGATCCAATCGCAATGGGATACGATGTCATTCATCAACCAAGTCCGCGAGCCTGACCACCCGTCGCCATTTACAGCAAGCATGGGTTGCTGAAGACCTATTCTACCCCGGATCTTCACGGGTCTATTACGACAAGCATAGTCACCTTTTACGGCAAGCATGGGTTGCTGAAGACCTATTCTACCCCGGATCTTCACGGAGTACAAGCATGGGTTGCTGAAGACCTATTCCACCCCGGATCTTCACGGAGTACAAGCATGGGTTGCTGAAGACCTATTCCACCCCGGATCTTCACGGAGTACAAGCATGGGTTGCTGAAGACCTATTCTACCCCGGATCTTCACGGAGTACAAGCATGGGTTGCTGAAGACCTATTCCACCCCGGATCTTCACGGAGTACAAGCATGGGTTGCTGAAGACCTATTCCACCCCGGATCTTCACGGAGTACAAGCATGGGTTGCTGAAGACCTATTCCACCCTGGATCTTCACGGAGTACAAGCATGGGTTGCTGAAGACCTATTCCACCCCGGATCTTCACGGAGTACAAGCATGGGTTGCTGAAGACCTATTCCACCCCGGATCTTCACGGAGTACAAGCATGGGATGCTGAAGACCTATTCCACCCCGGATCTTCACGGAGTACAAGCATGGGTTGCTGAAGACCTATTCCACCCCGGATCTTCACGGAGTACAAGCATGGGTTGCTGAAGACCTATTCCACCCCGGATCTTCACGGAGTACAAGCATGGGTTGCTGAAGACCTATTCCACCCCGGATCTTCACGGAGTACAAGCATGGGTTGCTGAAGACCTATTCCACCCCGGATCTTCACGGAGTACAAGCATGGGTTGCTGAAGACCTATTCCACCCTGGATCTTCACGGAGTACAAGCATGGGTTGCTGAAGACCTATTCCACCCCGGATCTTCACGGAGTACAAGCATGGGTTGCTGAAGACCTATTCCACCCCGGATCTTCACGGAGTACAAGCATGGGATGCTGAAGACCTATTCCACCCCGGATCTTCACGGAGTACAAGCATGGGTTGCTGAAGACCTATTCCACCCCGGATCTTCACGGAGTACAAGCATGGGTTGCTGAAGACCTATTCCACCCCGGATCTTCACGGAGTACAAGCATGGGTTGCTGAAGACCTATTCCACCCCGGATCTTCACGGAGTACAAGCATGGGTTGCTGAAGACCTATTCCACCCCGGATCTTCACGGAGTACAAGCATGGGTTGCTGAAGACCTATTCCACCCCGGATCTTCACGGAGTACAAGCATGGGTTGCTGAAGACCTATTCCACCCCGGATCTTCACGGAGTACAAGCATGGGTTGCTGAAGACCTATTCCACCCCGGATCTTCACGGAGTACAAGCATGGGTTGCTGAAGACCTATTCCACCCCGGATCTTCACGGAGTACAAGCATGGGTTGCTGAAGACCTATTCCACCCCGGATCTTCACGGAGTACAAGCATGGGTTGCTGAAGACCTATTCCACCCCGGATCTTCACGGAGTACAAGCATGGGTTGCTGAAGACCTATTCCACCCCGGATCTTCACGGAGTACAAGCATGGGTTGCTGAAGACCTATTCCACCCCGGATCTTCACGGAGTACAAGCATGGGTTGCTGAAGACCTATTCCACCCCGGATCTTCACGGAGTACAAGCATGGGTTGCTGAAGACCTATTCTACCCCGGATCTTCACGGGCCCCTAAATCTGTGTACAGAATCCAGAGTAATCAGAGTAGTTTGTTGATGGAATCCAAATGCAGGTTGGAGTTCTTAAGATGATAGTTTCATCATAGCAGATGGCGTTAGCTCGGAAGACTGATGAAAGGCCCTGTGGAAATAATTATAGAGTGAAGTTATACAACATTACGGTTAGAATCTTATATGATCACATAATAATTACTGATTATAATAACTAACTAGTTACCTTTAAATATCTATGTATCTGCCTATTAATGATCATATCAGGCCGTGTCGGCTCAATGTGTGAGGAAAGCCTGAAGTGATGCAGATCTTAGACATTTACCACTTTGGTACCACTGTCATAGGATTCTGACGTGTCCAAGGGAAGCAACTCAGTACATCGAATCACCCTCCGTGCACCAGATTAGACATAATATATACTGACAAACAGGTTATATATGAAATTGATGATTACATTTAACCATACCTTGAGTGCATAACATGCAAAAATAGAATAAAATATAAGAAATAGCTCACCGTGTGTATATCACCGAGTCCAATGACGTCAGTTACGCCAGGTATGTCGTTACCATGGCCACCCACCTGAAGGTAAATATCAATAAATGTCAGTTCAAAGGAACTTTACATAAATATGTCAACAAAAAGTTCGGTTTGATCTGCCGTTTCATATCACACACTGCACAAGAAGTTTTATCCATCATCAAACTTGTGAACTGGTCCCCATGTTAGGTAAAGAACTTCCAATTTCTTTAAAGGTACATAGATAAAATATGTGTACACTATAAGTAACACACACACTTGAGAATGCTTTTCGAAAAGAGCAATTATAAACTTACATATGTGAAGCATTTTAGCAGACCTAGTAAGGGACAGACTACGTGATGGCTAGCATTTTACCGGATTAAATAAATTGACATTGAAAGTTTTCAGGAAAAACTGGTTCAGACTCCAATGAAAGTGTAAAAGTGAGCTGACGAGTCACCCTGTTACTAAAAGCCCAGAGAAACAATAGTGCAGGCAAACACAATGGCAACAAAGAATAAAAGAAGTTATTATCCATAATTAGAGCCATGCATTCATGTTCTCCCAACTTCTAAATGCCCACCAAAGACTTCACGTTAGTTTAAATGCTTGAAATAATACTAAGACTTAGGAACTTAAATAGTAACTGAAATTAAATACACTTTATAATATCTACATTATGATACTGCTGTATTTGTATTCACTGAACAATGGTACCAACTCACCAAGGGTGGTAAACTGGACTTTTATAGTCAGTTAATTAATACTATAAAATGACTTGTAAAACAGATCCTTAAAACAGATTTGGACTACAGAACATCATAGAAATGTTGATTTCAAATTCATCAGTGGTTTGAGAAGCTTTGTTTGAGTATGGAAATCAGCAGCTGCGTCTTGTACGTACAACAGTTGTGTCAACTTCTTCTATAAAATACTTCTTGAACGTTTGGTTGTAAATTAAGGACAAGTCCACGAAGTTCTGTCTTAAACTCAAACCAAATCCATTTCCTAATCGTTCTCGATGTATGCAGAAAATGTCATTTGCTCGTTGTAATGAACTGGCATATTAAAACCTCCCCCGACAGTGCAAGCTGTTTGGGGTTCCCAGAGCCACCCGAATTCTCTCCCTCTGAGTCGGGCATGCTGGCCTGACTCCGTGTGGCACACTCAACAAAAACTGTCATGAAAATGGAATTCAAAGTCATTTTTTGACTTACAGGTTGGATTTTCATTTGTTGTATCTTCAAACGTTCTCCACCTGTCACCAAATGTAAGTGTTGTAAAGGCAGGCTGCCAGACGACACGCTAAACATTCCTTCAGATCGACCACACAGGACGGAAGACAAGGCTGATCTGCACATGCTGCACGGACGACCCGTTCACCATACTCGGCCCTGATTGGCCTATCTTGTCACGTGCCGTGGTCCACGGACAAACATTTTGAAGTAACCTTGTCATAATGTTTACATCTCACAATAGATTGACACATAAATAACAGGTTTGTCCAACCACTGGAGCCATCAGTTACTTGGATCCCATCAGTAAATCTAGGGTCATGTCCAATAAACCACTGAATTCATGAAGCTGACACACGTTTCTGCACGGAGGCTTCTGGACGGTGGGGTCGCCGAGTGGTTAAATCGTTTGCTCGTCAAGGTATACCCAGGATTAAACCATAATACCCAGAAATACCCAATGGAGTGAGTGTGTGTGTTGAGTATGACGCCGCTTTCAACAGTATTCCAGTTATATCACGGCGTGTCAGCTTAATGTGGGAGGAAAGCCCGAAGTGATGCAGGTCTTTGACGTTTACCATTTCGGTGAAACCCACGAGCACAAGCACGAACACGAGCACGGGTATGGTGCTGACAAACCTAGAAACATAATCGGGGCGAATACCCATAGGAATTGTTTATAAGAGTATTGTAACGGTTCTACAGCCTATGAAATTACTTATGAGTGTATTGTAACGGCACTGTAGCCAACGCTTTTACATATGAGAGTATTGTCGTGGTTCTGTAGCCAATGAAATACACAAGAGTATTATAACGGCTCTGCAGTCAATGAAAGTACATATGGCAGTATTATAACGGCTCTGCAGTCAATGAAAGTACATATGGCAGTATTATAACGGCTCTGCAGTCAATGAAAGTACATATGGCAGTATTATAACGGTTCTGCAGCCGAGGTTATTACATACGAGAGTATAATAACGGATCTGCAGCAAGGGTTATTACATATGGGAGTGTTATATCCGCTCTGCAGCCGAGGTTATTACATATTAGAGTGTTATAACGGCTCTGCAGCCAGGGTTATTACATATGGGAGTGTTATATCGGCTCTGCAGCCAAGGTTATTACACATTAGAGTGTTATATCGGCTCTGCAGCCGCAGCACTGACCTGATGTATTATATCGGCTCTCCGACCAATGGAACTGGTCATGGTTTGTTGAAACTTCGATGAGCAGGAAGGACATTGCAAAACGACAAACTCCATTCTCATGACGGGAGTTCACCTGGAACACATGAAACAAACAAAATAACCCAAAACATAAAGCATATCCATACATGTGCACGTCATGTTTAGCCTCCAGGTGTACCAGTTACTTGATAAAGCCAAACCCATGTATAGTAACTGTAGGAGTGGGAGTGGGAGTGGGGGCTGTTTATGGTACAATAAAACAATGCAGGGAGAAGAAACCATGAGGGACGCAGTGTGGTTTATTTCATGATAAAACATTGTTCTACCATGACGTCATTTCTGGAGATTTGAACATGCGCTCGCAACTTGATGACGTCGTAAATTGGACGACGTTACTTTAAGAGGGAATTGTCCAAAGAGTTGTTCCCCGTAGATGTAGCCGGGCAACGGAGATAAACGCAATGGCAGAACGATCGTATCCAAAAGCGGGAGAGATATGACAATCGGTATTGGGAGAAAAGTTACAGTTATCTACGTGCAAATTATGAGAATATGTGGGAAAGACCAAATCGATCCCCCGCCCCCACCCCTTTTAATAAAATTGACTTGTCAGACATTGACGATGTCAGATTCTATTCATAGAGTCATCATTATGTAAATACGTGAAAATATGTTAACTTTAAAGCTTTTACATTTTATTAACATCCTTGAAGAGGCTGTACATAATAATGATATTTCATAATAACAAAATAAACGATATATGGTCGTTGTTTATCGTACAATAAAACACTGCATGATAGAAGAAACCAGAAACAATTTCCCTCTCATTCAAACTTCAACCGAAAAAAATATCATTTATTGGTGAAATTATCACGCACCTAAATCCTATTCACTGACACTATCTTGTCATGTACAGCGCATGACATTTGCGTGTCCTGATGGGACGACCTGCACGTTGATGCAGATAGGTATAAGTATGTCAAACCTGATACAGTGTGACCATCAATGATCAATATCTTTTTAAAGATACACTACTTCAAACTTCAAACGAAAAAAATATCATTTATTGGTGAAATTATCATGCACCTAAATCCTATTCACTGACCGACTGACACTATCTTGTCATGCACAGCGCATTACATTTGCTTGTCCTGATAGGACGACCTTAACGTTGATACAGATAGGTATAAGTATGTCAAACCTGATACAGTGTGACCATCAATGATCAATATCTTTTTAAAGACACACTACAGCATCAGTAAGCTGTAGGAGGCGTTACAGCGCTTCACACACAGGCGTTCTTTGCATATTATACCGCTAATACCAGCTGTTTCTCGCACAGTATCGGAGGTCTGTTCACAACAATGGCGTGTCGTGGAATAGCAGTATTGGCTGTGTTGCTGTGGGCTACAACGAACACCTCTTCTTCATCTCCACAGCGCCCCAACATTGTGTTCATCGTAGCTGACGACCTAGGTAAGCTGGACTGATGATGATTAATGTCATGCTGAATTAATACGATACTCTCTCACAGCTTCTAAACCATAATTATTTGCCTTTCTGCTCAGCCCTTACTGTAATCATATCACTGATTTTCCCCTCAAAATTACATGTTTTCAGAGACTAAGCGTTAGTCTAGAAATCTGACAATGTATGCATGCTTGTCGAGGATCCATCGATCCTTTGTTCACATTATTTGTTGCGATAAACCTCATTAAGACTGCAATACATTTTGCATTTCAATTATTTATTGGAGCTTTTTATCAACGTTTGTATGTACAATCTCGCATTGAAGGCATGTGATGCATGGTGAAACGCCATTTCGATTAAACAACGTAACAGCTGTTATGGCGATCACATGTTATTGACGTCTTGTCCGCGAGATGTCAGAGATGTTTCCTTTAGTTTATCAATCCTGCTGACATGTTTCCTTATCTGTTTATTGTTTAACGCCTTTCTCAGCACTATGCCAGCTGTATAACGCCCCGGGTACCCGTTGCAAACACATGCAAAGGCAAGTCAAACGTTCAGTTTAAAAACAACACGGGAACGTATGGTACCTGTCAAAATAGGGAATTGCATCGGCCATAGTTCTTGTCACTGGTTCATGCAATTGTGAAATGTCCCCTACATGTCTACCATAAAACGTTTTTAAAGCTTTGCTATTAATGTGAAGAATGTGTTAAGATTCATATTTTTGAAGCTGAACATGAGAATAAAACCAAATATTATGGATGGCCTTTGCCACAGGTCAGCACTTAAGCTCTTTCAACAGGTCCGTCCTATCCACATATATGTAACAGGAAACTGGTGTTTTATATGTGTAAGTTTGAACTGTTGACTGTTTAGTGAGTGAGTGAGAGAGTATGTTTTACGCCGCGTTTAGCAATAATATACAAGCATTATCACAACGAGGGACACCAGAAATGGGCTTCACACATTGTACCCGTGTCGGGAATCGAACCCGGGTCTCCGACGTGACGAGCGAACGCTTTAACCACTAGGTTACCCGACCGCCCCTGTGGACTGTTTCGAGGTGTGTTGCGTGTTGGTCGTAGTTATTAATATGGCATTTAGTTTTGTTATGTATCCTCCATATTGTCAGCGTGTTGTATTTCAGGCTGGAATGACGTTGGCTTTAGGAACCCTGACATCCTCTCCCCAAACATAGACAAGCTGGCCAGAGAAGGGGTCATCCTCAACAGTTCCTATGTCCAGCCTGTCTGTAGTCCGTATGTTGCTTTATGGCGCTACGTCACCATCTTTCATATTACACAGCCCTGTGCCTTTTCTCTAGGGCATCGATGATGTCATTGTTAAAATATCCCCCATGATTACTGTCATAATTATTTTCTATAACGCTAGTAGATCCGGGGTTCATACCAAAAGACGTTAAAAGGTGGTACTTAATGTTACCCTGTCTGGCGCTCTGCATTAAGGTGCAATAATCTAGGACGTGACGTTAAACCCAATTTTAACTCACCTCACCTTTTCTATGTGGCATCGATGATGTCATAGTAAAAGTATCCCCCATGATTACTGTCATAATTATTTTCTATAATGCTAGAAGATCCGGGGTTCATACCGAAAGACGTTAAAAGGTGGTACTTATTTTTACCCTGTCTGGCGCTCTGCATTAAGCGCAATAATCTTGGACGCGACGTTAAACCCAATTTGAACTCACCTCACCTTTTCTATGTGGCATCGACGATGTCATAGTAGAAACATCTTTCATGATTACTGTTGAAATTAATTTTTATAACGTAGATGTAACAGTAGTAGTAGTAGTAGTAGTAGTAGTAGTAGTAGTAGTAGTAGCAGCAGTATTAGTATTAGTAGCAGCAGCAACATTAGAAGCAGTACTAATAGCATCAGTAGTAGCAGCGGTAGTAGTAGTACTAGTTACAGTATCAGTACACGTAACAGTAGTAGTAGTAGTAGTAGTAGTAGTAGTAGCAGAAGTAGTAGTAGTATTAGCAGCAGCAGCAGCAACAGTAGAAGCGGCACTAGTAGCATCAGCGGTAGTGGTAGTGGTAGTGGTAGTGGTAGCAGCAGTAGTCGCAGCAGTACAGGGTCTTCAGCAACCCATGCTTGCCCTGAAAGGAGACTATGCTTGTCGTAAGAGGCGACTAACGGGATGGGGTGGTCAGGCGTGGATCGATGCTCATAACGTCGATCACTGGATTGCGGCATTAAACCCCAAAACAAACAAACAAAACCTAGCAGCTGGAGTTGTAGCAGCGCTAGTAGTAATAAATGTTGGAGTAGTAATAGCAGCAGCAGCAGCAGCAGCGGCAGCAGCAGCAGCAGCAGCAGCAGCAGCAGCAGCAGTAGTTGGTTATTATTTCTGAATGTGTTGCTCCTCGTGTTTCAGATCTCGCAATGCTTTCATGACAGGTGTATATCCTTTCAAAGTGGGTCTTCAGGTAGGAAGTTTCATTTAGCTTGTGGTTACACGCATTTGATTTACCCACAAGCGTGATATTATATAAAAAGCAAGATAAGCACGATAGGTAGGATGCTGACAACGTATAGTGAATAAGAGACACGAACACACATATTTAATGCATGTCCTGTTTGCGCCCTCGATGACCTGTCTGAATACTTTGACACATTCTCTCTTGAATGATTCCTGTTGAACTCATTTGTTTGTTGCAGCACATAGTGATCTGGCAGTGGCAAAACGTCTGTTCCCCTTTGAACCACACCTTTCTGCCTCAAGTGTTGAAAGGCCTGGGCTACGCAACTCACATCGTGGGCAAGTTAGTGTCGGCGCATATGTCACCTTACTGAAACACTTGTAAAGACGTTCGCGCAATCGTAATGATTATCATCATTAATCCTTTCAGTCTTTTACCAGAGTCTCATGATTCAACAATTATGTGACATATTGTTGTATTTTAGTAAAGTAACACCTTGATCCACAAAAAGTTATGAATTTCTGTACTGCTTATCTATTTGGCATTTTTATGGTTCAACGGTTTTTAAACGAAATTCAATTTTCGGTTCTTGTTTCCAAGATGGCATCTCGGCTTCTGCAACTGGAACTGCACGCCCACCTTCCGAGGCTTCGACAGCTTCTTCGGCTACTACAACTCTCGCGAGGACTACTACAGCCATAAACTGTGTAAGTACAACATAGATTTAGTTACTACTCGATTTTAAAGTGAAGGTCAAACATCATTCGCCTTTAATATTGGACGAGAGGGGCGTCACGTGACCTTAAAGGTGAAGGATACATGTTTATGTTCAAATGTCTTTTTGACGAGACTGGTGTTCATAATGACGTCGCCACTTCCACATTCCCGGGAAACCCCTGGGCATTCCCTACTACGAACACAAATTGCTGTTATTTAAGTTCTCACACATATACATGATTGAAAGATTGTGTTATTGATTGTCATTGGTGATTGTTGGTTTGTGATCAGGTATGACAGGCATATCTCACTGGAAAGATGCTGAAGATAATATAAGCCACCCTTCGTATTTATCAACCTTCAGCTCTGTAGTTTGAATACTTCATGGTGGTGTTAGGATTGGTCTCCAAGGTCGGTGGGATACCCGAAGACCCGGGTTCGATGGGAACAATGTGTGAAGCCCATTTCTGGTGTCTGTGATATGCTGGAATATTGCTGAAAGTGGCGTAAAACCATACTCACTCAAGCTGGTGTCCCCACCCCAACCCCCGACGTGATATTGCTGGAATATTGCTGAAAGCGGCATGAATGAACCCGTGCAATCCCAACAAAGTCACAGTCAATTTTACGCCCCCCACCCCTCCTTTTGTAATTTTAATGAGCATCCAACGTCTGTAAAACATCTCATGTGTTCACAATATCTACATGTATGCGAAACATGTACTTGTTTGAGTGTAGACGAAGTTGTCTGGACTTTGCCGCTGACCCCGATGCATGTTTTACAGCAGGGTATTTGGACTTCCGGGATGACCAGGAAGCTGCGTGGCAGTACGAAGGCCAGTATTCTGCGGTATGTGTGTATGACGTCACTCATGTGATGACATGAAATACAATGTTTATATGACGAAATAATACCCTCATTGTTGTCATACACAGTTCTACAGTTTAATGTACTTTTGTCCAGTATCTCATAGTTAGTGAGAGCTCATACATCTTAGGAAATCATAGGATATATTATTTAATGATATTTCATACAAAAGGGTATTATGTTAATACACACTTTCGTACAAAGTTCGACTTTGGTTTCCAGAACCTGTACTCCCAGAAGATTGTCAGTGTTATTAAAAAACATGACAAGAGCCGACCATTGTTCCTCTATCTGCCGTTCCAGTCCGTGCACTCTCCAACACAGGTACTGTGTCACCCACAGGTACACTGACACAGACACACAGGTACACTGACACAGACACACGGGTACACTGACATAGACACACAGGTACACTGACATAGACACACAGGTACACTGACACAGACACACAGGTACACTGACAGAGACACACTTGTACACTGACACAGACACACAGGTACACTGACACAGACACACAGGTACACTGACACAGACACACTGGTACACTGACACAGACACACAGGTACACTGACACAGACACACAGGTACACTGACACAGACACACAGGTACACTGACACAGACACACAGGTACACTGACATAGACACACAGGTACACTGACATAGACACACAGGTACACTGACACAGACACACAGGTACACTGACACAGACACACAGGTACACTGACATAGACACACAGGTACACTGACACAGACACACAGGTACACTGACACAGACACAGACACACAGGTACACTGACATAGACACACAGGTACACTGATACAGACACACAGGTACACTGACATAGACACACAGGTACACTGACATAGACGCACAGGTACACTGACACAGACACACAGGCACACTGACATAGACACACAGGTACACAGACACAGACACACAGGCACACTGACACAGACACACAGGTACACTGACAGAGACACACTTGTACACTGACACAGACACACAGGTACACTGACACAGACACACAGGTACAAAGACACACAGGTACACTGACACAGACACACTGGTACACTGACACAGACACACAGGCACACTGACACAGACACACAGGTACACTGACAGAGACACACTTGTACACTGACACAGACACACAGGTACACTGACACAGACACACAGGTACACTGACACAGACACACTGGTACACTGACACAGACACACAGGTACACTGACACAGACACACAGGTACACTGACACAGACACACAGGTACACTGACATAGACACACAGGTACACTGACATAGACACACAGGTACACTGACACAGACACACAGGTACACTGACACAGACACAGACACACAGGTACACTGACATAGACACACAGGTACACTGATACAGACACACAGGTAAACTGACATAGACACACAGGTACACTGACATAGACGCACAGGTACACTGACACAGACACACAGGCACACTGACATAGACACACAGGTACACAGACACAGACACACAGGCACACTGACACAGACACACAGGTACACTGACACAGACACACAGGTAAGTGACTGTATTTTGAATGTCACATTCACAAATCCAGCTAAAGATTTCGTGAGTATCCCCTCCACGTTCTTCATGCGTCCTTGACAGATTACTTCTGATCAAGTAGCCAGTGATCCACAGTAACTGCCCAGGAGCTGTTTTGGTGAAACTTGCATATTTAAATTCTAATCTCAAGGCACTCTATCTGGTTATAAGGCCACACGAGACGGACGTGTAAGCAGTAGAGCCCAGGAAGGCACACAACACAGCTCTGAACCCACAGATTTCCCCGAAGGGACCCCATCACTTGCAGTCAAGTCTGAAGACATTCTGATACAAGAAGGACATGGGTGCTATGTGTCGCTATTATTATCTGTTTAATAACAGCAGGAATGGTTAATATCATCACAAAGCGTTAATTGTGATTCTCTTCCCATGTTGTACAGGCTCCCGAACGCTATGTTAATCTGTACAAGAATGTTAACAACAAAGGAAGGCGGGTTTTCAGCGGTACGTATCATGTTCCGTAAATGGTCTATCATCCAATGATTGATCACTGCAATGGTCTGCGAGGGATTGGTATGGCGTTTAGGGAAGATAGGACATATTTAGACTACTTGTTCAATAAGTTGTATGACATGACGTCCCCAAAATATGTTTAACATACAGAAATGGAAGTTCACTATTTTAATGACGTTCCAGGCAGCTTCAATCAAAGAGACGTGTTGTCTACTGAACTCTTTATATGTTATTGTTGTATCCATCAGGAATGGTCTCTGCTCTCGATGAAGCGATTGGCAACGTAACCGCTGCTCTCAAACAACGCGGTCTCTATGACAACACACTGTTTCTCTTGACGACGGATGTGAGTTGCATATTTCTGTAGTGTCATATACACTTCTCTTACACTTGTTTCGGCAATTAGTACCGCGAACCCTCGTTAGTCCAGACTCCGTTATGACGGAAACTCAACGTTCCAGACGATTCACATCGAGAAGGTCAAACATTCTACAATGGTGAGGTGAGGTGAAATGGGTTTGACGTCGCGTGCAAGATTATTGCACTTATAAAGCGACGTAAATGCCATACATAGGTATATGCTGTACATAGGTAAACGCTGTAGGTAGGTAAATGCTGTACTTCGGTAAATGCTGTACCTAGGCAAATGCTGTACGTAGGTAAATGCTATACTCAGGTAAATGCTATACTCAGGTAAATGCTGTACTCAGGTAAATGCTGTACTCAGGTAAATGCTATACGTACGTAAATGCTGTACCTAGGCAAATGCTGTACGTAGGTAAATGCTATACTCAGGTAAATGCTATACTCAGGTAAATGCTGTACTCAGGTAAATGCTGTACTCAGGTAAATGCTGTACGTAGGTAAATGCTGTACTCAGGTAAATGCTATACTCAGGTAAATGCTGTACTCAGGTAAATGCTATACTCAGGTAAATGCTATACTCAGGTAAATGCTGTACTCAGGTAAATGCTGTACTCAGGTAAATGCTATACTCAGGTAAATGCTGTACTCAGGTAAATGCTGTACTCAGGTAAATGCTGTACTCAGGTAAATGCTGTACTCAGGTAAATGCTGTACTCAGGTAAATGCTGTACTCAGGTAAATGCTGTACGTAGGTAAATGCTGTACGTAGGTAAATGCTATACTCAGGTAAATGCTGTACTCAGGTAAATGCTGTACTCAGGTAAATGCTGTACTCAGGTAAATGCTATACTCAGGTAAATGCTGTACATAGGTAAATGCTGTACTCAGGTAAATGCTATACTCAGGTAAATGCTGTACGTAGGTAAATGCTATACTCAGGTAAATGCTGTACTCAGGTAAATGCTGTACTCAGGTAAATGCTGTACTCAGGTAAATGCTGTACTCAGGTAAATGCTATACTCAGGTAAATGCTGTACTCAGGTAAATGCTGTACTCAGGTAAATGCTATACTCAGGTAAATGCTGTACGTAGGTAAATGCTATACTTACGTAAATGCTGTACTCAGGTAAATGCTGTACTCAGGTAAATGCTATACTTCAGTAAATGCTATACACAGGTAAATGCTATACACAGGTAAATGCTATACACAGGTAAATGCTATACTCAGGTAAATGCTGTACTCAGGTAAATGCTGTACTCAGGTAAATGCTGTACTCAGGTAAATGCTATACTCAGGTAAATGCTGTACGTAGGTAAATGCTATACTTACGTAAATGCTGTACTCAGGTAAATGCCTTACTCAGGTAAATGCTATACTTCAGTAAATGCTATACACAGGTAAATGCTATACACAGGTAAATGCTATACACAGGTAAATGCTACACACAGGTAAATGCTATACGTTTTGGGGTGGAGAGAAAACAGATATGAACATACTGCGATACACAAAACACAATGTTGACCTTGACTGCACACAGTTCCTTATTTCAGTAACATTTCCAGAAGGTTTCGATCAAACTGAAATATGACTTTTCATTGTGTGTATACTACATGTTACATGCTGCCAGAATGGAGCCGAGATCTTCAGCCACGGCAACAACTGGCCCCTGAGAGGGGGGAAACATTCCATCTGGGAGGGGGGCACGAGGGGGACGGCGTTCCTGCACGGGGCGGGGCTCAAGAAGACTGGCTACACCTATAACGGGTGAGATGGACTGTTTGTAGTATTGATGTTGGGCTGTCTTTATTGTTTTGTTTGATTCTCATTCGAATGCTGAGCATCAGAGGGAGAGTCGATCGGAATAAACCTAATATTGTCCATGCCAGTTACATGTGACGTAGTTCCAACTTAGAGGACTTGCTTGTCAAGTAACATGTATAGCATTCATTCATTTCTAAATGTCAACTTTATCAGGTCACGAGATAAACATATTATTGGTCCAGTAGCGACAAGTGTTCATTTATTACGCCTTTTCCCTTACATCGTCACGCTCTTTCTCTGAAAACCACAGTATCCTTGAGGCAGACTGCACTTTTAAATAAGTTCCGACAAAAAGTATTATTTCACACGAAAGATAAAAACAGTATTTCATCATATATTATATGTTCAGATGAAAACAGTATCTCATCATATATATGTTCCGATAAAAACAGTACTTCATGTTATATTTGCAGATAAAAAAAGTATCAAATGTTTTCGGATAAAAACAGTATCTCATCACATATTTTCAGATAAAAACAGTATCTCATATATTTTCGGATAAAAACGGTACATGTATCGCATCATATTTTTCATCACTAAATAATAAATTGACTCATCTGACCTACTTGTGATCGTAAAACGAACATATATAATGATGGTTTGCATTAAAGGTTCCAAATGAACTCATTCACTCGGGAGAGAAATTCCTCTTAGCTCCTATGCTATACTCTAACATCGTCATCATGCTGGTATTATTGTCCCTGCTCCTATACTACTCTCTAACATCGTCATCATGCTGGTATTATTGTCCCTGCTCCTATGCTACTCTCTAACATCGTCATCATGCTGGTATTATTGTCCCTGCTCCTATGCTACTCTCTAACATCGTCATCATGCTGGTATTATTGTCCCTGCTCCTATGCTACTCTCTAACATCGTCATCATGCTGGTATTATTGTCCCTGCTCCTATGCTACTCTCTAACATCGTCATCATGCTGGTATTATTGTCCCTGCTCCTATGCTACTCTCTAACATCGTCATCGTGCTGGTATTATTGTCCCTGCTCCTATGCTACTCTCTAACTTCGTCATCATGCTGGTATTATTGTCCCTGCTCCTATGCTACTCTCTAACATCGTCATCATGCTGGTATTATTGTCCCTGCTCCTATGCTACTCTCTAACATCGTCATCATGCTGGTATTATTGTCCCTGCTCCTATGCTACTCTCTAACTTCGTCATCATGCTGGTATTATTTTCCCTGCTCACAGAATGATCCATGCAGTAGACTGGATGCCGACTCTCATCTCTGCTGCAGGGGGCACCCCAGGTAAGGGGACATATTTTGTACCATGGTGGTAAACTTGACCTTTATCGCTTTGGGCTTTGTTGTTTCATCAAACAGACACTCGGTCATATAACTGACACAATGTTGTTTAAAGCCGCTGTATTTTCAGCATCGTACCGTGCTTGTTGGGTTCACCAAATCTATAAAACTGTATCACGTCATGCTTTCCTTCAATAATAGTGAGTTAGTTGGGTTGTACACCGCTTTTAACAGTATTCCAGTTTTCTCACGGCGTGTCAGCTTAATGTGGAAGAAAAGTAATACAGGTCTTAGACATTTACCACTTCGGTGAAACCAACGAGCACAGGTATGGTACTGACAAACCTTGAAACAGGGCGAATAGGGATTCAAAACCAAAAATATCAAATTTTTGGTGTGCCCAAGGGACGCAACTCTGCACAGCGAATTGCGGTGCCTGAGACGACTGGGTCACCGATCCCCCTCCTCCAACAGTAAGCTGACACGCCGGGATATAAGTGAATAACTGTTCCAACCTTCCACTGGTATGGTACTGAAAGACATCAACTAACACATAGGGCGAATCATGAAAACACATCATAATGTGCGTAAGTGCTTTGCACAGGATGTCAGCGTGAGCTAAATGTGGGAGGAAAACCCGAAGTGGCGCTGGTGTTGTAGACACTTCAGTGAAACCAACTTATGGCATGGCGTTGATAAACTGAGAATCATTATGACGGCGAATATTGGTTTCGAACCCACGAAGTTTCTGACGCGACCAAGGAACGCAACTCTGCTCAGTTTTGGACGACCGGGGGGCACCAGTGTCCCTCCCCTCATCTTATTTATAAACAATCAATGAGGATTTCAATTAGGTTTGGTTTGTTTGTTGTTTTACGCCGCATCCAGCAATATTCCAATCTTTATAATGGCGGTCTGTGAATAATCGAGTCTCGACCAGACAATTACCTCCCTTGTTGAAGCGTCTGTAAATTATATCTTTAGTCCAGTGTATGGAATCTAACATGACTACAAAAGATCAGTGATGACGTGAAATAATTATATTTTTAATGGCTCTTATTTATTTTAGCTTTTCCTATAAAGTAAAGGGTACAAAAGATCAGAGATGACGCGAAATAAATATATTTTTAATGTGTCTTATTTATTTTATCTTTTCCTATAAAGTAAAGGGTATCGATGGGATTGATCAGTGGCAAGCTGTTAGCACAGGAGGACCCTCGAAGAGGTCGGAGTTCATCTACAATCTATACGACTACGTCATACCACGAGAAGGGCAAGCAGGCATAAGGTGAGTGGGTGAGTGAGTGAGTGAGTGAGTGAGTTTGGTTTAACGCCACTTTGACCGGTGTTTCTGTTCTGTCATGGTGTGTCAGCTTGATGTGGAGGGAAAGCCTGAAGTGATGCAGGTCCTGGACTTTTACCACCGTGGTGTAACACACAGTACCGGTATTTGGCTGACAAACCTCGATCACAGGTTTCTGGTGCACCCTGGCATGAGGTAAATGTGTGGATGTGTTTACTGCAGTTTTCTACAACTGCATATTATTGTCATGGAAAAGATAGATTGTAATGGTTAGAGCGTCTGCCCTGGGAATGGTGAAGTGAAATGGTCTATAACGTCGCGTTCAAGATTATTGCGTTGTGTACGTGCGTGCCTGTGTGCGTGCGCGAGCTCTTGTTCTAATCCGGACTTATTCCAATTTCACAGTGCTTTGCCCACTAATATACCATCATGCCGCAGTTTAACATGAATATCCCACCCACACACAGTATACAGACTCCGAGCGGACCAGTCCTTGTTTAAGCCCCTTAAAGCCGAACGCCAGACAGGGTAACAACAAGTACCAGCTTTTAACATCTTCTAGTGCGATACGGCCGGGGATCGAACCCGGACCTTCCGCTCTCTGGGCAGACGCTCTACCATTAGACCAGGAGGTTGCTGGTTCGATCCCCAGGCAGCATTATACCAAAACATTTGCTTGTGTGAGTATGGTTTTACAGCAATATCACGGCGGGGGACACCAAAAATGGGCTTCACACATTGTACCCATGTTGGGAATCGAACCCATGTCTTCGGCGTGATGAGCGAACGCTTTAACCACTTGGCTACCCGACCACAGCTAATATCCTTTAGTAGCTGTAGTGAACGCGAACCCCATTTCATTTCACCACATTTGTTACCTTTTAAACACCATATTCCATTAAGGGATGCTGTTAGGCCTTATCATCGGTTAACGCTGCCAATAACATTTGTACAGATTACAATTGACATGTAATAATTGGATGTATGGAACACAACAGCTGTGGGACTGGCCTCTGGTGGTTGTAAGGTTATAAGAATTAACGCAATCACCACACCTTTTGCTTTCATATCAACGGCGATGCCATCTTTTATCATGAGCGCGCACAGAGGGAAACAAGCAGCCTCAATAGCCGTGTCTTTGCAGGATGGGGGACTATAAGTTGTTGCTGGGATACCCCGGAACTCAGGATGGATGGCATCGTCCCATGAATAACACCAAGGATGACATATACGAGAAACACCTGTACGACCCTCAGGGAAAGGAGACACACTTGTTCAACCTCAAAGGTACACAGATCCGAGTCCAAATGTTGAACCAATTTGTAAAGTACGATAAGCACAAATCACCCATGGAGTGAAAAACTGAAATATGAATAACACACCAACGTAACCTATGTCGCTTGACGTCCCTGAAGTAAACCGAATGAAAAATACAATGTTTAATATTTTGTTCATATTTAAACCTAGAAAATAGTAAAATGTCTCTTAGTACATATTTCCACTTTAATAGACATTTAAAAATCGTATCCTCTATGTTTATTTGTTGTTAATTGCCGCACTCAGTAATATTCAAGCTATATGACGGCAGTCTGTAAATAATCGAGTCTGGATCAGACAATCCAGTGAATGACATCATGAACATCGATCCATGCAATTGCGACATGATGACATGCATCAACCAGGTCAGCAAAAATGACCACACGATCCCGTTAGTCGCCTCTTACGACAAGCATAGTCTCCCTTTACGGCAAACATGGGTTGCTGAAGACCTATTCTGACCCGGATCTTCACGGGGATACAAGCATGGGTTGCTGAACACCTATTCTACCCCGGATCTTCACGGGTCCGTATCCCCTATGAATGTTCTGACGACACACGTGGGATTGGTGGTGTGTGTAACAGCTCTGTAAATGTAAATGTGATTCGATGCCGTCCGCGTCATATCATACAAAATTTGGCGCTTGGCATTAAAGGAATGAGATGAGGTGAAATTGGGTTTAACGTCGCATCCAGATTTACTGCACGTATATAGCGACATACATGCACACGTGTGTGTGTGTACTAGTCCGGACTGATGCTGATTAATCACTGAGATACCATGCCGCAGTTTAACATGAATACCCAACTCAGGGGCACTATACTGAATCCAAGCCGACCAGTCCTTGTTTTAGCCCCTTAATGCAAAACAACAGGCAGGGTAACAACAAGTACCACCTTTTAACGTCTTTTGGAATAACGGCCCTTCCGCTCTCTCGGCGGACGCTCTACCCTGAGACCACGGAGGTGGTCCCTGAAGGGATAACACAAGGACTGGTATCTTAGTGGAGTAGCACTGTCATACTGGCATAGATCCCGTCTAGTACAAGCATTTCTATGGCCTAAACATACAATGTCAAGAATAAACCATGTTGATTGGTTGAGCTTAGAATGTCAGTATTTCCTTCTGTGGTCACGATGAATCAGGTATGATTTGGTATGTGATCTGTCAATATATTGAAACTTACCAGTAATTATAAGAAATAACTGATAAATGATTTGTCAAAACACATAACAAGCAGTTCATGATCATTATTCTCATTTATGCAAATTGTGTGAGCGGCGGGTTCTACTGGGAGAGCAGGACATGCTCACCCTTTCGCGAATACCTTGTGTCATCACTGCTTTTCAGTGATCCTTAAATCTCATTTTCAGTACCATTGTCTTTTACGCCCAAAGGAATCTGTTTCGGCAAAAAATCGACTTTATTGTTTCACATAATAACCTCAGAAACAATATCAACAACGTTTCTCTGTTTATGTATTTAAACCAGTTGACCTAAAGAACCGTTTTCACTTTCTCAGATGATCCCCTGGAAAAACATGATCTTGCAGAAGCCATGCCAGAAATGGTTGCTAAGCTACGAGAACGCCTTCTTGAATATAAGAGACAAATGGTTCCAGCCAACTACCCTGACCCTGACCCAAAAGGGGACCCCAAGAGATACAACAACACATGGACGCCAGGGTGGTGCTGACGTCATCGGGAGTACTGTATGATGTCATCGGGAGTACAGTATGACTTCATCGGGAATACTGTATGACGTCATCGGGAGTACTGTATGACGTTATTGGGAGTATTGTATGACTTCATCGAGAGTACTGTATGACGTCATCGGGAGTACTGTATGACGTCATCATCATTGTATTGAACAATAGTGGGAACCTACGCCATGTGCGTGCCCAATGCAGTCAGTGTTTCACTTCACTTGTAACTACTAGCAAAGAAGGTCGCCATGCAATAAAAATACATTATATCTGTCTATAAATTTGTACAGAGTTCAGAAATGTATTTTGCTTCACCGTTTTCATTTTTATAATGCTTTGCGCTTGTCATTATTTAGGGCTCTTGTGTTTAAAGGATGATCTAATATCGATGAAGCCAAGATGCAAATTGTGTTTTTTTATGCTGTGAATAAATATTTCCATTACGTGTTTGTACATTTTGTGCTCAAGTCCACCTCCAAACACATGGAATGAGATTCGAACCGGTACACCACTGTGTTTGATTACCTCATGTTGTCACAGTGCGATGTCATATAGGTAACCACTCCCTTAAGTCCCTTAAGTCACCTCTAACGACAAGCATAGAGTGCTGGGGACCTATATTCTTACCCGGAATCCCTACGATAGCGACGAGGGTGTTCATGGCCAATTGGATACCACAACGGTCAACAGTCCTTTTTCTGATGGAAGACGGTATTCAAGTCCGTGAGGCATTGACGATAATGTTGAATGGGTTTTATATGGTATACCCTGAAACTAATGATGGGAGTGTTCAACTGAGTGAGTGAGTGAGTGATTTTGGTTTAACGCAGCCTTGAACAATATTTCAGTAAAGTCACGACGATTCAGCTTCAGTGGAGGAAAGCACGAAACGATGCAGATCTTAGACATTCACCGCTTTGGTGAAACCCACAAGCACGGGTCGGATGCTGACAAACCTACAACCATAATCGCGGTTAACCGGGATTTGAACCCACACTCAGAGGTTTCTGGCGAATGTAACATGTCTAAAATGAAGACTTCTAGTTTTACTTGTATAACCCTTCTTTCAAAGAAACTACAGATTAAATTATCCTTGGAGGTAATGAATGCAATTGATCGAGGCAAGTGTTCAATGATCGTATGACCTTTTACAATCACAATACTGTGAAGCCTCGTCCTCAAAAGTTCATTCGCTGTTTGTCGGGACGGGAGACAATGGCAGGGAATTAATCGCTCTTGGCCAGACGTAAGTTGTAGGGTTAAGAAGCAACTCTCATTAACTGCGTACTAAAGGTACCACGTTGAGAAGAAAACTAGGGGCACTCTAGACGTCTAGACTCCTTCAGATGATATCATACTACCCCTCCAGCCCAACAAGCCTACCTTTGACACTTAAATAATTGCACAGCATGTTATTTCTATGATGGTGTTGATAATTGCCCATGGGCAGGTAATGTTTTATCTGTCATTGACAAAGTAGTGAATAAATCGACAGAACATTCTCCATATTTATCAGAAAACTGTGGTTAAAGCAGAATCAACTGTACGACCGTAATGCTAATACTAATATGAATAATAATATGAACAACATAAACAACTTGTTGAGGGCGTCATGGAAAATGATGAATACAAAATTCTTTGGAAAAGGCCCTTGTACAGCCTCATGAGTATCCAGGCCAACAATCCCTAATTTTGTCCTTATGATAAATCCATTGCAATCATTTACATTATTGAATTTTCTGTCCTTTTGACACTAATGTGATTGACATATTTAGGAAATGCATGGCAAACATGCGGACCTCACCTTTGAAATGTCAAGCTTGCATCCCAAGTACTAAGTTGTCTGATTCCCTATCGTACCGTGGGTTGTCTGCTTCAAGAGTGAGCGCTTTAACATCTACTACACCGCCGCAATCTTCCAGTTCCATTTGTATGGCGGTGACCTGACCTGTAAACAGAGTATGGGCCACCATGATCAGCAGCCTACGACATCGGATACGATGGCATATAGTCAACCAGATCCTAGAGTCTAACCATGATTCTTTGGGTTTTAAGATATGGCTGGGGAACTATGGTCTGACAAGAATCCGAAAAGCCATTGTCAAACAGTAATATGCCATTCAAACGAAGTTAAAGAACGACCGATTCTTTCATATTACTACAGCTAATCTGTCATGGAAACAAAGAACACCAACCTTTCTTTCATATCACTACAGCAAATCTGTCATGGACAGTGATATGAAAGAACCGGGTACTCTTTAGCCTCTGGAGTTGTAAGTACTGACAGAGTAACTATAGTGATATGAAAGAATCGGGTACTCTTTAGCCACTGGAGTTGTAAGTACTGACAGTAACCATAGTGATATGAAAGAATCGGGTACCCTTTAGCCTCTGGAGTTGTAAGTACTGACAGAGTAACTATAGTGATATGAAAGAATCGGGTACACTTTAGCCTCTGGAGTTGTAAGTAATGACAGAGTAACTATAGTGATATGAAAGAACCGGGTACTCTTTAGCCTCTGGAGTTGTAAGTACTGACAGAGTAACTATGGTGATATGAAAGAATCGGGTACACTTTAGCCTCTGGAGTTGTAAGTGAGTGAGTGAGTATGGTTTTACGTCGCTTTTAGCAATATCCCAGCAATATCACGGCGGGGACACCAGAAATGGGCTTCACACATTGTACCCATGTCGGGAATCGAACCCAGGTTTTCGGAGTGACGAGCGAACGCTTTAACCACTAGGCTACCCGACTGCCCCTGGAGTTGTAAGTACTGACAGAGTAACTATAGTGATATGAAAGAACCGGGTACTCTTTAGCCTCTTGAGTTGTAAGTACTGACAGTAACCATAGTGATATGAAAGAATCGGGTATTCTTTAGCCTCTTGAGTTGTAAGTACTGACAGAGTAACTATAGTGATATGAAAGAACCGGGTACTCTTTAGCCACTTGAGTTGTAAGTACTGACAGAGTAACTATAGTGATATGAAAGAACCGGGTACTCTTTAGCCTCTTGAGTTACAAATACTGACAGAGTAACTATGGTGATATGAAAGAATCGGGTACTCTTAAGCCTCTGGAGTAAGTACATGCTGCTGAAACTTGTGTTCTCAAATTTGAAGCGGCCGTTAAATATCTATTCCGCCTCGCGATACCTGTTGCGCGTTAGTTTTCCATCACATTGACAATATTCAGCCATATTACAATTTGAAACAAGTTCCATATTATTACACACTGTCAACAAATGGCAGTATAAATTGTTACTATAACATACTAGTTCAAGAATGAAACATTTTTTATGAACAATATATATCATCTATCAGAAAGATGGGTTACAGACCCCGGAGAACCAAAACTAAGGCAGCTGGGGACCAAACATTGGCTTCCCAAAGGATGTTCTGGACAGTTTTCAAGCACTACCTCATGATCAGCTACCAGTGGGATTGTGAAAGTAAGCCAATACACACACACACACATATGATGTAGAGTGAGTGAGTGAGTGAGTGAGTGAGTGAGTGAGAGGGTGAGTGAGTGAGTGAGTCAGTGAGTGAAGGAGGTTTAACGCTGCTTTGAACAGTATTCCAGTTATATCGCAGCGTGTCAGCTTAGTTTGGGCGGAAATCCCAAAGTGACGTTTACCACTTTGGTGAAACCCACGAGCACTGGAATATTGATAAAAGCGGCGTTAAACACACTCATTCACTCATAGAACTTGACCATGCAGCTTTGGCTGGTTCCGATTTATTCGGCGCTGACATCCCCTGGCAACTACAGAGTTTTCTGACTCTAGATATACACTGAGATGAAGTGTGAAGGCCCTGTTAAAACATAATTTTTCATTTTTATATTGATGCATTGCGTTTGTTTTTGCATCGTTTAATAGAATATATCATAGAAAGGAGACTAACCCTGCCTGCTGGTTCACCAGCTACATCCACCATAGAATGGTGAAAATGTATTGATTGGACCATTATTATTTATTATAATATGATTGGATGATGATGATGATGATGATTACAGATTTATTTACTGATTAAAATAAAGTAAAAAGGGTTTGGGTGATCCTGGCACAATCAGGCTTGTTGAGCTCATCATCAGCTCAGGGCGCTTGGCCCCTATACACGCAGCCCAAACTTCTCCCGGGAAGCGCTGTCAAGTCAAACCCACCAAGAACTTTTCGAAGAATGTGAAGACTCCCCAACACTGAAGCCTTCTGTATTACCCAGATTGTCAGAAGGGCTGTATTCCTGGTAGCAAACCCGGGTACTGTCAGTCAACAAATTGGGAGGTACCAAACCTGAGGTACCGAGAACAATGGGAGTCAAACAACTTGGTACTTGGGATGCAAGCGTGACATTTCGAAAGTGAGGTCTGCATATTTACCATGTTTTTCCTGGATCATCTCATTCACATTAGTCAAAACACACAAGCATTGCGAAGACGGTAATACAATGATCGAGCCACACCATCATGTCGCTGAAGTTACTGTGTTTGTGCCAAAGCTGGACATCCACTCACAATGTGTTCGACAGCCTCATTATATTTATTGCATAATCTACATTTCATAATTTACATTTTGATGCAAAAGTGACTGGTTCTAAGCAGCAAAGCCTTCTGTTTCACTTTTCAGGCTAGCCGACTTTATCCGGTCAAATCACCTGTCTTTGGGAGTAGTATTGTTCGACTTTTGCACAACCAAGGCAGAATATACCCTGCATCCACAAGAGAATTTAAAGTGATGGTGTTTGGATTCAAGGAAAGTTTCCAATACCGATTCCAGTTCCCAATTATTATTATTATCATGATCATCCTCATCATCATTATTGATGTTCCTGCTGCTTCCTGAAATGCTGAATGTCAACGTCTGTTATAAATAATTGTTATGGGTGAAGTTATGATCTCATTTGTACGGTGGGCGAATTATAACTCTCTCCATCGAGAATAGCGGCTCTAGGAATCTGTCGGGTAAAAGAAAGTATACACCCATGTTTGATGCTGGCTGAAAATTTAGCAAACAAAAATTGGTTATTCGATGATGATGTATTTAATACGGGTACCTTAGTTGTGGTTGGACCTCAAGTTTGCAGTGTTTCGGCAACTGTTTTCAGCCTATCAACATTTTGATAACGTTCGTAATTTGTAGGTCAAATCCAGTTGTCAAATGTATCCACCCTGTGTTTGCCCTGCAGTTTATATAGGATTACAAAGGGCATCCACAAACCAGCGTTTCAAGTAACTTCATGGGGTTCCTTGCATCTTGATACCGGCTGTGACGCAGGATGCTGGATACCATGACCACCAGATAGGTACACAAACAATGTTCGCTGATATCACGCTGGTTGACTTCTCATTCATTGTTCCTGCACATGCCAGGCCGAACAACGCGGGTGTTCATTTCTGACATGTCAGAGAGGTTTGTTTCACCCTGTTTCTGGGATACATACCCGGGTCAATTTGATCAATGTGTTCTTCTATGAAAAATGCGAATGACATTTACAAATCACATGTCGGATGTCAAGGTCATTCTGAAGTATTACTCGAAATCAAGAACATGGAATGTTTTGAAAAATATATTCAGAAAAAAATCAGGTTCACGGTCTCCAGTCTGTCTGGTTGTGTCATGTTACATACAATCATGCCCTATGCTAGACAATGGTCTTGGCATGTTAGACAATAGTCTTGGCATGTTAGACAATGGTCTTGCAATGTTAGACAATAGTCTTGCAATGTTAGAAATGGTCTTGCAATGTTAGACAATGGTCTTGGCATGTTAGACAATAGTCTTGCAATGCTGGGCACTACTCTTGCTATGTTAGACATTAGTCTTGCAATTTGAGACTATGACTTTGGGATTTTAGACAATAGTCTTAACGTGCATCATTGCCATACCTTGATAATTCTTTTTTAAATGATTTATGCAAATAAAATGCTACGTTCGTCTAATATGGAGTCTTATTGGTACCATGTGTAGCAGTTACAAACGATTTGTTTTGACCAAACTGTTTATAAATATGTACATAATATACTTAAAAATCATAATATCTTCGCAGCTTTGGCGTCATCGTTGTTTAGATGATTACAAATAACAAGACATCATATGTAGGAATATTCATTCCCCGAAAGTTACAATTGCCCTTGGTGTAATCATAGGGGGTGGAGGAGTGCTGGGATTTTGTGTGAAGATTTTTTCAGCTACATATTGCAACAATGCATTTTTTGTGGCAGTAATATATCAAATGGACCCTTAGAATAAAAGAGTGAGTGGGGTGTTAACACTATTTTGAACAGTATTTCAGTTCTTTCACGGCGTCTAAGCTTGATATGGGAGGAAAGCGAAAACGAAGCAAGTTTTGCACGTTCACTTTTTGACGAAACCCACAACCCTGGTTATGGTGCTGGCCTAAAAAACAAAGGGCGAAGCTGGAACGATAGATGGGGTTTCTGGCAGGTCTAAAGGACCTATCTATACACAGCGAATTGATGCACTTCACCCATTTTGTTGCATGTATACATTTTTATAACTTAACGTGGGACGTTTTTCAGATGATCACATATAGCAAAGAAAAATATTATATTTATTGCAAAAATATACAAACTGATTGCAAGGTGTCTGTAACGAATACCTCGGTAGTACATGTGTAGTTTCAAGATCATAGCAACATGTTTTTCACTCCGTGATAATTCTTGCCAACCAAACAGAAGACGGACACCCGTTGAAGATAATGTTCTTACAACTGTACTATAAGAAAGTAGCACGGATGACCCAATAGCTCAAGGCGACGTTACTATATACGAGGAGTAACTCCCCTTAGTCGTGACAGGATCTTCTTGTCATGGGTCCTTCTGTACGACCACTACTCCGCCAACAAAAGCAACCTGAAGTTACTGTCCACCTTCAAGGTCTGCGTCTATGACTAGCATACAGTATTTCAGAACTTCTCCTATTAACAGTCTCATGATCTGTCTCCTTAAGGAGAGGTGGGGTAGCCTAGTTGGTAAAGCGTTCGCTCGTCACACCGAAGAACCGGGTTTGATTCCCCACATGGGAAGTTTGTGTGAAGCCCATTTCTGGTGTTCCCCGCCGCGATATTGCTGGAATATTGCTAAAAGCGGCGTCAAACGTTACTCACTCACTCTCCTCAAATCCACAAAATCCATGTTCCAATGAGTCAGATCCAGTTTCAGCTTACAGCTGCGTTTTAAACCTCTTCATGAGGACTTTGGGATGAAAAGTTTTATTTCTTCTCTAGGAATAACAATAAAACCTTTCATATCAGCTTTCACCACTGAACTGGACAATATATCTCATTTCCACCATATCTCTTCTACGAAGACCTGACATTAACAAACCAAACGGAATCTGACACAAATCAATTACATAATCAGCAAGAATATAATATAATATAAGAAGCACCTTTAAGAATCTTTATTTACAAATTAACCAAAAGATGCTGACACGGTTGCTAGCGCCACTGTCATGAGATTCAAAACGATCTCATTACCAGCTAACATCTCCATTGTCACAACACAAGCAAATGCCATCGTAACAGCTGGGAAATATACCAATAACCAGTTTACACATAAAAGGTGTAAATTATTTTCACATTCTCTGTCGTGCCTTCAGACTATTAGCAATATGTCATTAAACATCGACTTTTACATGTCGTTACGTTATGTGTGATCTTGCTAATTGCCAGCCATGTTGAATTCATTGGTAACATGTTTTATCATGTAGCGATTACATGACGTTACGTTATGTGTGATCTTGCTAATTGCCAATACGACATCGTCGTTTTTAGTCAGCCAGCCATGTTGAATTCATTGGTAACATGTTTTATCATGTAGCGATTACATGACGTTACGTTATGTGTGATCTTGCTAATTGTCAATACGACATCGTCGTTTTTAGTCAGCCAGCCATGTTGGAATCATTGGTAACATAATGGCTGATACTGCAACTAAAGCAAATGTGTAAGACTACGTCTTTTATCATGTAGCGATTACAAACCTGTAATTAGGTGCTACATCAGATACATCATACAAAAGAATTAGACACACAAGAAGGTGTTAATAAACATCATGACATTAAACGAACTGAAGGTAATAGCTACTTGTGTTGTCAGTCAGATTTGAAGAAGTAATTTTACAACGATGTCTGTCGTATATTGGTCATACCAGGTTACACACTTGAGTCTTTATTTTAAATGTGCGGATCCTCCAGTGTACATTCCCTGTGATGAGAGAATCACAATCAAGCACGTTTTGCTAGGCGAGTCATACAAATGTCAAGGTTTTACCTCTGAGGGTTGTTTTTATCTCGACATAGGTTCTATAATTATTTGTTCTTAAAAGGATTGTATTAATTTATAAAATTATGAATTGAAAAAGTAAATGTATTAAAGTTAACATCAGATTGAGTGAGTGAGTATGGTTTAACGTCGCTTTCAGCAATATTCCAGCAATATCGCGGCGGGGGACACCAGAAATGAGCTTTACACATTGTACCCAAGTCAGGAATCGAACCCGGGTCTTCGGCATGACAAGCGAACACTTTAACCACTAGGCTACCCGACCCATTAACACCAGAGAATAGCCAGTCTCGACTATCCCCCAAAACAGATTCCGTTGGGCTTAAAAGGCAAAATAACAGTGAAACCTATGAATGCATCACTGATCAGTGATTAAACCAGGTGTTCGAGACAGGTAACATTTCCAGAGACTTCAGGCCACTGAGCAAGTAATATTTTAATTTAGTAAAATAAGATTAGTAACTGAGATGTGTGTTGCTGTAGCTTAAAAGTGGCACAATGAAATGTCCCCCTGGGAGTGTACGCAAGACCACATCATACAAAGCAGTTCTTTTCCTTCCATGGTTTAACATTAATCGTAATGCTTACTTTTTGGCTTATCTTGTCAACAATCATCAGACACTCTACACAATTGTAGAGAAACACATACTTCTAGGTCTTGAAAGGCATTCAGAAGTGATACACATGTCAACAATCATCAGACACTCTACACAATTGTAGAGAAACATATACTTCTAGGTCTTTGTAGGCATTCAGAAGTGATACACATGTCAACAATCATCAGACACTCTACACAATTGTAGAGAAACACATACTTCTAGGTCTTTGTAGGCATTCAGAAGTGATACACATAAGGAAGAGAATATATGGATGTCAACTTCTTTATTAAGCGGAACACAACGTTTCGGAGTATATGTTTACTCCTTCATCAGGTGAAGTTGACATCCATATATTCTCTTCCTCATATACTTCTATATGATTTTCAGGTAAATGGGTCAAAGGCCTTCAATTCAATAAACCATCTTGATTGTATGCTACAGAATTGTATTGTGCGGTTGGAAAACGCACGCACGCAGACATGAAATGTGCTATTCATCTTCTTACCTAAATAACGATGATTGATGGGGGAGATTGCATCTCACAGCGCGTTTTAAACATCTTAAGACTATAGGAACCTATCCATGCAGTAGAAATCCTATTAAAGTTTTGGTATGGTGGACCTTCAGTCTAATTCATTTTTGAATGACAGTTTATCGATAAATCGTTTTCAATTATGTGGGATTCAGAAGCAACATCATCTTCGGTACATCGATTTGATCTGCAAATAGCAATATTTCATTTAACAAGATTCATAAAAATTATATAAAATGAAGAATTGACATCGACCAACACGAACATATTGAGCTCTCCATGGGAGCCATACGTGTCAGTGCTAACGTCTTCACCGGTAAAACTGTCTCTGATTGGCTTTATTTCTTTACAATTATTAAAAAAATCTAATCTATAATATTAAAGAACTAATCGTCCTGTATGTCCGTCCAACTACGTCGTATGAAGCAACAGCATTAACAGGAAGCGTTGTGGGCTGGACATGAAAAACTGGTCTTATAAAACTCCCGTGGTAAAAAGAGCCTTGGGTATATTGAGAAAATATAATTAGTTCCGTCTGAAAAAGAGAGGATAATTGTGTTTGTTTTTTCACACAAAAAATGTGGAAGGAGAAACATTAAGTTTTTGCAGTGTTGTTGATGAGAATTGATCTGACCCTTCTGAACGATAAAAAAAACATGTGTTATCGAAAGTGTGTTTTGTCCCTGCTTACTTAGATGTTACCACTTTTTGCTGTTACCAAAGGATGCGTTTATTCTTACATGCATCTTCTGTTACGTAGAGTAACAAGTTGGTTAGGCTACAATCATTATTAATAAACCAAAGAAAGCTAATATCGTTAAGTGAGTGAGTAAGTAAGGTTTTACGCCGCTTTTAGCAATATTCCAGTAATATCACAGCGGGGGACACCAGAAATGGGTTCCCATGTCGGGAATCGAACCCGGGTGTTCGGCATGAACGCTATAACCACTGGACTACCCGACTGTCCCTGATATCGTTAAGTAACATTTAGCTGTAGTATCCTTTGTTTGTTAGCTGTTTAACATTACAGTCAGCAATAGTCTAGGTACATGACGGCGGTCTGTAAAAATCAAATTTGGACAAGACGAACCAGTGATTGACATGATGAGCATCGTCCACGCCATCGGGGTACAATGCAACGCAATGATCAAAGTCACCGTGCCTGACCACCCCATTCATTTAATCGACTCTTTCGAGAAGTTGCTGGGCCAATTCTAGCGTGCAATCCCCGCGGATAAGCTTTAGTATCAACGAAGACCTTGCCAAAACGTCACCTTGAAAGATTAAAGAGATTGAAATCCATAACTTTCAGCTGTGGTATCCATGAAACCAAGGCTGATTTATAGGAATCAGTTTCTTTATTCTTTGAATGTGGCGTATCGATTGCTAGTACCATTATCAAACAAGCAATCCACCTGTGGGTACACATGGTTATACAGCTGGAATCAAACACAGCAACGACACCATCTATCTATCATTAACACAAATGGGGCCGTGGGGTAGTCTAGTGGTTAAAAGGCTTCGCTCATCGTCATTCCGAGGCCCGGGTTTGTTCCCAACATTGGTGCTATGTGTGAACCCACTTTATGTGTACCAAGTGGGACAATTGCCGGAATAGAGCTGATAGTGGTGTAAAAACACTTACTCACGCTTTTTACAGGCTTCGTCCATTGCCATTATCAGTTACGCTATTTGGTTTTGTTTATCTATGTGTATAAGTAATATTTGCCTTCATACCCAGCTGTTGATCACTCACTCGATAAAAGAAACAGTCTAGCATATATACCAAAACGTCGCATTGAAATAAGAAAGAAGTTGATATCAAGAAGTCAAGGCTCTCTTCTCAGAAGGATAGACCCGTGGGAAAAATTGAGGTTAGAATTAATCTTAAGCAACCCGTGCTTTTCGTAAAGGCGACAAGCGGATCGGTTGGTCAAGCAAGCTGACTTGGTTGATCCATGTCATCGCATACCAATTGTGTGGATCGAAGCTCATGATATTAAACACTCGATTATTTACAGACCGCCATCTCATAGAAGGAATATTGCTGAGTGCGGCGTAAACAACAAACCAACAAACCAGTAAATCTTAGAAAGATAATTCTAACTGCATTTGCGTTTCATGCAGATATGAAAGAAGGACAAATGAGATCATCTCATTTTCAAACAAATCCTCTCCGCTCTAACATCAAGTGACATGGTAAAGACCAACAACATTTAAAATCAATTCCTTCACTTTCAATGGCTGGATGAAGTAGAAAGAGTGGTTTCAGATCACATAAGTTTATGTAATCATATGAAAACAGCATTAATGTATTTATGTCAATGTGTGTGAAGAAGTTCAGGGAAAACTTTGAAAGGAAGATTTAATTGCGTCATGATGATCAGCCATTAGAGGAACTGTTAGTCATCATGTCTCGGATTATGACTTTTTGCACTTCAAAATGATTCTAATCAGGTTCAGTTCTATTTAGCTAATAGCTAATATATATTGATCAAATAGCGCCAGTAAATTATTTCTGAACATGAAATAGTTTTCAATATAAAAGCTTGTGTTCTTTGATTGAGTGACACCTCTGACGAGATTAATTAATTGTAAAAGACTGCATCCTTTGAATGAGTGTCAAAGCTAAATATACTATGGTGAAGATAGGCACTTTATCACTTTTATGTATTTTCGCAAGAGAACAGCTTGATCATATTTCATAAATTTCCCAAACAGATGAAAAAAATGTTCATTGCTAATTTAATTATCAAAATTATATCTTCAGTATGGAATCAGTGCCAGGTATTCTTATTTTGTGACTACTGGCGATAATATATCATTCATTTCAAACCATTTCCTTGCCATGATGATATACGTTTGCTGTCTCTAGTTCTCCTTGCGTACAAAGAATATTAGAAATCCAATGGAATTTATGATTCTTATGAGGCCTGACGTTTTAAAAAAGAAGAAGTGAATTATTGATGTAATAAACGTTCATACCATTCATACATTGTATGTCTTTCATATAAATGTACAATTTGAACATGATTTAATGTTTTGTCACAACGTATTCAAAGGACGTCATGACATTGACGTCACGAGAGGCAGACAACTTCGGGGCAAAAACATCCCGTTGGTAATATTGAAAGTAATTTCAACGGGGAACACTTGTAATTTAGAATCAATAGCCATGTTCGTTTAACAGTGATGTAATTCTGAACTTACATTTTGTAAATGATCAAAGAAAGTGAGAGTGTCAGATTAGTGCTTTATCTTTCACACTGTCAATTGTGTGATGCGCTCGTATATCGGACTGACACTGCCCAGTTTTAAAGATGTATTTTAAAACATTAATTTCTGTTGAGATGATAGTTTTAATGAAAATATATAAAGTAACAATCATTATGACTGGATTTGCAATGTGACCTGCAGTTTGGGGTGCTCGGATCAATCAATCAATCATACAATATCCGAAACCAGGTGTTGTGTTTACTTTCATGGTTGACATCGTGTGTGGGCAGCGAAAAACGAAACGGCCTGGAGACGGACTGCATTGGGGTGAAGCTTTCCCAGAGATGTGTTTAGGAGTAGTGTTTTAAGTGCTGCCGTTTATACGTGTACGTACAGGGATGAAATTCACCCCTACATTGTGTCTCATTACACAACGTCACAGACACTGCAATACGAAGTCAATGTGAACCTTTAAAGTGACGCCATCGACGTCATTGAGTGCCTGTCTACTGTATATTGAGACCTTACGTCTCTCGTACATGCAGAGGTGAAGACGTTGATGAGAGTTGTACATTGTTATATAAGTCATAAACGACAAGTGGAGTTGTTTATCGTACAATAAAACACAGCAGGCAGAATAACGCATGGCGGGCACACTTGAGATACCAACTTAATTTACACCCCCTCTTTAAGGTTGATGTTAAAATGTACAAGCTTTAAATATATTTACCCATATTTTAATAATGATGACTCCCTCAGTAGAATCACACCTCGGCAATGTCGGACAAGTACATTTTTTGCACAGGTTGATGTTTCTCGCATATTTTCACAATCCTCTGGTCGATTACCTGCACCTTCTCTCCCAATACCGATTGTCATATCTCTCCCGCCTTTGGATGCAATCGTTCGGATATTGTGTTTATTTGCACTGTCCTGTTACATCAAAAGGGAACAACTCACTTGACATCCCCCGCTCAAAAATAACATCGTCCAATATATATGACGTCATCAAGTTGCAAGCGCATGTTCGAATCTCCAGAACTGACGTAATGATAGAACAATGTGTTATCGTGAAATAAACCACAATCGTGTAGCTATGTTATATTGGGCTATCAATGGTGGACTTAACACTGTAGTCAGGTATCACAATGTACATGGAGAATTCCACGTGTCCATCAACTAAAAATGTAAACATAACGACTGAAGAACAAGGTTTTAACTGAAACTGTCAGAACACACTACAATAGTATGCAGTCAGATTTATTTTTCTATAAAGAGTATTGTCGCTGGATCCATATATAAATCATGCTAAATGTAATCAAGTTACCCGGAACATATTATTGATTTTGTTGAGAGTAGCAATGTTTGTTTCAGGAAAAAGAAGTACGTTAATGGATGGACTAACGTTTATTATCATATGCAGAAAAATGGCACTTACATTGTTCCATAACTTTTACCAAATGTATGCGTGGACAATGGGCATTTCTTTCTCTAAAGTTTCAGATCAAAATTCATAATTCAGTAATAGTTGCACTCTCGACTGGGGAATACAACAATTGAAACATGCCTTTTGTGAAGTCTGTGCGACACACACAAACATAATGATCTTTTTTCCATAACATGTCAATATGGGAATAATTCACTTCAAAATGTCGTTGTGTAATGTCGTGAGTGACAACTAGTTCCAGGATTGGCGTAGAATAACGATTCTGCATACAAATGAACTGGCGTGCTAATCTGAACATGTTAAAAAGATATGCATTAACCAGAGAACAGGAAAAGAAAGCCCAATATCTGCTATTTATGGTGAAGGAAGGGGGCCACTGACATGTGACAGCTAGATACTTTGAACATCAGTGTTTCTTGCTCCAGATGATGTGAGGGTGTGTTGAGGAGAAGGATAGGAGTATCTGACAGTCAGCCCAATATCTGCTATTTGTGGTGAAGGAAGGGGGCCACTGACATGTGACAGCTGGATACTTTGAACATCAGTGTTTCTTGCTCCAGATGATGTGAGGGTGCGTTGAGGAGAAGGATAGGAGTATCTGACAGTCAGCCCAATATCTGCTATTTGTGGTGAAGGAAGGGGGCCACTGACATGTGACAGCTGGATACTTTGAACATCAGTGTTTCTTGCTCCATATGATGTGAGGGTGCGTTGAGGAGAAGGATAGGAGTATCTGACAGTCAGCCCAATATCTGCTATTTGTGGTGAAGGAAGGGGGCCACTGACATGTGACAGCTGGATACTTTGAACATCAGTGTTTCTTGCTCCAGATGATGTGAGGGTGCGTTGAGGAGAAGGATAGGAGTATCTGACAGTCAGCCCAATATCTGCTATTTGTGGTGAAGGAAGGGGGCCACTGACATGTGACAGCTGGATACTTTGAACATCAGTGTTTCTTGCTCCAGATGATGTGAGGGTATGTTGAGGAGAAGGATAGAAGTACCTGACAGTCAGCCCAATATCTGCTATTTGTGGTGAAGGAAGGGGGCCACTGACATGTGACAGCTGGATACTTTGAACATCAGTGTTTCTTGCTCCAGATAATGTGAGGGTGTGTTGAGGAGAAGGATAGGAGTATCTGACAGGAAATGTGTACCTGTGTACACTGGAACTTGTGATGATTTCTTTATGAAGCTATACCTACACTTTCCGAAGTACAAGCTTGTACTTACATAGCGCAGTCTGGATACCTGGCCAGGACAACCCTATTGAATAAGACTGAGTAAGCGAGTGAGTGAGTTGGGGTAATGCCGCTTTGAACAGTATTTCAGTAATCACGGTATGTTAGCTTAATGTTGGAGGAAAGTCCGAAATGACACGAAGTGAACATCTTCGGCAATTACCACCTTGGTGAAACCCACAAGCATGGTATGCTGCTGACAAACCTAAAACATAATCGGGGTGAACCGGGACTCGAACCCACAATCGTAGGTTTCTGGCGTGCCAAAGGTATGCAAGTCTGCACAGCATATTGCGGCGACTTTGACGATTGGGCCACCTGTGCCCCCTATTAAATAAAACACAATGCGCTATCGTGTCATTGTATTTTCTCCTCCACTTTTTTCTTGATTGTCTAGATTATGCACAGGCTGTCATCACAGGGCAGGGGCACCGTTGTGCAGTGTCAGGCAACAAGCGGTTATATTTTTAAAACTGGTTGAATGGGGGATGCTACCGGTCGGGCATAGCAGGCTCACCCTTTTCGCGAACACCTAGTGTCATCACTGATTTTGAGCGATCCATTCATACAGTCTTCACCGCACAGTTGCCTATTGTGCCCAATGAAAACTGTTTCTGTGGATAATCGACACTGTCGCTACAATTTGGGGAGGCATGTGCATTTATGAAAATCGACCTATTACCAAATCAGAAACATCAGCCAAATCAGTCACTACATTGACTGGTCTTTGATTGAAAGTCTAGTAAATGCCATGGTTACATCTTGGCTAGACTATTGTAATAGTTTGCTTCATGACATCCTGTAGAATCAGCTAGACAAGTTGCAACGTGTCCAGAATGAACTCTGCACAGATCACACCAGTTCTGAGAAGTCTCCGTTGGCTCCCTGTACGGCAGCGGATCGCATTCAAACTTCTGACCATGATCTTCAAGTCAGTCAATTGTATGCACACATCACACTAGTTCTGAGAAGTCTCCGTTAGCTCCTTGTACGGCAGCGGATGGCTTTCAAACTTCTGACCATGATCTTCAAGTCAGTCAATTGTATGCACACATCACGCCAGTTCTGAGAAGTCTCCGTTGGCTCCCTGTACGGCAGCGGATGGTATTCAAACTTCTGACCATGATCTTCAAGTCAGTCAATTGTATGCACACATCACGCCAGTTCTGAGAAGTCTCCGTTGGCTCCCTGTACGGCAGCGGATGGCATTCTAACTTCTGACCATGATCTTCAAATCAGTGAATTGTACAGCACCAGGGTATCTGCAAGAACTAATCACCATCTTTAAGCCAATGATAAGTCTTCGCTCAGCAGATCACGTACAGCACACAGTTCAAAGAATATCCAAGACCTATGGCGACAGAGCTTTCCAGAAAGCCGGACCTGTTCTGTTGAACTTTCCATTTGTCATCGGAAACCGAGCCAGTCTGAACTCATTCAAGATACAACTCAAAACCTATATGTTTGCACAAGCCTAGAACTACCAGTTTGGAAAAGGAGCTATATAAATATCTAACTTATCATGTAGAGATTAAAATATAAAATCACATTAGTGTCAAGAGGGACAGACAATTCAATAATATAAATGATTTAATAGGATTTATCAAAAAGGACAACATCCGGTTCGTTGGCCTGGATACGTCTGAGGCTGTATACGGGCATATTCCAAAGAATTTTGTATTTATCGTTTTCCATGACGCTCTCTACATAGTCTTGGTTGTACCATGGGTGGACTTCTGTGTCAAAACCACAAGCATGACAAAAACGGTAATACAATTATTGAGCTACACCATCATGTCGCTTAAGATACTGTGTTTGTGCCAAAGCTGGGCATCCACTGACAATGTGTTGGACAGTCTCATTAAATTCATTGCATAATCTACATTTCATATTTACATTTTGATGCCAAATCACACATAGACGGTTTCGAGTGGGAAGTGACTGGTCCTGAGCAGCAAACAGAAAACCTTCTGTTTCACTTTTCAGGCCAGCCAAAGGACTCTACGGGGTTGCTGATCTTCACAACACACTGCACTTGAAGCAGTGGTCGCTTAGAAAGCCTCATATTGAAAAACTGGGCCGACGTATTATTATTATTATCATTATCATTATCATTATTATTATTATTAATCCACAGTGATACCTCAACAACGTAACACACGTTTAACGTTTGACTGTAAACATAGCTGTACCAGGAGGCTGTAACAATAAGTCATAACTATCGATCGTAATGTATTGTCATAAATACATTTTTCTGTGCATTATACAGTAAGTATACATCTTTATGAAGTAAATGCTAATCACCTATCAGCGCCAATTAACTGTTGGCTTCCCTTGTTAAGTTTCATCGTTGTTATCTTACAGGTACGTATATATGTTCTCTGCTTCAGAGCATTTATTCACCAGATGAAGGAGTAAGTATATTCTCGTTGTGTTTCTCGTAATAAAGAAGTTGACCTCCATACATTTTCTTCCTTATGTGTTTCACTTCCAAATGCCATTCAAAGGCAAGTACATGAAGTAAGTAAAGAGTGCAATTAGGCATGTAGAGTCTGAGCAATTGCCAATCATTATAAGACCTGAATGATTCATGATTTTTGATCACCTTTTATTGGTAAACATAACCCTCCTTTCCAAATCACTATGTTCATGTAGGGTTCTTAGTTGTTCATTACATGTAGGTTATATGTACTAGATCCAGTCCATTTTTTTCACACAGTTCTAAGTCTTGCCTCAGAGACAGCGCTTCAAAAGGTACAAACTTGGCGTGCATTTACACATCATTCGAGCTCATGTTTTAGTCATCAAAGGGTGGCACTGTGGCGTATCTTATGACCAGATAGGTACTGTACAGATTGGAATAAAGTAAACATGTCGCAATAGGACACCGTCATTTGAAAAAGAAGCAGAACAAACGTCTACTTGAAGCAGTCAATAAAAGCTTGATTTCCCAAGACTAAACTAATTTGTCTCTGGAATTCGTTCATTCACAAATAAACGTCGGTCCCCGCACTGCAATCAATTAAACAGCACGCTGGATTTTCTTAATAAGACTAGAATTCACTAAATCTAAATGAAATTTCCCTTTGAAACCGGTTTTATTAGATGACTGAGAGTCTTGTCTGGTAAGCAAACGCCAGGAGGGATGAAAATGAAATCCTGTAGACCAGACGTTCAAGCAGATAACAGACAGTTCACAAGGTGATGAATTTTCCTCTGAATGCGTTTATTATGAAGCTGTTTGATGACCCTGACAACAATTATATTCCAAATATTAAAGACAGTATATATGCTATATCAGTGATATGACATACACCAAGTATATGCGACTACTTCCGTGTGACGGGCACCAACACGTTTCGAGTATCGCTCATGGCAGAATCTACAGTGGATTTTGTGACCGTTTTCAACTTCAGATATATTTCAAACAAAAAATGCCGTCCTCTAATCCGATCGAGGTAATGCAGCACTCAGCAATATTTCAACTGCATGTATATGACGGCGGTCTATGAATAATCGGGTCGGGATGCAGTGATTGACATCATGAACATCGATCTACGCAATTCGGATACAACGAGATGCATCATCGAAGTCAGCGAGCCTGACCACAAGATCCTGTTAGTCGCCCATTACGACAAACATGGTCGCCTGTTACAGCATGGGTTGCTGTCTTCAAGACCTATTCTCTTCCCGGATCTTAACGGGTTTTTTAGTTTAGAAATCTTCGAGCACTACCAAGGGAGAAATGGGCTTCACACATGGTACACAAGTGGGGAATCAAACCTCGGCGTGACGAGCGAATATGTTTGACTACCCCACCACCCCTGCAATAAACGAAAGCCTGTGAACCTTCAAGAGGGAGTATTGTGTTGTCCCCACTGCCAGGATATACAGACAGTGTAAGAATACCAAAAGAGTGAGTGAGTGAGTGAGTGAGTGAGTGAGTTGGGTTTAACGCCGCTTTTAACAGTATTCCAGTTAAATCACGGTGTGTCAGCTTAATGTGGGAGGAAAGCCCGAAGTGATGCAGGTCTCAGACGTTTACGACTCCGGTGAAACCCACGAGCACGGGTATGGTGCTGACAAACCTAGAAACATAATCGAGGCGAACCGGGATTCGAACCCACAATCAAAGGTTTCTGTCGTGCTCAAGGGACGCAACTCTGCACAGCGAATCGCGGCGCCTTAGACGACTGGGCCACCCTTGTCCCCAAATACCAAAAGAGAATGAATGAAGATGGTGCTCTATATGACATCGAGTGGACGTTGTTACTTAGTTTGGTATGACCCGTCTCTTCCTGACTGAACTACACCCCAATAGACGAGTGCAAACATGAACCAGCCCAGGTAATAAATAGTAAAAAGTAGGAACATTTTTATCAGGAGGGATGTGGACTTGTTTGAGCACGGCAGACCAAAGCAAATATGTTCCCATTATTTATTATTATTATTACATTATTATCGATGTTGAACATGTTCGTGTACAAAACAAATCAATATTTTGAAAGAGATAATTGTTATTGTTCCTACCTCCATGGTTATTGTCCAGCTAGCTCAAATGATAACACAATAACACAATACACAGGATATATGCATTCATAGTTTTTGTGTCTTAAGTGTAACCAGGAGTTACACTCCCGATTGTATTTTTGTGACACAAAGAGCTAAGGTCGGAAAGTCACTGCACTTCCAGTTTTCAGATTGCTTCCAGTTCGTTGGTGATGTATTTGATTATTTGTATTTAGAAAACGTTTGAGTAAATAATCATCTCAATCGAGCATCAAGTTGTCTTATTCCTGTTGGTCTGTCTGACCAAATAAAGAACCCTGGTTACATAAGTGGTATTGATTATTCATTAGTACACATTGTTTTGTTAAACTTGACAATGCACCGCTGTGTTTTTTATGCCAATATAGAAGTCATCAAGAAAACATTTTATTATTTACTATTGGAAGCTTCTGCAGCATTACGTCTTCATTTTCAGAAAAGTTTATTATGAAGTAGAATATGACAAAAATAACAACAAAAATCAATTAAATACATAATGTCATGGAAATGCACATATATCGACAGTATAATTTGCTTTTCAAGCATTTCCGTTTGATCAAAACATTTTATCAGGTTTATCAACCAGGCCTGTTTTAGATAAAAACCTAGTAATGTGGGGATGCATTCGGGTTAGAATTGGTCTTCAGCAACCCATGCTTGTCGTAAGTGCCGACTAACAGGATCGGGTTGTCAGGCTCGCTGACATTGTTGATGCATGTCATCGTATCCCAACTGAGTGGATTGATGTTCATGGATCACTGGATTGTCTGGTCCAGACAAACAAACAAACATGTTTGTTTAAACACCAGTGTGAGTGAGCTGGGTTTACGCCGCTTTGAACAGTTTTCCAGTTATATCACGGCGTGATAGCCTAATGTAAGAGGAAAGCCGGAAGTGATGCAGGTCTCAGACGTTTATCACATTTGTGAAATCCACTAGCACGGGTATAGTGCTGACAAACCTAAAGACATAATCCGGGCGAACCGGAATTTCATCCCATTATCATAGGTTTCTGGCGTGCCCAAGGGACGCATTTATGCACAGCGAATCGCGGCGCCTTAAATGACTGGGCCACCCGTGCCCCCTTTCTTTAAAGAAACGCGAGTGTGATCAATTTCCTGTTATGAAACAGTGGTATGCTTCAATCCAGGCAATCGAGGTGTTACTTGAGTGACATCGGCTAGGTATCAACGGATCTCTTTGAGGTTTTGGCTATGATTATCATTAAACACTGTGGTCAAGTTGCACACACATGTCTATGCATAAATATACGATTGTAAAGTATCCAATTGTCTCGTTTTGGTAGGTTGGAGAATTTCGTCAGGGTCTGCCCTGGTTCTACTTTGATGTACACCATTAGATATTGTCCTCTGACATTCAGTTGTCCAGCTCCTACGTGTACTATGTATGATGTACACCATTAGATATTGTCTTCTGACATTCAGTTGTCCAGCTCCTACGTCTACTATGTATGATGTACACCATTAGATATTGTCTTCTGACATTCAGTTGTCAAGTTCCTACGTGTACTATGTATGATGTACACCATTAGATATTGTCTTCTGACATTCAGTTGTCCAGCTCCTACGTGTACTATGTATGATGTACACCATTAGATATTGTCTTCTGACATTCAGTTGTCAAGTTCCTACGTGTACTATGTATGATGTACACCATTAGATATTGTCTTCTGACATTCAGTTGTCCAGCTCCTACGCGTACTATGCATGATGTACACCATTAGATATTGTCAGCCGACAAATATAAGCGGTTGTATTTTAAATTGACCTGTAGCATCATCTGTTAGACTGTCATCTGTTACGTTATCTGTTCTCTGGCATTGACGTTTTGTTATAAATATGTAAGCATTGCGGGCAAAAAGTGTTCAGTTTTCAGATGTATCTACTCTTATTGTGCTATGAACATTTATATGAGCATAAGTAAAAGTGACAAAACTCTTTGCATCTTCATAAGACATTTCTATCAAAAACGATTGTACGATTCCGACTTATTCATGAGCAAGTGTTTGAGTCAGTATTGAATAGTGCAAAAAACAGGTGTTAGCAATAAAGTGAGCGTATCCTGGCCCACCGGTTTCACCTGTCACAAACACATGCAAACGCAAGTCAATTGTGAACCTGTAAAACCACGGGAACATGTGGTATATGTACAAGTCAAATAGGGAATTGCTTCGGACATCATTCTTGTCACTGATGCTTCACATTTGGAAAAGTTCTTCACATGTCTACCATAAAACCCTTTGAAAGCTTTACTAAGGCTTGTGAGCAAGAGTTGCATGACGTTCTTTGAAATCTTGGTAGATACAGCATGCTCGATTGATACGTCCCAAGTTGTGAAATGTAGAGACCAAGGGGTGGAGCTGCAGGGATACTGCTCGACAGAAAGGGAGGGAGTGCGTATGGTTTTACGCCGCTTTTAGCAATATTCCAGCAATATCACGGCGGGGGACACATTGTACCGATATCGGGAATCGAACCTAGGTCTTCGGCGTGACGAGCGAACACTTTAACCACTAGGCTACCCGATCGCCCTCGACAGAAAGGGAAAGTTGAAAGTTAACAATTGAAAAGTTGAAGTCATCCCTCTTGTCATACAGTCTTGCGGAAAGTGTTTGTGTCTCTGAATCTTTAAACAGAGATCTAAATATGAAACAGACGACGTAGTCTTACTGGTCTCCTTTATTTATACATGTACTTCAGGCGGGTAAATCAGTGGAAAGGAATTGGTTATTGAACGATATCAGATCATCGATATACCTGAAGCTTAGGTTAAACTCCTTGGTCAATAATATCTTGTTTCCACTTTGCCAATACCGTTTTCTCAGCAACTTGTTTTGTAACACAAAAAACAAACGCCCCATGAATCAAGGAATGAAGTTTTCCATTAAGTTTGTCATGGTGAGAAAGTGGTGTACAAAGTTAAAAAATCATATGTTTTGACAAAATTCAACCTGGTTCTTGTAAAATGTCAAGCAAATCCTTTGAGTTTTCGAGAATCCACATGGTATTAATTCCACTTGTCTGGAATACTTTATGTGAATATAAAGAAGGTCCTTGATTGTATGAAGGATTGTGGTGAATCGTTGAGACAGGGTACATTTGCTGCTGATACAAATGGGGCATTCATCAAACAATGTACAAACACATACTTTGGAGAATGAACAACAATCTCAACAATTTGTCTGAAATCACAACCAATCATCGCTTTACACTGAAGGTGTGGTCTGTTCAATTCACCATACTTCAAGAGCGATCTAATGGCAGACTGATCACTGTTTGTACAGGAGAGTGAACAGTGGAATCGGATTACATTGTATTTAGCTAAGGCAAGGTTAATTAACCCCTTCACCCCAGACAAACAGGATCAGTCTAAACTGGTTATCTACCGTTGCCAAGGGCTTTGTATCTCCTCGCAATGTCTGACGTCCAGAAGTCAGCTTCACATTGTATAAGAATGCCTGGATACGAATGTTCAGTAATGACTTATTCATACATGTAGAATGTTGTCGTAAGATAAAATACTTAGAATTTACACTGATATATTGTTATTGTATACATAACTGCACAATAACTGCATAATACAGTGTATAAAATTCCCAAAATTTTGCAAAGTTACCAGACGAGATAAAACATTACAGTCCAGAATTTTCTTGAGTGAGAGTGAGTGAGTATGGTTTTACGCTTTTAGCAATATTCCAGCAACATCACGGTTGGGGACACTAGAAATGGGCTTCCCACATTGTAGCTATGTTGAGAATCGAACCTGGATATTCCACGTGACGAGCGAACGCTTCAACAACTCGGCTACACAACCGCCCCTAGCATTTGCAGCAAGCAATGATGAAGAATAAAAGTCATACTTGACAAAACACAGAAACTGTGGGACAAATGTCAACCTGCTCTCTGTCAAATATGAGATCCGATGTTGTTTGAATATTGATGCTTGCTATCGACATGTCATTAACGTTACGTTACGTGACGGTTACATGTAGCTAAGATGCACTGGGATGTGGAAATGGAAATAAATGGAACATGATCAATGGAGATTATGAAGATTGGATCCTTTTAAATGTTGGTGTAATTCGTTTTGGACTGACAGTTTACCAATAAATCCTTTTCAAATAAGGTGGATATGGACAAGAATCTTCCCGAGTACATCGATTTGAAACGCAAATAGCAATATGCCATTCCAACAAAGCATGAAGTTCTAAATATGATCACTTAATATCGACTGCCATGACAAGCTCACAGATGCTGTACACGTGTGTGCCTACTGCCTATATACCAAGTTCCAACATTATCAATAGGCTCCATTTAATCCAAAGTAATCGATTAAAAAAAGATAAAATTAGGGATCTGTTCCATAATAATGTGTTGAAGACTATCCCTTGTGAGATGAACCCGACAAAATGATGTTGGTCCTTTCCAATGTCCATAACGATTTATTAGTTCAGGTTCGAACGCAGCACCGCATAATAGTCACTGGTCTGCCTACTTTGCAGTTAAGGTGTCAGATACAATATTCATAAGGAAGAGAATTTAAGGACAACGTTTCGGAGCCTATACTTACTACTTCATCAAGAATGAGTAAGTATGTACTCCGAAACGTTGTGTTCCTCATCATAAAGAAGTAGACATCCATAAATTCTCTTTCTTATGTGTATCACTTCTAAATGTCTTTCAAAGACTTGATACACCTGCAGGGGCAACCACTAAAGGTTACAACCTTGAAATCAGCAGCTAAAAGGCATTCATAATATCTACCTTACAATACATCCTTCACGTAACAAACCTCAGATTGATAAAAGGATTTCCTCTGCGCCAGTAGATTATTGTAATCTGAGCGCTTTGGCACCCACGCCAATAGCCTCAGAGCTATGGACAATACAAATGTCAATATGGGCACGGAGTCAATACAGGTTAATCACTTCAAAATTGCAGTTAAAGAAAATGTCTTCAGACCAACGTCATCTGACACCCCTCCAGCTTAATAGTAATGTTAAATAACAGAACACGAAGCTGTTTCTGAATCACGAACACTATGCCTAATGTCTAACTTTCTACATTGATCTTTACTGTTCTTCGGAATATCGAAGAATTATCAGACTGTGCAGTTTTGTGCCCTGTTGTGTGTCTTGTTTCAAATGAAGGGAAATATTGACAATGTCAAAACACTCGGTAATCCTGAACTGTCAAACGTTCGGCCATAATGTTTTTGAGACGTGAAGTAATGTTATAAAGCTATATTTTGTTGCTTTCTCGTCCTTCGTTTCGCCTTAAAATAAGAAACGATATTTCTGATCAGATTCATTTTCTTCTAAGACCTATTTGGTCTTATGTCACTATGTTCTTGAAATCGAAATATGAAGAAATAGAATTCATAATAGAGATAGCTTTGAAGTAGCAGGAAAGGTAAAATATGAAAACTTTGCAAATGTCAGAGCTGTCACGTGTTACACAATTTGTATTAATACGTGCACACCATTGCTGTCAAAGCCGTTAATTCCGCGTGTTTTAAAGATCCTGTTTGAAACGACAGAGTTAAGGAGTTTTATGCACAGCTACAAAGATCACCATTTAGCACACAGAACATTCACTTGTTTGGCATTTCCTTCTTTATTGTGATCTAAAATTCATTGTCCATTGAATGGATGTGACCCTCTGATGTGGATAAGTTTAACATAAACGTACTACATAACCGTGTATCATAAACCATAGTTTGTAAGAGACATGTTAAATATGAAACATTGCACAACATCCGTTACGTTTACGATGTGTTGTGTTGTGCAATTTGAGACTGTCATGGTCAGGGACAGAAAGTGATTGCAGTGCCAGTAAACTGTTAGGAGCTGTTGGCAGCAGCGGATGATTAGAGTTATCTACCCTTGATTGTTTACAGGTGAGGTGAGGTGAAGTGGGACTTAACGTCCCGCCCAGGATTAATGCACTTATACAGCGACATGGATGCACGTGTGTGCGTGTGCATGTCTGTGTGCATGCGTGTGTGCATGCGTACGTACGTGGCTACTTAATCGATATTTGAGCCATTCACTTAAGATGAGATAAGACTTTATTATCCCAAGGGAAATTCATATTGCAGAGTTGATTAGCACTAAAATATGAAAAAGAAAATATATGATATTAAAATATGTACATAAGAAAATAGGACACTTACTGATATAACCAAGAGTTGAACATGTAGAAAATTAATTGAATACTAGAAAATTAAATCTTGCCTGCTTTGATTGCAAATGTAATTTAAATTGAGTGTTTGACTATATTTTGTAGATTATTAATTGATCTTGAGTGATCATTTACTGATTTCATAATTTAGTTCTGTGTGAACCGATTTCTGGTATGATCCCATTTCTGGTATGAACCGATTTTGAAAAGGCCCCGTGAAAGTGTTCATTCCGAGAAAACGTAAAATGTGCAACAAAGTCCCCTCTCACAGAACACACAGAGTATGTAGCAACATTGGGCCATCTCAGAGAAGTCACGAGAAAAGAAAAAGTCACAAGTCATTACTTCCTTGCAACGTCCACGATTCAGTCGATTAAATATTGATTAAACAGATGGTGTGTTTGCCGGATACTTGAACACCAACATTCCCTTTCTGGTCGATGTATGTGTAGCACTCACAGGTACAGTGCTGAAATAATAACGGCCGTTCTTAATGAGGACCCGTCTTCCGATACATGTAGCAAAGGTTGAGTTGACCTGTGAACTCTTTGATCCACTTCTCATATCTTTTCATCATGGTTAGTGCACTTGAATATATTTTTCCTACAAAGAAGCTACTTGTGTCGTCCATCCTTCGGTTCCATTAGATCTACGTGTAAGTCAACTTTACCAAACGTTTCATGTTGTTTCTAAAGGATCCCGGTGACGCCACACACATACAACTTATCGTACAACGTCTTTAATCTAGAAAAAAAATATCAACAAAAGATATGTGTGAAATTCCCCACCTGTATGGTTTCTCCATGACAAGACATGTCAACTGACACATTGACATTATTTGTCTGGATGAGGACTTATATGAGCATTGCCTTTACTAACTACAATGGCAATGGATCCTGTCGTGACCTAATTTGTGAGGCACACAAGGATCAGTCTGCGATTAGCTGTATCTGATTTGCAGCATCATATATCAGTCGGACATCTATGATTAATTGGTATGATCAGACAAAAGATGCAATCCATATTCTGCATTCTAATTGACATCGACTGTCGTCATCTCTTCTATAATCTGGTGTTAGGGTTAATCAGCTTCATCGATATCTGAAAACAACCCCATGGTTGTCTGCCAGTCTACAAATTGCATCATGAAATCGAAAAAAAGAAATTGTCTCTGAAAATTCTTGACAAAAATTAATTATGCTTCAGATAATTACATTGTTGCAAGCTGTTTGTCTTTAGCAAAATTCCGGCTCACGGTTTTAAATAAAAAAATGATCTAATCTTGATACAAAATAACCTAAATTAGGGTTTAACATCGCTTCCAAGATTATTGCACTTATATTGCGACTAGCATGCGTATAGTCCGGGCTGATGCCGATTTTATAGTGCCCCCTCAGGTACCATGCCGCTTAACATGAATAACCCACTCAGACACAGTATACTGACTCCGAGCCGACCAGTCCTTGTTTCAGCCCATTGTGTAATGCCGTGTGCCAGACAGGGTTCCAACAAGTACCATTGGTGAACTTCTTTTGGTATGACGCGGGCGGGGATCGAACCCCGTACATTTCGCTATCGGGGGCAGACGCTCTGCCACTACAGTTCGGGGGCTGTCTGATCAATAGTAATTAGCATGTCTTCAAAGAAGTCACTTCACACAACAGATAATGTAAGTACACCCTATACGAAATGTCCCATTTATGTTTCAAGATGCCTTAGGATGAACTTTAAATCCCAGTTTCGTCCTGATTCTAGGTTTGTCATCACACTCGTTTCGTGGATTTCAGTGGTAAAAGACCTCCATCACTTGGGGCTTTCCTCCCAAATCAAGCTGACACGCCATGATATTACTGAAATACCAGCCAAAGCGGTGTTAAACTAAAACTCACTCACAATGGGAGGACTGCAGACTATGACAATAAGACAATAACAACTAATGCATGTGTTGGTTGCAGGTGTACCGACTCATTGATTTCTTCCTACCATGAACACTATGTCAGTAGGATGTTCCTGTGGTGTTATCTGACAGCTTCCTTACCCTGGCGTTAGTTTCAAGGGAATCATACATGTTTCAGCCATTACAGACTCAAACCGCAGTCATGAAATCAAGTTATTTTACTTTTCATTCATTCTACGTAGCATTGACTTGCTACTTCAGCGCATCTCCATGCGATGTTTTCATTGACTTGCCGTAATGTCAACATCTCTCAATATCTGATTTAAGAACTCTGTAATCGATTCACACTGCAAGAACGAGTTGTGTAATCACAGCCTGTCATGAAGAAAACTTACTCTTTAATTATCACAAAGCTTGGTCTTTTATTGTAATGTAAAGTTTTAATCTTCAGAGGGGATGCCCTTGTGTGATTGCTACAGGTTTTTACACATTGGCTGTTGCCTCGATGTATTTCACCGATTTTTCTGTGAATTTAAGTGCTGGATTAGTTTTTCCTTTCTTTCGATTCTAACAGTTTATTTCAAAAACAAAATAACGACCAAACACTAACTTCCAAAATATTCTTGTCCGTTTTGCAGTCAACGACTACATGTATTCGTGTGCCACACGTAGGGTTCTTGCACAGAAGAATCAGCAACACGCCAACACTACACACAGCGTGAGTCTATTTTATATTGGATCAGAATATTTGGAATAGATCAATTTAAATGCAGAAACAATTTCCATCAAAATATTGGATTTGACTCTGATTGTGAGAGATATTATTCACAACCACGCTTCACATGGAAATGTGCCACACATCTTCATTGTTTGAACTCCTAATGCATGTCTACCCATGACATTATTGAAAGCTTTACTGAGGCTGTGAATGTTGTAACCCTGATCTTTGAAATCAAAGTAGAAAGAGCATGCTCGATTCCATCTCAAAAGTTGTGAAATGTAATCTAGGAAGGCTGGTGCTGCTCGAATATTGTTCGACATAAAGGCAAAGTTGACTTTTGGACAGTTGAAGTCATCCCTCTTGTTGTAAGTCTTGAGGAGAGTTTTTTGTCACTCTGAATGTGTATGCATAGATCTAAACATGAAACAGATGAGGCGTTTCAATTGTCTCTGATATTTCTAGTTCACCTGGGTAAATCAGTGGATGAGAATTGGCTGTTTGATGGTTTTGGAACAATATCAGATCATCGATATACATGTACCCGAAGCTTTGCCTAACATTTTGGTCAAATTGCAGTGTTTTGAATTTGCCAATCCTAGTAGAAACTCTGATTAAACAGGACGTTAACGCTTTGGATACATGTTCTGTGGCTTTTACCTCAACATGTACGCAGGTCGCCCATGAAGCCTGTGCTATCTTTTTATATATGACATTTGATTATACAGAAGGAATCAGAGAGACTCTGGTATATCTAGGCAGTCGTGTATACTATGCAATGTCAGCAAAGATATATCAATATTTTCACGTTGTACCTTGAGCAAGTTTGCGTGGATGTGTGACAAGTACTACTGCCATTTGCATTCAGATTGTAAGAAGAGGCATAAGGTAAATACAGAAATGATTACTTTTGTAGGGTTTCATTACACCAGGAACTGATCTGGTCAAAGGTGTAGTTAGTAACCATAATCCTGGACGGAGTTGATGCACATTTATTTGACGTGAAACACAAAACACATATTATGGTCTAAAGTAAATTTATTGTGTACACCTAATCTGACATGCGTATTGCAGTGCCTTAAACATGAAATAATTAACAATCAAATTTACGTAAATATCAAATGTGTAATAAATATGTTAATAATACCCGAAATCTATATATAATCATAGGTTGCATTAGAACAATAAAACGTAATGCCGTAAATATGGGTACACCACACGATGTTCTGAAAAGGAAGTAGACAGACTTAGAAAAGATGCAGTACACATGAACTCTGTAATTATAAAACCCTTGAGAAACAAAACTATGGTCTCAACACAACCAAACATTTTTGTTCAGGAAAGAAATCAGAGTGTGTTTTGTTTTGTCGGTGACACAAACTTTAAACTAAATTGTCTCCTCCTTTCTTCTTTGAAATACAATCTTTAGCACACATCGAATGTTAATCATGCTCCTAGTGCTGGGCCTGACTTGCACACACAACCCCTTGGCTTTTACAGTCGTATGAAATAAGATCAAAAGTACAATCCTTTCAATATAATGGAATCTACTTTCATTTATCTGACATCTGAGGAGCTGAAAAGTCTCCATATCGCTGTTAAGCCACTTGTTTAAACGTTGTCTCAAGCTCCGACGGTTAGCCCTTACTCTGTGAAGGTTCATTCCCCAATGAACTCACACAAAGTGAAAGTCAATTCTTAAGTAAGTTTAAACACTTCACATGATATGCATCAATAAACTCACACAAAGTGAAAGTCAATTCTTAAGTCGGTTGAAACACTGCACATGATATGCATCAATGAACTCACACAAAGTGAAAGTCAATTCTTAAGTAATTTGAAACAATGCACATGATATGCATCAATAAACTCACACAAAGTGAAAGTCAATTCTTAAGTCGGTTGAAACACTGCACATGATATGCATCAATGAACTCACACAAAGTGAAAGTCAATTCTTAAGTCAGTTGAAACAATGCACAGGATATGCATCAATGAACTCAAACAAAGTGAAAGTCAGTTCTTAAGTAAGTTGAAACACTGCACATGATATGCATCATTGAACTGACTCACAGTACAACAGCTGTCTTATACTTAATTAGGGATGCAACTATGCATGGCACACACAGCAGCGTCTTACACAGCTTATTACTACTGTAAGTGTGACGTTAAATAATAACTCACTCACTCACTCACTACTGTAGGACCTGGAGGACCTGAAATGTATTGACTTGTCAATATGTGTCATATAAAACAGACAGGTATGGGGAAGAATGCCAAACAAATAATTTAACTTCATGTTTTGTAGGGAATGTGAAGACTCACAGGAGTGGTGTTATTTACATAATATTATCAGTTGTGTATAATGGCTCCTTAATTAAGGAGCCTCCTTCATCTTAGCGTGTTTGCTTGTAGAGAAACAATGGCATACTTAGATTTAATGTTACCTAGTCCAAAAATAATGCCAGTCATACATCCCTTAAAACTTGTTGCTGTCAATCCTACAGTTTATTTCTTCTAAAGAGTTGTGAATAATGATCACCTGAAGGCATCGTCTGAAGAGTTTGATTGGAGACTTGAATTGTTGGCCACACTCCTCCTTCCTGTGTCGACAAAGGCCGTTACAAGATTTGAAGGTACAGTTGAATAGAAGCAACTTAACCGAATTCTATCTAAAGGTGATTTTGTCATACTTACGTCTTAAGTCCCTCTGATTACTGCTCCCTGTATAACTACACTCTTAGTTCAATGACTTATGACAGTAATTGAAAAAACCCACATACATGTAGGTGACGTCCTGCTTCTCCTGTGCCCATGTGGGGAACTGAACCATTGCCTTCGGAGTGACGAACGGCTTACCCAGTAGGCTATCGCCTTCCCCTCGACCTCCTTGTCCCTTAAAATGTTAATGTTGAAAGTACGGTCATACAAATATATTTAAACTAATATTATGATCAGGAAAGAAATCCTGTTTATCCACGAGCCACTTTAAATTGCTTCCATGCAGCTCTTTTAAACAAACAGCGTTTACAACAAGCGATGATAAAGAAGATAAGTGTTACTTGACAATATACTGAAACGTTGCAGCCAACTAGTGGTGGGGTCAACAGGTCAAAATGTGCATGTAACCCTACTCTCTGTCAAATAGGACTTTTTAAGATATTGATGCTTGTCATTGAGATGTCACTGACGTTACATTACGTGATGGTTACATGTAGCTAAGATGCATTGGGAGGTGGAAATGGAAATAAAGGGTCAATGGAGATGATAAAGATTGGATCCTTTTAAATGTTGGCGTATTTCATCTTGGACTGAAAGTTTACCAATAAATGTTTTTTCAAAAATGTTGGATATGGACAAGAATCTTCCTGAGTTCCAAATACGATCAGTTAATATGACACCCTCACCGAGCCGGCCATCCACGCGGGTGCTCACTTCCTGCATACAATGTCCCAACTTACAACATTATTAATGTCATCCATTTTACTTAACATACTTGATTAAAAACATCAAAACGTGTAAAATTAGTGATGTGTTCTATAATATATTGATGTGGTGAAGAATTTCCCTTGTGTGATAAAACGTGCAAAATGTTGTTGGTCCTTTCAAAAGTCCATGGCGTCTTGGAAGTTCAGGTTCGAACTCAGCATCCCATATACCCTGTCTTCGGTCTGCCTACTTCGCGACTCAGGTGCCTGTTACAATATTGGTGATTACGCCATCTGCAGGGGCAACCACAAGAGATAACAACCTCGGAACCGGTGGCTAAAAGGCATTTTTCTAACAATAATTTGAAACGTTCTTCACATTACATTACCCAGCCTGATTCCATGCCTGTAGATGATTGTAACCTACGAGCTCCTGTACCCACGCCAATAGCCTCAGAGCTGTGGACAAATGCAACTGTCAGTATGGGCACTCAGTCATTATAGGTTAATCTCTTCAAAGATGCAGTTTAAGAATAGGACTGGAGAACCCATATCATCTGAGAAACCTGACGGCTAAATAGTGATGTTAAATAACAGAACACGAAGCTGTTTCTGAATCACAAACACTATGCCTAATGTCTAACTTTCTACATTGATCTTCACTGTTCTTCGGAATTTCGGAGCATTATCAGACTGCGCAGTTTTGTGCCCTGTTGTGTGTCTTGCTTCAAATGAAGGGAAATATTGACAACGTCAAAACACTCGGTAATCCTGAACTGTCAAACGTTCGTCCATAATGTTTTCGAGATGTGAGGTAAAGTAAAAACGCTATATAGTGTTGCTTTCTCGTCCTTCATTTCGCCTTAAAATAAGTTACGAAATTTTACATCAGATTTATATTCTTCTTAGACCGATTTGGTACAACCACTGTGTTCTCGTGATCGAAATATGAAGAAATGGAATTCACAAAGGGAAAACAATTACGCAGAGATAGTTTTGAAGCAGCAGGAAAGGTTATAAGCCTATATGCAAACTCTGCAAATGTCAGAACGATCCTGTCTTACACAAGTTGTAATAATACGTGCATATCACTGCTATCAAAGCCGTAAAGTCCGCATGTTTTAAAGTGAGTGAGTGAGTATGGTTTTACGCCGCTTTTAGCAATATTCCAGCAATATCAATATGACAGCCTAGTAGTTTAATACCATTTCTAACTCTTTTGTTTGTAGTTTATTCAGATGGCAAATATCTATAAATATGTACTTAATGTATATACACAATAGTTTCCTAATACCAAGCAGCTAAGATTATTCTTTCATAAGGTTCTGTCGGTATAAAGAGGCATAATATATGTACATGGAAACATTTTGTAAGATACTTCTTTTTGTGTTTGACAGCAATGTAACAAATTTAATAATATTAGGGTAATAATAATAAGCGTGCAGGTATTTTTCTCTAAGGTGTAAATACACTGGACATACAAGTAAGAAATGAAATTCATCTTCTACTGAGTTTAAACTACATAGATTACAGATTCTTTCGTGTGATTGCTTGGCCTTTTATGTTAATATAAAGTTTTAATCTTCAGATGTGTGATTGCTTGGCCTTTTATTGTAATATAAAGTTTTAATCTTCAGATATTTGATTGCTACAGGTTTTTACACATTCGCTGTTGCCTCGATGTATTCCACCGATTTTTCTGTGAATTTAAGTGCTTGATTAGTTTTTCCTTTCTTTCGATTCTAACAGTTAATTTCAACAACAAAATAACGATCCAACACTAACTTCCGTGATATCCTGGTCCGTCTGGCAGTCAACAACTGCATGTATTCGTGTGTCACACGTGGGGTTCTTGCACTAAACAGAAGAATAAGCAACAAGTCAACGCTACGAAAAGCGTGGGGATGTTTTACTTTGGATCTGAAATTGCTGTAACCTTTCAAATGTCGTTTCTCTCGTTGTTAACCGCCGCCGCCTTCATTGAATACGTTTCTAAAAACTATCAAGTATCAACCATAAACGTCTGCATTTTATGGAATATAATTGTTTAATTCGCGAACTCGCAATATATACGACCTTAAAGCTTGGTCATAGCCAATCAGTTTAAACTAATCAACAACTGATAGTAATCAGTTGATTCAAAGTTATTCTAGACGGCCGATCGTTGGCGCTCCAGTTCTACGCCTTCAGATTTACCCTGCACTAGATCACAACAGATGTTTTGTGGTGTAAAGTACTATCATTGTGGACACATAACCTGATAATGAAATGTGTATTGCAGTGAGTTAAACATGAAATAAATAATCAAAAATGCCAAATATATATAAATCCCAAATGTGTCATACATTTATTAATAACACACAAAAGTTATCTGTACTGGTTAGTTACTTTAGAATAACAAAGCGTAACGCTGAATCCAACTATGAATACACGAAACTATGTCCTAAAAAGGATGTAGACACTCAGCAAAGATGCAGTAGACATGTACTCTGTACTTACAAATCCCCAGAGAAACATCACGGTGATCTTAACACAACTATGCATTGTTTTCAGGATTGGTGTTTTGTTTCGTCGGTGATACAAACTTTTAACTGAATTGTCTTTTCTTTTCTTCATTGAAATACAATCTTTAGCACATATCTAAAGTTAATCGTCTTTAAAGTGCTCAGTGTGACTTCCTAATACAAACCCCGGAGTGTTACAGTCATGTGAAATAAGATTAAGCGTGGAATGGTTTCAAAGTAATGGCATCAACCTACGTTTGTCTGAGAGCTGGAGAGGTTCCATACCGCTGTCAAGCCAATTGTCAATGTATGTCTTATAAAACACATAGTGTCTGAGCTGAGTAAGAGAGTAGTGTACCTTTTTTATTTAAAAAAATACACAATGTAAGTAAGCTCTAAAATGACTTTAATTTAATCACAAAAACTTTACGTTTGAGCGTAATGGGTTCATGTAGTGTGCCTTACAGTAACAGAATGATAGTTCGGAATAGCTTTAACATTTTATAAATACAAATATGCAATTTGGAAGTTAAGCCGAGAACATATGTCCACGGAGGTACATCAACGATGCATAGTATAAGAACAATTGGGGCATAATGACAGGCAATCAGCCAGGTAACGGAGCGTGAACACCCATTTCAACTCAAGAGTCAGCTCTTACAGAAAGCACATTGGTACATGGAATACAGTGGGCCTGCTTTAGTGTGACTCTGCCAGATTCAGATACAAATGAATGGGATTCAATGGTTACACTGCGGTTCAATTCAACTATCTGGCAGAACTTTACCTACATGTATACAGCACTCGAATCTCAAATACAAGCAAGTCAAACACAACTATGGATTTTTTATGACAAAATCAAGCAATCGAGTATCTGTCAACAAATAAAACGACAAACAAAAGCAATAAAAACCTTTCCGTATTCCTAAACAAATCTCTGTTAAAAGCAGAGTTGATTGTACGACTCCGACTAATCAGCAGCAGGTGTCAGGGAGTCACTATCAAATACTGATGAAACCAGGTATTGGCGAAAAGGTTAGCGTATCCTGCCCCACCTGTGGCACCCGTCACAAACACATGCAAAGGCATGTATGCATGTTTTATTTGTTTGTTTGCTGCTCAACATCGCACTCAGCAATATTCCAGCTCCATGACAGCGGTCTATAACCAGAAAAAACAGTGATTGATATCATGACCATCGACAGGGATACATGACATGCATCAACCACTCATGGATCCTGACCATCCGATCCCGTTAGTCGCCTCTTACAACAAGCATGAAGTACTAACGATCAATTCTAACCTGGATCTGCACCTGTACCAGTCTATATGTGTTTCCCTTGAACCACATGTTGTAGTGTGACTCATGGCGGATGATAATTGTAATCTGAAGTACGCACTGTACAACAGCTCACATTCGCTCCCCCAAATCAATGATTCTAAAAGGTGCATGTACTCTCATAAAGTTACCCAAAACATGATACCACCCATAACTTTTTACTTCAAATCGCATTTTATGTGCATGTTTGACGTCGAAGAAATTCTGATAGCAATCCTCTTACAAGATATTAGCACTTAATGACAAGGCTTTGCGTAAGGGTTTGGTATTAAAATGATCTTAATCTAGGGCATCCACTCCGATTGATTAACATTAATATCATCTAAATTCCAACTGTGATTTTGACCTGCAATTAAAATCTGTTATTCGTGGAGGTGAAGTTTTCACTTGAACGAAGCGATTTTATACTTTTTCTGAATTGAGCAATTTTAATTTTAATTTAGTCATTAGTTACATTTACTTATGCTTTATACATGTTATAAGTAGTACTCGAGTGATCGGAAATCACTCGGAAGTCATTCCTAACGGTAAATTAAACGTGTCTTAATCTTGGCTCGGTATTCGATACCCGTGGAGAACGACCTCAAAATAGCCTGCCATTCGATCCGACTTGGCCCAGGAGATCTTATGAACACTTCAGCACAGGATACTTGTTTGTAATCGAACCTATCCATCATGGAATACCCAATCAAACGAATAATAATTAAACTTCTCGAAAATAAGCAAAAATCCTTTTTTTTATAAACAACTGACTGCATCGTTGTTGATGACTCTAAAGAATGAATCTGAATGAAGAATCTCACCGTGAGGACCTCGGTTAGAAACGATACTCAGAACTCTGATGTTTGTCTTAAAACGACAGGTGTGTTGTCAGGCTTGGTGATTTAGTTTTGTACGCTCTGAGACGGTTCGGGACGTTGTTCATAACATCACCCACTGGTTTATCTGGCCCAAACTTAATTACTGTTGTGATAAAGTTGGAATAAACTTTCAAGACGTTAACCTTTGAAGAGAGTCGCGGGCGTTTGTTACTCAGAACACACCCGTGAGCATGTGTTTGGTTCTGAAAAACCAAAGATCGTAATCAGTGAAAATCTGGGGTCCGAACAGTAAATCCTGCACGGTTGAGGGATACAGCTATGGATAGCATACTGCAGTGTCTTAAATAGCTTATTTTTGTTGGATATATAGGACCGGAAATGTATTGAGATGTTTTCTCATCATGGACAAACACGACCAAACATTGTCTACCATTACACACAGACTCACATTCTTTAAAGGACACCTGAAGCTGCTTGTGAAATGTAGGGTATGTCAGATGACATGTGCAGTACATCTAAACAAGATGAAAATATTGCAAACACTACATTTCTAAAGTCATACTCACTTGTACTATAATTATATTTACACAGTCATAGTATAAAGTCATTCACATGTTTAATCTCTATCTATTTGAATTCATATTGTGAATTTAGTGAATATTCCAAATAAAACAGTTGAGTTCATGCTTTGATGGGAACACCATAGAAATGCATCTTCATGTGTGATTTATATCATTTGGAGTTCATACTGAATTTACTTAAGGAAATCAAATAACGGAATCAACCTTCATTTGTTTGACGAACTTTGGTCAGCTGGAGAGGTTCCATACCTATTATGTATCAGTTGTCAAGATATCTCACATAAAGCAGACACGTAAGGGTTAGTATTCCAAAACAATCATTTAAATTCATGTTTTGTTGGCAAGGTAAAGATACACGGGAGTGGTGTTATTTACATAATATTATCAGTTGTGTATAATGGTTCCTTGCGAATCCTGCTACATGTAAACGTGTTCGCTTGTAGGCAATGAAGAATATATTTAGATTTAATGTTACCTGGTCCAAAATAGATTCAGTTATACATGTGTTAAAGCTTGTTGCTTGCCAAGTCTATACGTTTTTAGTTTGTTGCTTCTAAAACGGTTGGAAATAATGATCCCCTGTTAGCAAATATCTGATAACGGCATCGTCTGAAGAGTCTGAAGGGAGATTTAAACTGTTGTTCTAACTCAACTCTCCTGTTTCGCCTAAGGCCGTTATAAGATTTCAATCTACAGTTGCGCAATCTGAAGAAAAAACCCGCGACGTATTTGATCTGAAGGTTATTTTGTTTCCACGTTTTCCATGTTTGACAAGTGTTTTTCTCTTTGACATCAGCCACAAATCTTAATGTCTGTCATTCATTGAAGATAACCTCCCATTTCTCTTTTTACATATGGAATGAAAATACCGTCACACTCTTTTGACTTCTGTCGCCTGTATAAGTACAGATCTAAATTTCATCACTTATGACAGTTATTGTACGTGTTGGTGACGTCATGTTGCTCCAAGCTATGTGAGTGAGTGAGTGAGTGAGTGAGTGAGTGAGTGAGTGAGTGAGTGTGGTTTTACGCCACTTGTGGTAATATTCCAGCAATATCACGGTCGGGGACACCAGAAATGGGCTTCACACATTGTACCCATGACGGGAATCGAACCCGGGTCTTCAGCGAACGCCTTAACCACTCGGCTACCCGACCGCCCCTACCAAGCTATGTAAGAGCCATGACTTAACCCATAACATCATTCTTTCAATACCCGATACGAAAATATTCCAGCTACAAATCGTCAATCATTCAGGATCACATAAACATGTTTACATGTAGATATATGATAACAACTGCCAAAGCCAATACAATGAGGATGGTGAAAATTATATGAATGGATTACCGAAAAGGTGTTTGTGAAAAGCAAAGAATGTCCTGCCCTAGCAGTAGCACCGCCACTCACGCAAGAAAGGGTTGAACTAAATGATGGGAAATCTACTTGGAGTCAAATGAAACTAGGTGCTCGCCGGGCGTCAGCATGCCAATGTCTACAAAGAGAAACCACCCCTAACTTTTAGATTATGAACTGAGAATAGATTTCCTTGAATTATCAGAAGGGTTATGGTTATTGATATAGCATGCCGACACTTGACATATCTATTCTTCCCAAATTCACGAAAATATTGACTCAAGAGTTTACAAGAACACTGTATTGAGTAACAATATTCCTGACGTGAAATGTGTGATGTGTTCTTCATGTTGGCTAAAGGTGTGTGGGGTTCTCAGTTCAGATAATGTCTTTGAAACTTTCATTCTCAGTCGCACGTCTTTGATTCAGTGACGACAATGATCTTTGCTACTTAAGATTGTTCCAGACCAATTGCAAACCTTTCAATAAAGATGACATTGATATTAGTCTTCACTACTTTTGTGCAAGGAAAGGGCGATTGAAGGCAAGGCCTGAGACCGTGTTCTAACGACGATATGAAGACCTTTTCTAATCCGGATCTTCAAGGGGATATATGTCCCTCGGAAATATGTTACTTAACCCAGGCAACAAACACGTACTTTCTTTATGCAGGTTGTGAGTGGCGGGTGCTACCGGTGAAGCAGTATTACCCTTTTCGCGAACACCTGTGTCAGCACTGATTTTCAGTGATCCATTCACATAATTGTCACTGCTATACCTTTTACGTCCAATGGAATCTGTGTTTACTCATTCTGGACTTGTCTCTTGCGTTGACGTTCAACGTACAGCTATAAATAACAACGACAAAACCATTTCCCTATTCATAAGACATATCTGACAAAAGCAGAGTTGATTGGACGATTCTGACTATGTCATAAGTATGTGTTTAAGAATCAATATCAAACAGTGATGATACCAGGTGTTCGCGTATCCTGTCCCATCGTTGGTATCCATCACAAACACATGCAGAGGCAAAGAAATTGTTCACCTACATGTAAAACAAACACGGGAACATTGTACAGGTGCAAATAGGGAATTGTATATTGGGGAATAACCATTTGTTTGTAATCTGTGTAACATCAATATGTGTTTCATTCTAAAAGACGGGTCAATACACCCACTACAAGTGTTAAATCTTAATAGTTATTGAATTAAAAGTATCAGACACGTTTAAATGGCTTATAACTAGCCCTTTATGTGTCTTACACTTGTTATGAAGTTATGAACATCTGACAAGGCTGAAATGGATAAAAATGGTCGTCACAACGTCAACACACATTCTAACTGAGAGGGAGGCAGTGACCCCCATAGATGATTTTTTATCACATTTCTTTCCAGTCTCCTTTTTGGCTGTGAATATCAATTCGTACTTAGGTAAACTATAGGTGCACGTAAAATAATAGAAACGTGCTACTCAAAAACTGCTGAAATCAGGCTTTTGACACATGATGGCCTTTCCTGATCCAAAACAGAAGTGTTTAATGTCTAATTCATATCAATTAAAAACAAATGTTGCTCATGACTGAAATTATGCAGATCCATCAGCATAAAACTTAACTTGAGTCATGTTGAGGGCAGGATGAAATGTTTCGTCTGTGTACAGGCGTATCCTAACTGACGACGTAGTGAGCAAGTTGAACTATTTCTGTTAACAATCAAATCTGTGAAAGCCAACTTCATCATAATCACATCGTTTACGTCAGCAGATTCCAAGACTTTTGTCCGTGCTTTTCACAGATGACTTAACACAGAATATTCCATAAAATGCCTCTTTTGTGCCAGTCATAAATCAGACATAACACCAATGTACTACTGCTGATGTACGATGATTTCATGATTATCTGAAGACGGTGTTTAATGGATTGACTGTCTTATGTCGGATGCTACTGCAACGATGAAGCATTTTTAGCAGCTGTGATCGGTACAGAGCCCATTAAGGCAATTCAGTCGAATTTGACGCATATTGCATCCGTGTCCTCGTAATTCCTATTTTTCTGGTCCAGACAACGTTCATAGAGTCTTAATCTGACAAAAAGTACATATTATACTGAAGGATAATATCGACATACATATGTCTTTATATTTGCAAAAAGCCCAGAAAGAAAGACATGATATGAAGTTTTTTTATGTATGTTAATTTGTGTTGAAAAAAGACATTGAACCTTTCACATGAGGTAAAGAAACTCGACCATTATTCAAAACTGCAATACTACATAAGAAATCTTGGATGTGTTACATACTAACTCTCACTGATAGTATTCTAACATACAGGATGAGTGTCTATTTCCGCATCGTCAATGCGGCATGGATATTTTGTCGTCTGCAGACTTCGCGAGAGACATGATTGACATAATCCTGCTGGTTGACTGGAAGTCCAGGTATCCATCACATGGAGGCAGCTATAACGACATTATGTTGATAACAGACCAGAAGATGTCCACTTTCACAATTTTGTCGGAAGAGACGATTAAACTGAGTATCAAGTGCTTACCATGTTATCTGCCTGATTGTGTGTCATTGTAACACGGCAGCGTGTGTGGTTGCTCCCGGATTTGCTTTGACCCAGCGCGATTATGTACAAGCCAAACCTACAGCAAAGTGCTGGTATAATCTCATTGGTATAATGAGGGGAATATACTTTACTAACAGGGCAAAAGTATGTGGAACTATGTTTATAATCACCTGATTGTGTGTCATTGTAACACGGCAGCGTGTGTGGTTGCTCCCGGATTTGCTTTGACCCAGCGCGATTATGTACAAGCCAAACCTACAGCAAAGTGCTGGTATAATCTCATTGGTATAATGAGGGGAATATACTTTACTAACAGGGAAAAAGTATGTGGAACTATGTTTATAATCACCGGATGCTCCTCCAACGTGTAATGTACCCTCCCAGTATAGGTTAACCAAGCATGTTAGTTTACTTACTGCATCAGAAACATGCATACATTGCAGGAGCTACCTCTTAAGGAGTGTTATTTTACATGCAGGTACACAATTGTGATAAATCCATGCGACGAAATTGCAACTTAAAATATTCGCAGTTTTACAGATCGGTGTAAAGCTTTCTTCAGGGACAATTGATGATAATACCACAGCATGTCATGTGTACAAAGCGAGCAAAATTAGGCGCATCAGTAAGTGTAGTATAGATATGTTTTGTTTGTTTGCTTGTTTGTTTATTGTTTAATGCCGCACTCGGCAATATTCCAGCTATATGACGGCGGTCGGTAAACAATCGAGTCTGGACCAGACAATCAAATGATTGGCATCATGGGCATCGATCTACGCAATTGGGATACGATGACATGCATCAACCAAGTCAGCGAGCCTGACCACCCGATCCAGTTAGTCTCTTCTTGCAAGCATAGTCGTCTTTTACGGCAAGCAAGGGTTGCTGAAGATCTTGACAGGTCGTACATTTTTGCAATAAACTACAATTGTCTGATACTTCAGAAATGTTTCAAAAACTCTTTCTAGAAGTGTGAACCAAAATTTACTATTCTATTCATCTTTATCAGTGATGTACATCCAAATCGTATAAGATCGACTAGACAACTGAGGGGTTAGATGTCTGTGTATTTTCAGATATCAAAAAAGCTGATTACCCCCAACAACATATTATACAAAAGAAGAGTGCAGTTGCTGTCAATTAGCGTCGAAATATAGATTACGTCTTTTGTCTGATCATACCAATTAATCATAGCTGTCCGTCTGATATATCATGTAGCAAATCAGATGCAGCTGGTATCAGACTGATCCGTGTCAATGACACACACATTAGTTCACGAGAGCACATCTTCACATTGAATTTAGGAAAGATAGTGTTAATTTCTCTCCTCTCCCAGACAAATAATATCTATCATGATGAAACAAAACAGGTGGACGAGTTTCACAGTTTGATCTTTATTTTTAGGATTTTGTATGGTACGTAGGTGTTGTCGTCGAGAACATTCTTTAAAACTAGATGGAATGTTTGGCAAATCCGACAAGTAGATCAATGGAACTGTTCCACGTGGAGTTTTAAAGGTCAAAAGACACAAGTAGCAACTTGCATCAATAATATACTCAATTACACACATCACGATGACACCCGTTCTTAGACTACGTTATCCATTGAAACTTTGGCCCTGATTATGTTCTGGTCGCCATTTTTTCACCACAGATACATTTCTAAAAGTTCTGATGATGAGGTTTGTTTTTTAACGCTGCATTCAGCAATATTCCAGCTATATGACGGCGGTTGGACTTGGTACATAATCGAATCTGGACCAGACAATCCAATGATTGACATCATGAGCATCGATCCACGCAATTGGGATACGATCACATGTATTAACCAAGTCAGTGAGTCTGACCACCCGACCATGTTAGTCGCCTCTTACGATAAGCGTAGTCGCTTTTTACAGCAAGCATTGGTCTCTGAAGACCTATTCTGAACCGGGTCTTCACGTGTCCAAAAGTTCTGAAGAACAATAGAGATTAATAAACAATGTTGGACATCAGGCTTATTGTTTGTGATTCAGACTCACTCAAAGTCATGTTGTTATGTATCAGTAGAGACTGTTGTAGATATATCTACAGTGATTGTCAGTGGCAGCAATTGTTTGAAGCGCTGATAAAATGTCGAGCGGAGTGCTGGACAGGTTATAACAGAAAGCGTGATTGGAGTTACCGCATCTGGTTGTTAAAACAATCACAAGCACATGATCGTTAGAAACCTTCCTGGATGGAACAGGTTCTTGAAGATTGGCTGTATCAATATAAGAGCGAGACCAGGGCGGTTAGAGGCCTTTTTCATTTTTTCTCATTCTTAAATCTGTGTTTCAATATAATACGTTAATTACTCATTCGTCTTGTGTGGACATTTATATAAGTTCACAGTGTATTAAATGAATCGATTTCTGGGTTACCTTTGCATTTCAATTTGGAAATCATCTCGTAACAATGTGCACAATCCACCGTTGAAAAACATCAGACTTTCAAAGTAGTTTACGTCAAATTCAGTACATGTATATATTTGGGGTAAATATTTACTGTGATTTGACTAATTTGATTTGATTGAGTCTGGGCTGATATGGCAGTTCAGAACCATCAACAAAATCAACACTGACATTGAGATTAGGTCCCACATCCTTGGCTATTATTATTATTATTATTATTATTATTATTATTATTATTATTATCAATTTGTATTATTAATATTTATATTAATATTAATTTTAATGTCAATAATAATATTATTATTACTGAAGTAAATGCATTGTATCAACATGAAACATCAGAATTACTTAGTGTGCCTTAACTTTTACATGGGTAAAATAACAATCGTCTATCATATGAAGTCTACGTCAATTTGACGTCAGTGATATACACTTGAAGTCCGGATAATCCCCAATAATCTATCTTGTAGAATTGTTGCCTTTGGCTCTCAGAGGGAAACCCTAATTGGATGATTTGCCATAACTATTGTCGCCCACTTAGCCGTCAGGTCTGTTAGATTATGTAGGGTCTCAAGTCATGTACGTTTTCTGTAACTGCAATTTTGAAGTGATTAACCCGTAATGACTCCATACCCAGACTGACAGTTGTATGTGGTCGTAGTCCTGAGGTTATTGGCTGGGTCGGTGTTCATGATCGTGGACTGAAGGCCTACAGTTTCATGATAAGCTCAGTAGCATTTGTCAAGAATGCTGACTCCACAAAAGAAATGTTTTGGCCGAGACACAAAAAAGACACCGTGAAAAGGATCTCACACAATGGAGTCAACACCATCATATCAATCATTTGGGAATAAGATAACGAGTGTTCATCTTACTGAAACCTAGATAATCAAAAATTATTTGTGACATACGACTTACAAAACTGTATAAAAAACGTAACCATTTTCAATTAATAACAAACAATTGATTGTACATTTATTTATTAAACCCAGTAAAGATTAACGAGGGATGATACCTCCCAATGGTACAAACTGTACATGAGGCTTCAGGTAAAATAATGTTTTTGTTAAAATTATGAGATAGTGAGTGTTCTTCATGACACCGGGCCTTCTTGCAGCCACAATTGATTTCACATTTTCAAACAAGGTGTGCTGAGAGTCTGACATTGAGGCAAATCAGTTGAAGCATCACCTGCTGCGGAAGGAACAGGTCAATGTCACGCCAAATAAAAGTGCATCAGCACCATTTAAATAATTATTTGGCTTCCTAATTATATCTTGACAAACCAGTTGTTGATAATATAACATAGAAAATGCTTTGACAGCTAAAAAGGGAAATCTTTCAACAAACATTATTGCAAATCATAAGGATTGTTTAAGGAAACACGTCTGCTAAAATAAACGGATAGAATTCTTTCATAGGCATTACTTAGAAGTTTACGGATGACTGTTTGTCTGCTGTCTATTGCATCGCTATCTGTTTACAAAGTAGACACAATTTATGGATAACAACTTCTCCTTCACAGTTATTAAAGACGTTGTTATCCATAAATTGTGTCTACTTTGTAAACAGATAGCGATGCAATAGACAGCAGATAAACGGAAGGCGAGTCAGAGAGGAATACGGATAGCTTGATATATTATCAACTATACATGATTAGATTCACTAAGCCTAAACAAATCAACTCATCTTGTTACAACAAACTGCATTACCATATGTAATATTTGTTTCCAATAAAGAGAGTTCTATCCAAGATACATTTTACAGGATGAAATAATATTATATATAATATGTTTCCAAGGTTTATATGTTTTATAAAACATCATGTTATGTTTGTTTTATACTGCACCACCATCAATCTCATATTCTGCCCTATGCATGTAGCTAAGCCCCGTAGTTGTATTAGGAAATATTTTGTTTGTGATTCGTCGACTCTGAGTCATTGTTTCCTCATGTACCTGGTATGAGGAATTTCAATATTTTACCTGGTTAACAAAGGATTAGAAAATTACTATTGTATTCTTGAATGACACAAGTAAAGTCGCCCTTTCATTTACGCACCACAAACACAAATGCAAATCTGGTCATACTGTGCATATTATAAATTCTGTATAAACGATGCTGCAGCCTCAAAAAGTTCCACTTTTGAGATGCAGTGCCACACAATGCCCTTCATGGGTGCAAGACATACTCCCTCAGAGAAATAGAAGATCTGTGGACTATTCCATCGTAAAGACGTGTATTTGCTTGAATGATGTTTAGATGACTGATGTAGGATCCATGCTGATCACCCCCGAGAAGGAATTCAAACAGAAAAGACATGTATAATCCTTATCAAGGATCATGAACGTGGAACACCATTCACTTCATTTGAAAGGACCAGGCACGATCTTAGCGATAGGTTGTGAGATCAGAAAAGAAAATTCAAAAATGGCCATAAGCAATTTATAAATATGCGCACGTTTTCTTGAAACAGCTTGATAATAATGGCACGTCTGTAATCATAATCTTGTCATTCCGGTACATGAAAGACATGCACTGTTTCGAAGATGACAAAGGCAATGACCAAGAGTGGGAAAAATGGGAATGACATACGCAGTATTGATTATTCATACTTTAGCAGAGTAATGATCTAATCACAGATTGCGTTACACTCAAAGTATAAATATACTGTGCATTTTGAAAGGCAATAGACTCGAGAACACTCTCTTACAAGGACAATGAGAAGAACAATATTTTTCGTTGATCCTTTATAAACATCACAGCATCTATTTTATCTTTATGACTTATTTCATATCTGTGTTCCCCTACATATTCATAATCAAAACTATCAGTCTCTGCTTGAAACATATTTGAAATTGAATACGGACATAATACATACTGTAGGCGACGCCATACGGAGATATTTTTGTGGTTGGCTTGTCCAAATTGGTGCCATTCACGGAAGTAGTTGCATATGTCTAGAGGATTCATTTCAAGGTCTTCTCATTGTTGCTTGCGTACCAGGCAAGACTCATCTAGCGTGCTGTTTAATTGATTACTGAGAGGGACCGGCCTTTATTTACTAATAAACGAGTTCCAGAGACGAATTCTGTTCAGTTTCGGGGAAATCAAGCTCCTTTTGACTGCTTCAAGGAGACGTTTGTTCTGCTTCAAATAACTGACGGTGTCCTATTGCAACCTGTTTACTTTGTTCCCGTCTGTTCGGTACCTAATAAAAGAAGCACGGTTCCCCCCTTTGACGATTAAAGCATGAAATCAGATTACATGAAACGGCACGTCAAGTGTATACGTTGGGAACGACAAAGGAACTATCTCTTAAAACATGTTTGTGAAGCGTTGTTGATGTCTTTTCAATATAAAGAAGTGCAGCGGTAGTCTTTGAAGCAAGACTGAAAACGTGCCATACTGAAGAAGACAGTATTATTGTGGAACATTGAACTTGGACCCAGTACATATAACCTACACCTGATGAAAGACTAAGAACGACAAATGAACCAGAAGTAATTGAATGGTTGTGATAAGAAGATATCAAAACCAAAAAGGTGATGGTTATGAAATATACATGACAGGTTCTGGAGTCGATTCTTACGACAAGCATAGTTGCCTGTTACGTCAAGCATGGGTTGCTGAAGACTTATTCTAACCCGGATCTTCACGGGTAGCGTTGCTTTTGAAGGACTTGAATCCATTTGCAGGAATTGAGCCTTGCACCAATTCAGACATTATCTACTTACTACGTGTTTTAATGTAATTCGGCCAAACTAGTTGAGTGCAATATATGCATAGACGACTTGTCACATACCTCTTTAGTCTTTTGCAGCTGCTATGATCATTAAATGATCACAGTAAACCATGATTGAACTTATGAAGACGATTCAGTATTTTCATTATTTTATAATGAATTCTAGTCCGCACCTTTCTTCTGTAAGGCAGATATTATCCTGAAACGAAGTGGCACTGAAGGCGTCCTATGTCCAGACAATTTGCTCCCTATTGTATGAAATAGGGTCAAGAAAGTAGTCATCACATTCAATTAAAATTTAATTAGATTTTCAATACTGGGGGTATGATAATTAATTATGGAAATGGATGTCGTGCTGTATGTGATAACATCTGGATATATACACCTTCACTTGAATGCCTTTATCATTAATACGTCATGGCGTCCTTTGAACTTAGTTTAGGTGTTGAAGAAGTTGTAGACTCACTGAAGAGTAAAGAAAATGCATTACTGATACACACAGTGGCACCAGAAAATGTAAGAGACCCACAAAAACTGTTCACCTATAGTTAAGTGAGGTAGACTGCTGCGCCCATTAAACGATAAACGTCAGTCAAGTACGTGAGGAAAATACACGCACAACTTTAGCCATGAAACATAATGCATGTATATTACATAATAGGTCGACAGCTCAAGCAAGCCCTTCAGTCTCCATCGGTGTCGTCGCCACCAAGGAAATAAGCGGAAATGACCAATGGCAGAATATAAGGGAAATGTCTTTCTATGAGGTTGTTTATTGAAACGTTCTTTGCGGTACTGGTTGTGAATATTCCCCAGACAAGACGGTACAGGCAGCTAATAACTTCATACTGGGGTAAAAGTCTTGAATTATAGCCTTGATAATAACTCGGGCACTTTCAATGAACATCGCACTGTAAGCGAGGCGTAAGAAAATGATAGTGACCATGTCCCATAATTTCACCATTTGAGTGAATCCAAACTACTTCACGTTATGGGGACGATATTAAGAGTCAGTAAGTGGCTATGGGTTGACCCTAACGAGGACTAGTTTATAAGGTCGTCCCCGTGGCGCTATCATATAAATCTTGCCCTCTGGACGTCAGTGGTGGTCAGGCTGACCTGCTGAGGCAATAAATCACCACCTATCAATACACGTTCAGCGCTTAAACCCGTGTGGATATTGCGGGTTTATTGACTTGTTTATGCTGATCAAGCCACGAACCGCAAGTTAATAATGAATTATAGCTTTCTTTCCTTTGACTGAATGGTGTGATTTAATGTAATCGGAAAGATCTTTGTTGAACAAAGTTAAGATTTATCTTTGACCTCCCCAACCTTCTACGAATTTCTGTGAAAACCTGTTAGCATACATACACACAAACGATCAATATTTGTCCGGAATCTACCTTCGTGGAATGTGGAGGTGAACACAATCTCATCAAACCTCCTTCACTCCTGTATTATCAATGAGGGAACTCTAAGGGATACAGATTTACAATGTAAACATTGCTGACACACAAACAGGCATACACACTAACCTTAGAAACACAAAACAGGACACATCTTTGGTTCTACCAGATTCTGTTTGTGAAGGGCATGCTGTCAGCATTACAAAGTCTGAACTGAATTCGCTAAGAAGTCAATGTGATCGCCATCGTCTATCGATCACCTACCGGTTATAATGCCGTGATGTCCAGACAGTAAAACTAACCGACCTATTCTATCCTAGAGAGAAAATGTCCCTTGTTATATTGCATTCGAAGAAAGTCTACATTTTGATGAGAGTTGATGAAAAGGTGCCATATGACTTCACGATGACTATAATTAGGTGAGTCGAACAGAGCCAGACTTGACCAAAGGGAATAAGTTACACAGGGATAATACAACATCAGGGGAGATAACAAATGCCAGACTTGGCCTTACACTGCGTGGGCCAGCTGCGTTTTGGCTTCCAACTTTATGCAAGCGTCCACTGCTTTGATCTAAGAAATTTTGCAACTTTATATAAAGATGCATTTAGCTAACGAACAACATTTTTATTATTGCCCAATATATTATTAGTAATAATTTATTTTATTTGTTCAACAAAGCATTAAGGAATATTTTTTTTAGAATGACATTACCAACAGCTAAAAAGCACACATGCATGTAGTTCTATGTATTTCTGTGACACTTGTGCTGGATCCACACTGATCTGGACAAGTGTTCCTGGTAGAGTACTCATACACGAAACATACAAACCACATGCATGCAGTTCTATGTATTTCTGTGACGCTTGTGCTGGATCCACACCGATCTGGACAAGCGTTCCTGGTAGAGTACTCATACACGAAACATACAAACCACATGCATGTAGTTCCATGTATTTCTGTGACACTTGTGCTGGATCCACACTGATCTGGACAAGCGTTCCTGGTAGAGTACTCATACACGAAACATACAAACCACATGCATGTGTTTTCCTCAAACAGTTTAACGTTCACAGCAGCTGCATATGGCAAATTATTTTCTCAACTTGTATGTCATCTAACAATTATAGGAGTAGCATGACAATTAGGAAAGAAGTAGACACCCCCATTGACACCAAATCCCCTCCCCTCCTTGCCCTTCTGTTTATTAATGCATACGTGGCCAAGAAGAACTCCAGCTTCAGGAATTCTGACGATGTGATATTATTCTATAATGGTTAAGCAGCCACTTCCCTTACACTGATTTCCCCTGAACTATAAGTAAAAGAGACCAGCGGAGCTGGTACATCTGTTTTGCAGCTAGATCCGTATATACACATTTTGAGTGACAAGAAACCTCTTCACAAATCTGATCCAAGTCCACCTAACACAACCGCTGTGTATGTCAGTACAAAGTATATTGTGTATAGACATGTATGTGTTGTAAACTTTGATGGTGACTGAAATTACACGGATAAATGACCAAGATACGGAATACAAAATCTGGAACAAGCAGAAAATGGGAAACAGAACTGTGAGCATGGCCCCCTTACATTTTTTGTAAGAACAAAAAATATGAAATGCATAATGAGATGCATACTGAATAACACCGCTGCGCAGATAATCCATCTGGCTAGAAAAATACACATGACACGTTGATAGGCCAATTATTATGCTGCACCTAACTTGGAATTGCGTCGATGACATATTGGCAAAGTAGCGAAGACTTGGCAGCTGATGCAGAAAACTGAATAATTACACTGGTACCCAGACGTCACCAAGGATGATGTGTAGAAGTAAGATTTGAAAATGAGCCCCTTCAATACTCCTAGGAAAAAGAGAAAGACAAATTGTGTGAGTTATTGTAAAATTGATTTAAGAAGTACAAAATAAAAAGTATCTTGAATCCAAAGAGCGCTAAGGAAAGTAAAAAGTAGATTTAAATTATGTGATGAAATAAGAAAAGCAAGCACAAAAAGTGAATGAAATGATTTTATAAGTAAAACGAGTTTTCGATTAAATTGCAATCTTCACGGCTGCATTTTTCAAGGATCAAAATCTGACTGACAATTTACCAAGCATGGATTTACTTGCTGATTTTAGGGTCCTATCACTGACTTGTCCTGTGTATGCTTTGTTAGCGCCAAAACCGTTCTCGTGCCTCATGGTAAAAGTATTCGGATTGGTTCACTTTCCCTTTCCTCCCCCGTTACGAAGCACAATCATGTAACAGTTCAAAGCAGTGAAAACCCTACGTACTACAAAGTGGGACCTGTTAATACGATACGTGTACATGTCAAAGAGTACATCACTCAACCTGCAACTGTCATATAGTGTGGCCCAATAGCCTGTGTCAATGGTTGACACCACGCCCACACAAGACGTAACCATCTTCATTGGCCTTCTCAAACTGCAAGCATAGTGCACTGGAGACCTATTCTGGCCGGATCATGTATATTAACATGAAGTTAATAACTATTCAATAACCATCATATAGCCAATTCCTTCCACTGATGTACCCCCTAACCTGGACATAAAGGAGATCCGTGAGACCGCCTCATCTGTGTCATATTTAGATCTACACACAAAGATTCAGAGTGACAAAACACTCTCAACAAGTCTGTATGACAAGAGGGATGCCTTCAACTTTCCCATAGTTAGCTTTCCCTTAATGTCGAGCAATTATTTGCCACATATCGGTTGCTGGAACTGTGTGGCACTTGTTAAATATGCCTTCATGATCCTTAGCAATCCTTGAGTAGTATATATTGCCAGCTTCATATACACTAGATGCTTTAAGAAACAAACTGGTGATTTGCATGCCAGGAATTAGAAGCTAGTGAAGGAGTTAGTTTGACGGAAGACAAAAGTGAAATTAACAAATTCAAAGTAGGAACCCATCGTCCACCTATCCGCCATGTTTGTTTGATGCCTGTGATATAGCCGCACGCGACAGCGCTACTATTTGAAAAAGATAGGTCGATAAAAAGGTGAAAATATGCAGACAAAATGACTCTGCCTGCATTTGTATGGTGTAATATGATGAAACCTCGAACTTGAATATCAAACCTTTTCCAAAACATAAAACATTGGAGCCTCAACATAAAAGCATTACTCAGAAAGAGAGGTTTCATCATGGCGTGCAGCAACCTCATTGGTGACATCAATCGGGACCACCATTTAAAAACAAAGACATTACACTGACGAATGCATTTCTGTCACGTCGGTGTTTTGTGGGCAAGACCCCGAAACCATTATTGTTTCAGCAAGGTGGCCATAATGTCTTCTGAAACCAGTTAGATAAAGGTGACAAAACTCTTTCCATATTCCTACATTTCTGCTAAAATCAGAGTCGATTGTACGATTCCGACTTTATCATGAACGTGTATTTATGAATCAAATAGTGATGATACCATGTGTTCACGAAAAGGTGATCGGATAGGGAATTAATACTATGAAAGGAGCTCGTGCACATCCTTACCAAAATGACAGAAGGTGTCCAGTAAAACACATACTTACCTTACTTTCATTAAGTCAGTTAATAGATTACAATGAATGATAATAATACCCTCTTGTTTCAAGGGGTTTGGATACAGATGTGTGCTCATGGTGCAATAGGCTAATTACTTCGCACGTGTACATTCCTCCTATTTTGGGCTATTTTAGTTCGTCGTGCAAGACGTTTTGGTCAAGTATTTTACTAGAGGCATGACGGAGCAGAAGAGTGTCACTCGACATGTACATGTATGTACTGAAGACAACTGATCACCTCGAATGTAAGTGTTGAGAAATGGATTTAGATATGCATATATACGATATATATGACAATAAACGAATGTGTAAATGTGCAGAGACTGATTATCACGCGTGAAATCTTATGTATCAAATTAGTCGCACGTTTTGAAATCTGCTCGTTCTTAATATCAACGACAAATAACTAGGGTGTATGCAAGTGAGCAGTATTTTAGCAATATCATGACAAAAAGGTTTACATTAAAAAGATATATGTACATATATATTTAACCTGCATAAAACCTGGTGTCAATAGACAGTACAATAACCATAGCATAACAGATGTATTAGTACAATCAAAAGAATAAACTATTAGTCAACGACAAAAATAAAAATAAATGGGCTATAGATCTCCAGCAACCAAAGCTAGGCCACCATGATTGCTAGCGACCATGTTGCACCAACAGCGCCACATGGCCTTTCTTGTACCGCCAAGATAAGCAAGAGAAAACGACAAAACCCTTTCCACATTAAGAACAAATCTCTCCAATCACTCTGTATCACTATCCAATAGTGATTATACAGGTTTTCGCGAAAGGGTGAGCGTATCCAGCCCCGACGATGGCACCCATTACAAACACGTGCAAAGCCAAGTCAATTGTTCCCCTTGAAAAGTTAAAATAGGGAATTGCATCGGACATCATTTTTGTCATTGATGCTTCAGATGTGGAATATCCTCCACATGTTCGCCATAAAACTTTTTGAAAGCTTTTCTATGACCTTGAATGTTGTGACCTTGATCAAACAACTACTGAACAAGAGTCATATGACGCTCTATGAAAGCTTCGTAGAAACGGCATGAACATTATCTGATCTACGAAACTGTTGATCATAATGGATGTAGCTTTCAGTCTGCTAAGATCAAAACCATTAATGCAGCATGGCGTCAACAACAAAGCTTCTTTACCCTACAACAGATACGTTTGACATTTTTATTTGGCGCCATGAAAGAAAGTAGCTGGCATAATTATATTTAATAAGCTTTGTTTCTTAAAATTAATATTTCGAATTATTTACAAAATACTTTTCTGGAGATAAGAAGCTGCACATAATAAAATACAATCAGCATGTCAACATATTAAGCATTCAGCTGAGTAAAAAGTCCAAAACGCAGAATTGGAATTGGTCAGACGTGGAAGTTTGAAGCCACAATAATTGAATTGAGGCTCTCGTCCTTTGTCTTAAATACTTGTTTCCCATGAATATCGCGCTATCTCCCTGAAACGATGATATTACTCTGCACTGAAAACAGACTCTTTGCTTGTACAGGAATCAGCCGATAAATGATAAAAGCAGATATTATCATGATCGGTAGGATTTATTACTCGGAGAACTATAAAAGAAGCAAAAGGGGCAAAGTTAAGGCAAAGGTAATCCCATAGGTTATCGCAAATCGCGGAAATTAATCGTTTTCAATTTATTGTAGAGACATTAGGTGTATTTCAGGTTGACAGATGTCGATTCAGCAGGATTTGATTGATAGTGTTCATACACAAAACACGCATGATGAATGTCCTGGGTGGAATCGAGGTTAAACGTATAAACGCGCCTGTACATGTTATTGTTTGATGTAGGTCGTCGGATGCCTAAACAATGGATCAGGTGGTCAGGCTTGATGACTTTGTAGATAGCATGTCATCGTATCCTGATGGCGTGAATCTATTTCATGATATCAATCATTGCATTGTCTGGTCAGCTAAACTAGTATCCACGGCATATCGATGGCATGACTGGGCAAGTTGGTTTTTGTTTAACGCCGTACTCAGCAATATTCCAGTTGTTGACGCGGTCGCCTTTCATGACAAGCATGGGTCTCTGAAACCTATCCATTATTAAATAAAGGTGCTTTTATCGACGTCAATCAAGCTACACATCCGGCGTTCTGAAATAAGTCAAAATCGAAAATAAATCTTTCTTTGTACATGTCACCTTAATGGGAAGCCAAATAACACGTCTGGAAGCAAAATTCTGGAAAAATCAACATGACAGACGACGTCAACCAGACGTAAGAACCATGCCGTGTCCAAGAGAGGATTCACCAGCATCTGAACCACATTAAAATGATGGCGTAATTGGTCCTAATTGTCAGTGTCCAATTAATTACTGATAGAAGTCGGTTGGATCATGCTCACAGATGGGATCACTGTCTACTGCCCCGTATTGTTATGCCAATTTTTGTCATAATAAAATGAGCCGAGAGGTTTAAATGGCATCCTTGACAAACAAACAAACAAACCGGAGGAAGACGACTGTAGTCATTTGCCATGGGGACATGGGTAAATTATGCGGAATTAACAATGACGTCGACATATTTACTAACATCAAGAGCTAAACGTGTATGAGAGGAGACATTTGTGATTTATTCAGTGTGTTGTTCTTCTATATATTGAACGTACGTGTGATTTGCGTTTTGTTTAGAATACTCTTGATATCAGCTCATGAAAGGCCTGTCAACATGTCAAAGAGCAAGCTGCATGTGCGAGAGGCCACGTGCTTTCACAGTTCAGCATTCTGGTATATCTTTTAAAATACTGTTATCATTCTGTTTTTTTTTACTCTTCGACAATGTTTACGATTAAACCATTAAACATCTTATCCTTGTGGTCTCACCTGATGCTATTTTCAATGCTGAACATTTTCTTCTCGATTTCTAATCTCAGATTTTGAATAATAGAGAGATTATAAATATGTGTGTGTATCATGTTAGCTTTATGAAACTCCAATTAAAAAATAACGATAAAAGTAACAATCTCTCTATGCATATTTTAATAATAATTGGCTGTTGATATTTTTTCTTATTTGTGTTTTATATTTAAATTGGATTAAACGTGACAATTAATATAGATCTATATGATTTATTTTAATGTTACCTTATTTGTATGATAAATAAAGTTAATGAAAAAATGAGCACAGATAACAAAGGAAAATATCATTCACGAAAAGTCATAAAGTGTCCCTTTATATGTCACAGGTGGGCTGTGCAAGATGAAGATGGAGCTATAACGCTGGAGCAGCTATACTGCTGTTATCAACCAGAAACCAGCATTCCCCTCAAATATTACAATATCATTATAAACAATCACAATCATGTCTTTCCAACATCTTTTCGCACCAGGTGGTCTCAAATCATCAGGTGGTCTCACATTCATCAATAGCCTTCATTCCCAAACAGACATTTCTAAATAATTGTGAAGCCAAAACATTCCTTGCCTTTTTATGTTCCAGAATAAAGATTGTAGCTACCTCCATCTGACAAGTTATATATACAGTGTTGAGTTCAAAGATATCAATCTATTCCCTCAAACTGAAGGACTAAGTGTTCTCTAAAAACATTCCTGCAGCCGTTTAACATACACGTTAAGCTATTTGATCTTTGAAGCCTTTCGAAACTCTAAATCCTGCTTTCTGTTTATATGATAGCAAACAGGAGAGATGAAATACACTACAGTAAGGCAAACACCCTTATGGAACCAATCCCAGTGGAGAGCTGAAACGTTCCGTGTGTTCTCTTGCTTATATTACAATTATCTCGTGGCCGGACTTTTGTCAATATTGGTTTAAATCCAGGATAAAAGGGCATTCGGATCGTATTCGTGTTGTTGGTGAATGTCACTTTCTAGCAGCAGGTTGTGGATAAATTGAACGAATTACATAACAATTTATTATATTCAATATTGTTCCAAACAGGAAAATACGTGAAAGGTTTATTGCCCTGAAACAAAAGCAACTGACCTTCAGGTTGTCAGTGCAACCTTTAAACTGACTAAATGTTAAGTCTCCTACAATGAATTAAGTCCTTAATACTATAATGGATAGTTCGATAGGTATATAATATGAAACTGTAGTGTAACGCCTTTGGGATGGCGCTGACTTTGAACGTGAGATGTACCACTTGACACGTTTAAAACGTTATCTGTACAGAGGGATTTGGGGTTGCAGTTGTTACTCACCATTGGCCAGGTGTTGATTAATTGCGGTTGATGTCTCTCGTAGATCGTAGATGCGGTATTGGCCCAACACTGTGGCAACTTTGGTATAACGTTCGCCGAAAAAGAATAATTTCGCCTCATGTATCATAAACAAATTGTTTTGCTGGAAAGGCTGTGTGTCCTGAAAAATATGATTCTGTCTGTAAACAAATTCTCCCGTCACATGCATTAAACGGTCGGTCCATTCCGAGCGGAATGTTAATGTCATGTGCTCCAAATAGGTTACACGTTCAGTATGTCTCTATTTTGATAACCAGTATACGCATCTTAAAAAAACAGGTGTTTGGTGTGATAAAAGAATCTTATGCTGCAGCAGTTTTTCACTAAAAAAGTGAAAAAAATATCCAATAGAAAGCTGACTCCACGATATATGGGATTTTCTCTGAATTTATAATTGTAAATATTATTAAGATTGTGCCACTTGCCGCGGTTAAATACGCAGAGTTTTGGCCCTTTGGTTCGCCAGATCCCTATAATTGTGGGTTCGAATCCCAGTTCGCCCCGATTATGTTTCTAGGTTTGTCAGCGCAGTAGCAGTAGGTTTCACCAAAGTGGTAAGTCGTCTGAGACCTGCATCACTTTGGGCTTTCCTCCCACATTTACCTGACACACTGTGATATAACTGGAATACTGTTAATAGCGACGCTGAACCCAACTCACTCACTAACACAATCTTATCGGAACAATTGTGAGAACCATCGCTCCTGCCAGTGCTGCACAGTACATGTAGTTCTGCAGGCAGTGTGAGAACCACCGCTCCTGCCAGTGCTGCACAGTACATGTAGTTCTGCAGGCAGTGCTTCATTACTTGGAGTTATTTATGACAACCATGTCATTGGTATCAGTAATGGCGAATATGTTGTCAACCAACGGAACTCAGATGTAATTACACTAAAGCATCATTATACTAAACTTGTGATTCAAGTATTAATGAAAACATCGATATGTTGGTGAGTTTCTTAAAACACAGCCACATTACATTCATCAAATGAAAAAAAAATATTGCCAAATACACAAAATAGTTCCATGAAGTCTTTACAATGGCGAAGACATGAATGTTGAATATGAATGAATAATCAAATAAAATTATAAAAACAAATAAAACAAATGATATTTCTTTAAACATGTGTTGGATGAAATTGTACTCTTTGATTATTTACAACATTTAATATTTAAACATCATAATATTTAAAGTTTTCCTCACACCAAGTTATTTTCTGTATGTTAATAGAAAAAAGCATTTCTGGCAACACTTTTATTACCATTGGGCACACCCGTGAAGATTCGGGTTAGAATAGGTTTTCAGCAACCCATGCTTGCCGTGAAGGGCGACTATGCTTGTCGTCAGAGGCGATTGAGTGGTCAGGCTCGCTGACTTGGCCGATGCATGTCATCGCATCCTAATAACGCAGAACGATGCTCTGATGTCATGATCACTGGATTGTCAAGTCCAGACACGATCATTTACAGACCAGCATCATACAACTGGAATAGTGCTGAATGCGGCGTTAAACGACAAATAAGTCCCCAGTTACCGTTAAAGCAGCAACCGCGAGAGAACAAAACTAACTCCACAGTCAAAGATTTTCCAGGTATTTTACGACTAAATGTACATGATGAAGTTTGGACCAGACAAACCACTGATCGAAAGCACACGCATCCATCGGTGATGCAGCAGCAAACAGCCAAGTCACCGAGACTCATTTCATCCATCTTAGACGGCTCTTGAGAAAAGTACTGGATACTGACGACAATTTCCTTCCAAGATCCCACTGACATATAATACTCCATATTCAATGTTAAAGTATATTCTGTGTCTTTCCAAATTAACCGTGGCATGCATCCAGTCAGTTTTACTCGATAAGGCTAATTTATATAATTCCACTAAAACGCTCCTTCAGAAATGGATGAATCCAAAGTATTAAACTGCCAGCCATCATGTCGCCTTGCAGTATTGTAACTTGGCAAGGAAAAGTACAGGCAGGGCATGGTAATCTTCTCCCACTGCACTGCAATGAACTTGCCGTTCTTATTTCACGGCATCAATTATGTATAAAATGTCCACCGCAAAGAAACACTGATGTGATGAAGTATTAAGTAAATATACTACTAGCAAGAAGATTTTCATCGATATTTTTTAATGAACCGAAATGTCTTCAATGTAACAGTGCCCTGTCACATCATTAAAAATAAAGCCACGTCAAGCCGTCGAGAGTTTGGCAAGTCCACTCTCGCCAACAACTTTATGCTTAAAGTTCCTAATTGTCAGAAATATTTAAATACTCAAATGCCAAATGAACGGACCTTGATGGGAATTCTATCAAGACACTGAAGGGTGCTTGATTCTGAATGATCAAAATATCATCAGATACCTCAAAAGTAAGACGCCTTTTCCCATAAAACTTGCGTGTGACCACATCGACCTGCCGATAGCCTAGTTGTCCATATAGTCTATGAAAAAGCCGATTAGAACTTTATACGTTCGGTATAGGTCACCAAATGGTACACTGCTAAACCACATGGTCACAACAGCTTATCAATTTCATAAATTGAAATGACACCGACGAAAAAAAGATGGACTTCGAGTTAGACTATAGTGAAATGGGGTTCAACGTCGCGTTCTAGATTATTGCACTTATATAAATTCGCATGCGAGCGTGCCTTCTTGCGTACCTGTACTAGTCCGGGCCAATGCCCATTTTACAGCGCTAGCCCACTGAGATAGCTTGATGCAGTTTAACATAAATACCCCGCTCAGACACAGTATACTGACTCCGAGCCGACCAGTCCTTGTTTTAGCCTCCTAATGCCGAGCGCCAGGGAGGGTAACAACAAGTACAATCTTTTAACGTCAATTGGTATCGCGCGGCCGGCTTCTAACCCACGGCCTTCCACTCTCCAGACAGTCCTCAACAAGGTACCATTATTCTTAACACCGTTAAGTGCTATTAACTCAGGATCGCAATGTGAACACCCAGTTGGCTAATGTCTTCATTGACGAACGCTTCGAACAACAAGGCACTGGAGACTGCTGATCAGTCATCACAAGTCTACCTTCACCAGGAGTGAAGAGAGTTTAGCATAACCCAGCCACAGCTAACATAAGGTACCAGCATTCCAAACCACCAAACATGAAGTAATTATTTTCTTTTTTTGATCTATCCATCTTCAAACAACACCAGTGTGTTTCTTGTTGTTTAACGCCGCACTCAGCAATGTTCCAGGTATTCAACGGTGGTCTGTAAATATATCGAGTCTGGGCCAGACAACCCAGTGATTGACATCATGAGCATCGACCTACGCAATCGGGTACGTATACATGCATCAACCATGTCAACGAGCCTGACCAAACGATCCAGTTAGTCGCTGCCCCGTGACGATCCGGGGTAGAATAGGTCTTCAGCAGCCCATGCTTGCCGTAAGAAGCGACTATGCTTGTCGCAAGAGGCGACTGTCTGGTCCAGACTCGATAATTTACAGACCGCCGTCATATAGCTGGAATATTGCAACAAACAAACGAACAAACAAAACAAATTCTTATGTTCATTATCATTGAGTAAGTGAGTGAGTTTGGTTTTACGCCGCTTTCACCAATATTCCAGCAATGGCACCAGAATTGGGCTTCACACATTGTACCCATGTCGGGAATCAAACCCAGGTCTACGGCGTGACGAGCAAACGCTTTAAACACTAGTGTACCCGACCGCCCCATGTTCATTTTGAACACGAGTCTTTTTATATGACTTGTACATACATCATGTGTTTGCTTTTTGTCGAGGACTAAGCTACAGTTTTAATTTTCTGAACGTTTTGTTCTAAGGAAATACTTTAAATTCATTATGCCTCTACAATTCGTTTAACTTTCGATTGGTCGTATTCATCAAGGCAGATATGTCAACTTACCTCAAACGTCAAATGTTCATCAGTAAAGTAATTATCCATTGCATAATGCAGTTGGCAATTTACAGATTTTACCTTTGTCTTTATCTTTGAGATTTCGATGTGTTATGCTTCACTGAATCTCACCAAGACGCCAACTTTCAGTCCACCGATCTTCTCATTGACCTCTTCCATGAACCACACAGGAGGGATACGATGACATGCATCAACCAAGTCAGCCAGCCAAACCACCTGATCCCGTTATTCGCGTCATACGACAAGCATGGATTGCTGAAGACCTATTCTAACTCAGATCTTCATGAGATTAAGTAAAACAGCTGACAAGTCGTATGAACAAACCTTAATATGTTTAAGGGCAGGACATACTTACCCTTCTCGAGAACACCTGGTGTCATCACTGATTTTCAGTGAAACATTCATATTGCCTTTTACGTCCAATGGAATGTTTGGCAGATAATCGAGACGTTTTGGTTATATAATTATGCTACTTGTAAGGTTATCATTTCCTAATTTATTGATAGCTGCATCCGTGCTTTGAGGAGCATTGATGGATGGACTTCAAAGAGATCTCCCATTCCCGCAGAATGTCACCGGCTCTTTTATACCGCTTCAGTAAATAGCTACAAACAATAGTTCAGTGCCATAACGGGAGATTGATCCCACACTTCTCTTTGATATAATTAGAAGTAACGGTAACACGTGTAAGGAAGGGCATAGATCTGTTGACAGGAACGCACATGAAATCGGTTAAGCTAGATCCTAACAACGCTATGTGTTTTGAAATATTTGTTGTTCTTTTACTGGTAGTACAACTTTCTTTAACGAGGTGACAAGTTTAATTAAAAAGTGAGACGGCTTGAATACAGATCTGAAAACGGAAAGCTATTACACTCGATCTGTTGATCTCATGGGTCTACTCTCATGGTTAATACTGATTTAAGCACAGCTATATTAAAGGATGGCATACTACCACTCTGCTTTATTTACTCTGTGTGAACCAGGAAGCATAACGATAGATGTTTATTGCTCTGTCTCTCTGTGTCTTTCTTTGTCTTTCCCTGTATTTTTTCTGTCTTTCACTCTGTCTATCTGTCTCCCTCTCTCTTGGTACGTGTTCGTGCGTTCTAGGATCTAGGATCAATCAATTACATCCTTGGCACATTTCTTCCTCTTTTCAATTTACCATTATTTTTTCATGCAAAACGGGAGATTATATTGTGAGTTACACGTAATATAAATAATGGAACTAAAGTGACATCGGTGATATCTAAGACATGTTATTATTGTCCAGTAAGACCAGGTAGAGGAATGAAGGACAACATCCATCCCCAATATCCGTGCACAAGTAACGAAGTCATCTCCTAAAAAGGGTTCTCCAATCAGATATAATAATTTCCCTCGTTGTTAAGGAGTGTTCTCTTCGTTACTTTGTCTGTCCAAATGCATTCATGTATGAATTCTGGAAACGTGATTATCTTTCTATTTATCGGCTGTGCCAAAACCTTCCACTTCCATCTTTGACACCTATAGACTTACTTAATGTGCATTCGAATTGCCAACTGAGGGATTCATAATTATGCCTAGGTGTTATCTGATCACAAACTTGGCTGTGCAATCACGATTGGTTGAAATAGGGGATCATTCCCCTTTCCAATTTCCGCTTTGTTCCGAGATAACCGACCGATTAAACTTTTTTCTTAAGTACTTCCTTATCTAAACTGGTGCCTGATTATTTGAGGCTATTTAGTCGGACTTTGAACATAAGGCATGGTACTGAGAGTCGATCGAATATTGGTCGAGATATCATATCTGAGTACCTCTTCAAATGTTGAGCAAATTATACAGAGGATGGTCGAGGGGGATACCGGATATTCATACATACTTCATAATCGGTTACGGCTTATTACGTGTGATCAGTTACATTTCATTGTATGCGACATCAGTTACGTTTCATCATGTGTGATACCGTTACAGTTGATTTTGTGTAGTTTAAGATACAACTCATTTTGTGTGATTTCCGTTACAGATTATTATGTGTGATATTTGTTACAGTCCATTGTGTGCTGTTGGTTACAGCTCATTATCTGTGATATATGTGTGGTATTGGTTACAGTATATCGTGTGCTGTGGTTACAGTTCATACTGTGTAATATTCATTACATTTCGTTATGTGTGATATGTTACAGTTTATTAGCTGTGGTATTGGTTACATATCAATACGTGGGATATAAGTTACAGTTCATTAACAGTGATATTGGTTACATTTCAATACGTGGGATATAAGTTACAGTTCATTAACTGTGGTATTGGTTACAGGTCATCATGTGTGATATAAGTTACAGTTCATTAACTGTGGTATTGGTTACAGGTCATCATGTGTGATATAGGTTACAGTTCATTAACTGTAGTATTGGTCACAGGTCATCATGTGTGATATAAGTTACAGTTCATTAGCTGTGATATTGGTAACAGGTCATTATGTGTGATATAAGTTACAGTTCATTAGCTGTGATATTGGTTACAGGTCATCATGTGTGATATAGGTTACAGTTCATTAGCTGTGATATTGGTCACAGGTCATCATGTGTGATATAAGTTACAGTTCATTAGCTGTGATATTGGTTACAGGTCATCATGTGTGATATAAGTTACAGTTCATTAGCTGTGGTATTTGTTACAGGTCATCATGTGTGATATAAGTTACAGTTCATTAGCTGTGATATTGGTTACAGGTCATCATGTGTGATATAGGTTACAGTTCATTAACTGTAGTATTAGTCACAGGTCATCATGTGTGATATAAGTTACAGTTCATTAGCTGTGGTATTGGTTACATGTCATCATGTGTGATATAAGTTACAGTTCATTAGCTGTGATATTGGTTACAGGTCATCATGTGTGATATAGGTTACAGTTCATTAGCTGTGATATTGGTTGCAGGTCATCATGTGTGGTATAAGTTACAGTTCATTAACTGTAGTATTGGTTACAGGTCATCATGTGTGATATAAGTTACAGTTCATTAGCTGTGATATTGGTTACAGGTCATCATGTGTGATATAAGTTACAGTTCATTAACTGTAGTATTGGTTACAGGTCATCATGTGTGATATAAATTACAGTTCATTAGCTGTGATATTGGTTACAGGTCATCATGTGTGATATCCGTTACAGCTGAGTATGTGTTATCTTCATATATACATGTTTCAGGTGTCGTTTTGAATAATGCTATGTGTAGAAAGGACATTATTCAAATTAATGGTTTAACTCAGACATATCCAGAGAATTAAGGCAGTCGTCGTGTGAAATCATAAGGTCGCTTTACGGAACAAGTTCTTTGTTTGTGCTGAGAAATTAAAATGTACTTGTAGATAAACAATGGTTGTAGCCCTCAGTCAAAATACTTACAGCGAACTAAACATCTGAAGTACAAGTATCTGTGAAATCAGTGAACGTATTGTTACACATATTTTTGAGTCAGTTGATCAGTTCGTTATGTCCATGAAGGTGTATTACAAGTAAATATAGTTTTGGGTCAGGATGACCCTAAAGTTAACTAATGGATAGCTGTATCTCCCAAACAGACGAACAACTGAACAATCATGCTCGTGTATTCCTATTATAAAGACCTATATATTGCTAGGTAGGTTTGTCAGCATGCTATTAGCATGTGCAGGTCCAGAAGAAAATAACATCCACCAGCATTGATCGGTATAGTCGAAGGTGATTAGTCTAGACTATAAAACAGTAAATGTCTTAAATTAGTTGCTGTATAAATGTCAGCAAAAAGAGAAATCGATTAATCACATCTGTGAAAGTTTAATCTGTATGTTTAGTTTGCCTTCAAAACCATGTTATTAATAATTTGTATTATAATATGATGGATGTCTAGATTCCTGCATGTTTGTACAGACATGTACAGTCAAACCTCGTTGTGTTGAACTTGTGGGGACCTGGGAAAAAGTCCGAGACATCGGGGGGCATTTTAGGCTTAATTGGGACAGCCGGGAATTCGACACAAACAAGTTCGACACAACAAGGTTCGACTATATATGTTTGATGAATCACATGCTCATCCTTTATGTGCACAATCATCCAAGAACATGGCTATACTGATATATATTGAATCTGCCGCTCTGTAAGCAACCAGATCATGTGTACACTGTCAGTTTCAAGGGGAACACATCTCATCCCTTAGCTGGAAACGGCCACCTTGATGGAACCATCCCGCACCTTTCAGAAACAAATAAACATTTCTTCCTTCTATCCCTTTTCAATCAGCTGCTTGAAGTCTTGCAACATCAACGATGATGCAGAAATCTAAAACATCATCCATTATAGAATATACAATGTTGAATGTTCTTTGCAAAAAGTAAATATCCTTCAGTAAATGTTCTAAACTCATATCAATCTCTTTCAAACACCATTCGACAGCTCCTTGTATATAAACACTGGGCACTTTTGTAAGGACATTTGCCATTCAAATATTTTTACGTGATGAAGTTTACTAATAATCTGGCCCCACTATCATATTATTCTGTTCACTGCTTCCATTATTTTGGGTTTAAAGGCAGAGAAAACAAGATTCCAGTTTACCCACTTTCTCTAAATGTCATGTTGTGTCTGCATGTAAATCCTTGCTCACCAAATGAAATACTCTCTCAGTCTGTGGAGTTCTCTCAAACTCTTCATCCCAATCTTCTTTCTTTTCTATTCCTTTTGATTTGAGAGTGTACGCTGTTTCGTTAATTGATTCCATCGAAAGAACGGACGTTTATTAACCAATGGACATGTCTCAGCGTTTCAAAGACAGATAAATAATTCTCTGTTAAGGGAATCAAAGTTTTATCGACTGTCTCAATAAGACATTTTGTCTACTCTGATCAGAATTAATGGTGTGATGGAGCGACCTTTGCGCTTTGTTCTCGTCCAAACATCACTCTTCTAGCCATAAAAGATCGAAGATGAAGGGACCGCGAAACGCGATTACGTATGAGGTAAGGTCAGCTGTATACATAGACCAAAACAGGATGTTTATTCCCAAATCTTTACGTGGAAGTGGCGTTAATTACTTTTCAATGTAGAGAAGATTGGAAGTATTCTTTGAAGCCAAAAGATAAAATAGTAACAGTCGGTATATTTAAGAACAATGACAGTTTATACATATGTGTAATTGCACATATGTACATGATAAGGGAAGGTGGCAAAATTGGATTTAACGTTGCGTTCAAGAAATTTCATTCATATTGTGTGTGTGGCTGCCTGTACTAGTCAGGGCTTATGCCGGTTTTATAGAGCTTGATCATGGACAAACCATGCCGACGTTTAACATGGCTAGCCACTCAGACACATTATACTGACTCTGAGCCAGCCAGTCCTTGTTTTAGCCCCTTAATGCCGTGCATCGGACAGGGTATCAGCAAATACCTTCTTCATCGTTATTTGTTAGGATGCGGCCAGGGAATTGAACTCTGAAGATGCATATAGCTACGTTCTGTATAAATTCTATTATGTACTATCGATCTTTTCACAACGTGTTTTTGTTCCAGTAATATTTATCCTTACATAGCGATTGATGTTACTAACATCAACAATTGTGATTTCTTGATGACTTTGTGATTTTCATTACCTTCAACCCCACGGAAAAAAGCACAGCTTGCGTTTCTTTTGTCAAAACAATTAAAGTAAACCTTCTGATGATCAGATATATGAGGGGGGCGGTGGGAGGATGGGGAGTTGGGGGTAGAAATGAGAGTGTGGAGTGTGTTGGTGAGGGGTGAGGGGTGGGGATGGGGAGTTGGGGATAGAAATGAGAGTGTGGAGTGTGTTGGTGAGGGGTGAGGGATGGGGATGGGGAGTTGGGGGTAGAAATGAGAGTGTGGAGTGTGTTGGTGAGGGGTGAGGGGTGGGGATGGGGAGTTGGGGGTAGAAATGAGAGTGTGGAGTGTGTTGGTGAGGGGTGAGGGGTGAGGGGTGAGGGGTGAGGGGTGGGGATGGGGTTGGACAAAGGATCTTTAGGTCTCAGGTTTTAACATAAGTTATCCTCTTCAAATGGAAGGTCTTTGTGGTTCTTGGTCGCTGAGTCATTTTCGTTCTGAACAGTTGCTGGTGAAGAATTCACAAGACAAATACCAATTGCAGTTGTCAATCATTTGTCACCAAAAGTTTTTGTTGTTCTGGGGGCTTCATGAGGTTCTCCCCTGTGAAGAACAAACAAAAGCTGTTCTGTGAATCTGACACGTGGTCTCTGTCTGTATATGGACTGCAGAGACACCAGCATATCCATTCTTGGATTTACAGATAAACAGAGTTTGTCAGCATCCGTCGTCACTGATGTATAGTACAACACGCCACAAATCAATTAACAACTCTTCACAGCGACATGCGGCGCATCAGACTACGCTTGAGGGTCTCCGGAATAGAAGTTATCTTCAAATTGTAATGACACTTACTAATTTCGGACCAAGTTGCCAAAATGTCAACACAAATGTTTCTTCAAATCAGTCCTTCTGGGGCAAATCAAAGATACCAGTAAAACTGGAGAGAGCTTTCCCAGTGGTGACTTCAGCACATTAATTCAGCGAATATCAATGTATACTGGTAAGATGAGGACGTTATAAGTAGTTGTGTTAAATAAATAGTCCAACGGGATACGTATAAGGTATAAATAGAGGTTGAAGCAATGTATACTGGTAAGATGATGACATTATAAGTATTTACATGTAATAAATAGTCCAATGGGATACGTATAAGGTATAATTAGGAGGTTAAAGCAATGTGTAAAATCTTGTCTTTGATACTGGTCAATACCAATGTTCGTTTGAACTGGGGGTGGGGTAGCCGAGATGGTAATGATCCGGGTTAGATGGCCAACATTGGTGCAATGTATGAAGCCTATTTCTGGTGTCTGGTGTCTGGTGTCTGGTAAATGACCAGACCTAAGTACGTCTTCAAACATATGAGAATGTAACAAACATGAACAGACAATTGATATTCAAATACTAAGTAATGCTTCATACTGGTGGTGTATCATGAGCTCGTGATATAAAAAAGGCCAGTGTTTGCTCCTATCTCGTCAGTCCTCATTGCTGGTCTCACTTAGTGCCAGTACAACGTCAAGGGAACTGACACGAAGGAGGACGGCCCTAAGTTGCAGGTGTGACCTCCGAGGATCATTCCTAACGAGTTTAGATTGACATTATTCGTCTGGGGTTAGGGGGAAGATTAGCCCCGCAGAGCGCGGACTGATCCCAGCGATGTCCCATGTGAGGATCATCCGGGGATCAGATGACAATTACCAGAACTTGTCTTAAACAGCGGCATCGTTTCCAGGAGAGTCTGGAAGTATAAACGTCATCGCCAGAGAATAACCAGTCCCAATCTTCCACCGAATCACATTCCCTTTGGGCGTAAGGAAGGATAGCTGTCAACATTATGTGAATGGATCACTGAAAATCAGTGATGACACCAGGTGTTCGCGAAAGGGGTGATAATGCCCTGCTCAACAGGTAACACTCGCCACTCACCCAATTTGCATAAAAAGTAAGACAGCGTTTCTTTGTTGCCGGACGCGGCACAGCAGTCCTCCTGCCTGTAAACAATCGAGTTGACATGATAGCGCATTTACTGATTTTGTTGAAACTGAAAACAATATATTAATTTTGAATTACGTCTGCTGTTTGATTATGATGAGTAAAACCTGGAGGTTGTTATTATTATTATTATTATTATTATTATTTACAATAATAAACAATGATATTAAAGAGTCCATAACGTTCTAGGCCTAACAATAGCAAGTGAGCTAAAGCTGATGTCAAGAAGTCATAGTGATCGAGGGACCAGTTGCACAAAGCAGTCGTACCCTTACGACTGTCGTAACTCCCATTTTCTGTAACATATGGTCCCGATTTATTTCAGATGAATAATTGGCTTGCCTTTGCTTGTGTTTGTGACGGGTGCCACCGGAGGGATAGGAATCGCTCACCTTTTCGCGAACACCTGGTGTCATCACTATTTGGTAATGTTTCATCCACACATGGTTATCATATCACAATGGACTTTTAGCATGCATCTCTTATGGAAAACGGATTATAGAAATGGCGTTGTTGCTTTTGTTCACAGCCATAGAGATGTCGCTCTGCAAAACCGGACCCTGGAGGTAATATAAACTGACTGACGTGCCTGCAATTAGAATCATGGACAAGTTGTTAGAAGGACCTGCTTCGAAGTCTTTGGTGTATGGAGTAATAACTTTAGATCCAATCAGGGGCCTGCAATCACAGGGTGTGTTTCTATGATTGATGTTTCCAAGGTTACACACGAAATCAGTTTCAATTTGATATTACAGAAATTGACAAATGAGTGACAGGGTGAAGAGAGAGATGATGCATCACCTGTACTTGTCTCCTGGATTGTTTAATGCATGTATTTGTGTTTCTTCTTCTTTCAGTTTGGTAAGATTATGGTTTGAATGGATACGGAGTCTGCAGCAACATCTACCATTTGCATGTCGTGGTACGGAACTGCAGAATAAAATTACTTTGAATAAAATTGTCAATTTATATGCTGTACAATACATGTACACACCCATATTTTGATAAAGCGTTTAAGTAATGCCACTTTAATCACATGCATCAAAGCAGTGCGTCATTAAAGATAGAACAACACGCTACGTAAATTGCAACAGCTGCAGTCATGGCAATGTTCTCAAGAATATCTCATTTGGTAGACGTCACAGTGATTTCCTTGCCAAATATTCAGCTTTTTAAATTTGTGTTTGAAACATTATGAAACTACATGTCCATGTAGGCATATATTGTTCTGTCTTCAGAAGTCATCTATTCAGTGAGTGTGAACAGTATTTCAGTTACATGTTATCACGACGGAGGAATGACCGAAGAAATGCAGGTCTTTTAAGTTTACCATGTTGATGAAACCACGAGTTGAAGAAGAATGTTTTTGCATGACTGCCCTAGGCCCATATTCAAAACCATATACATACATATTATAATTGCATAATAAGTAGACACTAGACTACTATTTCCCATTTTTGATGGAGCAAACACTGTTGGGTATTGAGTTATTATTTTATTTCCTTCATCGAATAACATCGTTCAACATGGATTGTTGGCCGAATTGGTCAAATGGGCTCATCGACAGTTAGAAATCGAGTGAGTGAGTGGTGTTTAACGCCCCTAGGGTATTATTTTAGCATATCGCAGCGTTGGAGGAGGATGTAGGAGCTAATCATGAAGTGATGCATGCCATAGATGTTTACCACTTTGGTGAAACCCACGAGTACGAGTTTGGTGTTGACAAACCTAGAAATATAATTTGGGCGAACCCTGATTCTACTCAACTCTGCACGGTTCTTTCGACCAATGGTCAGTGACACAACCCCCTGTCCCGCTCCCCTGCATGTTCAGGTGACCCTTCCAATTAAGTTACCAGTCTCTACATTAATGCGTTACAATATTACCATTATGACAAGTCAGTTAAAGTGGAGTCAGTTCCTCGGACCTGAAGGATCTAACTTTTTAACACATTTGTGTAATCAGTGGTGTTGAAATGTAAGTTAACATCCAGGTTGCGAGGCCACTCAACGCTGCTATTACGATATGGAGATACTTCCTCTGCAGCATGCATTACAACGGAAATTGAATTTTAAATATGCGGATATTCGTCTTAATGAATTCATAACATTCCCCGATTATTTCCGCGCTTCTGTTTTTTGAAATGCCGTTCGAAAGTTCATGTCAGCGATACATTATACTGATCGGATATCGCGCACGTGTATAGAAATACTCCTTGCATGGAAGGGTCAATATTAATTCATATTTAGAACTTCATGGACTGATTTTCAAATTGAAATATTGATATTTGTGTTGCAGATCGACATTTGCAGAATTATGGTTGTTTTCTTTACAACATGTTTGATAATGATTCAAGATGAATGTCAGTCAGGCCATGTCATTCAAGCTTAACTGAGAGATTTCATCTTAAGTGGTCTTCAGGTATTTGAAAAAAAACTATTCAAAATAGAAATGCATTATGCAGTGCCTTGTAGATAGCAGTTTTGATAACGTCGGCTGAAACAATAATAATTGTTTATAAAAGCAACAAAACCCTTTCCATATTCATTAGAAATATTCACTAAAAGCAGAGTCGATTGTAGGATTCTGACCTTTTCGTGAGCATGTGTTTTTGAATCATTGTAAAATAGTGATGATAACAGGTGTTTGCTGCTATCATCCATATGCACCACTGTGCGGGGATGTTTGGTTTGCTTGTTTGTTTGTTGTTTAACGCCGCACTCAGCACTATTCATCTGTATGACGGCGGTCTTTAAATAAGTGAGTCGGAACCAGACAATCCAGTGAGTGATGTCATGAGCATCGATCCACGCAATTCTATATCTATAAAGACGTATGTACATACTGTTTTCTAAAGACGGAAATAACCAATGGACCGAAATGATTCATCTGCAGCGTATACACAACTAAGTTTTACCATACTACAAAGATACACAGGCACACACTTCAAAGATAAGACATTATATTTTGCTTTTGTGAAATCTCCATTACTGATTCAATACAAAACACAACGCGAACCATACAAATAATACCCATATTATTTCATGAAATGCAGTCGTCTTTGTTGCTTTAGACAGCACAAAAGAAACCAAAAGAATTTAAGTTGCATTTTATAAAACTGACTAGCATGCAATGATTCTCTCCAGATACCATATCAACATGAATGCCTGATGCTGGCAAAGCTACTGAATGTCCATAAAACTGACAAGATTGATACATTTCAACAATAAATCCTGGACCTCTGTCTCTAATTGGACATGGTTCCATGGTTTCAAATCAATCCTAAAATCATAATTTGCTCATAAAAGGCCATTAAAACCAATGCTGAATTACACATGTGACACCTTGCGTTTGTTCAGTCAGTCTCCTGATAAAGTAGGCGCAGTAACGTCTCCTTTTATTGACGTGGTTCATTACCATTGCCAAATGAAGCGTATACAATACTTCGGACTTAAAGACATGATAGTCGTTAAAGCATCTGACGATCATCGTAAACCATTACACGTCTTTACAATGGGTTTTTATTTCATCTGTCTGAATTATGGATTCACCTAGACACTATCAATCATTAAAGAAGAAAGAAAGATGTGTGTAATATGGAACTAACAAATACACATGAACATGTTAAGAAACACATTACATTGAAATGAAACCCTTTCATTAGGTAGGTTATCTCGGCAACGTGTTGCATGTTTTTATGAGAACAATGGTATCTCATATAGGCATCAATGCATTATCACTAATGGTGAATCAGTTCCCTGAAAAAATGAATTCATGTTGGATTGGAAATAGATGCACTTAACGTTCTTTGTACGCAAAACAATGAACGCAATCAACCGTTGTTTTAATAATTGAGTACCTTTCATTACACAGGAACAATAATATCATTACCAAATAACAATGCGGTTTCCATTTGCAATGTGAGAAAGAGGATGTCTGGTCGCACAACAGGTTCCAATGTGAGAAAGAGGATGTCTGGTCGCACAACAGGTTCATTCGCAGGACGGTGACCATATTTTTACAGTAACTCCCAAACGAACGAACGAATGGACGAACGAACGAATGGACGAAAGAACAAACGGACGAACGGACGTCTCCAAAGCAATGAGTAAATAGTTCTGGGTTCACCAAATTGGATGTGGTATTAGATGGTCAAGTTGAGCGCATACATTGATGTACATTTCAGTTTATAGTTATTACTTTACGGTGACTAGTGTCTTCTTACTCAGAGTACTTCTATTTCCGCTGCTGTACCCAAGACTACTAACCAATATGAGCTAGACATCTTGCCGACGCATCTGTTTATCCTGAACTAAGTAACATGGTTGATCATGTTAGGATCATTAAACGAGACTACCAAAGTGAACTTTACGTTATGACGGATAGCCTCTGTTTTGGACGTTTTTTGAGGATCTTCAGATGTATTAGCGAAATATAGGTTGCTCAAGTACCTCTTTGAATTGCGTTAAAATGAGTTCAGATTCCCAGGGATCGGGACACTCTTTGATCAGCGCAAGAAGTCATATCCCTGAAGAGTTTTTAATGTCACGGTTAACTATATTAATGACAGTTATTGAGTGTAATTGGCGATTTCTTTTTGTATTCGAGAAAGGGAGATTGGTACATCATTTGCATTCACGATTTCCAAGTGTAATAGCTACATTTACATAACCAGAGATATGTAGAGTGAGATGATAAGCCAAAGGCTGAATAATCACAAGTTGATTTCGTATGCAAATTCCGTAACCAGTCACACAACTATCGTAACAATCGGAGTATTTATTTGTAATTATTTATCTCGTGACTAAAGAATAAACGTTGCACCATTCCACCAACATATAACAGGACACACTATGTGACCTGACAATGTTGTTTTGACTTCTTCCCCGTCAGATACCATGGCGATATGACTATTCGTAAGTGGTTGTTGGTCTTGTTGTTTAAGTCCGAACTCAATACTATTCAAGCTATATAACGACGGCCTGTACATAATCGAGTATTTGAGATCAGTTATACTATATGATGAACAACACAACTTTCCCAAGTGGAAGTAAACCGCTTATAATGTTACTTGCCAGACACGTTACACACAATGTCACGAGTCTTATCTATCCACTCTATATACGCTCGACCTAACACACATCAGTATGTTTGTAACTCTGCGTGCCTTCAAAGATAAAAAAAACTTTTGCAGAAAATTCGCATGGCAGGGACTCATTATATGGACATTTATTTCACACTTTACCTGGACAGGTTCTTGTTCTCTTATTAATAGAAGAAAATCAGAGTGGCTGAATTTATCCTGACTCATCTGAGTGAGTGGGGAAGTGTTTAAGTAATACCGTGTACCATTTCATAGTGAACTGTCAGTGGGTTTATATGACTGAAAGGAGCATTTAACATTTAGCATTAGGCAGGGATTAGGCTGATTTAAGCAATTTAAACACCCCATGGTCGTCTGCTTATGTTGTCCATGAATTACACCCATTCTATACCTGCCTACAACCCAAGTTAAGAAGGTTAGAAGAGCAATACTAAATGCAACAAAGATTCCAGAACGTAGTTACTCAAATGCCACCACAATGACCATCAATATGATGAAAGATCATCACATGTACGTTTGACAGCCATCATGGAGGTTTCATGTACTGGATATCCAGAGACCTTGAAATCACATGATAAAAAGAACGGTGAACAAAATGTAAAATGACAATCTCTACCATTGAAATGAAAGGAAACTACTTATTGTAAACAGGAGCGATCGTACAACAGCCAGAACAGCTGTGTGCCGCATATACATGTATTCAAGGAGCAAGGTATGATATTAGGATGCTCATGAGTCCATGGGTGTCATCATTGACAGAAGTGTAAATATAAACCAACTGAAATGTCTAAAGAGTATTGTGCACATATGTATCAATTTGGTGCCGATGTCTGATGTCTGAACCATTAGTATACCTGAGGATTTAATCCTGTGTTTTGTATGAGAAAAACGACCACCAAAGTTTCCATAATCGAGTCTGGACCAAACAAAAGAACGTTCACGCCGTCGTGTTCCGTCTGACCAACCGATCATTTAATCCGCTTCTTACCACAATAACACGTCAATGGGGTGAGAGGAAATGGAGTTTAACGTCTTGTCCATGATTATTCCACAGATAGGGAAGTGCATTCATGGGTATATGTACGTGTGGGTGTGGCTGCTTGTTCTAGTCCGGACTGATGCCGGTTTTATAGTGCTCGCCCACTCATATACCATGTAACAGTTTAACATGGATGCCGAACTCTGACACAGTATTCTGACTCTTAGCCGACCAGTTCTTGTTTTATCCCCTTAATATCGAGCAAAAGGCAGGGTAACAACAAGTACCATATTCAAATGTCTTTTGGAATGACGCTGCTGATAACTTTCCTAACTATCTAAAAATATGCAGATTCTCTGGGCAAAAAGGGTCCGTATGCTATCTCGTCCTTCAACAACCTTGCTGGCATAGTTGCTGGACATGTGGGCAACAAGACGAAGATTAACCGCACGCCATGCCATCCCTATTGTCCATAGAGTCAAAGAGAAACTGAACTGCCGGGCAAAGAAAAAGTGTACACTTGAAATTTGCATTTGACTAGAAGATTATAAACGTTGCTAGGCCGAACACCTTCGCCTGTTGTACGATACTCATTGACATGATGCAGGTAATATTGCACATGATACCCGTATCAAATACACCACCATCAAATAACCATTCCTTGTTTGTTTTAGTTTTAGCCACCATAAACAAATATGAGTATATTCTATCTTTTGCTCGGCAGTTTACGTACAATACAGAAAAAGATGTGTCCATGACATGCAGCCAATGCCATTTGTCATAAAGCTTCGCCACATGGTGCAGCAACAAAAAGATGTATTGGGTCGTCAGCTCAGGCTCTCCCCATTCAGTCACCAAGTAATCATTTTATAAGACTAACGCCAGTCATTACATCTAAGCAGACACATCCTGCACCACATAATCACTGTGTGCCATTGCTGTTATGTTGTCACATATGTCACAATCACTAGGATCTCTAGCATTCACAGTAATGATGATGGAACCAAGATTTATTTCATGTTTTACATATACCCATTATCATACAAAACGTTCAGTGCATTTCTTGGATGGTGATCTATACCCTGGCTTTGTAATATATAAGTGAGTTCGGTTAAATCACATAATTGTAGCTGATGTAGTAGCAAATCTTTGTATTATCACCAACAAGAACACTTTCTCGTCGCCCCTTTCCTTCTAGCTATAATTTCCCCCCATAGTTGCCCCAAGCAGCTCTTATGCGTGTCAGTGTCATCGTGCATCCCTATTCCCACGCCAAAGTCAGTTAACAAAAGCTAGTTCTGCGAACATATAAACTCAAGTGACCCATTGTATATTTTCTGAACGATTCGTGACAAAACGTCACACATTATGAACAGGAGCGCATTCGGACAAGTTACCTGCATTCAAAAACAATTCAACAACAAACCCTTGTTCAACTATAGAAGTACAATCTATTCCAGGTTTGAAATCGAGATTTATGTATACGTGTTTGGGTCATACGTGATACGAGTAATTGATGTGCTAAATATCCATTATCTATTTTAATAGTCTCTGCATTCATCAAAACGGTTTTAGAAGAAGCATTGATAAGTCAACTTCAAAAGGGATTCCTTTATTGCTGTATAATGTCACCGATTCTTTACTCCTGGCTCTGTTGCTAAGAAGGATGAAAAGCTTTGTTGGATTGATCTAAACTCTTTTTGTGATTTACTGATAGGGGTTATTGGCAGTTTTGTTGAAGTAGGCTATGCTAATTACGTAAATGCCAAGCAGGTTGACTTGACATTCCATGACGGCACATCGGTACAGCTACATTTACCTTTCCCTACAGACAAATGCTACTAAACTGAACATATGAAGTTTGTTAGACTTGATATGTGTAAAACAGAGTGATACTGTGTAGCTTTTAAAAAGTTTCAAAGAAGGTATGTGGAGGGCATTTGACGCACTCGTGACAAGAATAATGTCCGATCTAATATCATAATATGACTTGTACTTTATGTTCCTGGAGTTTTTCATAGGAGAAGAGCTGCCTTTGCATGTGTTTGTGACGGGCGCCATTGGTGGAGCAGGATACACTCACCTCTTCGCGAAAACCTGGCCATGGTATCGTCACTTTTCGACAGTCATTCATAAACACATGCTCATGATATTGTTGGAATCGTTGAGCATTCTTGGGAATACTGAAACGGTTTTTGTCGCTTATATTTCATTCTACGCCTCTCCTTGAGAAACAGGATTCTAAAGTGGCTTTTGTAATTTGACTGCCTTTCTGTTTGGTAAAAAATCATCTTCAGGGTAGGGTGTCCTTGTGGGACATTGATTATTCTGAGAACACAAATTACCATACATCTTTTTAGACACGTAGTTATATGCTATCTTTAAGCAGTGACAGTTATTGAGAAAGGTATCGTGGGAATTCTTCTTGGTGGAAATCATTCTCAACGTGTAGAAGGTATAATACCTTCATTAGCGGTCGCATCGTTGGGATGTCACAGGTGCAAACATGAATATGATTACACATCACCATCTCATGAAGAGCCAAAGCATGTGACGCCAAAGGTTCAGGAGGAATATATCTTGGTTACAGCAGTTCCGGGGTCCCACTACATGCATCTTGACTTGTATGTCATCGTGCAACTCAACTGGTTCATTATTCACTGAGTGAGTGAGAGAGTGAGTTAAAATGTCTCGCCGCATCGGCATTATTTCAGCCATATAGCGACGTTGACACTGACAGTCAGAACCGGCTAGATAAACACCTTTCTGTTTCGGTGGAAGTTCATTTCCGATTCATTTGCTGTTGTTTTATCATCATCCAAAACAAAGTCTGATACTAAAAGTTAAATCAGGAAATTTAGCGAGGACACAAGTGGGATCAGTTTCTATATCTGTGCTCGCAGACCTCTACGGCTTCAGTTTTCTCAATTTGATTTAAATAGTTCGATTTGGCCAACATACATGTATGTACGAATTGTTACCATGTTTCGTTGTATCGCTGTGTGGACATCTTACAACAGTCAGTTATGTTATGACAGGCCAGGTAGACTACAAACAACGTACTGTCTCAGAAATTAGAGTAGCTTTCCTTTTATAAAAGGCAATGAATCTAGCGGGAAGACCGAAGTGGAACAAATATGAGCAGGCAATTGGTATTTTGCCTATATGTAGTTTCACTATGACAATATGTTTAAAATAGGTTGTCACGCGAGTGTCATTTGGGATGGTAAATATCCTGTATTAGGAAAACACACCAAAATGTATTTATTTAGTCTGTCAACGGTCCCGAAATATAAATGTACATTTCAAATACAGGATATTTACCATCTGAAAACACACTTGACACATAACCTCTATATATCTGATATATGTAGTGTGTATTTCATGTCAAACTGGAATATTAGACGAAACGTATACACTTATTCCCATTGGTATAAACGGTTATTCCAAACATCTTACCTGTACATATTTCATTTGTTAAACACTATTAATCCTTCTTTGCATTCAATTTTCCTGAACAAAAGGGTAACAGGTTTGCAATCGTGTGATTAACAATATATCAATATATTTAACAGTCCCTGTTAAAACACATATTGACATTCAAACACATGATTTTACGTTTGAATGTGAATACCATGTTTTTTTGTAGCTACGACGGGTGGCTGAAATCTAAGTATGACTGAAAAGATTGTGTGGTACACCCTCAACCGTTGGCATTATACAATACTTCCAATGGTCCAGGTCGCATGTGAACCAAATACACAACCAGATGTTGCTGCAGACCTTTCAGTTGCGGAGGATGGGGGATGGGGAGTGGGAGAAGGACTGATGTTTGGTGTTGACAATGAACAACGTAGACATTTGGTATAAAGCATATTTGCTGTACATTTACAGCATCGACATTGCAACTGTTCATAGTTGTTTGTATTATTTTCAACTTTCATCTAATAATGTTTTATATTAAAAGTCTACATTTTTTCAAAGAAACTGTTTATCTATTGTGAAAGTACATTTATATATACATACATGTATTTCCTGACACTTGTTGGCCAAAGGGCAATTAAAACAATTCTTATCACTTCACTCCAACAAACAATTTAATCTGAAGTAATTATTAGGCATGCTGCTGTTTTCAACTGACCTTTCTTTAATCAGATATATGTCAGCCCCTTAATATCATGTTTCAAAGGTTAAGACCTGGGTTGTTTGTAAACAACATCCCCACCTTCGTCGACAGTTGGAAGGAACGGGTTAAGCCACTTAAACTTTGACGCCACCTTAAAACATCTGGCGGCTTGTGTACGGTAGAGTATACGGTAGACATGGGACTCATCGCAGAAAAACAAAACATTCGCTGGAAACCTATTCCTGTTAAGAAAGGCAAAGGCCTTATGTAATCTGTATAAAATGGTAATTATCACGTATCCGGATTTCTGTCAATATTTGCAAGTCATGTCAAACCAGGATCGATCGCTGAAGACATCCGGATCTGCTGTTTGTTCCTGATTAATTTCACGCTCAAGGTGGACGTTTGTCTTTACTGATGCTCACGTGTTCAACACAACAGGAAATTGCCAGTCTCACGATCAATAAACTGTCTAAATATCAACTGAAACGCCTTTTACATAAACCATATCGATGGTGTATAAATGAATCCTCATGATACAAGGGATTGTACCGACACCTATTTGAGGCTTTGTCCCCAGGTCTTGTATGGTGTGAGAGAACGCACTCATTACTGGACTACCAACGTTGGCATATCATGGAAAGACAATTAAGCTCTTCAGTTAAGGTTCCATCATCAGAGACCTGGTCATGTAATTGACAAACATTTTGTGGTGGACATTCAGAGGTACTAAGTAAACAAAACACCTTGCAATAATCCACCTCGTAATGGTACAATTTGAGCATCAGTGACCAAAATGATGTGACGGGTGCCACCTGGTATCATCAGTATTTGATAGTTACCTATTAACACATGCTCACAATATAGTCGGAATCGTACAATGGACACTGGCTACACAGAGTTTTTCATCTTGGGAGTATTGTTTTAAACGATAACGAATATCTCAAAGGTTCAGACCTTTGACTGAGAAAGTTGCTTATAGTTGAACTTATCACCCTTCTGTCCAAGAATATGATTTGCTAAATAAGGTAAGGTGAAATGAGGTTCAAGATTTCTGCACTTGTGTTGTGACGTGCATGCACGTGTGGGTATAGCTGCTTGTACTGGTCCTGACTAATGCTGACTTTACAGTGCTAGCCCACTGAGATACGACAGTTTAACATGAACACCCCACTCAGACACGGCACACTTGTACTGGTCCTGACTAATGTTGACTTTACAGTGCTAGCCCACTGAGATATGACAGTTTAACATGAATACCACACTCAGACACAGCACGCAGGTTCCGAGCCGACCAGTCCTTGTTTTAGCCTCTTAATGCCTTGCACAGCGCTCAACGTTACAGAAAGCATACATATGTATTATAAACAACAGGAATGTTTGTGCAAGCCAACCACGCACAGCACACCTCACCTCACAGCAGAGATATGATACGAAGAATGAATGTGCTGAATAACCATCATCTATTCTAATGGTCTCTGCATTCATCAAAACGTTTCAGAAGGAGCATTGATAAGTGAACTTTAAAGGGATTTCTTTATCGCTGCATAATGTCCCCATTTCTTTATTACTGGTTCAGTTGCTACAAAGGATGAAAAGCTTTGATGGATTGATCTTAACTCTTTTTGTGATTTACTGATAGGGAATATTGGCAGTTTTGTTGAAGTAGGCTATGTTAATTACTTAAATGCCAAGCAGGTTGACTTGACATTTTAGGACGGCGCATCAGTACAGCTATATTTACCTTTCCCTACAGACAAATGTCACTGAACTGAATACATGAAGGTCGTTGATATGTGTAAAACAGCGTGATACTGTGTTGCTTTCAGGAGGTTTCAAAATAGGCATGTGGAGGACATTTTACGCATCAGTGACAAAAATGATGTCCGTTGCAATACCCTATTGAGACTTGTAAGAGATGTTTCACAGGTGAATAGCTGCCTTTGCATGTGTTTGTGACTGGTGCAGGATACGCTCACCTCTTTGCGATCACCTGGTGTCATCACGTTTTGACAGTCATGATAAATACACGCTCATGATATAATTGGAATCGTACAATGGACTCTCCTTTCAGTAGAGTTTTCTTGGGAACACTAAAATAGTTTTGTCACATTTATTTTTGAGAAACAAGTTATTTCAGTGGCTTGACTGCCTTTTTGTTTGATATACAATTGATTATTCTGTGAATTATTACTGTTTCAGTTTTTTTTCTACCTTATGGAGAAATTACTCAAATAAGAAACTACTACCAAGCCATAACCAATCGTCATCAGCGTCTGCCAGAGAAGGCTTGCTTAAGGACATGGACTGATTCACAAACAACACATTTCTGTCTACATTCCTTTAACGTTGACATTTCATATCTTTTTGGGAAAGTAACACATTCATCAGATTCATTGTCTTGTCAGTGTTGATATATCAAAGTCCATATCGTTTGTTAAACGGATATTTATCACATAATTATGACATCCCAATGACTTGTAAATACACAGGAGTCAACAAAAATGGAAATAACAAATGATTAAAACATATGTTTACACAATTCCAGCTACAATGATGGGGACCCGTGAAGATCCGGGGTAGAATAGGTCTTCAGCAACCAATGCTTGCTGTAAGAGATGACTAACGAGATCGGGTGGTCAAGCTCGCTGACCTTGTTGATGCATGACATCAATCCCAATTGCGTAGAGGGAAGTTCATGACATCAGTGACTGGGTTGTCTGGTCCAGACTCGATTATTTAAGGACCTCCGTCATATAGCTGGAATATTGCTGAGTGCGGCGTTAAACAACAAACAAACAAACAACGATGGGGGTATGTGATCGCCAGCAGGGTACCACAAGCACACTTCATGTGTAATACTTGCATGTCTGCATAAATTCTCAAGCTTCAGAGATTTTATAACTTCATTGGCAGTCGTATCTTTGAAATGCCACAGGTTGATATGACTGCATATGATGGTCTCATGAATGATGCAAACAGGAGGTTCCAGAGGAATGTATTTTGGTTAAAGGTTATATCAGCCAGCAGGGTTAAACTACAAGTCTCAAGACTCAGTGATTGGGGGAGTTATCATGGGGTGGGAGATCTATGGGATCACAGAATTGACATTAAAATCATCCTTGTTTTCAGTAGTTCATTTCCCCCTCCAATGTCTTCTGTTGTGTTATCAGGTTATCAGCGGGTTACAGTTCAAGACAAAGTTTGAAATCTTTCTCAGTTCCCCCTCATCAAGTTGAGTAACGGCCACGATAGCATTATATTAGACCGCCTTGTGTAACTACGGAATTGGATGGGATGGTAAAGAGAGTCGTTTAAGTACATCAAGACAATCTTCTATGAGGAATTACTTCTGTTTGAGGATGTCAGTAGTTTATGTCTTGCACCCTATTTCATGAGACATTGGCGAAATATGTCTTAAACGCGTTTCTTTGCAATATTCATCAGGTTTCCGAAATGAAGTCAATTTGTGTCGGAAAAGATGACATGTGTATGTTCTATCAAAGAAACGATTTGTGTCCTTATATTAGATAAATATTCAAGTTAGGGGTTTATTTGAGAGCACTATTAAGCGGTATACACTTGATTCCATTGAGATATTCCAATCACCTGACACCTCCCAACCAAAATCTTATCTATGAACCCTTACAGAAGGAATTCCTTTACACGGTAATTTGAAATACTTTTTATTCTGCTTTTCAGTGAATCAAGTCAAACAGTCATTTTAAAAGTATTTAAATTCTAATCTCAATATTTCAACTGTATACGTTTAAAAATGTGGTTAGCCAGTCTCGATCATCCACGCACCATAGTCAATTTCACATAAAAGGTGAGGGGAGGTGAAATGGGGTTTAACATCGCGTTCAAGTTTATTGCACTTACTAGCATATAGCGACGTGTTTGCAGGTGTGTGTGTAAGTGAGGTTAACATTATACAAATGGATCACTGAAAAACATGGAGTGTTTTCACGAATCTGTCATTGTTCTGGCACGGGGCGATTGTAAAAGGTTTCTTTCTGCAATCATAACTGGTGCTTGAAGACATGTACCTGTTAAGAAATATCAATCCTCCTGTCAGTAATAACTTTCTTGTTAAGTGTCCTTGACTTCTTTACTTATTATCAGATGAAGATAACTCTTTTATTGAGAATCAAGTTTTATTGACTTCCTCAGGTAGAATGTCAATGTCTGGTGTCCCCCCGCCGTGATGTGGCTTGAATATTGCAAAGAGCGGCGTGAAACTATACTCACTCACTGAACCATTTTCGGGAAAGCACAATGAAAGGGACCTTTTCACAGTAGTATAAACCTAGTGTAGGAAGACGCTGAAGACTCGAGTCTGAGAAACGATTCATCACACAATAATCAAAATTGATTTTCTGTTGCTGTTAACCAATAATGATTAACGGTGACACATTGGTATGCCAATGAAATACGCAAATTAGGAAATTTACAGAATGTGAAACAAAAGTTTCTTTTGCTTTTGGCGTGACGAGCGAACACTTTAACCACGAAGCTACCCGACCGCCCCTTCTTGGATCAGAGTAAAATAGGCTACTGCAACAATCGTGAAATTATACCCGAGTACCTGAACACTACCTGCAAAAGAAAGACAAGTTTAATGATCCCATAATGGAGATGCTGTTTTAACCATCTATGGTATGTTTATGCCATTATAAACAGATACATACATCAATAAAAAAATCCAATATTTCATATATATTGAAGTCTATTTTAGATAAGGCATTGCAGGGTCCTATGCAGAAGGTATTAAATGTGTATGGCATGTACAGCTATGGATAGAAACGTATGCTTGTATTGTTCTGAGATTATATGGCTTGAATTGTAATAATGTTGTTATCATACATTAATTTTGTTCCCGAATAATATGTGTAGGTCCGTTTCAACGGTCATCTAATACAACAACTTGAATTAAGTAAGGATAATAATTTATGGAGGAAGAACTTCTTATTACAAGTTGTTCACCCATAAATTCTTATCCTTACTTAGAACTCCAACTTCTAAATGCCTATCAAAGAAGTTACTTTAATTAACCATCGTTTCTCACTAGATCATATCTCACACATGTGAGTGTGACGTGATGAAGAGCGAATCACTTCCAAGAAAGGTTATGTTGACTCTTTCGTCTTGGCATGAGGTGAGGTGAGGTGAAATTGGGCTTTAACGTCGCGTCCAACATTATTGCACTTATATAGCGACGTGCATGCACGTGTGTGTGTTCTGGTCCGCTAGGCTGCTTGTTCTAGTCCGGACTGATGCTGATTTATAGTGCTAGCACACTGAGATACCATGCTGCAGTTTAACATGAATACCCCACTCTGACACAGTATACTGGCTCCGAGCCGACCAGTCCTTGTTTTTGCCCCTTAATGCCGAGCGCCTGATAGGGTAACAACAAGTACCATCTTTTAACGTCTTTGGTTATGATGCGGCCGGGGATCAAACCCCGGACCTCCCGCTCTCCGGGCGGACGCTCTACCACTAGACCACGGAGGCGGTCATCTGGGCATGAGGAGAAGGAACCGTCCTTAATCCTACTGTTGTTCTCCTATGTAAGGGACAGACAGGCAGTCACATGTGACTCGAACCACAAAAGGTTTCTAGTTGCTGTGTAAAGAGCATGTTCATGAACAAACTGGGCGACCGTATTACAGAAATGAATTAACATTTGTAGTAAACAATGGTGAAATGTTAAATCATAAATGCCACTTTTTTACCCATATGATCTCTGTGATTATATCATGAAAATCAATACAGTATTTGCATAACAAAGTGGTGCATTTAGTTCAGCAAATGTGGTCGCCTAGGTAAATATCGAGAAGCCATGGGCCATCTACGACACGTCCAATTACTAAATCACTACAAATCCAATAGAACGCATGACAGATCGTCTCTTTACATCAAAGCCTCAGCTGCTGCGTCATCTCGTCATAGCTGCAGGTCGTAAAGGTCAGGCAATATATATCTCATCAACTTTGATTGTGAGAAGTAATGAGTTTTGTCTCAGACATATGTCTGACAAGGTGGAATGCCCAGCAGGGCATTATTTCTCCTGACCACAACACCCCCGACGGTCGCCAGTAAGCTGGAAGAACACTATCGTGTCAATGGAGTGCTTTGAGACATGAATGCAATATTAATCGACTATTGCTTAATACCAAAGGACATATATTGTAAATTCGGGAATCTAATTAATATTGTTTATTCCCATCTCCTTCATCACGTATCACGTGTATTGGTCCTGTGTTATTTAGTTTTGAGAAATGTTCATGAAAACAGTTTTCAGAAGGCAAAGACAAACATCGATATAACGGGTTTCGAGAATTGATCATGGTGTCCGTCACTTGTATTGCACAGTGATACAACCAATCTTGTCATATCTGAAGTGCAATTTTAGGATGCCTGTTGTTTGGGTTTTGTGTTAAATGACATCTCCATCTGTAGAGGGAGTTGTTTAACGGTAACTTCTCAGTCAATCTACCGCTGATGGGAAGTGGTGCAGTCGAGAATCATAGCTAAAAAGCCAAGTCGCCAAAGATATGGAATATGCTTATAAAGAGTGAATTAATTCTTATTGTACGATAGGTGGTGTGTTGCTTTACATAAACATGAACGGGAGCTCATTGGACAACGTGGCACCGCAACGTTCCTGAAACTAAGATTTCCCTGCACTGTAACCTCACGACGTCAAAATAATGTCTATCGGGTCATCTGAATTAAATGTTGCCGCATATTAAAAAATAATGTGTTTTCGTAAATGCACGTGTTCTCTCATTCTGATATCTGCGCAATACTCTGCACACAACTTGAACATATCAATGTGATGAATTCTTGTATATAACATTTTTTTCATATGTTGTTTAAATATTTTAAAAAGGTAAATGCTATTAATCAAATTTATAAGCAAACTGTTTACACGGTAAGAGATTTAAATATATGTCTCTGTAATTAACTGGAATTTGCCGCGGCAGTTTGTAAGGTCTAGAACTAACATGCAGATTGGAGTATCTACTGCACAGCGCTTTCAACAATTCCTGCACCGAGACCCGTGGCGTACCGCTCGTATATCGACATATTGTATTGGCGACACTGCTGTCTATTCGATTGGAGTCAAAAATCGATGGAGTTTCTTATTTCCAAAAAGAAATGCCCTTCATGCATTTGCAAGATCAAATAAAACGGCCCATTATAAGTTCACATCTGGAGGCTCTATTTCACACTCACCTCATCTAATTTCTTTTGAATGCCGCCAACATCGCGTTTTTTCCGTGATATAAAGAGCACTGAAAACCCACGTCACCTTTACAAGTTCACACAAACATTAATATAATGTCAGATCTTCTGTAGGATGTATATTACAGGAGATGGCAGTGTACACTGGAACATTCTCTCGCAACAAAGGTTGCAACGTTATGACAGCCGTTGCATGTGCAAACAAGCTAATGTTACGTCATGTTATTGCAAAGAAACAGAGGGTTAACATGATATGTAGTAAAGGAGTTTAAACTGTCATTGGAGGCTTGTAACAAATATGGTCAAAGTGACCGCTGTCATCATATGCATGCGCTGAGAGGTACTTGCCAGGTAATAATAACAATAATAATAATAATAATAATAATAATAATGATTAACATGGAGGCTCTTCATTGTAGAATTGTATTCACTCTTGCACACATTTATTTGTCTCATGATCCTATTGTGAAGCAGGCCAAAATTCATGTTGAAAACAATGCATTCGACAGCTTTCTTAAACGAGCTAAAGATGTGGGACATAATCTCAATGTCAATATTGATGGTTCTGTACTGCTGAACGGTACAGAAATGAGTGTCAACCAAGCGAAGTGCCATATCAAATCGACCCAGGCTTAGTTTTTCAAGGAGAGGCTATCTGAACGAGTTCCTGTGCAGTGTGTGGAGAAGATCAGCAACCATGCAGAGTCCTCCGCTTGTATGAAGTCGGCTGGCCTGAAAAGTGAAACAGGAGGCTTTCTGTTTGCTGCTCGGGACCAGTCACTTCCCACTCGTAACCGTGAAATGTAGGTTATGCAATGAATTTAATGAGACTGTCCAACACATTGTCAGTGGATGCCCAGCTTTGGCACAAACACAGTATCTAAAGTGACGTGATGGTGTAGCTCGATCATTTTATTACCGCCTTTGCCATGTTTGTGGTTTTGACACAGAGGTCCACCCATGGTACGACCCGGAATATGTAGAGGGCGTCATGGAAAATGATAAATACAAAATTCTTTGGAATAGGCCCATTTACAGCCTCAGACGTATCCAGGCCAACAAACCTGATCTTGTCCATTTTGATAAATCCAATGAAATCATTTATATCATTGAATTTTCTGTCCCCTGACACTAATGTGATTGACAAGATTGAGGAAAAAATGGCAAATATGCACAGCTCGATTTAGAAATGTCACGCTTGCATCCCAAGTTCCATGTTGCCAGAACACAGCCCATCTGACAGTCTGGGTAATGCAGAAGGCTGCAGTGTTGGGGAGTCTTCACATTCTCCGAAAAGTTCTGGGTGGGTTTGACTAGGCAGCGCTTCCTGGGAGAAGTCCCATTCGCTGTCTGGGCTGCGTGTAGAGGGGACAAGGGCCCTGAGCTGATGCTGAGCCTAACCAGCCTGACTGTGCCAGGATCACCCAAACCCTCTTTGCTGCCTTTTTTATTTTAATCTGTAAATAATAATAATAATAGCCTGCCAGTAAAGAGCACAATTTCATACACAATGTATGCTTGGAATGCTACATTATTATTTCCCTGGTCAGTGGATCAGTGTGCACTCCATTTGTCATTCTCAGCTCCCTGGGGAGTTCACACAAACCAACTATAACTCGTGGCCTCTGTCTATGATATTTAAAACAGTATGTTATATAGTACATGCGGTGTACAAACTGCAGCATACATGCTACCCTGTGGTACGTTGTACGTTATGACCTGAACCATGTTAAACCTGAACAGACCTTATTCCGGAAAATAGGCTTCCAAACTTTATTCAAACCACATTACATGGACATTACTATGTCTTACTTCCTCTAATAGATATATATTAGCGTGAGTGAGTTTGGTTTAACGCTGCTTTTCGCACATTGTACCCATGTCGGGAATCGAACCCGGGTCTTTGGCGGGACGAGCGAACGCTTTAACACCTAGGCTACCTGACCGCCTCATTAAAAATATTGTAGTCTAAAAATAAACAAGATCATGTGATTTACCTTATGTCGGGTTTTGCGGTATCATTGATTTTGCTTGGATATTGCTGAAAGCAGTATAAAAACCAACTCACCCACTGAATACTTTCTGCAAAATACGGTCAGGAATCAGCCATACTGTGTTGGAGGACTCCTTTATAGCGTTTATCAGATAATCAGATACTCCTTGACACTGAGCATACTAGAAGACGTGCGGTCGAATACCTTGTCATTTTTGCTCAATGCTAATTTCGAAAGATGCCACAAAACACTTGTCGAAACATTGGGATTTGATGCGCCGTTGTCCTTGAGCTGGCCCCATGGGTACGGCATTTCTGACAGTTAAAATACGGAGCATGGAAATTATCGAAGGGCCATCAAATAATTCTCGAAAAAATGAATTGCGATAATTTCAAGGTCATAGGATCACAAGTTTGACAAAAGTCTAGTGCTTAAAGATTAGACAGCAATCAGATTCAATAACAGTGTATGTGTCACAATTAGGAATAAACAAGAGGGAGAAGCAGATAAGTGTTCCAGGGTTCGCTTCAAATTATATGCACATTTCACCTGTGCTATGGAAAGATGTTGGCTGAGTCTAAATACCACTGTGTTTAACGGTCAATAAACTGATATTTTTTTCTAATGTTGAATATTTCATGTGCAGCCGTCGCTCGTTTTCTTCTGTTGGGGACTATTTAGAGGCAGTGGTTGTAAGGCTATGTGGCATCAGACAACAAACACTTACTTTATCGTGCAAATTGTGTGAGTGGTTGGTGCTACCGGTAGGGCAGAACATGCTTACCCTTTGTGGAAACACTTGGTGTCATCACTGACTTTTTTCCCTTTTACGCCCTAAGTGTCTGTTTCAGCGAAAAAAATTGATTATTCTCTGGCGTTTCATATTGTGTATGACGCGATGGTATGTGAAACAATTTTCTTTCACGGTGCACGTCAAAAGTCAGATGAAGTCAGCAAAGTTGATGGCGGAGAGTTAAAAGGGGGTGACCGGGCTAGGCAACCTTGAGAGTTTCGATCTTTGTCTCTCTCTGACAATATTGCATGTGGTGTCTCCGGAGAGAAGTGACTTTATTCGAAATGTATCTGGGTCTGTTTAAAATCTCCTTCGTCCAATTTCCTATTTCCTGCCTTCTTAACATTTTTATGAAATTAACAACCTATATTTGAACAAATGGATTTTGTTCGATCTACCGATCTGAATTATTTGGCCGAAAATCTGTAAACGAAAAGAAAGAAGTCTGGCCTAATATATTTCGAATAGAAATTGATTTCTTCAAATGCCACCTATGTACAACGTTTAAACCAACACGGTTTTACATATTCAATTCAGCAACAAATGTCTGACGTACAAATTCAACATAATGTAAAATATATTAGATGGATTAATTAAATATCACACAGAATCGCACGCGAGTCTTAAATATGTCTATGTGTTTTGACTTCATTTCAGCGGTTCATTGAACTGGATGTTTTGCAGCCAATGTAAAAGTTGTGTTCTAGTAGTTTCTTTGTGGAGTAGTTTTCAAGACCTAGACGTGCCAGACATGGTCGTTATTTCTGAGAGGCTTCACGGAGACGTATCGTGTTGCCAGTAAATGAAGATAAATTGAAACCTGACACACGTGTATTCGACTGATCAGAGACTTGTGCTTGTTGTTTAGCAAAATAATGATCAATGAAAACAAAGGATTTATAAGAAGTTAGGTCATACATCTTTCAAAGACAGGAAATATTAGATTTGTGCCTCTGAGAAAGTTACCATATCTGACATTGACCGAGAAACTAAATAACTGTCTATGGGTCATTACGTGAAGCAGAAACCAAAACAAACCAAAATTTACTTTCATTTACATACATGGGATTTCATCAATTCCGCACAGTTGCAAAATACACGATTGAATATCAAAAGAAAGAACAGACACAGTGTGATTAGTAATATCTTACAAGGATTTGTTTAATACACCTTGCCAAGATTTACTCAATTCTAAAACCAAGCCAAAGGCACAATTACGATTTATTGTTATAAACAGTGAATCATCATTTCGCTGGCTAGTTGGATATGTTTCAGCCATCTAGATGTACATGTATTTGTAAACTCGCTGAAGAAGATGTTTAATCACGTATATGTGTACCGTTACACATCTTATCCATTTATTCATGAAACCGTATCACCGAAGTTGAGGTTTAAATATGTCTATGTCTATCTTTCATACATTTATTCATTATACATTCTGAATCGAAGCAATGTATGTTTTCATCAACAAGACGAAATGGAAATATGCCCGTTTGATAAGAATCGAAAACAAAAATGAGAGTAGCTGCCAGCAACTTGCTCAAAGGTGTATGTAACATTGACGAAATACTGGGAAAGAAAACATCACGCGGATGAAGAAGGATAAACTGTGTTACCGAGGCCAGTTTACTCAGGACAGCACTGACCCAAGTTTGAAAAGAGCAGACGTGATCTTGGTGATAAATTGCAAGATCAGACAAGATTATCGGAAGATAGCCGTTAGCGATATGAAAATGGCTTGGCTTGCTTTCTTAAACAGTTTATTTATAATAGATTTACGTCTGGCCTTCAAATGTATCATATCTTCCTCAGAATCAAGAGATGCCAAAGGTGAATTTATTGGTGTTCTAACAGCAGAACTGAATATGTATTTGTATATTGATATGTTGCTTTTGTTACGGATAGGTCCATATTCAGAGACAGTTCACTGAACCAGAGTGGTATGCATACAAACATGCTGATCACTTTTGAGTTTGTCTGGGGAATTCAAAATTTGTGAAATAATCGATAAATATAAACTGGTGGCCACAAGAAACTTTAACATAGTTTTCAATCACTCTAGTTTTAAAAGCACAACGGATAGATGCTTGAAGTAAATTTATTGAAAAGATCAAAATCTCAACGAAATCAACTTTATTAGCATGACAGTTGACCGACTTAAGGTGGGGTAGCAAAAGCAAGCTTTCAAAGGAATGGATAAAGGGCACACACATCTATCATCGCTCAAGTTCACTGACACGTCACATTAACAGCATGTTTAACCACCCCCTGCTACAAGACACGCCCAAACTCCAAGGCGGCGAAAAAAGTCGGTCGTCTGATGACGTCACGTGTGATACTTTTTGGAGGGGCTGGATCAGTTCTTGTCGGTTGTCTGGAGGATGTGGCAGTGTCGAACACGACGGTCCATGACATCATAGATGTGTTCTGTTGAGGACATGTCTGGGGAGCGTGCAGGACATGGCAATCCATTGACGTTGTTGGTTGCAAGGAGGTTTTGTACGATTCGGGCATATTCTGGCCTAATGTAATTTTATAAAAAACTTTACTGCACGTGTAGTTTCGGCCCAGGTGGCGCGTATTTTACACATTTTTGCATTTTAAAAAAACAACATGTGGACGTGCACCATTTCTCCATAGAGCATTAATGTGTTTGGACGATGTGTTCTGCATTGATTTAGTTTAAACTTGTGTTTTTAAAGTGGTGAAGTTTCCTATGGTCGTCAGTTTATATATTCATGGAATGCTCTGTTTTCCTCAGCAATGGTGACAATGTTCAACAGTTTATTCAATCAATAATGTGTAATAGCGCGTGTGTCAATGTCATAATACTTTCACAACAACAAAAGTGGTAACTCTTCAAGACGGAAGTGGACAAAGTATGTTGTTAAAATAAGACAATATTCAAAAGAACATCGTAATACAAGCATCATGAAGCAGTCGTCTCCCTTCCTCGCATCCCCTTCCTCAACATGTACAGTACAGTAACATTTATTATCCACTGACATGAATGGCAAGTACCATTTCATGTAATGGCATCTTAAATGACCAATGAACTGACAATGACAGCGGATCATAATTTTGACAAACATCTTTAACGTGCCAATAGTTAGAACATTGCGGTTGTCATTAACGTTTTTATCGATTGATAAGAATCTTAAACGACATATTCTGGCCTAATATAATCCTGACAGCACGTTAATTGCCATGATCAACTTAACGTGCCATGCATCACAGAGTAGTTAAGCTCAGGCGCCAAAAATGTATGTTATCAATTTCAATTGATTAGAGGGCAATCTTACTGTTGACTGATGTAGTCATGGTGAGGGTAGAACAAGAATACCTGACACCGTTATCGAGGTTGGTGTCGTCAGAACAAAGAGACCCTCTGACATTGTTCACCTCTGTATGACATTCACACTTCTACTAAACTGTTTGTATTTACAATTATTATTATTATAGTTATGATTATGATTATTATTATTATAAAATAAAAACGCAGCAAACAGGGTTTGGGTGATCCTGGCACAGTCATGCTGGTTAGGCTCATCATCATCTCAGGGCCCTTGCCCCATCTAAACGCAGCCCAGACAGCGAATGGGACTTCTCCCAGGAAGCTTTACTGAATTAAGGAGTCATGAAAAGTCATCATTGACGAGTAATATATGTCATTGTCAATTCATTTCATTGAATATTTCAGAGAAGGAAAGATAATTTGGTTTATCCCGTTTATGGTCACTTGCGTTTATGCCCTATGTTTTGGTTCATTTGAAATGTAGCTTCAACCTTAAAAAACACAACGCATGGGACTGAGATCACCCACAGTTGCATGTACATAACTGACGATACAGTGAATTCACTTAACCAGTTCTTCAATTTCACGTCTGAATGGTATCGACATCGTGCATGTTTGCCCCTTCCGATGAAATTCATTTTTGTTTTACAGAACCGATGTTCCTACTTGTAATGTAACCAGAAGTATCACGCATGTTACGACAAGTTGACTTCAAATCATGCTCCTTTTCTTTTAGTTAACGTTCGGAATTCATTTCGTCACGTTTGCCGTTTTCTTCTGATCTGGTAATTCCGGGTTTAAATGTGTGAAGTAAGACGTCAGCCATTATCATTGCGATGGCTACGTTGATGATGTCGTACAGTCGTCCACAGGACCACCGAACAAAGAGTTTGCTGTGTGTAAAAGTTCTTTAGTAACTTCTAAATCTAGTAAATGGAGGTGGTAGCATCGAAGTCTAAGGTGACGATCTACGATACTTCAAATACATGTTTGTATATATCACAAGAGATCTAAACCTTTCTTGAAGATTTTGTAATACTTACATGAAATAAGTCCCAGTCATAATCTCAGACACCCTAAAAGCTTGTATAAAGCGTCTATGAACATTTCCAAACAAAACATCGTTCTTAATAATTGTGTACATGTGTATGATTTTTTTTCGAAAGGTGTTTAACTCTAAAGGCAGCAATATCCAGCTATATGACGACAATCAGGAGATTGATATTATGAACAACGATCCGTGCCGTCGGGGACCGATGACACGCTAACAACCAAGTCAGCCGCCTCCTCCGACCTTCATACGTTGCAGGGGACGAATTCCACATAACAGACACACTGGACGTCAGTTGCTTGACATGAGGACATTCGAGTTGTCGTAGTTCCGTTCTTGCACATTATTTAACTATGAAAGGCTCCATGTGCGGGGGCAGCAAATTGGGATTTGAGAACAATCAGGAATCATATGTCATGTAAATCAAATTAGCTTGGGAAAAGTAAACAAAAATTAATTTGGTTGAATGAGACTAGGTTAGACGAAATGAAGTGTTCCCATGCAATGTAGAAACAAATGTAAAAGTTACAACGGCGCAGCGAAATGTGATTCCGAATGTGATTCTCCAAATGTATATACAATGTATCACTTTAAATAGATGTTAATGACAGGATTTACACGTAGAAACAAAAGTAAAAGTTACAACTGCGCAGCGAAATGGGATTCAGAATGTGATTCTCCAAATGTATATACAATGTATCACTCAAATTTGACACATTATGGTATTAAATATCAGAATTAATACAGCATCACTCTAACATGCTCTATATGTGCTTTAAATAAGTTTAGATACCATTAAATGAATAAAGTATCATGGAATAACGAATTTGGTTGAAAACAATTAACTCAAATATTTTTGCAAGTGAAGTACAAATATATATAGAAATAAAAGGTGAAAAGAACATCTCCATAACCATGAGACATCTCTTTGGAAGAGTCCATTGTACGATTCCGATGCCTCACAAGCATGTGTTTACATGAATCACTGTCAAATAGTGATGATACCAGGTGTTCGCGAAAGCGTGAGCTGATCGTATTATTAATTTTAATCGTGATTATGACGTGTTCAGTATTTTCAACTGAATGTATACCACATGTTTTTTGGAATGACTTGGCCAGGCATTTTATGGTGAAACCTTGACAGTAGCAACCACTGACAATCCTTATTACTTCAACTGAAGGCGGAGAACTCTGTATGGATAACAAATTTCTGACAAATGAGCAAGAAAGAGCCATGTAAAAGAGGTTAAAATCAATAAAACATTCTTTGATCGGGATTTAGAGGTTGGAGTACTAAGTAAGGATAATATTTATGGATGAACAACTTCTTTATTACAATTAAAAGCAACATTTCGGTGTAGGTTTTAACACTGTTCTCAAGCGAGTGATGACCATCATCCCGTGACGTTTCATCACTTGCTTCATAACGCTGTTAGAACCTACACCCGAACGTCATTCTTAATTGTAATGAAGAAGTTGTTCATCCATAAATCTTATCCTTACTTAATAAAACAAATGTTATATTCGTGTTTCATGTTCTGAATGCCAATTGATTCAAAGACTTCATTAGACACATCGACATTGAGATGATGAGGTAGGAGACATCACCACGTATATCAGCATCTTTCAGATACATATTAACGTAATGGCCAGCAGCCGTCTCACCTTTCTACAACGCTGCAGAGACAACAGGATCATTACAAAGGGCCACCTTTGAAGTCAACCACGCAACAAAGCTGTAGCCAAGGGTGGTGGTGCGGGAAGGTGTGCATGTGGCAGGGCAGTAATGTTTGTTTGAAAGATGGTATGTTTTTCAGTCACTGCTCCAAGACAATTTCTTTCTTTGGATCCACAAGACATTATCTTTCAGAACACCTTTGATGTTTCGCGAACGATTTTGTTTTGTAAAGCCAGATGACAAATGGTTTCTTCTGGCATTTTCGACAACATATTATGTTCAGTCCCGCACCCTCACCCGAAACATCAAACGTCATTAGAATAAAACAGAAATTAGTATTCATAAAGCAGGTCATGTTATAATGACCTCTAAATGCCAAATACATACTATTATTGATTTGCTGTTGTTATGTCAAAATAGAAACTGTTGTAGATTTATTTGTAGTAATTGTCAGTGGCAGACAAAAATCGAGGTACAAGAAAACAATATCAAGTGGCAGGTTTGGTCGTTCCAGAAGTTTCGGGTTGGGACAGTTTTTGGAAGGCTTGCTCTACCTGGACAAGGGGAACAGAACGATTCGGGGCCTTGTAAGACCTCACTTGTGTCTTATCTAATTGCCAAGTTTGGATACCTGTCGGGAAAGATCGAATTTCTGCCAACTTCCAACACTATTCTGTATTCAAGAACGGAAACAGGCCTCTTTCAAGAACATCAACGGGGACACTATTCTCTACATTCGTGCGTGCACCTACATAAGTGCTTGAGCCTTTTATTTCTTGCTGCTGCGATTTATTTGACCCATTGTATTGTCCCTTTACATTGTGAACCAAAAACTGTATGTGTAAATATGATTTATTGATTATTCATTGATCTAGTATCTTATTTACTGATATCATTTTGTTCTGTGCTGAATGATTTCTGGGTCAACCTTTGCGTTTCAATATGATTTATTGATTATTCATGGGATTGGTCCCATGTATTTTTTACTGATATTATTTTGTTCTGTGCTGAATTATTTCTGGGTCAACCTTTGCGTTTCAATGTGGAAATAACCTCCTGACACTGGGATGCAGATTTATGCTTGTACTAGTCCGGACTAATGCCGATTTCACAGTGCTAGCCCACTGAGATACCACGTCACAGTTTAACATAAATCCCAATCAGACGGACAAGGACTCCGAGCCGACCAGGTCTTGACTCCCACATTAAGTTAATAAAGTCTAACTCGTTCACCGCATACATACATACATACATGTACAATTGTTGCATCTTCGATTATCCTGTGTGCTATACTCAATTCCAAAAAGTAACGTACACCCAAAGTATGGATGTCGACACCTGGGACGTGCTGCTGATGCATTGTGTGTGCTGACACAGGTCTGTGGTGGGTTCCAACTGTCTGTCTGTCTGGCAGGAGTTAGCGCTGACAGGTGAACAGGCGATAACCCTATCTTGATGTAATGACAATACACGTTGGCGTCCGCTCTTTGGGCAATCCTGCCATAATCATGCCCAATACTCGATGTTGATTGTTTATGCCTAATCCGGGTGTGGTGCATTCCGTGTCACTCAGTCGACCGATGGACGTTTGTTGACACGTGTTCGCTTTTACGGGTACCTTCAACATCTAACGGTCCATATTGCATGTTAAAAATGTGCATGTTGTTTTCAACACCTGCTCAGATGGGGCACGTTCTAGCTTGTCTGTCTCAAGGACATGAAGAGCCTATATGTTCATTATTCAGTGTTTGAATCCCAAAACGATGAGTGGAATGTTTCTCGACATGTTATTCTATTAATGTGGGTCTTTTGTTGCGCAAATAAATATCTGTTATTTGATATTATTGAGGTCGGAAGTTGCAACACGAGACGTGCGTTTCTTTTGAAACTTGTGATTAGTATATATCTCTATTCCATTGTGGTTACATATGACGACGCGTACAATATCCATACAGTCAAATAACCTGTGATATATCATGTGCTACGTCGGTGATAAAAGATATGGAGAAAGTCACTTCAGAAACAAATATATGATGGCGAATGGGCCCAGGGTATAGAAACTGTACTCGATACGAAACAGAATACCCTGGATAATCGAGGACTTGTTGAAGAGCCTGTCTGAGGTCCATCGGTCAGGTGTTAACATGGCCATGAAGCTGTTCTCTCAGATAAACAACGATAAGTCAGGTGAGGTGGGGTTTAACACGTTAAAGATTATGACACCGGGGCAGCGAAGTGCATGCGCCTGTGTGTGTGGCTGCTAAATAAATAATAGTCCAGGATTATGCCAGTTTTATAGTGCTAGTCCACTGAGATACCTTACCTATGTTTAACATGAATACCCCAGTCAAACACAGACATCACTCCGAGTCAACCAGTCATTGTTTGTCCCCTTAATGCCGAGTGCCAGGCAGGGTAACAACCAATTCAATCTGTTATCATATCTTGGCTTGACGTAGCCAGGGGATCGAACCACAGTCCTTCCGCTTTCCAGACAGACGCTCTATCCAGAAGACCACGAAGGGTTACAGACACGTATCAACTGAACTACCGCATCGGTTTCATTAGATTAAATGCTAAATATGGCGATATTGCTGACAAGTACATGCACTTGTATGTTTTCGATTGATTTTTATTCGGTAACATTGATAACGAGCCATGCTACAAAAGCTTTCAGAAATAAGACTATTTCCAAGTAGCAAGAATTCCGTGAAAAAGTGGTATGAAAACGATATGGACAAAAAGTATATTTCAGTAGAAATTTAATGAAAGTGAAAAAACTTCCAATACCAGAGTTTTTATGCTATTCCAAGTTTCATAAGAAAAAAAGGTTGATTTCCCACTGATTCTTTGATGTAAAAAGTTACAACCAACAGTTATCCCTCAAAGACGTTACTATTCAGGGACACTTCTTTCATTTTTTATATCAAGATTTCTTCTTTCGGAAATAAACCTTCCAGATAATTTTCCCAACGACACAAACTTTGTAATTACTCATTGTGGTTGCTATGTCACCGAGTCTCTCTCACCGCATTCGTCGACAGACAAGACAGCTAGAGCGTACCTCAGGCGAATAAGATAGAGATCTGTATGTTTTGAGTATCAAGAAGCAGCTTTACGTTTTTATAATATATTAAGCAGTTCTTTGAAGGTGACAGTCGTGCGGGTACGTTCCTGGATAACATAACTGACAATATCTTCTCTCCGGGAACCAGAACTTTGGAAATTTACGAGATAAGTTTTTTGTTCGGATTTCGTTTTTTTTTTAACTTAAGTAACTAATCGCATTTGGTCAACTTTTCGTTTCTCCTTGCGATAAGAACACCCTCAAAATCCTAAAAAACACTTTGAAAATCTTGTTGTCTGAAATATGTGTGTCAATTGACTTTCTGAATTGAAATCAATTTGTCCTTTTCATATGATGTTTGTGGAAGCTTTTTTACGAATCCTGCTTTCTGCACAATGTCTTAGATGTCTAATTTCTGACGTCTTGCTTGTATCATCTGCATAATATCCAATCCATTGTCATAACACAATGTGTTGCTCATAATCGATGGAGCGATGTAATTGATTTCATTTTGGCAAATACACTCACTAACTGCCTTCTGTGGTGGCTATGTACCTATTTGATATAATGAATACATCTGACTGATAGCTTTCACTGAACCCATGCTCTTCCAGTACTCAGGTCAAACTATTTTATTACTTACTATTCAAAAACGATAATTTGTTAAGGGATTTTACTTAAGCTTCAGGAATATCGATGATCTGATATCGTTCAATAACCATCAAATAGCCAATTCTCTTCCACTGATTTACCTACTTGAACTAGAAATATACGAAACGAGTGAGTGAGTGAGTGAGTGTGGTTTTACGCCAATTTTAGCCATATTCCAGCAATACCACGGCGGGGGACAACACACATTGTGGGAAATATGACGCTAAAACCACTACGCTACCCTACCGCCCCTGAGACCAGACAGACAGCCTCATCTGTTTCATATTTAGAGCTATGCAAAGGGAAAGTGACCAAACACTCTCCACAAGACTGAAGGACAAGAGGGAACTTTCTAATAGTCAACTTTCCCTTTTGTCGAGCAATATGTCAGCAGATCCAGCCTTTGGTGTGTACATTTCATAACTTTTGAGGTACAGTCGAGCATGCTCTTTCTACGAAGATTTCAAGGAGCGCCATACGACTCTTGTTTAGAAATTGTTTATAACATTCAAGGCGTCGGTAAAGCTTTCATTTAAAATTTTATGGAAGACATGTGGAGGACATTTCCAAATTTGACGCAGCAGTGACAAACATAATGACCGATACACTTCCCTACTTTGATTCCTCAATTTAACTTGCCTTTGCATGCGGTTATGACGGGTGTCGCCGATGGGGCAGGATACGGGAACCTTTTCGCGAACTCTTGGTATCATAACTATTTGATAGTGATTCATAAACTCAGGTTCATGATATAGTCGGAATCATAAAATAAACTCTGCTTTTTATCAGAGATCTCTTATAAATTTTGAAAGGGCTTTGTCGTCATTATTGTTCTTGAAAGCAGCCAGTTTACCAAAGTCGATTCTCAACCCTTTTTTATTTCTTTATTTCCATTCATGAATAGCATGTTGTGCACAGGTTCATAGCTTCTAATCTAACGAAAGTGTAATAATCTAAACAGCAAGTCTATATATGAACCGAAAGAAATTACTCTATCATTATTGCGTGTCCCACCCATAGTGGTCACACATAGCATACGTTAAAGACCAACAGTCTCGAACACGTTAACGCTATCATCACTTCCGGGCGTCACTGTGCCCTCTCGTATAGCAATATGACCCTATATAAAGGCTATAAGGTACATCCCGCTTGGGTCACAACCAGCGCTTCTGTTTGTGTTCCCATCTTGAAGTCGCCCACAAGACCACATTGCACCATTCTGCACAGTTCACTATCATCACCAACCGAACATTCTTTTTTCTTCTGATTTCATTAATTTCTTTCCAGTCGCGAGACTTCAAAGAATCGGCATAATATTCTCTGCAGATCACAATATGATTGAATGGTGAATTGGTATAGTTAACGCTCCAGTGTCAAGCCTTTACAATAAATCATAATTCACCTGAGTTCAAGTAATCTGAGCAATCGTGATGGCTTTCTGTTATGCTGGGATGAAAGACTTGGTCGCCAGTGTTCTATCATTGGGAGAAAGAAATGATTTAGATTACTCTAAAGGCACAGGTTAGTGCCAGGCGGATTATTGAAACGTCTTGGTAAAAGTAGCGAAGAGCAAACTCGAAATATTATTAAAGAGATTTCTATTCCTTCAAATCAAACCTTTAATTGAATGAATATGAATTTTGTTTAAACATGTAACTAGAACTAAACAATAATTGTCATGAGAAGGACTTCACCCGTCATAACAACCCCTTTCCACTTCTACTTGGGACCCATGAAGAAGGAGTGAATAAAGTAAGTGGTTTAACACCACAGTCAGAAATATGCTTGGTATGTCAAACTGTATACACTACATTTCATAAGTAACTTCCCCTATTTTCGCGACATTTTCGCAAAACTTTCTCGCCACTATTGCTGCACTAACGCAGAATTATCACGCTACTTTTTGAGACACTTTCCAGTCACAACAGTTGCGCTACATGGCGACAGTTGTGCGAAATGTGCGGTACAACCTGCTGTATTACTCTTTTTCTGTTGACTGATTTATGATTCTTGAGTACTTTTTCCAATGGCATGCAAGTCTGCATTACCTCATGTTCGTTGACTCTTCTTTCATGCACGGCATTTATGAGGCTGATTCTTTCCCGGAACAGAATCAGCAACAGAAAATGCGTGTATATACAGTCACCATTTCGTAAACAATAAGACCATAATGCATAATATGTAATATAACAATTGAGTTATATTCAGATGAATTCAGTGTATATTCAGATAGAAACTTGACTTGCCTTTGCATGTGTTGATGACGGTTGACACTGATGGATATCACCACAAACTGACAGAGATTCAACAATACTTATGTATGATATAGTCGGTATCGTGCATTAGACTCTTTGATTTGTTATGATTATAGGAAGGCATTTGTCGCTTTTATTAAACCAAATGTCCCCCAAAATCGAATGAGATCCGAGCTTTTTTAATTGGGATTATTTAACCATTGCACACGGCGCCTATTGAGAACCGAATTTGTTGGTCTCTTTCATGGGCTGTACCTGTTAACAGGATGAATCCGAGTTTGTTTTGTGCCATTTTGTGATTTGCCGACTGACGTTTTAGTCAATTGTGAGGGATTAAATAACATAACTGACTTATTCACATGTACGTACGCCAAGCCTTTATCATGAAAGGGGTCATCACGTTTTAGACTGTTAGATGACATATTTAAGTTGATATCTAAGTCTTCTGAAGTGGCTCAATACATCTGAATTTATATTTAACCAAACAGTATGAAGGTTTGTTGATAACCTGTGTGTATAGGTTGGGTTAGGATCTATTGTAGAATGGGCACCTTGAATATATGGTTCCTTTCATTCACAGCCTCTGCTGGTAACAAAATATTCTAATACGTACATATCCATTCCGTCCCCATGGTGAGGTGATGTAAAATGGGGTTTGGCGTCGCAGTCAAGATAATTGCACTAATATAGCGACTTGTGTGCGATTTTGTTTGCACCAGTCAGGACCTAACTGGTGTTAAAGTGCCAGCCCATGGCCACTGAGATACCTTACCGCAGTTTAACATGGATATCCTACAAAGACAGTTCATGCTGAATCCGTGCCGACCAGTCCTCATTTTATCCTTTGATCATGACCGCCGAGCGCCAGGCAGGGTAACAACAATTACCATCGTTTAACTATCGTTTGATATAACGCTGATTAATGCTTGTACTGACCTATCGCTTTCCGAACAGACGCTCTATCCACCCGGAATCCGTTGCATGCTACATCACAAGTACCTTTGAGGATATTGATACCATATTTAGTTTTAATAAAATCAGGAAACCCGAAATCATATCACTCGATTGTTAGGTACAGACTCGTTTGTTAGGTACAGACTCGATTGTTTACAGGCCGCCTTCGTCAGGGGGGCTGCTGTGCTTTACTTTTTTAGGCAAATTGTGTGAGTGGCGGATGCAACCGGAAGAGAAGGGCATAATTTTCAGTGATATATTCATGTAATGTTCGCCACTACTGTACATCTTTTACGCCTTGGAACATCTGGCGGTGACGTTCTATATTTCATCCCGCATTAATTTGACATGTCGTGATGCAAATACTATGTATGTACCAAGCAGCATAAAACGAAACTCACTCGCTGACCAAGCCTAAAATGCTTCATTTAAAGGGACAAAAATAGATTAGTTTCCCTAGATCGAAATTGATATCATACTGATGATCGTTACAGAAAATCGATAATCCATTTAAATACCAATTGCTTGGTCCCCCTTTCTTTCACTGTTAACAGAACGTGTCCGTTTCCATACCAGCTTTGCGAGCATAAAAGCATGATCAAATAATTATTTCCTTTTTGAAACACCCTTTCATGGGTCTAGGGGCATGTATTGATACATGCTGATTGTCAGAATTAATCCGACAACTTTGTGGACATTTTATGATGGAAAAATGATTTTCCAATGCATTTTTTTCCTATTCCTATACTATTGCAGTCTTCCGGGGGAAAAACTGTTATTGTCATCACGGGTTTTGGATAGATAGGGTGTAACGTAACACTAGAGCAGAGATATTAAAAGCCCTATACATAAAACAACTCCAGTTGTATCTTCACATGCCTGTAGTTTAAACAAATACATGTTCGGACACAAAATGTATGAAGATGTAATGAATTAAGGATTAATGTGTTTGCAGTCCTACAGAGTATTAATCGAAAAGCCGAAACGAAAACTTCTATAGAACTCGCTACGTATACACATGTTCATACAGAAAGAACGTTACACTTACTGGCAGTCAATCCCAACAGATGAGTCTCGTAATGTACCATAATGCTTATCAAGTGATTATTTAGCCGAAACGAAATGAACTTCAATTACCATGGTATCATTTACATTTACATAGCATATATTCCAAACAGATTAACATTTTAGATACATTGTTTTATTTAAGAAAAAGAGGTAATTACAGTTCCGTGTAATAGGTATTTCCGCAGAGACCTGAAACCACAGATCAAGTTGCACAATACCCCTGTTTTAAACTTGTTGAAACATTCTCGTCTCACCCTGTATATTTTTAGTGAGTGAGTGAGTGAGTTTGGTTTTACGCCGCTTTTAGCAATATTCCTGCAATATCACGGCGGGGGACACCAGAAATGGGCTTCACACATTGTACCCATGTCAGGAATCGAACCCGGGTCTTCGGCGTGACGAGCTAACGCTTTAACCACTAGGCTACCCGACCGCCCCCTGCATAGTTTGAAGAGAAAGAGACAGTTTTCTTTCTCTGTAACGTCGGCTCATTATAGGTGGTTGTTGAACTTAATGAGTCATAACCAGACGTAAGAGAACATGCTGTTTTAGTTTGCCTGGTCAGTGCACGTCCTGAAGATGGAAACAAACTCCTCTGTAGATCGTCACATGATCAAAAGGTTAAAAGGTTTTTAATTTCCATTTTCGCAATTTCATCCGCATGCTATTTCTGACTAAACAAATGGAAATTTACCCTGATAAAGTGTCGAAGGCAAACAAACATTGAAACTGCATTCAAAACATACTTCATTTGTGTGACTGACATTACTTCAACTCTGACGAGGAGAACCAGGATGTTCGTATGATAGAGATATACGTCTGCAAGACTAAAAGGCTTTGACAAGAAATTAATTTTGTTCACATTTTATTGCAAATAAAGATACACATCACGGACTATCAAGTACAGCTGTTACCAAAGCACACTATATACATCCTATATTAGTTCACGATACACCACTTATGCTTTTGTCTCATCAGACACCGGCTTTGAGAAATTGGCAGGTTGTGATAGCAACGAATTCCTGCCTGCATATTACAAACAGCAATTTCATAGACCTCATGACTGCTAACGTTTCAGACAGTTCAATGCATATTTTACTAGACTTGGCGTACTTTTAATCATCTGAAAGTCCGTTCATGTACCGACGGCCACATTCTGTCACTTTCTGTTCCATCTTACCAAACCGCCTACCCTCATATTTGGCCTTTTTCCAGTTGCAATTTTAATCAGAGCCCCTGTCCGCATCTCTCCATCATCCTGTCCACACTGTGTATGGCTGTAGGGAGAGGTCATTAGTATTTTCAAGCTGTATATAAAAAACGTTTCTGTTGAGCTTATTCTTAATCAGCATCCTAGCGGAGTGGTGCGATATCCCCTTGAGGGTGCCTTTGCTCTTTGCTCTCATTATATATTTTTTTGTTCAGACTCTGGCAGCTGGAATTGACAACCTACCATCTGGAAAGTGTATGCTTATTTTACATTAATGAACGATGCATTTCGACTGTTTCTTTGTATTTTAAGTTATCTGTCTTTACGTCACGCTACTCGTACAGATTTAAACAAGTCAAACGTTCAATGTGTCTGTGGACGCAATGTTTTACGAGAATTGGTATACCATGTGGTTATCATCTGAAACGGAGTCCTGTTGTCATATACATCGCGTGACCTTTGTCGGATCTCTTTATTACCGACCAATTGTCCCCGGTTCCAGCCCGGGATAGTCATGAATGGTGTCTAGATATACGATTTGGGCCCAATTTGTCAATAATAGCCAAGGGTCCCTGTCACATGAGTGTTGAACGCGGATTGCTTCCAGACTGATAACGGATGACGGTTATTGCCAACGAATTGATTGAATTGAACTGAAATACAATTTATAACACTGCTTGCATGTTACGTTATATCAAATGTTTCGAAATGATGTATAAACCTGTATGTACGAACATGTAAGGTTTATATCATAAGCCTCCAGGGAACATTATTTGATTGTTACTACTTTCATATTGTATAACATCCCTCCCATTCAATGATTCTACTACTTCAGATCTTCAGCTGTAAACATGATTGCTCTAAAATAGAAGACATATGCTTGTCAAAAGAGACCACAAAATTAGAAAGGGTTGTCAGACTAGGTTGACGTGGTCCGTCATTGTCCTCCTTGTTGTTGGACATTGCTCATCAAGAAGACACAGTGACTCATTCAATAGTCTCATCGATTAAATATCACGTTTCTATAATGTAATCATGTTTAAAGCAAAGTATCAGGTCCGTTTAGCCAACTGTAGGTGGCTTTGAGAAACCAGAGAAGAGAAACCTGCTCCAATAAGAGACATCTGACAGTGAAGCGTTTGAAGATGACAGGGCCAACACTGCAGCCAGACCAAAAGGAGAGGGGAACATCAGCTTCCAGCTGTCCATATGACGCTGAAAACTGACACCATGTCATGACCAAGTTGCAGAACGACAATCACAGTTTTCCGTTCTATCTAGTATGCTCTGAAATAATGGCACAATTCAATAAAGTGTCTGGAATATCGATATGGCGCTTGACCTGGTTCAGAAATGGTCATGATAAATTGTTAACGGTACAGTTTCCAAGACTGCTGTTGCCATAACACTTGTTTTCTTGACAAGCATGCATTTATAATAAAATGCGTGAACATTAAATTATAATTTGCACCGACCAATATCCACTGACTTGGCCTTGGCAGACAGGCAGTAGAAGGAAGTCCAAATGAAGAGATGACAATTCTATAATAAGGAACATGTCTCTTATAAGTTATTATTTTCAAAGGCGTCGAGAATATTAATTGCTTTTTTATTTATTCTATTTCGAATAGAACCCGAAATTCTAACACTGATACCTTTATTATTAAGAAGAGTCCAAGTTACACATGTGCCATGAAAGTTTTATTCTTGCAGCAGACTTATAATATCAACGGATGGCTTCAAATCTTCTCTCAGAAATATATTAAGTGTTGACAGGGCTCTCTCAATACAACATACAGGAACATGTGTGGGGTTGTATTTGCGTCATGCTCTGATGGTTCTGGCTGGGAACGTTCCGCGGTTCTTTGTGCAGTAGGCGTTCGTACGTTTCTCTCAGAATATGCACTTTAGAAACTCGTTTCAGTTCGTCAGTGATTCTCTGATAATGCTGACTTTGCTCAGTGTTGGTATTGACTTCTGTCGTTCAAGCATACAAATGCAATGTATGCTCTGGCAATGGAAGGCAACATTGTGTTGATAATAAATTTCATCACTTGTCGGATAATGTTGCCGTCACCATGAGCAAGTCCGATGTACTGATATCATGAGCAAGTCCGATGAAAAATATACAATCATGTCATCTACCAGGAACTACGTTTGATTAAATCCATACATCGATGCGATTGCTACTCCCTCAATGCACTATTGCCAAATAACGTTCCTTTTCTATGTTTGATGGTGGTTTTCCGATGTTTGTAAATGTATATGGCTACCCTGGAAATAAGCATCGGTGATGCCGTCGGCATTTGGCCATGTAGTAATACAGTTTGCATAGGTGAGATCATTCTTTGCACAAACAGACGATGAAGACTGAGAATCTTGACTTGCTGATCATCGCCTTGAGAAGGTACTCACTCACGTTGCCAGAGCAAAGAAATCAGTAACGTAACATAAATTATCAATGCTGAACCCATGTATCCAACAAAGAAGAGTCTGCCAGCAGTATTACGAAACTGACCAGTTTTCACACAGATGGAGAATTACTGAACCTGGCATAGCAAGCGGTTGTCAGTATTGAAGTACTGATTGGTCATCATATTTTTCATCGTAGTATAGGTTTACACAGTAATTGAGATTTGTTCGATTGGATTAGATCTATCAAATTGTTTGGCATAAAGTAATAAATGACAATGTGACGGTGAACCATCTTACCACGGCATTATATTCGGACGCTGTTTGTAATTACTTCAGTGGTAGAAAACATACATATTTATTCATCTTAAAAGTCGAGTCGATTTTGTGAATGACATGTTGGTGATAGAGCTGTTTACTCTCGAGCGTTTGCGTATAATTGATATTAGGTTTTTGGTATTACAAAATGAAATATGTTCGCCAGGGCTCTGAAATATTAATATCTTTTGCCGTTCTTACAGTGTGACCAAAAGGCAGTAACAATGGCAGTAACAGTAACAAACATGTTAACAATGTGTCTGTCAGACGGCAGGGGTTGCATCCCCTGGTCTCCTTTCATTGGCAAATTTGTCTGAAATACTCATCATTTAGCGTGGCTCCATAGAACGTGACTATCCTATTCGACCAAAGAGGCCATGTGGGTATTGGCCGTTAAACGACGTTCATGCTACACGTTATAATTTCTTTCCTAGAAACTTTCGATTGACCTCGAAGGAAGTAATAAGTGTTTCTCATCAAGAGAATAAATCGGTTAGTTTGACGCTATCAGCCTCGCAGTACTGCTGCCAGTTTGAGACGGATAGAGATAATTTGTGAAACTGGTACTTCACCAGATTCTGTCCAGACTTTACTTTGCAGCCAGCACGCCCATCTGACATTGTATTGATCAAATTGGTCAGTAAGGACCATTTGAACACTCTTGGTATTACAGTCACTGAGACAATAAAACTGATGAAATGGCTACGAGTAACGTCTTTTGGATGCATGGACGGACCAGAAGTAGCAAGATGAGGATGATACTGACACTGAGTGTAATCTTCCTCCCCTGGGCCTCGTCCCGGGTCGTGGATCGTCCCGATTGTGTCTACGTTAAAGTGATATCAGTATGTAACTATGCACATAGATAGAACATCTTTTGCATTTTCGAATGTCAGAGATAAAGATTCTTCAAGTAATTGAGGAATGATTGACAGGAAGATGACCGTGGCTTACCGAGACAAACGCCAAAACATCTTGAGACATTACAGCTGCACTTAGAAGAGTGAGTGTCAATATGACCATCACTGACGCCTGGGGTGCTCGTAATTTATGTAATTTATGACCTAGATCACACTGTAGTTGCTATACTATCTTCTCAATTAAATGTTCATATAGCTTTTGACATGAAACTGCGAAAAAATCTTTTATGTGAACATCACATTGATCTTACGTGATCTTTCTTTCAGATTGTGAAGGCATAATGCTGGCGATGCAGTTGAATTGTCAAGGATATAAGTCAAGAGTTTTTATGTCAGCATCTACACGGACGTGACCGTCTCCTGTTCCAGAGAGTTTGAGCGATTAGTCGCCAGTGCCTCTAAGGACAAACCATAACAAATAATAATATTCTAACATGATCCCCAAGGTGTATTTTTTCTTTAGAGTTGCGTGATGAGGTTCCATAATGAGTGAGGGACCGACGTCTATTATCTTTTGAGTTCCTTTTTTGGTGCAAACTAATAAACCACAGGGGCCTTTATTTTATATAAAACATATTTTTAAAGTGCGCACGATGCACCTTATCATCATGGTCTTAATAAACTCTGCAACAAAACCTGCAAAAGTAGTAACATCGTAAATATCTGAGAGAGTGTTGAAGACATCCATACCAAATTAATATAAAAAATGAACTGGTAATTTCTGAATGGACTGGGGTTGGTTTTTGTGTGGAAAGAATGAGGTACCGCAAAAATTTGGTGAAAAAATGGCAAAATCGCAAAAACACAACCACGTGAGACCTTTGCGCCAAAACACACCATTATGACAGGCACGTGCAACATCACTCGTTGAACTATAGATATTTTGGGTTTCCATTTGCATGTCATCACAATCTTATAGCAAGTGAAAAAACGAACCTACAGCTTTGACTTTAAAGTGTCGTGTGAAACTGTGTAAACTTATCACTAATTAATGATAATCAAATATGGCTATATAACAGAATCCTAGTATCCAGCCTTCAGTAAAAATGGCTAATGCTGATATACGTGTCGAGTTTGTACCAATTTCCACCGGAGGTCGAATGCCAGGTCATGCTGGTAATCATTTCAGCAAAATGAACCGTTTCAAAGCGACAACTTACTTGCGCTGTAAACCTACATTAAATGCAAAAAAGTACATTCCTGTGAAATGTGGAAGATTACACAAACATCCATCGGACCAAGATGCTATTAATGAATTAGCATGAATTGATGTCCAAGATTTCACCTCTGTATTCTGACCAGTTGATATTATACCATGAACTAGAGAAGCTGCTACCACCGCTTCCCACCTGTCGTAAAAACATCAACACAGAGGGTACAAGGCGCCAGACAATTACTGGCGGAACTTTGTTCTCAAAGAAGATGGAGAAAGTGACAGAATCTTCATCCAAGCAACGAGAGACGTCTCAGAGACGCAAACAATGGCCCAACACACACTGACAATGTTTCAAGCTTTGCTGACTGTGTGACTGAGCAATGGGTGGAATGTCTACTGCAGTCCTGGAACCACACACACTGACAATGTTTCAAGGTTTGCTGACTGTGACTGAGCAATGGGTGGAATGTCTACTGCAGCCCTGGAACCACACACACTGACAATGTTTCAAGGTTTGCTGACTGTGTGACTGAGCAATGGGTGGAATGTCTACTGCAGTCCTGGAACCACACACACTGACAATGTTTCAAGGTTTGCTGACTGTGTGACTGAGCAATGGGTGGAATTTCTACCGCAGTCCTGGAACCACTTCCAGACAGAGGAGCCCAGAACCAACAACCATGCTGGTGGCACAGCTAGTTGAACAAGGTTGTCGGACACCCACACTCCTACATTTACAAGCTATTAACTGTACTGAAAGCTGAACCAAATTGGCATGACAAGACCAAGGAAAAGGAAATTCAGAGCTCCGAGAAGGTTGAACATCTTTAAGTTAGAATTTACTAGACAACTAGACCTGATGTCGTAAGTAGATGCAGTGTCTCATCTTGTTCCCTTAGAGTAGTATTTCCAGTGTCAGAAACAATTTAACGAAAAAGTGGTAAGTGAATATGCATGGACATGCTTGATATAAAAATTACGATGAAATAAAATATAATTTCAAAACATCCCTTTGTATTATAATTATATCTTCATGCTAATTAAACTTAGTTATGTCTAAGCAAATGTACTTCATAGCAGTACATGGCAGTCACCTGACGGGTTCTTATTAAAAAAAATATCAATTGTACCCGAATATTCTTGGAAATGAAAATAGTATGCTTTAGCGCGTAGAAAAAAAGAAAGATATTCTTTCAAGGTGTTGCAGTGCTGATAGTTCTATGCAAAATTCTGTCTGGTTTTGTATCTGTACCTGAAAAATATCTACTCACTCCAACCACTAGGCTACCCGACCGCCCCTTTAAGGAATGAGTCGCTGTCAAGCTGGACAAAACTATTTAAACTAGTGACAACTTATACCCATGTAGATTTGTAAAACCTTGTGTATTTAGATCGGGTCAGCTGGTTTTTATTAGATGTCAATTATTTTAAATATTTTCTATCAGTGCTGCTAATTACTTGTGTATATTCGCCTGTTAGAAGTACCCACCGTGTGAGTCCAACTTCCAAATGCTTACTTTAACCCTGAATGCTTCAGCTTGGTTGTTATTGCTTCGTGTCAATAAAATCCTGAAACTATCAGATGGTTTATCTCTGTCAAAGCGCCTTAATGCCATCTTTCATCGTTCCTTTGAAAGTTACGAGCCAGTTTCTCGGTGGGACAGGCGTTACTCTTGCGCAGGCAGCGTAATCGTTAGTTAAGCACCGTGATAATTAAAAGCCACTTTATCCGTGGTATATACAAATATTTGTGCATGAAATATAAACGTTTACACGATTTGAAAACAAACATTCAGGTTATCTTATCTGGAAGAGAGAAGAGAACATTGATATAATATTTCCACTTAATGTGTTTGAGGAATACATTGTTCGTCAATACAATTTGGTCGTCGACAAACTCAAACAAACTCAAAAAGGGTGGGCTGAGAGTGGGTTACAGCCTGTTTATTCTTGTTCGTGGTGTTACATAGAGTTTGTATTAACACTAACAGACATAATATAAAATACGCTCGCATTGAAATTGTCTATTCTCATCAAAACAAGGTGAAATGAATGTTGCATATCATTCTTCAAACTTTAAAAAGGTGAGGTGAGTTGAAATTGGGTTTAACGTCGCGTCCAAGATTATTGCACTTATATAGCGACGTGCACGCACGTGTGTCAAAGGCTGATACCATGCCGCAGTTTAACATGAATACCCCACCCAGACACAGTATACTGACTCAGAGCCGTCTCGTTCTTGTTTTAGCTCCTTTATACCGAGCGCCAGACAGGGTAACAACAAGTTCCATCTTTTTTTAAAACGTCTATTGGTATGACGCGGCCGGGGATCGAACCACGGACCTTCCGCTCTCCGGGCGGACGCTCTACCACGGAGGCGGTCTAAACTTTAAAAAGACATAGTTTAGAATCATTGTTCAGTTATGGCACGTTTTGGCCCAACTCTGCTAAAGATCAGTTATAGAGTCATACGAACATTTCTAACACTTGGCGATAGGATGGTTATGTCATATTGTACAAACTTTGTTAACTTGCTTGGAATGCATAAATTAAGAAGTTTTTTCTGCACCTGTATAATCCTCCCAGAAAGTAATCCATCTTCAAAGCACCAAACGTTCCAAGATTCTCCTCTAGGGATACGTGCTCATGAAAGGCCTACACGACTCAAGACAGTCATAAACATTGTACGTTTGTTTTGCACATACTTGGTTTGTTTGTTGTTTAACTCTGCACTCAGCAATATTCCAGCAATATGACCGCGGTCTGTAAAAAATCGAGTCTGGACCAGAAAATCCAGTGAGTGACAGCATGAACATTGGTTTACGTAGTTAAGTTACGATGACAACCAAGTCACCCAGTCTGACCACCCGATCCCGTTTGCATAATGTCGCCTCGTACACTTTATTTGAATCATACTGTATCGTGTGGGTGTGGCGGGCTGGGGTGGGGTGGGGTGGGGGGGGGGGGGGGGGGGGGGGTGGGTGGAGGGTAAGCTGGGGGCGATTTTATTGTGTTATCCCACTTGCTGCAGTTTAACATGAATACCCCTACTCGGACACAGTATTTGTTTGTGCCCCTGTTAATGCCAAGCGACAGGCAGCGAAACAACAAGTACCATCTTTTAGCGTCTTTTCGTCTTACACGAAGATCGGAGATCGAATCCACCAAATTCCGCTCTCCGGGCAGGCGCTCTACCACTAGACCACGGAGGCGATCCCGCGCTGAAGAGGAAAGTAGTTGCGAGAAGTTGTTATGTCCTCTGGTTGACACGTCCGTGCAATGTCAACCTGACCTGCTAGTCCTACTGACCCAGTTGTTTTAGACAAATGAACACAATAAGTAAATGATTTATAAGTTTCCTTTGATGAGTTCTCCGTTTATTATCTTAAATTTTTAAAATATTTCTATGATTGATTCCAAATGTCATCATCTGCGAGACATGACAAGAAATGCATATGAATATCATTTGTTTGAGCTTTTTAATAATCAATGTACAAGGTATTATAAAAAGAGAAATAGTAAATAAACGTACGTCTTCAGGTGTGAAACCTCAAAGGTGTTAAATGTTAGCTTGAATGTAGCTTTTTTCTGGTTTAGTGTTTATACACTGGAACGTTAGCCGTTCAGGTAAAAGACGTTGATGGATCTGACATTTGCCATGTTTTGTTTAACGCCGCACTCAGCTATATTTCAGCTATTTGATGGCGGTCTGAAAATAAACGAGTCTGCACCAGACAATCCAGTGATTGACATCATGAGCATCGATCCATGCAATTTGGATACGATAACATGCATCAACCAAGTCGGCGAGCCTGACGCTTCGATACCGTTAGTCGCCTCTTACGACAAGCACAGTCGCCTTTTCCGGCAAGCATGGGTTGCTGAAGCCCTATTCTTCCCCAGATCTTCACGGGTGATCTGCCATAAGAAAACCATTGAATACATGTGATCCACTGTGGGAAAACACAACAAAGGTTGGGCGATGGGGTAGCTTAGTGGTTAAAGCGTTCGCTCGTCACGCCGAAGACATGGGTTCGATTCCCCACATAGGTACAATATGTGGAGCCCATTTCTGGCGTCCCCCATCGTGATATTGCTGGAATATTGCTAAAAGCTGCGTAAAACCATACTTGGAGGATTAGCTTGAACAAATGCCCATGTTTGAGAGTTTGTTTCTTTTATTGTTTGTTGTTGAACGCTGCACTCAACAATAGTCCAGCAGTATGACCGCAATCTATAAATAGTCAAGCCTGGACAAGACATTGCAGTGATTGACATTATGAGCATCGATCCACGCAATTGGGAAACGATGACGTGCATCAACCAAGTCAGGGAGCCTGACCACCCTCTTAAGCAAGGTAATCATTCCTACTGCATAACATGCGTCGACAAGATAAATGTCCACGCTTTGTCGTAAGTGGCATACTAAATATCTAGTCTAGAATAATCTCAGATGACAAATGGACTTTGCACTCTTGGAAGACTAAATGTTCCCGTTTATATAGTGTAACAATATCTAGCCCGCACAATGTACTTGTATGACCACGTAACTAGACATATTTTTATATTTTCTACTGTCATTAAATGAATGCACATATCACTCCTAATACACACGTTTTAGTAGCGATGTTTATATTTGATGGTTAAAATGAACCTTTATCAAAAGACAAACTGAGATAATTAATAATTAATAATTCACGTTTCGTTTATCAATATACTTCGTAGTGTTGAATACTGACGGCATATCTCGTGATGATGTTTTGAATAATATTGATTATTGATGCTTTATTGTTGTTGACTGATTATTAATGATTGATTGTTGTTGACTGATTATTGTTGATTGGTTATTGATGATTGATTATTGTTGACTGATAATTGATGATTGATCATTGTTCACTGATTATTGTTGTTTGAGTGAGTGAGTATGGTTTTACGCCGCTATAGCAATATTCCAGCAATATCACGGGGGGGGGGGGGGGGACACCAGAAATGGGCTTCACACATTGTACCATGTCGGGAATCGAACCCGGTTCTTCGACGTGACGAGCGAACACTTTAACCACCAGGCTACCCGACGCCACTCAATACAAATTAAGACATAAAGTACAATGGCAACACAATCATATCGTAATTGTAGATCATACATCGACAAGTAATACAGCCGTTTGTGTTGTTGCTTTCCAGGCAACGATTCACGTTCTGTGTTTTCCCGTCGTTTCATAAGAGTTACATACTTGGCCGAAGGAAACACTGGTATTTTGATGCAATCTCGTTATTTCAATAAATGTCTCAGACGGCAAGGGGTAATGTGGATGCGGAAGTTGAAATTCAGTCAGCATAACTAAATGTAGGCGCGTGACTGGGGGCCATCAATATCTTATTCCACTATCAAATGTGAAACATTTGACACAGGTGGTATTGGGTAATTGAATGGATAATTGAGTGAGTATGGTTTTAAGGCGTTTTTAGCAATATTCCAGAAATATCACCGTGGGGGACACCAGAAATGGGCTTGTACCCATGTGGAGAATCGAACCGGGTGTTCGGCGTGACGTTGAATGGATAAACCTCGTGTAAACTTCAATTTCAGTGGCAAATTATATGAATGATTACACAGTTTACAATCTGATAAACCTCACACCATAAGATCAGTGCTTGCAAAGAACACTTGACTGAACGTTGATGAGAAGCTATTTGAAGATTGCTCAATCAATATTTAAGATGATGTTGCAAGTGCAAGATATTAAAGATGATTTATTAGGCTCTGAGTTTGTTGATAATGGGCACCGACCACGTCTACAGTTCAAAGGAGACTTGGTTCGGACCGATAGGCAGTCAAGGCATATATAATTCAAGACACTCAAAACCCACTCTGTCTAGTCACAAATTGGTTGGTTGTTTAACGCCGAATATTCGAACTATACGTGACGGCGGTCTGTATATAATCGAGTCTAGACCAGACAATTCAGTCATTGACATCATGAGCATCGATCCCCGCAATTGCGATACGTTGACATGCATCATCCACCAAGTCGGCGAGACTGACCACCCGATACCGCTAGTCGCCTCTTACGACCAGCACAGTCGCTTTTAACGGCAAGCATGGGTTGGTGAAGACCCCGGATCTTCACGGGTTATTTATATAGGATGATGGACAATGCTAATCTAATGGCAACCCCTCGAACACAAATTGCTGGCATCAAGCGTTTACTTCCTTTTTTCGTGCGTTACGTCCTTAAATATTCTTACTGTAATCAGGCGGTACTTATTTAACACTACAGTGAGAAATTCCAATGACAGTTCCAAATATCAACACCACTGCTTGTGAAACTAGAATCGTTACCGCAACCCAAGAACATGGGTACGCCATCATGTAATAATAATCCAACATTCCTTACTTTGTTTTGCTGTCGCAGTTTTATTGTTAGAGCCTGACATACATTTGTAATCAACTGAATGATTTTAAAGTCTCATTACGACAGGATGACGGGCAATTTTCGTGTAATGATAACCACTTGAACTCCAGTTGCCTGTGTTAACCGTTGACTTCCTTTTCTCGTGCGCTACGTCCTTGAAAATGATTACGTGAATCTGAGATAATTTGGCAGTGGGAAATTCGATCAAATGATAGTTCCAAGTCGCCATTACCGCTGCTTGTGAAACTGGCATCATGTTTGTGTCGTCATTGATTTGGGTCTTTGATTAAGACTTGAGGATAAATGAAAATGGATCAGTTTATAAAAGTACATGAAGATCAGCATTCCTTGGACTCGGCACATGTGCATGTATGTTGAGGGGCATTTTGTTCTTTGCGGGTGCAACGCATTTCGGAAGGATGAGGGGTTCGTTGTTCTTTGAAAGCAGTAGACACACCATTTTCAGAGAACAAGAAGACAATTTTTTGTGTGACCAATTATTTCTTGAATACGTCATCCTTATAATATTCATGAACCAATATACACTGGACATCTACAAAGGAGTTTCTTGTAACTGTCAATTATGTCTTGGTGACTGTTAGGAACATAAATGCTTCCTAAAACCATGGTCAATATGTGACTTATCATCAGTTACTCAATGACATGTCAGCTTGATGTGGGACGAATACCACAGTAATGAAGGAATTGTTTGTTTGTTGTTTAACGCCACACTCTGTCTGACCAACTGTCCATCATACAATGTTAACCAAAACAGACAACAGTGCAACTCATTACGATGTAAATGAACCACAACCATTGTCGTTTGTTTGTTGTTTAACGCCGCACCCAGCAATATTCAAGCTATATGACGTCGGTCTGTAAATAATCGAGCGTGAACCAGACAATCAAGTCATTGACATCATGAGCATTGATTCATGCAATTAGGATACGAAGACATGCATCAACCAAGTCAGCGAGCCTGACCACCCGATCCCGTTAGTCGCCTTTTACGGCAGGCATGGGTTGCTAAAGACCTATTCTACCCCGAAAACTTCACGGGTCAGTGAAGAAGGAAAAAAATATTTTTCATCAGTTGAGAAAAGCCAAAGAGTACTAGTATAGTGCTGGCAAACCAATAATCATAATCACAAGCGGATCCTTGCAGGGCTAAGGGGCGTTACGCTCCATAGCGAACAGCGTGGCCTTTTTGGAACACTGGATCAGCTGCAGACATTTGTAAATGTTAAATCGAGGAAATTGAAGTGAGTCACATTATGATTAGTATTGGAATATAGCAGATAACAGTAATTTAATTCATACATCTGAGTAAGTCCTCAGCGTTTCCGGGGATGACACAAAGTCAGAGATTTAGACAAAGAAACTAATGTAACGTGCACAGGAATGTATATGATGTAATTGCCTAACAAAGATTTGCAGTATTTTGGACGAACGGTGAGGTGAGGTGCCATGGGTCTTAAAGTCATGTTCAAGATTATTGCATGAACGTGTGTGTTTGGCTGATAGTACTAGCCATGACTCATGCCGATTTTAATAGTACTAGCCCACTGCGATACCATGCCGCCAACGTCTTTTGGTATGACGCAGCCGAGGATCGAACCCCCGACCGCTGTTGGGGCAGACGATCTACCACTTGCCCACGGAGGCGGTCGTGGACGAAGGAGCTACCACCTACTGAACTTAAATGAGCATAAAAAAACCCTGTCGATCTGACATTCATCTTTAAATGGTTCACAATCTTTAAAACATTTTTTTCTCAATTTGACAGGATTGTGCTACTTTTATTTGTCAATTCCAAATGTACACGTAAAACAAAATGTTTTTCATAGAATTTTTTACATTGGCTGTCCATTCGATCTATACAATCGATAACAAAAACATACAGTGTAGAAGAAACAAGTCCAATGCAGATTCAAATCAGGAGTGTACATGTTGCTAGTTTTGTATTGATTTTACTGACATTTTCTCGTTCAATGGGCCTGGTTGCAATAGGGATTTTAAATTTTACTTGTATTACATTATCTCGATTGGCCTCAGGGAAGCTTTTCGGTCTTACACTTTATGGTTTATTGGCTGATTGTGTGTGATTGGCAATTCAGCGAAAGGCCAATCGTGATATCATATTCATTCTCCACCATTCAGACTTGTATACATGTCGCACATGTTGATGAAGCAGCAGAATTTCGTGGTTCTATTTGAGAAATACACTGCAGTGAGAACAGACCATTGGGGGCGCAGCTGCGAGGGGTTCAATCCCCATGCAGTTTTTTATTGTATAACAAACAACGACCACGAGTCGTTTATTTCTTATATGAGATATCAACATTATGAACAGCCTCTTTAAGGATGTTGATAAAATGTACAAGGTTAAAACATATTTTCCCAAATTTTAATAATGACGACTCCCTGAATACAATCCGACCTCGGAATGTCGGACAAGTCAATTTAACACGGAGATGGGTTACGTTTTGTATTTCCCGGATATTTTCACGTCGGTTATCGGGACCTTTCCTCCTAATACCGATTGTTATGAACCTCCCACTTTTGGAACCGATCGTTCGTAGGCTGCGTTTTATCAGCATAGCCCAGCTTCGCCTTTTGGGAACAACTTACCAGTCACTTCCCTCTAACAAATAACGTCGTCCAATATATGACGTCATCAAGTTGTGAGGGCATATTCGAATCCCCAGAAATGACATCCTGATAATACAGTGTTTTATCGTGAAAGAAACCACACTTCGTTCTTCATTGTTTTCTTTGCGATTTATTGAATAGCTATCTTAGATTTCACAATAAACAATGTGAGATGGCTTTTCTTCAATTTCATTTATGTGTTTGTTGTTAAGTGATCAATCTTGTGAGCAACGAACCACACCGTCAGGGTAAGATGAAACGCAATTAACCAAGTTCACCACACCAGACCACCCGATCCGTTTGGTCTCCTCTTACGACGGGTATAGGTTGCTGAGGACTTATTCTTATTATTACCACGGGCCCAACTACAATGACACAACACACAATGTGCAAAAATAAATAAGCAGTACTCCTCCCATGTGACGGCGGTCTGTTAACAAACCAGACAATCAAGTGACCGGTGAACCAGATAATCCAGTGACACGAGAGTGCATTTACTGATTTTGTTGACACTAAGAGAAATGCTATGTTAATTTGGAACAAGCGTATAGTCGACGAAGTCATCTATATTCTAACCCAACATTTCTCTTAGCCCATGTCAGAATAGCTGCAATGGAAATTGTAAAATAAACATTTCTAAAACTCCTTAATATTAAATGGCACCAGTTCTGTTCAGTATGGGCTTTATGTATAGACATGCATGCAATGTTTGGCAAGGAAATATCTCTGGAAATAATGCCCAGTAATACTAATTTCTAAAATTCATAAATTGCAAAAGGCAACAATTCAGCATGTGTCTGATAGATGTGGAAAATGTCATCCGGAATCGGACCCTACCCTTTTTGTTTTCCAAGTCAAACTTGTTGCCATGGAAACGTAAAAAATAAAAATGTCTAAAAGTGCTAAATATCAGAAGGCACCAGTTCAGTATGTGCCTAGTAGACATGCAAAGTTTTGTAAGAAACTATTTAACGGATTTTGAGTTACGCTCCGGAAACGATTTCGGGACACACGCACACACGGACTTTCGGACGGAACCCATTTCTATATCCCCGCCAACTTCGTTGGGGCGGGGAAAAATAACTCACGATAAGTTAATTTTTAATATGGATGACTAACACGCTATTGTGACACAAACACATAGGCATTGGCATTCAGTTCACAAAGGCTACCACGCAACTATGATACAAAGACGTATGCATTGACAATTATCTTACAATAACTAACACGGTATTACGACACAAACACATATGCATTGGCATTTTTCTTACTTTGACCAACACGCAATTATGACAAAAACATTTTCCTCCCTCATTTTCCCTCACTTCGCACTAAGTCTTTTCCTGCAATGACGTCAATTGGATTTAGTCCAATGAACATGACATTAAAGCTAACATCCACAGACGGATGCTTATCGGTGGGCGCAAATCTGTACCTGTGACTTTCTGTTTCCAGGCCTGTCGTTTCTCCTCTCCTTTTTATTAACAGTTCCACCTGAAAAATAAGACTTCATTCGAATGGATCTGATCTGACAGGAATTAAGTTTTTGTTGCGTGTTGCTTTTAGAAAACTCTACAAATTTCTTTAATTAGAAGGATTGGTGATAAGGCCATTGAAGCCCGCCCAGAGGCATTTGTATCATGTCCATGGTACTGAGAGACATATCGTTTCCCAATTCTTTTCCATGTTTAGGAAAATGATAGCATCTACAAAATTTAGTTCGTTCAAGAATACCTAACCGTTAGTTCCGATCGATTTAATTAGTTTTCCATTAGCTCATCCAAAATATTCATAGGTTCCCTGAAACACGAGAAAAGGAGAAGTCACTTGACTGTCCTTCGTCAAGATGTCATTTAACGTGGATGCATGGAGTATACAGTATTCTTCCTTTATCAGGACATCAAGACATAACGAGCACATGCTCATTGGCAAGGACGCTTTGTCCAGATACGACCTTCCTCAATGTAATATTAAAGAACACATGATCTTAACGATAAAAGATCTGTGAAGATCCGGGGTAGAATAGGTCTTCAGCAACCCCTGCTTGCCGTAACAGGCGTCTATGCTTGTCGTAAGAGGCGATGCATGTTGATGCATGTCATCGATCCCAATTGCGTGGATCGATGCTTATGATATTAATCACGGGGTTTTCTGGTCCAGACTCGATTTCTTACAGAGCGCCGTCATATAGCTGGGATATTGCCGTGTGCGGCATTAAACAACAAACCAACCAACCCACCTAACGATAAAGATCAGGGCACATTCAACTACATGGGGTTAACATAGCTTTGTGGGAACCTTATTTTTCATTTCTTCTTTCAAAGATGAAAATCGCAACCACATGTCTGAATGCTGTCAGTCCAAACAAACGAGTGACTATTGAAATCATCGGTACCGCTAGATAGAAATCTGATCAAATATAAGGTCTTGTTGTTCTCACTTACTCACTCGTTCACATACCTCAAAACCTCTATGTATCAAACCTCCTGAACCAACAACGTGAACGTATACTTTTGTCATAATGAATTACACACCAATTAGCAGCCGTAAGAACCAACCATGACATTGAAGTATACTATACTTTAAAACACACTCATAACGGATGAAGTCTACTACTCGCATATTACGTTTTGGTCAGATTTCGTAACTTCACTTATCCAAACACCATACATTAATACTTGTCTTATGCATATCTACCGGAGTCTGAAACACCTGGGCCCTGTTCCTCAAAGCAATCTTAGCACTAAGGTGATCGTAAGTCCCAATCTTTAACATAGGCTTACGATGATCATCGCCGCGCTAAGATCGCTTTGAGGAACGGGGCCCTGGTATATTTTTGTATATAAGTAAGTATGTGCAATTAGGGGTGTAACGCTGATCGAGTGAGTGAGTAGGGATCAACACCTCTTTGACAGGGTTGACAGTTTGAGGCGGAAGTAAAAGCCCGAATTGTTGCAGGCCTCAGACGTTTACCACTTTGGTGGAGTGAGTGAGTGAGTGAGTGAGTGAGTTGGGTTTAACGCGGCTTTTAACGGTATTCCAGTTATATCGCGGCGTGTCAGCTAAATGTGGGAGGAAAGCCCGGAGTGATGTAGGTCTCAGACGTTTACCACTTCGGTGAAACCCACGAGCACGGGTATGGTGCTGACAAACCTAGAAACATAATTGGGGCGAACCAGGATTCGAACCCACAATCATAGATCTCTGGCGTGCCCAAGGGACACACTCTGCACAGCTAATCGCGGCACCTTAGACGACTGACTGGGCCACCCGTGCCCCCCACCACCTTGGTGGAACCACCAAGAAGGGTATAGTGCTGATAAACATAGAAACATAATCGTGGCGCGCCGGATTAGTCGATAGTTGAAATAATAATCGCGTGTATGGTGCTGACATGCCAAGAAGCATGTTCAAGGTAACCAGGATTCGTAAACACGATCATAGGTTTCTGTCACGCCTAAGGGACGCAACACTTCGCGTGCCATCCGCGTGCCATACAAGACGTGGTGGAGGTATATAGAGGTTATCACGCGAGTGTGTTTGGGGATGGTAAATATCCTGCATTAGGAATAAACATTGTATTTAGCGAGCCTTGGCGAGCTAAATACACAGTGTTTATTCCTAATACAGGATATTTACCATCCCCAAACACACAAGCGTGATAACCTCTTTATCATATAATGTCATTCTTTAATTCTGTGCTTCAAAATCGCTTTCCCTCTCTCACAAACATTACCGAAACATTGCGAGTTTTCCTGGAATGCGCGCATTAATATTTATTACCTCACAGGGTAAGTGATGTGTCAGTCGGACAGTGACAGTAGCCAATATAGTTCCAACTGAAATCTGTTTCTTATATAGTGGCGAAGCAACATATACGCAAAACAACAGTTGTTTTTAATTGCCTTTCGCGGCAATCCATCGGTCTGTCCGCTAGAGTAACTGCCCTTTGTCAAAGGGAAGCTACTCTAACCCTAGTCTATGAGACGTCACGGCCACGGTCAGACGTTGTTGACAGTCGGTCTGTCCTGTCATTACGTTAAGAAGTGTAGTCAGATGTACACACAGCGACAAAACGAAACAAGGTAACAATTCAAACATAGTTCGGCCCAATCCAACTATTTTAATATGTGGAGAAGGTTTTAAGCCGCCGAGTTCTACAAGCACAGATATGGCTACTGATCCCGCTTGGCTAGGCCTCGTGCCCTCGCAAAATTGTTTCAAAATTTATATCTCCAAAGTTGCCAAAACTTATAAAATGCCTTAGCTACGTCACAGTTAGACACTGATTCTCAGTATATTAGACTGTTCTTTTGATAATGATAGCAATTATCCCTGTAGTTTATCCAGATTCCCGATGGTTAATTCTGACTCGGTCGCCGAATGACAAAGGCGACGCCATGTTTGTTCATTTAAAGTAGTCCCTACTTGACCTTTGATATTTGCATCTCTATCCGCATATGACCCCAACGGATATCGTTTTTATCCGTTGGCTTTATCCTGCCGAGAAACCTACCCATTATATGATAAAAGGTTTTATCTGTTTATTAGCCAAGGAAATCTGCAATGTGGGGCGTAAGAGGTAATTTCTAAACAATCGTAATATAATTGCAAAGCACCAACAATTTGATCACGATAGCGATTTATGCAACAAGAAAACATGTCATTGACAGTCGTCACCACCATGAACAATGAATGCGCATTAAATGGAATATTACTTGTCATGAATATGGAGTTAAACAACCATTAACCAAACAAACAAACAACAGAGTTTGACGACATGACGATGCATATATGTATGGTACATAACCCGAAATCCGTTGGATCACACAGGCTAATTAGTCATGTATTTAACATGACTGAAATTTGAACTGTTTGGCAATGCAACTGTGCGAAACGCAACCTGACACAAGTTATCTCCCTTGAAGTCTGTGTTTGAAGTGTCGAGAATAGCAATGTGTTGACTTTACCAGCTAATATACAGTCTATAGTCGCTGTAAAGGGTATCATTATGACACCGATTGACATAACCGTGTTGAATATAATACATTTACCTTCAGTGATGAAAGACTAGGGAGACATGGATCGCATTGAGGTCTCCACAAAGTCACTGTCTGGGCAGATTGTGACCACAAGATCAATACAGAAATAACGACCCACATGTAGCTTGCTACTTGAACATATTCAGAGCAGCCGTTTCATTGTCCTCAACACGCACACCGAAGCCTGGTTTTGAAAGAGTCAATGGCGGTGGTACAATTGCTTAGCCAGATTTCAACAAGAACACTCGGACACTCCTCAACATTGTGTGTACGCAGAACATACATTTCTGAAGGAAGCTTCCTTGCCTCAAGGCAGCAGGTGCGGAGAAAGGCATGATGCATCAGGTGCGTGTACTGCTACAGTCACATGTCTGTTAACAGCTCCTACACACTGAGAAATCTCGAGTGTTATCGAAATGACTATTTTCGTGTCTGACAAAGCAAATTTAGAAAGGGAAAGTTGTGTCTAGAGACGACACTATCAAAGAATGCTGATGACGTTTCGTTGATTCAACACTTAAAGAACCTAGGCGATCTTTAAGGAATTTTAAGTATTTAATTCGATGTATAAAGTGGAGCTGAAACTAAACATACCGAGAAAGAGAATGTTGTGGCTGGACAGGACACGATCAAAGGATGTTGTCCATTAGATTTTTGTAGATTCGACACTTGCAGAGACTAAATTATGTTTCAGGAACACAATATTTGACATGTATGTCTACAGTATTTAGTGTACCTCTGGTTAAGCTCATGATAAACTTCTGATATACGATATATCTCAGGACCAACCTCGTGCAGTAGCAGCCGTTATACTCTACCAGCTCACCCAACTACTACTGACTTAAAATTGCGACACAAATAACCCAAAGTACCTGCAACCTAGCCAAATGAAAATCACGGGGCAATTTCTCTCGCTTTTTCTTTCGCCTCGCCAAGGCGTAATGGTTGGTGAAAGTGGCCGGGCAATTGTCAAGGCCATAATTCAAGAATTTCGATGTCAGGATTTTCACGCCAGTTTGGAGATAATAGTCGCCTGTTTCTCAGCTGTCTGAGAGAAGTGCCGCCCGTAGTGCTGCTGAGCACGCTCAAATTGTCACCCTGATAAATGCCACTCCCCTCATATTCTGCCGGGGGACATTTCCGATCATTTTCTTCCTACCGTCTGCTCCAATCAGAACTGAAGGATTTGATCCAATAATGCTTGAGTTGTTCCCTGTCACATATACGTCCTTCTTTCATTTAGGATAAGATCTTCGAGAATCTGTTCCTGGGTTGCCATATGACATTTATCTTGTCACAGCTTAAACAGTATGCCGGAGTTAAAATACATGTAATTGTGAATTATGGCAAGATTTACCCTCGTGTCTACAGTGCCCTTCACTTCTAGGAAATCATAAGGTTAACAGTATTCCGCTGTTGAAGATTTTATTATACGTACGTGTAGTAGGTATGGAAGTAATAAAGTAGATATAATATGGTTTGTGGTGCACTGAAGTTTCATTGATACGAGGACCATGCCTTAATGAGTAATCAGCATTGACGCGTACCATGGATATCGTTAGAATTAATTACTGGCCGTCGTCACAGAGCTATAATAATACGAGCGCGGCATTGAACAACAAATACCACTTGGTGGGAAAGAGCTGTATTATTGAGTGATTGAGCGAGTGGGTTGAACGTCGCTTTGAACAGTATATAAGTGCGTGTCATATTGATGAAGGAAGGAAGACCGATGTGATGCATCTTAGACGTTTACCACTTTGTTGAAATCCATGAGCACGGGCATGGTGCTGACAAACCCTAGAAACAAAATCAGGGGAGACCGGGATTCGAACCCACGATCACAGGTTGATGACCAGGTCAAGGCAGGCAACTCTGCTCAGCAAATAGCGACGTCTTAGATAAGTGGGTCACCCTGCTCCCGCTGTATCATAGCTCCGTGCAGCCGAGACACTACGTCGACTGTGTGACTAGCGTTGACTATTGACGTCATTGCCAATGCACCTTACGGCAATACGCATTATTTCTGTATAATAACAACGCCACAGGGGTATTATAAGGCTATAGGGATATTTACTATAAATATGCTTACATGTTCGGAAATATTGATGAAGTACCAAGGTCTTTGTTTATTATCTGTTTTGCTTTGTAACAAATTTACGGAAGCTTAACCTGGACCATTAACCGTGCCTTTCTTCCTGGGTTGTCCCTCTAGTGGCCTAATCCACCACGTCATGTTGATATGCCTGACTTGATTCTATTTGGTAAACGTTGTGTGAGAGTGTGTCACATCTTATTGATTTCACTTAAATCTAATTCTGCCCTCTCGTCCTGAAGAAAGGCAAGTGGCTTATCTACCGAAGACCTGACGCACCAAGTTTGCAACCTAAACACAGTACAAGGCTGTTGTTAATAAGAAGCGACAAACACACTTCCGTAATCATAAGAAATCTCCACAAAATGCAAAGTTCCTTGCAAGATTCCGACTATAGCATAAGCATGTGATGATACCAGGTTTTCGCGAAAAGATGACCGTATCCTGCCCCAAACGTGGCACAATCATAAACACATGCAAAGGCAAGTGAATTGTTCCTAAATAACAAAGGAACTTATGGTACAGGTGAAAATAAGGAATTGCATCGGAAATGATAAAGGTTCCATTTATGAAATAACGCTGAAGATGTTTTAGATACTTTCAATAATTCATATTGAAGTTAATAATTGTTATTGTTCTTTTTGTTTTCCGTTAGTTGTAACTTATTATACATGATTGTATTGCACTGATCACGAGTAAAATAATATGTTTAATACAAACAACATGTAATAGAATAATTTATTTTCAAACTGTATTCATTACAGTTACTCATTACATTTGGGAATACCATCCACAAAACTTCTTGTGTATTATGCAGATTTAAAGGGAACGTCTTATTAAAGGCTATCGACATTTAAATACGAAAGTTATTGATACAAATCCAATATTAAATACGTTCAAAGACACTGACATCACCTTCAAAGGTAGTGACATCACAGAACGTATGACGTCATCCTCCATAACATTAGATAAGATTTTGTCAGGATTTCAAGTCGCAACTGACCATGACATTCTCTCGTTAATTATTCAATAATTTAAAAAAAACTTTGATAGTGATATAGTAAAATGTACAGGATCAGCGTTGCAATCTGATTGGTTTTCAATGAACAAGCTGCCTAACACAGACACCCATCCACCTACTCTTCGCGACCAGCGTTGCTCTTACCCTGATTTGTGACCTGTGTGTTGTACACAGGACCACCTGCCACCACAATACATGCATGATCAACTATACACTGTGAACGAGAACCTGATTATAGCGAACACCCCCTGAACACACAAGTGGTCTTCAACACACCGATGTTAGGGAGCCCTTGTACACGACAAAGGAACATGTTGTACTCGCTGGGGAAGCATGCACAGATGTTTTTTTCATGTTGACTGCGATTGTCTGTGACACTTACATGTTGTTTATACTGGTTTGACTTCAGTATCAAACGTGAACGAGCACTACGACTTAATTAAGATAAGGTTCGACCTTCTTCCCCAATTGACCAGTTGACCATGTATGCAGGTGCACAACAACTTTCATTTGTATGGCCGAAAATCATTCATGAAGGAGTTGGGGTTTAATCGGTGAGTGGTATTATAATTGTGTTCGTCAAACCATCAATGCCACAGCGGAGGAAGAACCACACTGAGGACCGTCATACAAAAAGACGTTAAAAGATTGTACTTGTTGTTACCCTGTCTGGCGGTCGGCATTAAGGGGCTAAAACAAGGACTGGTCGGCTCGGAGTCAGTATACTGTGTCTGAGTGGGGTATTCATGTTAAACTGCCTCATGGTATCTCAGTGAGCTAGCACTATAAATCGGCATCAGTCCGGACTAGTACAAGCAGCCACACACACACATACACGTGCATGCACGTCGCTATATAAGTGCAATAATCTTGGACGCGACGTTAAACCGAATTTCACCTCACCTCACCTCACCTCACCTCACCTCACCTCACCTCACTGAGGCTGACGAGTTGGTGATGGGTGAGAGTTGTTGTAGTAGTGCGCGCCATGTTGTAACAGAGTCACGGCAGAGGAATCAAGGCGCGTATTCCAACATTTAGATACCATTAGTGAGAACCAAACTGGGACTGACGAGTTGGTGATTGGTGAGAGTTGTTGTAGGGCTCCCCGTATTGTGACAACATCACGGCAGAGGAAACAAAACATGCATTCCACCATTCGGGCACCATCGTTTAGAGTGAGTGAGTGAGTTGGGTTTAACACCGCTTTTAACAGTATTCCAGTTATATCGAGGCGTGTCAGCTTAATGTGGGAGGAAAGCCCGAAGTGATGCAGGTCTTAGACGTTTACCACTTTGGTGAAACCCACGAGCACGGTATGGTGCTGACAAACCTAGAAACATAATGGGGGCGAAACCGGGATTCGATCCCACAATCATAGGTTTCACAGCGAATCGCGGCGCCTCAGACGGCTGGGCCACCCGTGTCCCCTGTTTTCGAAGTGAACTTACGATAGCATTTACTTTCATCAGTCTTCTGGGCAACCCGTGCGCCACTCACGCTTGAACATAAACCTTTTACCTCGTGCTTTTGAGTATAGCTGTATGATCTTTCCACTTTTCAGGGTAGTTTGTCAAATCATTCCCAGTATATTAATAATAGAACCGACTTGTCTAAATTGTTATGGTTTCGCCTCCCTTCTAAGACGTAAACATCTTTCCTTGAAGTAAGATAAGTATTCATTTCTGGTTTTCCCCCATACTTGTGCTATCACTTTCATGATGTCGTTTACATATAAAAACCAGTGTTGAGTATTAGAAATGAGTTCTTGACAGTGAAAAATAATGTTACCGGCGATAGCAGCAGATGCCATTTGTTGATAGTAGCAAGTAAATCTTCGTGTACTTTCTCGAATAATCAATAAGGGAGAACCGGCCAAACGAAATACGATCTGTTTACACATTTATGTTTAACTTTTGTTCGAAAATACTTCAGTGTACACAACGTAAACAACGACGTTGCAAGAACAAAAGATATGGTTTTGTATTTTACGATCTATTTTCAGCGTCTACATTTCAGTTCGTGCATGCTTCAGTTGGAAAAGCTACTTTATTTCTTAACATTTTGCTTTCAAATGATCATGAAAATTCCATGAGCCAAAAACGAATAATAAAAGTGTCAATTTCGTTTTAAAAAATCAACAATCAACATCACGTCTCTAAAACATCTAAACCGGACATGCATCCATTTCCCAATTCAGTATATATTCAGACTGAACTTCACGGATCACATCAAATGGTGTATATCTAGACGGTCTAATATGAAATTGTTACCTCCAGGTGACTGGGCCATCACAAGTCAAATACATCATCTCTCACATCAAAGAACACACCATTGGTTATAGATGCATCCTTCACACATAACAGTTTGACTGATCTATATGTGCACAGAACACATTAAACAATGCATTTGTCATCGAACGAAAGCATCAAAATCGAATGACGGGCGCCAGCTTCTATGAAAATCTCATAAAATAGCTTATGTTGTTTGTGTTATTTTCTGACTGATGATGACCCACACACCAAACGCAGTTTCATATATACATTCTCGTATGAACAGTCAAGCGTCTCTGTGAAGTTTTCGTTTTGCAATATTGATAGGATATAGCAAACGCCATATTGATAGAAAGATAAAAAGAATGATAGGCTTATGATTATATTTCATAAAGAAATGTGTTGCATGGTAAAATAACAAATAATTATAGACTCTTCAACAATACGTCCATTTGATGTGAAACAAACGTTTACGTACAAAACAAATCTCAAATCGCATGAAGTGAAACCAAATGAATTATTCCGAAAATGTCTCGATCGATTGCATGGGACGTCTACATGTATACAAAGGTCATTGGTCCGTTTCCATCATTCGATAGTCCTTAAATATGTTTATCCGATCGAATCCACGATGCACAAATGTATCTTAATAAAGAATTGACTTTTACATTGAATATGAACCTTCAAAGAGTGAGGGTCAAACTGTATGAACGCCTCTTCACCTTCTCCCACTTCCGCTCCCTCAATTCAAACGTACTTTTGTAGGTTTATTATTTTTATCACAGTCAGGCATTCAATAACATTAACATATTTTTATTTCAAAAGAAATCTAGATCGGTAAACAAACAAAGCTTGCTGATGTAAATACCTCTCCAGGTAATAACTTACCAACAGCTGGTTATATACAAGATAGTGCTGAACATAAACATACTAAATGCACAAATGAAATACATGAAGCCAATACATTGAAGCAAGTGGTGTCTGTGAAATAATATCATGCAGTTTTCCATCACTACATGCATGAAATGAAGCTACTCAAATCGTTTGCTTTTGAAAATGAAATCGTGAACTGATTAAAGAATAGTCATGTAGAACTGCTGACTGAACTACTGCCATGTAATATCGTTTTTAAATCATACCCATTGTGTAGAAATACATAGTGTTTCTGATATTTTCGTATTTTTGACAGGTATAGAAAATTGCATAGAATTGCATCTTCAAAGTGATACCCACAAGTGCAGTCTGATATGTCTTATACATGTCGTCTCAACGTATCAGCGTTTAAGTCTATTTAAACTGTTTTATTTGAGGGTAACTGTAAATTTCAAAGTCAATAAATTTCGATTCTGATATTTCTCAAATCTTATACGTTTCCGCATTAGCCGGAGGCGAGTGGTACTGTAAATCTTGAAATTAACGCGAACGTGAATTAAATGTGAAAAATACGAGTGGTTCGCATTACTGAACATCGCATTTATATCAACAATAAGACATTTTGGACAGAAGAAATACTAACTTAGACATACGCTGAAAACAAACGACTATGTATTTCACATCACTGTTCATTGAGCAGCACTAATAACAAGTATATAAACAATGGCATTCAAACACTAATTACATCCTGCGAATTGTCACTGCTGGGGTCAAGACAAGAGTTCTACTCACTCATCAATTTATCTCACGGGCATGTTTTATTCTTCCATTGTAAAAGAATTAAAACAAATTCAACATTGATACAGATGTTCGATTGAGCTAAGGAGGTAAACCTGTGCTATGCCACGTGACTTTCATTGACACGGAAAAAGCGTGCACATTTTTGTTTCGAAAGGGAATTTATTCTCCCTCTTAGAAATGTATTTCCCTCCCAGGCAGGATTCATTAAAAGTTGTCAATCGATCTCGAGGAGTATATGGATCGGTTGTCAACGAATTTATCTCACCGACATTCATTCATACAGACCCGGAATATAATTATTATGTCCGTAGTTTCACCGAGTAAAACGCTTTGATTCAGCCATTTTGACTTCAAGCAGACCCAATGCACTCGAATAAACATCGGTTCATTTCAGCTCAACTATACTTATACTCAATAAGCAAGTTACCTGAGGTGTGTTACGATTGATTTCTCAACGGGGTACATGTGCGGGCGATATGAAAAATAAGTGCCCGCTCCTCAGCCATTCAGACGCTAGTATCAATGTAAGGTGAGATAACGTATTTTATCAAGGTCACGTGAAACAATCAGATCTCATCATTCCCACATGGAAATAACTTCTTTCAATGCATCCAAACACAGGGTTCAATGCCACATTGGTAGTACCAGCTGTATGAAATGCAAAGCAGGTTCAATATGAAACTATATTTATGTATGAAACACAGCTCGTCAGATTTTTAACATACTCGGCTCATACGGTAAATACGGTAATGACATGCACACACCACAACAACAGGCTGTCACAGCGCTCAAACCTTTTGTGCTATTGACGGATATTGTACGAAATTGAACTTTCTAAAATACATATATGAGGCATGTAAATGAACACGGATTTTGATTGTTTATCATCATTCCGTGTTGATAAATGTTTATTGAAACCATTGTTTTGAATGGGGTTGAACTAAGTAGTGTCAACTGTCAGTAGTTATCAATTTAACAAGCACAATTCAGATACATCAATGTCTGTGTGCTTATAAGTAATGGATTTGCAATATACATGTATATAAATTATAGCAATACAGTAAAATACGTTTATAACGAACACGCTAATAACGAACTGACTGATATTGCGAACTTAATTTTTGGTCCCTGCGATTTGCTGTTAAGATGCTGTATACATGCGTATAACGAACAACGGTTAAAAGGAACGTGGTCCGTTTGAGTTCGTTATAACCGTGGCGTCGTGGCAACTTTTACTTGTGTAGATTTAGACCGGGTCAGCTTTGTATTAGAAATGACTCTCAGTTAGTTTATCTTTGTCAAGCCGGCCTTAATGTAATTGGTCTGACTGTCTATTTATTTTTCGACTTCACATGTATGTAGTCATGCCCGCTCTTAAAAGACGTTTCACAAATTCAAACCGGTTTCTCTGTGGGTTAGCGTAAACCCCCGTGATACCTGTGATACCTGTCAGATGCATCAGAACCACAGCTTGTGAACATTCGCGTTTTAGAAGCATACCTACTTTAACAATCCAAAGTGATAACTCGTCATTAGGCTTTTGTACATTTGTATGTATTTGTGTGATCAACACTGATTATCTCACGTCGTGTGTCCAAATGTTTCTCGATTATGAAAGTCTCTCATTTTATAGAAGGACGAATGGTTTCCGGACTGGTATTCTGATAAAGCATATTTATTCCTTTGATGCCTGCGCTCTACACGGGGGGAAAAGGTCTGGATGTTATTGAATGAATGAAGCCACAACGGGACTTCGAATGTCGTGTAAGTGACCTTTTCGAAACGATGTAATCGAATACACAATCTGACGATGTCTTCTTCTTGGTTAACAAACATAATTAAGATTGCTTACGCACTTGATATGCTGATGTTTTCGACACAAATTCCAATGTTATATGAAACTATGCTTTACCATTTGTCAATTTTGGGTACAAAGAACTATCGAATATGGTGAGTGAGAGAGTATGGTTTTAAGCTGCTTTTAGCAATATTCCGGCAATATCACGGCGGGGGACACCAGAAATGGCCTTCACACATTGTACCCATGTCGGGAATCGAACCTGGATCTTCGGCGTGACGAGCGAACGCTTTTACCACTAAGCTACCCGACCGACCGCTCTATCGAATATGAGGACAATTGGATATATCGAAATCAATATACTTCCGTAGTTACAGAACACCCTATTTGATAACTCAAAAATAAAATAAAATAAAATAAAATGAATGGAAGAAATTAGATTCGAAACTAGCATTAGATATGGTTTATTATACTTGTTCTCTTAATTCATCAGGGGCACGGGTCGCCTAGTCGTCTAAGGCGTCGCGATTCGCTGTGCAGAGTTGCGTCCCTTGGGCACGCCGGAACCTATGATTGTGGGTTCGAATTCCGGTTCACCCCGATTATGTTTCTAGGTTTGTCAGCACCATACCCGTGCTCGTGGGTTTCACTGAAGTGGTAAACGTCTGAAACCTGCATCACTTCGGGCTTTCCTCCCACATTAAGCTGACACGCCGTGATATAACTGGAATACTGTTAAAATAGGTGTTAAACCTCTCACTTCATTCATCAACCAAATCGGTTGTCTTGTTATTTCGACCACGAAACATGGTCAAAGAACAATATAAATTTTGTGACTTAGGACGTGTCACGGCATTTATGATATAGGTATCCATTCTGTGGCAACTAAGGTTCGCTTCAAGGCTTCAGTAACTGTAGCCTGATCGTGGTTGCTGTCTGTTCCCAACACCACTGAACTGGCTTTGTGATATCTAGGTTTATATTTCAATTTTCCTTTCAATCCAGGATGACGGAAACGCAAGTAGCGATCTACGGGCAGGATGAACTGAATGTCATGGTTCCTTGGAGTCCCTTGTACTCAAGTTCTACTGTAACCTCACCTTTGTTTGGACAATATTCAAGCTATATGACGGCGGTCTGAAATAATCGAGTCAGGACCTGACAATCCAGTGATTGACATCATGAGCATCGATCCACGCAATCGGGATACGACGCCATGCATCAACCAAGTCAGCGAGCCTGACCACCCGATCCCGTTAGTCGCTTTTTACGGCAAGCATGGGTTGCTGAAGACCTATTCTATCAGGGTTCTAATCGATGGTTTACCTAGTCCCGAGACGACTCGTCCGCAGTCATATATCAGAGCATGGAGTCAACCAACAGATGACTTTCTTACCTTGTTAGTCTGCTGACGGATACTCTCTCTGGTCATGGGGCCAAGGCGTTCGACTTCGGATGATAACGTCTGTGGTTCGAATGCCATCACGGGACTCAGAAATGTTACTGATACTGCAAACAAAGAAACAAATACACATCTGGTATATTGTGGCGTTAACAAGAAACAAACAAATGGCAAGATCGCGTTTAGCGTTTTCAGAGTTGATTACAGCTATATCGTTACACTTATTTGTACTGTGAACGCCTGCACTATCATAACGCGCATTCTGGCCAATTTCCTTGTAATTCATATATTTAAGTTAATTCAGTTTGCTGTTTCCTTTCAAGATATCATGGAGATATTTTGCTAGGAAAAGCCTTTACAACTGAAATGCAATCCTTCTAGGGAGGGTTTGAAATGAGGCCATCGATCGAAAATAAATATAATACTGTCAATCGTTGTGAGGAGGAGAAATCCATTTTGCTACTAACTCGGTCTTCCTACTTTGGTCAACAAATAATTTTCCCTTTTACTCTACCGGCTTTGCTGCCGTCAAAGCATGATCATACAGACATGATTTCACTTGTGTAACGTCCTTGCAGGATAACCGTGTAACTAAATGCAGAATTCTGTTTGGCTTGGTCATTTGACTTTAACGAAATCTGCCAAGACAAACATGACAGTTTCATATTAACAGGATTACTCCACGCTTGGAATGCTATTTCTAGATCTTGATCCAGAAATGTCAAAGCCTTGTTGAATAGCATCCTTTAGTGAAACCATGGCTACAGCATGCCATCCCGATATGTGTTGTTATACGAGAGTTGTGCGGGTGAGTGAGTTGGTTTAACGCCGCTTTTGAACAGTACTCCAGATATATCATGGCCTGCCAGCTTTATGTGGGAGGAATTCCCCAAGTGATGATTACCTCTTTGGTTACAATCAAGGCCACGGGTATTGTGCTGGCAAACGTAAAAAATAATTAGGGCGAACCAGGACGAACCAGGATTCCAACCCACGATCATAGATTCATGACGCGCCAAAGAGACACAGTTCTGTATGACGAATTGCGGAACCTTAGACCACTGGGCCACTCGTGCCACGATTTTTAAGACAAGTGGCAATTGTTATAAGGATGCCTAAGGAGATTAATGTATAAAGTATTTGTATACATATGTTTCATCAGATTGTAAATCGCTGTAAATCAGACTGTAAATTGGGATACGATGACAGAACGATCCCGTCAGTCGCCTCTTATGACAAGCAAGGGGTGTGGAAGACCACTTCTAACACGGATCTTCAAGGGAATTCATCATTTGGAAGATACATATATGTTTGAAATGAGAATTTGAATGTAAGAATGGAGGGTGTTATTAAGGACTTCGTGACCGAAAATATCATTTGGAACATTTGAGAGGTAAACGTTTTAACCAAGATGAGTGAGTGAGTTGTGTTTAACGCCGCTTTTAACAGTGTTCCAGTTATATCAGGGCGTGTCAGCTTAATGTGGGAGGAAAGCCCGAAGTGATGCAGGTTTCAGACGTTTATCACTTCGGTGAAACCCACGAGCACGGGTATGGTGCTGAGAGACCTAGAAACCTATTCGGGGCGAACCGGTATTTGAACCCACAATCATAGGTTTCTGGCGTGCCCAAGGGACGCAATTCTGCACAGCGAATTGCGGCGCCTTAGACAACTGAGCCAGCCGTGCCCCTTTTACCAAGATGAAAGGGGGATATGAACTTCTGTAAAAGCATTGACAAGTTGTTCATTTTATTTCCCCTACAAAACACAGGTGATTATCTTCCACCCCATCCCAAAAACATTTGACACGTCATGTCTGACATTATTGGAATCGACACGATCAGAGAGCAATAATCGCCACTAAGTATTACCAGTCAAATTAATAAATCAACCCGACCAAAGACCAACGTGAGTCGACTGCTCAGACGAATCGACCGCCATGTTGTTGTCGTAACTAAAGGTTATTAGCAGGCTCCGTAGCCTACATCAATGCATATTGTCGGTGGAATACACTGCAGCTGTATGGTCTTGTAATCGAGATCAAGTTTACAACTACAAGTTCGTATTTGCTGCCAAAAATGTTCATTGACGTCATGTCGATGTTCGTGTTCACATGGATATCAAAATACCACCTGGTAATCTCGTACAATTTCGATCCACTGTTTGAGGTTCCCATCAACGTTAACATAGGTTGTTCACAATCAGGTGTGTCACGCTGTTTCATGCTGCAAGTTACTACACATTTAGCTAATTAGATTTAAAGAAAAAAAGAAAGTAAAACGTTTATAGACTGAAAACAGTCTCTGAAACACTGGGTGAGGTGAAGTGAAATGGGGTTTAACGTCGCGTCGAAGATTATTGCACTTATATAGCGACGTGCATGTACGTGTGTGTGTTTGTGTGGCTGCTTGTACTAGTCCGGACTGATGCCGACTTCTAGTGCTAGCTCACTGAGATACCATGAGGCAGTTTAACATGAATACCCCACTGAGACACAGTATACTGACTCCGAGCCGACCAGTCCTTGTTTTAACCCCTTAACGCCGAGCGCCAGACAGGGAAACAACAAGTACCATCTTTTAACGTCTTTTGGTATGACGCGGCCGGGGATCGAACCCCGGACCTTCCGCTCTCCGGGCGGACGCTCTACCACTAGACCATGGAGGCGGTCCGCTGAAACACTGCAAACTATAGGTTCAAAACACAGCTAAGACCCATGAACCAATCACCTCTCCATCAAATAACCATATCCACCATCATACATTAGTGTATCCTTTCTTTTTCCAAGCAGTTAAGTTAGTCTAGAGTTGATAATCCAAACAGATGCTTGATAGTGTTTACTGTATGCATGTACGGACACGGCCGGCCTACTGTCACCCGTGAAGATCCGGGTTAGGATTGATCTTCAGCGACCCATGCTTGAGGTGAGAAGCGAATAACAGGATTTAAAGGTCAGGCTCACTGACTTGGTTCATGCACGTCATCGAATCCCAAATGTGTTCATGTAGATAGATGCTTATGATGCCAGTCACTGGATTGTCTGGCCCAGACTCGATTATTTATAGACCGCCGTCATAAGCTGCAATCATGCTAATGAGGTGAAACAAACAAACAAACAAACCATAAGGATGTTTTTTTTTCTTCGTCTGTCATATACTTTATGGTAACTGTTACCCAAAGTCACACGCTCACACACAAACGACAAAGCTGTGGACTGTTTCGAATATATCATATGCCGATCCATTCATTATAGTTGTTTTGATAAATTGCGTCAATTCTAGCACAAGAGTGAGTGAGTGAGTTGGGTGTAACACCGCTTTTAACAGTTATATCACGGCGTGTCAGCTTGATAATGTGGGAGGAAAGCCCGAAGTGATGCAGGTGTCAGACGTTTACCACTTCGGTGAAACCCCGAGCACGGGTACGGTGCTGCCAAACCTAGAAACATAATCGGGGTGAACTGGGATTCGAACCCACAACCATAGATTTCTGGCGTGCCCAAGGGACGCAACTCTGCCTAGCGAATTGCGGCGCCTTAGACGACTACGCCACCCGTGCCCCCTCTAGCACAAGAAGTTAGAAACCAAGTAAAAGCAATCGACAAAGAGTGAAAAAAAGAACTTCTTTGATTTAGTGTGAAAAAGAAAAGTTTAAACCAAATTAGTTATTGTTCAGGTTGTAGATTGCATTACGTCTGAACGGCTGCGCCTTGGTCAATAGATATTCCACCATTATATAAAATCTAAGGAAGCTGGAGAGTAGACGGAAATGAACTTTTTTGCTGAAAGAAGTTGTCCCCAAACCGAGACGGGGTTCTGTAACGAAACGGAAAAGGGATGAACGAATATTGACGTCCAGGCTTTATTTGACTATTAACATCGGAATTGCTTTCTATTCCCTGCCACGTGATGCAAGTTTGCACATGTCTCGAACTAGGTTTGGGAATGTGAACTAAAGGATAACAGGGGAGGTGGTCGAAATGTAATTTATTTGAAAGGTGTAAGATATTGATTTAAGACAATGTGGTTTAAACGGTGACAGATTACAGAACTCTATCGACAAGCACCTGTTTGTTTGTTTGTTTGTTGTTTAACGCCGCACTCAGCAGTATTCCAGCTATATGACGACGGTCTGTAAATAATCGAGTCTGGACCAGACAATCTAGTGATTGACATCATGAGCATTGATTCACGCAATTGGCATACGACATTTTCCCAGGGCAAGAGAGTTAACAGACTTTAAAAGTCCAGGTCCCCCCCTTGCCGAACTAGGCAGGAATTCCTGGGCTCGATCGTAGCGCCACAGGTGGTTATTACGAGTTATGCCCTTTCTAAACCTCTCCTATGGACCAATCAGATTCCACCTCTCGTATCACTTGCATTTGATTTAAACAAAATGGCGGCGCCGAGACAAGACGATCTGATCGATAATCAAGATCTATATTGTGATAAAACGAGTCTTACATTGCGAAGTGCAACAAATCACGTGAGCACCTTGATTAAAATCATGAAAAGATTTGGAAAATATCTGTTGACAACGAGTTAGCGGTGCACATGCTTTGCAAATCCTGCAATCGACCGAAATCAGCACGGCAGTTTACGAACCGGATTTCGATTTCGTTGCGCGATTTTGATTGGACTATGCATAGACTCGTTAGCCCAGCCAAAATGTAACTCCATAATACCAGCCTTGTTCGTCAAGGGTGGAAACTGGACTTTAGTAGTCAGTTAACTCTCTTGTCTCGGGAAGATGGGATACGATATGTATCAACCAAGCACCCGCAGTACGTGTGTAGGCGATATGGTGTAGAAGGTAGTTAGTTATCTCTCTAAGTGTTACAGTAGGAATGTACAACTTTGGAAATACTTGGACATATGTAAATACAAAGCAAGAAATGCATCATTGAAACCACTAATTAATAGGGATGTCATGATCATGATGTCCCTCGTGTAATAGTTTCATTGTCACAAGACCATTGAAGATTCCGGGGTAGAATAGGTCTTCAACAACCCATTCGTGCCGTAAAAGGCGACTATGCTTGTCGTAAAAGGCGACTAACGGGATCGGGTGGTCAGGCTCGCTGACTTGGTTGATGCAATTGCATGTATCAATGCTCATGTTGTCAATCACTGGATTGTCTGGTCCAGACTCGATTATTTACAGACCGCCGTCATATAGCTTGAATAACAAACCAACCAACCAACCAAAACAAAAATCATTGTCACAAATGTAGTTCCAGCTACTCAATAATCAGCAGTTTGAAGAATAGGTCAATCAAATAAACGCGCATCTCACGTTCATAAGGGTATTCATGAAAGAAATGACGGTTTGACGTCAACGTTTAAATTCTGCAATTACTACACAGATACGTTAATATGATACAAACACAAATAGAGAATACGACACTCATTCTCGTTAAATACCATTTTTACGAAACGAGTGGACTTTCTATGGTATCTGACCGAGCGAAAGCTTCACTGTGAAGCATAAGCTCTGTAAAGAGATACGTTATTCTGAAAGACATAACCATCCATTTTCTCATTGATAACATATCAACTATCTCAACATAATCATATCATTATTTATCAAGTTCACTTTGAGAGTTAATGCTTGCTTTTTTGTGCAAATTGTGTGTGAGTGATGGCTGCTTTCGATAGGACATGACATGCTTGCCCTTTTCGCGAACAACTTGTGTCTGCATTGATTTTCAGTCATCCATTTATATAGTTTACACCGCTATTTTGCCTTTTAAGCCCAATTAATGTAATCTGTTTCGTAGCACAGTCGAGACTGGTTATTTCGCGTTGGCGTTGTATATTTGCCAGACGAACTGCTTATAGGATGTTGTTTTGGATAAAACAAAAAACATTCAGTTGACTAGACTGTGTCATCCAACCTTTTAGCTAAGAAATGCTCTCAAAAGGCAAACGAAGGTGTACGTCACCAATTATTTACTTATTGCGCAGGAATAAGATATTACTTCCGAAGAAGACAAGTTAGCGCCACCTCACCGTGGGGCTCATTATCCCTGCAACGCATGTCTATTAAATCAGAGTAGATTTGTACCATTATTTCTTATCCACAGGTTAAAAAAACGCCAAAAGGATCAAGCATTCCGAGTTAACTGATTCAGAGTGAGTGAGTGAGTTGGGTTTAACGTCACTTTTGACATTATTTCAGTTTTATCACGGCGTGTCAGCTTCACGTGGGAGGAAAGCTCGAAGTGATGCAGGTCTTGGACGTTTACCACTTCGATGAAACCAATGAGCACGGGTATGGTGCTGACAAACCTAGAAATATAATCGGGGTGAACTGTTGTGGCTCAACAGAACATGATCCGGTGCATGGAGTGCAAACTCAAGTAAAAGTGGAACGGAATATCTGCTTTCTCAAAGACATTGCATGGGCTTCTCAAGCTTACATCAAGTTTTTCATATAATGACAAGGGAATTTGCAACTTCTATAGGGTGTTAAATGAATTTCTTGCCGTTCGATTTCATATTCGTCGAAATCACGTTCAATGCGATCTCGTAACCTTTCAGCCTTTGCTTAAGGAAACCATTCATATTTCAGACACAATTTAGAAAGACACCTGCATCCGATTCTTGAGTTTACTGTTGATAAATGTGTAAATAGGTAAGTGTGTTTGGACGCCAATTTTTAAAAGTATGCCCGTCATATCTCGGCGTGTCAGATTGACGCGGGAGTAAAACTCGAGGTGGTGCATGTTTAAGATGTTTTCCACGCCGGTAAAACCCACGAGACATGAGCTGGGCGAACCGGGATTCGAACCCACGATCATACGTTCTTGCATGCACAATAAATGCAACTTGTGGTGCCTTAGACGGCTGGGGCGATCATGGGTTCTGGTATGGCCAAGAAACGGAGCCCACAGCGCCTTATTCTACAGGGCCATCCGTGGGTGACATTGTGCTGTAAACTTGTTATCAGATCCGATTCAAAGTATTACGGTTTTAATCACAGTACAATACAGCTTTTTATTGTGTTATACACATAATGATCACATCTCAGTAATTGTTTGAATTAAGATAATTATTCATTTCTGGCCTGCCCTCATAACTGTGATATCACTTAAATGATGTGGTTTACATCTCAAACCAAGGTTCAGTTTTAGAAATGAGTTCTTGACGGTGAAAAATAATGTTTACCGGCGGATGCCATTTTTTGATAATAGCAAGTAAAACTTCATTTACTTTCTCGAATAATCATTAAGGTAGAACCGGCAAAATTAAATATGATCTGTTTACACAATAGTCATATATATTTAACTTTCGTTTGAAAATACTTCTGTGTACACTACGTAAACAACAACGTTGCAAGAACAAAACATATGTTTTTATATTTTACAATCAATTTTCAGCGTCTGCACGTCAGTTTGTGCACGCTTCAGTTGGAAAATTTACTTTATTCCTTTACATTTTGCATTCAAACGATCATTACAATTCCCATGAGCCAGAGAGGAATCATAAAAGTGTATATTTCGTTTTCAAATAATCAACAATCAACATCACGCCTCCAAATCGTCCAAACCGGATATGCATCTATTTCCCAGGTCAAAGTACATTCAGGAGGAACTTCCCGGATAACATCAAATGGTGTATATCTAGACGGTCTAATATGAAATTGTTACCTCCAGGTGACTGGGCCATCACAATTCAAATACATCATCTCTCACATCAAAGAACACACCATTGGTTATAGATGCATCCTTCACACATAACAGTTTGACTGATCTTTATGTGCACAGAACACATTAAACAATGCATTTGTCATCGAACGAAAGCATCAAAATCGAATGACGGGCTCCAGCTTCTATGAAAATCTCATAAAATAGCTTATGTTGTTTGTGTTATTTTCTGACTGAGGATGGGGACCGCCTCAGTGGTCTTGTGATAGAGCGTCCGCCCGGAGAGCGGAAGGTCCGGGGTTCGATCCCCGGCTGCGTCATACCAAAAGATGTTAAAAGATGGTACTTGTTGTTACCCTGCCTGGCGCTCGGTATTAAAGGGCTAAATCAAGGACTGCTCGGAGTCAGTATTCTGTGTCTGAGTGGGGCATTCATGGTAAACTGCGACATGATATCTCAGTGTGCTAGCTCTATAAATCGTCATCTGTTCGGACTAGTACAAGCAGCAACACACACACGTACATGCACGTCGCTATATAAGTGCAATAATCTCGGACGCGACGTTAAACCCAATTTCACCTCACCTCACCTCTGATGACGACCCACTCACCAAACGCTGTTTCATGTAATACATTCTCACAAGAAAAGTCCACCGTGTCTATGGAGTGTTCGTTTTGTAATAGGATAAAACAAACGCCATATTGATGAGCAATTAATAAGTATCATAGGCTAACGGAACAAGGTTTTTCTTAAGGAAATATGTTGAACTAAAATAACAAAATTAATTATTATAGACTATTTCACAATGAGCGTTTGATGTGTAACAAACGTTTACGCACTAAAAAGTGTAATATTGCATAAAAGGAAACCAAATTATTCCGAAAATGTCCCGGACGATTGCATGGAACGTCTACATGAATACAAAGGTCAATAATTCCCTCCCATCATTCGATATTCCTTAAAGAGTGGAAACAGGACTTTTACAGTCAGTTAACTCCCTTGCCTCGGGAAGATGGATTAAAACTTGCCCTTAAGATAAATTCGGTGTTGCAGTATCACTCGGGGTAGATGTTGTGTCTATGCGGATATATACCACTTGACGGCGGCAAAGTATGAGAAAATGGCAGAATCGATTGTTTATTGACTTTGAAACTTACAGATACCCTTGATTAAAAAGTTAATCACATTGTATGATTGATGGTCAATTTCAGTCAAACATTCAAAGTCAGTTTACTCCCTTGTCTCGGGAAGATGGTTTTAATGTGCCATTGCAAACAAATTCAAAATTGATAGAAAACAGCCGTTCCATTTAGCTGAGGTTAAGTTGAGCTATGTCACATGACTTTCATTGACTCAGAAATTTATTTCCCTCCTGGCGGAATACATATTAAGCTGTCAACCAATCTCATAGGTTTATGGATCGGTTGACAAAGAATTTATCTCACTGATATTCATACAGATCCAGAATATATCTCCGATGTTTCGCTTTGATTCAGCCATTTTGACAGCTGACAGACGCACAAACAAATCGAGTTACTTCCCTTTACCTATTGCATTGGATAAACATCGGTTCGGTTCAGGTCGACTTTGTGTATGGGAGATAAGTAAGTTATGTAAGTTGTGTTAGGATTGATTTTTGTGGGGTACATGAGCGGGCTACATGGAAAATAATTGTCTACTCCTTAACCAACCAGAAGCTTGTATTTTAATGTAAGGTCAGATAAGTATTTTATCAAGATCACTTGAACTAATCAGATCCCTGCTTTATTCTGTGACATGATGCATCCAAGCACTTGGTACAAGATCACACCGTTGCGTTGGTAGGTACCAGCAGTGTGGAATGCACAACAAGTTCAAGATTTAACTATATAAAAATAACTTACTTTCATGGACGAAACACAGCTCGTCACTTTACTAACCGGCTAGGCTTATACGGTAAATACGGAAATGACATTCGCATACCACAACAACAAGTTGTCACAACTGTCAAACCTTTCGTGCCATTAACGGATATTATACGAAATTACACTTTCTGAAACACATATATCATGCATGTAAATGCTATGTACATGTTACAAATTTCGTGGCGGAATCATAGGGTTAGTGACAGTCGTGAATTAGTTTCACATTCACTGCGATGCACTTTCAAATTTCACACAATAGCGCATGCTCTTTGCCCTATACCTTCCACCAGCAGCCCCTGTCCAAAACCAAAACATTCAACTGCCAACTGCTAAATAGAAACAGCAAACCCTTTCCACATTCACATGAAATCTCTTCTAAAAGCAGAGACTGTTGCATCATTCCAGTTATATCATGAGCATGTGTTTGATTATTGTTATCAAATAGTGACTTTCTGTCAATTACGGAATCATATAGATTTGTTTGTCTATTGGTACCGCCACAATTAGCAATATTCCAGCCATAAGACGGAGGTCTGTAAATAATCGAGTCTGGATCAGATAATCCAGTGATTGACATCATGAGCATCGATCCAGACTATTGGGATACTATGAAATGCATCAACCAAGTCAGCGAGCCTGACCAACTGATCCTGTTTGACGTCTCTTACGACAAGCATACATGTAGTTGCATTTTACAGCAAGTACGAGTTGCTGAAGACCTGTTCTAAGACCCAGATCTTTACGGGTAGATTGTTCCATAAAGGCACCTCTCGCAAGAACATGTTGCCGAGAACCCTACCGGAATCTCGTCATAAATTGTCTCAGTACAAAAAGGAGCTAACCAAGGGAGGTCATTATGGCTGATGTTTATGGGTGATACTTTCACGGGCCTCGACAATGGAGGATCAACTCGGAGTTGTAACTAGGCTGATTATTATTGATCATTCCAAGTTGTTAAATGTTCATTGGTTTGAATTAAGTGTTGCCAGGTGTGGCTGTCAATGTAACAAGCACAATTCAAATACATCAATGCTTGTGTATATATATGTATGGATTCAGAATATATAATAGTATAATATATTATGATAATACAATTAATAAAAATAACAGCGATTGTAATATTCCGAATATATCATTAGCATGTGTTTATGAATAATTCTCAAAGAGTCATGGCACCAGGTGTTCACGAAAAGGTGAGCGGATTCAGCCCCACGGCTGACGTGTGAGATTGGAGAATGTCGGTTGATACCGCAAGTTACACCTGTATGACTACCGTCTGTAAGTAGTTACTCTGGACCAGGCAATCCGGGGAGCGATAGTATGAGCACTGATCCGGACAGGAAAGCACACATTCAGTTTGGTTTCACACATTGTTCTCATACAGGCTTCCCCAGTCGGCTCTTCATATTGAGCAAACATGGCGTGACGAGGTTCCATATTGAGGAACTGATCCCTCGTATTTTCACTCGGGTGGTCAGGCATGTCATCGTATCCCAATAGCGTGGATCGATGCTTATGATGTCACTCACTGGATTGTCAAGTTCAGACTTGACCGTGCAGCGTTAAACTACAAATACACAAACTTAAATTATTTATGCTTTAACTTGGTTGTTATTGCTTCGTGTTAAACATCCTTGAACTATCAGCTGCTTTATCTTTGTCAATGCACCTTAAATGCAATTGGTCTGTCTATTAATTTATTTTTCTACTTCACTTGTATGCAGTCACGCCCGCTCTTAAATCACTTTTGACAATTAGGAGCCGGTTCCTCTGTGGGCGGGTCGTTACTCCAGCAAAGACAGCCTAATTGTCAGTTAAGCATCGTGACACTTGGTAATAACCTGTTCTATACCAGAATCCCCGCTTTGGAACATTTGCCTTTCAGTAGCAACCCGTGCTTTTACAATTCAAAGTGATCATTCATCATTGGGATTTGGTACATTTGTTTCTATGTGTGAGTTCAACACTGATTATCTCACGCAGTGTGTCGAGATGCTTTTCGATGGTGAAAGTCACTGATTTGATAGAAGGACGGATGGTTTCCATACTGGTATTCTGATTAAATATAATTACTCCATTGATGCCTGCGTTCTACACAGGGGAAAAGGTCTGGATGTTATTGAATGAATCAAGCCGCAGCGGAGTTTCAAATGTCGTGCAAGTCAACTTTTCGAAACGATGCAATCGAATATACATCCGACGATGTCTTCTTCTTGGTTACCAAACATGCCTAAAATTGCTTACGCACTTTATAAGCTGATGTTTTCGACACGCATGTCAATGTTATGAAACCATGATTTACCATTTGTCAATTTGGGGTATAACAAACTATTGAATGTAACGACAATTGGTTTTATCAAAGCGATTACACTTCAGCCGTCCGAGAATACCCAGTGTAATAACTCAAAGGAATTTGAATACCATAATTAGAAGAAATTAAATTCGAAACTAGCATCTAATCAGGAATAATATATAGCATTACATATTCTAAATCACCAACCAAAATAGTGGCCTCGTTATATCGATCGCGAAAAACGTTAATCGATCCATACATACCATAGTCAAAGGACAACACCTGTGTGTAACGGCATTTATGATATCTATATACATTCAACAACGAAGCTCCGTTTTAATGCGTCTCTAAAAGTATTCTGGTCGTGGTTGCCGTCTATTCCCAAAACTATTGAACTATGGATATTCTGGTTTACGCTGTCAATTTTCCTTTCGATCTAAAATGGCGGACATATTTTCGTGTTTCGAGAGTAACGAACTACGGATAGTACGAACTGATTGTCAAGGTCCCTTGGAGTCCGTTATGGCCTGGTATAAGGTGACGTCATCAGTTGATGTACATGTGTTGATGTGAAAGCACATGACACCGGTGTAGATTCCAGGTTAGACTTGTTCATCAGCAACCCATGCTCATCTTGATGGGCAAGTAAATGAATCCGATATCGATGGCCAATGGTAAGACTCGGTGACTTGTTTGAATGTGCATCACAAGACCCTCGTTGCACAACAGTTTTTATCAACACTGGTTTATCTCGTCCAGAGACGAATAATCGGCCGTCATATATTAGGGCGTGGAGTCATCTCACAGATGACACTCTCAGCTTGTCAGTTTGCTGCCGGGTTTAACCTCTGTGGTCATGTGACCTCGGATCAGAGGGTCTGTGGTTGGGCATTGCAAATAAATTAATGACACGATCGCGTGTAGCGTGTGTCAGGGTAGATTACAGCACTTTTGCCACTCAGCATATTTGGTATGAACAACAATGGATACTTAGGAAGTGACACATTTTCTCAGAGTTCAGTTGAGATCACAACTGGTCACGCTCGTACTATCAACACCGGCATTCTGGCCAATTTCCATGTAATTCATATATTTAAGTTAATTCAGTTTGCTGTGTCCTTTCAAGATATCACGGCGATATTGTACTACAAGATCCCTTTACAGTTGAAATGCAATTCTTCTGGGGAGGTTTTGAAAAGAGACCATCGATCGATTATAAATATAATACTGTCAATCGATGTGAGGATTCGAAATCCATTTAGCCACTAATTCGGTCTTCCCACTTTAGTCAACAAATCATTTTCCCTTTTATCCTACCGTCTTTGCTGCCGTGAAAGTATGACCATACAGACACGGTTTCACTTGTGCAACTTCCTTGTAGGATAAATGTGTACTAAAGGCATGTTTCTTTTCGGCTTGATCATGTGACTTGAACCAAAGCTCCCAAGACAAATATGACAGTTTCATATTGACAGGATTACTCCACGCTTGGAATGCTATTTCTAGATCTTGTTCCAAAAATGTCAAAGCCTTGTTGAAAAACATCCTTTAGTGAAACCATGGCTACAGCATGCCACCCCGATATGTGTTGTTATGCGAGATTGTGCGTGAGTTGGTTTAACGCCGCTTTTGAACAGTAATCCAGTGAGTGAGTGAGTGAGTATGGTTTTACACCGCTTTCAGCAATTTCACGGAGGAGTCACCAGAAATGGGCTTCACACATTGTACCCATTTGGGGAATAGAACCCAGGTCTTCGGCGTGACGAGCGAACGCTTTAAAAACAAGGCTACCCGACCGTCCCCTCACAGTATTCCAGTTATATCATGGTGTGTCATCTTAATTTTGAGGAAAGCCCTATAGTAAGTTATGTTCACCACTTCGGTGAAACCCTAATGGTACGGGTATGATGCTGACAGACCTGCAAGCATAATCGGGGCGAACCGGGACTCGAACTCATGATCATGGGTTTCTTTTACACCTGTGGAACACAAATCTGCGTGGCGAGCTGTGGAACCTTAGACGACGGCGCCACCCATACCCTGAGTTTTAAGTGGTATTTGTTACAAGGGAGCCTCTAGGGAGAGATAACGTAAATGACGATATTTGCATAAATTCGTTTTACCAGATTGTAAATAGCTGATTGTTGACAACCAATATAGACCTAGAATGTTTACCAGAAAGGACCAATCAAATTCATATTCAAGCTCGTAAAATTATTTGATACATTGAGGTTGTCACGCGAGTGTGTTTGGGGATGGTAAATATACTGCATTAGGAATAGACATTGTATTTAGCGAGCCTTGGCTTTCTTTAGTATATTAGACTGTTCTTTTGATAATGATAGCAATTATTCATGTAGTTTATCCAGATTCCCGATGGTTAATTCTGACTCGATCGCCGAATGACAAAGGCGACGCCATGTTTGTTCATTTAAAGTAGTCCCTACTTGACCTTTGATATTTGCATCTCTATCCGCATATGACCACAACGGATATCGTTTTCATCCGCTGGCCTAATCCTGCTTAATCCTGCCGAGTAACCTACCCCTTTATATGATAAATGCATATATTTACCTACATGTTTATCTGATGAACAAGCAACTCGTCACAATCAATTTGCATTGTGAATGATATAGATGTGTTTAATAGATAGACAAAAGTCAATGAATAATACAGTGATACTGTCACATTAAACCACCAGGCAGTCGCCGCACATACCTATTTTTCATCTATATTATAGCGATCTGTAAACAATCGAGTCTGGATCAGACAATCCAGTGATTGGTATCATGAGCATCGATCTAAGCAATTGTCATGCGATGACATACGTCAACCAAGTCAGCGACCACCTGATCCAATCTTCCGACAAGCATGGATTTGTGAAGAGCAATTCTAATTATTTTAGTAGATATATGTGCATATGTTCAGATTTGGGGTGTTATTGAGTATTTGATGCCCGAAAATATTACTTGGAACCGACGGTGTAAGAGAGGTAAACGTTTTAACGAAGTTGAATAGATGATATGAGCTTTACTAAAAGCAATGATAAGTCCTACTTGTTATATGAAGTTCTTTTGAAAAACAAAATGTAGGATTATCTGCCACCCAATACCATAAACATTAGACATCGCATGTCTGACATTGTTGGAATCGTCACGATCAGGGAGGGATAATGACCACCAAGTATTGCTAGTCAGATTCTTATACATTACGCGTAAATCTGTTTGAGCAAAGGCCAAAGTGAGTCTACTCTTCAGACGAATCGACCGCCATGTTGTTGTCGTAACTAAAGGTTATTAGCAAGCTCCGTAGCCTACATAAATACATATTGTCTGTGGAATACACTGCAGCTGTATGGTCTAGTAATCGAGATCAAGTTTACAACCATGTGTTCGTATTTGCTGCCAGAAATGTATATTTACATCATGTTGATGTTCACTGGTTGGTGATCTCGTACAATTTCAGTCCAATTTTGGAGGTTCCCAACAACGTTAATACAGGTTGTTCACAATCACGTGTGTCATGCTGTTAGTTGCCTAACATTTAGCCAATCAGATTTAATGAAAAAGAAAGAAAACATTTGAAAATTGGATTTGGCCAATACATCAAAAATATTATCAAAACGCTACTAGACTGAAAGCAGTCATTGAAACACTGCAAATTAAAAGTTCAAAACACAAAGAGACCCGTATCAATTACTTACCATCAAATAACCAAATCGTGTTTGTTTATATTTTAAGAAATGCAAACGTTTCAAAACACAACTGTGATACCAGAATTATCTACTTGGAATAACCATGTCTTGGTTGTTTCAATTTTAGCCACCATCAAACATGGATATATACTTTTAGCCACCATCAAACATGGATATATACTTTCTTTTGCCCGGCAGTTTTGGTATTCTGAAGTTGATAATCCAGATATATGATTGATACTTTTAACTGTATGCATGTTAATGTGTAGCCTTTGTTTATGAAGCCCCTTGAAGATCCGGGTTAGAATTGATTTTCAGCAGCCCATGCTTGCCGTAGAGAAGCCAATAATGGGATCGTGTGCTCAGGCTCGCTTACTTGGTTTATCGAATCCCAATTGCGGAGATCGATGCTCTTGATTAATAGATCAATTACTGGATTGTCTGGTCCACATTCGATTATTTACTGACCGCCGTCAAAAAGCCATCATAAAGCTGGAATATTGCTGAGTTAAACAACAAACAAACGACAATGGCTGTGGTTCATTCACATTGTAATGAGTTGCACTGTTATCTGTTTTTGTTAACATTGTATGATGAACAGTTGGTCAGGCAGTGACCATTTGCGACTTCTACAGAAATGCAGACTCGAATGTTTACAGATCGTCGTCATATAGCTCATAAAATGCTGAGTGCAGCGTTAAACAACAAACAAACCAAACCAAACTTCAAAAGAAACCATAAGGATCTTGTTGTTTTTCTTTTCTTCGTCTGTTTTGTCGTGTACTCTATTGTGACTGTTACCTTTAGATAAATGCACACACGTTCTAAAAAAGCTGTGGTCAAATGAATGCCTTATTTTACGATCTATTCTCAATAGAATAAACAGAGAGCATGTCCACCTGAAAAGACTTCATTTTGATAAATTGGGTCAATGAGAGGATAGAATCCAAGTAGAATCAATCGACAAAGCATGAAATAAGCAGAAAAAAAGCTGGTTTATAAACAAATATTGCACAGGTTGTAGATTGCATTACGTCTGACGGCTGCACGTTGGTCAATAGATATTCCACCATTATTTAGAATCTAAAGAAGCTGGGGAGGAAACGGAAATGATTTTTTTCTACTGAAAAGAAGTTGACCAGAACAAGAAGAAGTTCTGTAACGAAACGGAAAAGGGATGAACGAACATTGACGTCCAGGCTTTATTTGACTATTAATATCGGAATTGCTTTCTATTTCCTGCCATGTGATGCAAGTTTACACAAGCCTCTAGGATTTGGATATGTGAACTAGAGGACATCAGGCGAGGTGGTCGAATGTAATTTATTTAAAAGGTGTAATGTGTCCTTTTCGTTCTAAAGTTAATATGATTATTTGGGGGGTTTATGATCGAATCACACAAGATTTACCACTTTTTGATTTGGGACAATGTAATTGTAACGGTGACAGATGACAGAACGCTATCGACCAGAACCCCTATTCATGAAAGAAATGACAGTTTGACGTTCAGGTGGATTCACAAGTATTAATTCTACAATTATCAACTACCAGGAAACAGTCATTCCTACCACACAGATAATTTTGTGTCACCCAAATACAAACACGGATGTTATCAGACGAAGGTTTTACTACATCGCATGATATACATGTATATGAAGATACACCGACTTTATGCTGTCATGTTATAAAGGACCGACCCTCAATATCATCGGATGGGACAGAGGAGAGGAGTAGACTGGGGTTTATGCTTGAGAGAGAATATTTTGTCAGTAAGCGCTTAAATGGATACATTTCTCACACATCATTGTAAAACTTAAGGACAATTTCCTTTGGGGGGGAACCACCCCAAGCGCCACCCACTTCCCACTCACAGAGTATCAAATCCGTTTGCTCCTTCACGCATCATGCATATATTCTATAAATATCAAATAAGCAATATTCGAACTGAATGACATCAGGCTGTAGATAATCAGACTAACAAAACAAACCAGTGGTTAATATTACGAGCGTCAGGGTACGACGACACGCAAGTCGCCGAACCTGACCACCCCATTCAATTAGTCGGTTTCTATGACAAACACAAGTTCTGTAAAAAGGTGACTTATTCTAAAACCAATCATTTTGTCAATGATAAAATATCAACCATCTCAGTATAAACACATCATTATTTATCAAGTTCTCTTTACGAGTTAAGGCTTATTTCTTTGTGCAAATTGGGAGAATGGCGGTTGCTTCCGGTAGAGCAGGATATGCTTACTTAATTCGCGAACAACTGGTGTCATCGCTAATTTTCAATGATCCATTTATATACCAGTTACCTTTATTTTGACATTTACGCTCAATTATTCAATTACTGTAATCTGTTTCATCGGCTAATTAAGACTGGTTATTCCTCGGTTTTGACGTATATTTACCAGACAAACTGTATGAAGGATGCTGTTCAGGATGGAAGAAGACATTGTGTGACAACACTTACATGTTCTATCATGTCTGTACATAATGAACTAGCTGTGAAAGGCATGGTAGCTAAGAAAAACATGTATGAAGGTGAACGTCTGAAGACCTTTTACCAATTATTTACTTAGTGCGCTGGAATAAAAAAATACTTTCGAAGCAGACAACTTAGCACCACCTTACTGAGGAGGCCATTATACCCGCAACGCATGTCTATTTGATCAGTGTTGATTTGAACCATTATTTCTTGCATTTGAATGTGAGATTTTTTTTTCACAGCTAGAAATGCGCAAACAGGACAGTGCATTCCGAGTGCAAAGTCGTTATAATCTTTGCTGTGAGTCTGTTAACACAGTTATAACTTGATTCTGTACAATGAAGTATAGCGCCATACAAAATCCAATCGTTCTTCCAAAGTAGAAGAGGTTTTGATAGTTCCCATTTATGTTGCAGTGGTCTCCATTCGCTTAATACACAGGACCATAACGTCAATATTCCAGAAGGAACTGCGACGATGTTTGAATGTCTAACACAACTTTGATATTTGTGAAGACATTGCCATTTGAATGTTGTGAATCCTGATTCAGAGGATCCACAATTTTCATCTGGCTTGCTGACAGGCGATTTGTCCTTGGTTTGAGTGAATCAATGTCCTTAGTTTCACCAAGATCGAAAACTGGCAACGTCTCGCAAAGTAACCTTGTGCTGTTGACAAACACTCAGTATCCTCATTGACTAGGTAAACATTTCAAGATGGCCTCTAGAGAGCGCCCCTTGTGGCTCAACAGAACATGATCCGGTGCATGGAGTACACACTCAAGTTGAAGTGATTCAGTTTTTAAGGTGCTGGTTGGGAATATTTGGGTCCTATTTTCTTACTAAAGTAAAGTCTGCACTATTGAATATGGTCAATTATATGGCACGGAACGTGATGAAATCTTCAATAACTGCTTTCTCAAATGCATTGCCTTGGCTTCCCTAGCTTGTATCAAGGTCTTCATTTAATGACAAGTGAGTTCTTGTTGGTCGATTTCGTATTTTTTCACCCCTTGCTGTAGGAAACCATTCATAATTGAGACACATTTCAGATAGACACCCGCATCTGAGTATTTGAGTTTACTTTTGATGAATTTGTAAGTGATTAAGTTTGGTTTAACGCCATTTTTAAAAATGTATTCTAGATATATATCACGGCGTGTCGGCTTGATGTGGGAGGAAATCCCAAAGTTTTGTTGGTCGTAGACGTTTTCCACTTTGGTATACACCTAGAGACATATGCAGAGGGAACTGGGATTCGAACCCACGATCATAAGTTTTTTTAATACACATTATGGTCACCTTTTCGTCATTTTTATGTCACTCAAACATACACGTGGGCACAACAGCCATATTGTTTTAATATTGCATCAAAGATTTTTCGCAGTATCAGCAAGTGTCCTTTTATATCCATACTTTACCTTGATGGCTTGTATCCTAGAATGAAAGTATGAATGCTGGCGTGAATATTGATGATATAGTCAAGTACTGCTACTTCATGTACAAGTTCATGAATTTCACACTTCTTATTAATGCATATCCTCAAGCGGTAATGTATAATAAAGATAAAGAATATACACTCTGTGGTGATACGTGGTCCAGTGCCCTGCACACAAGTCACAAAGCGGTCGAAATTAAGTAACGTTGGTCGCGGAGGGACGGTGTTCCGTGGTGATTCCATGGAGTTTCGAAACATTCGGTCCCGCCCCACACCGAAACACGGGTTGCATGTGGCGTCTTCGAATTCTTAGGTAAGAGGCTTTGTTCAAAATACGCCTCATTTCACCCTGCAGTGAATGGGTACCCGATAGTATGATAATATGTGACGCTTCATACCCCGAATTGGTTTGTATTCTTCCCAGGAGACTGAGAATAATATTTGAGTATAGTATTACACTGATCTGAATAATACACTGGTCGAATATTATATGAACATTCGCTTGTGAAAATTGTAAGTCCACTAAGAAAATAGGCTTTTAATTCATTAACTATTTTTTTGGAAATGGAAGGCAAATGTCAATATTTCAAATGTTATCACAGTATATAATCCCTTGCATTTTCGAACATGTAAATATTTTTTGGAGGCAAATAAAAGCATCCCACACGTTGCCGTCAACACCGCGTTCTATGTGAACAACGGATATCATGAAAATGTGGCAATGAATTTCGCACGCAAATACACTCTGCGTAAACTGAGTGGGTTTTTTTCGAAATGCTCGTGATGTTTCGCGATACTATAATGTGCCGTGTTAGGTTAAGTTTACCACAATTCACCGCACTAATTCCGCTTCCATACCACCGCAATTCCACAAACGTACCGCGGTAATTGTCAGGTGCCGCGTAACATTCCTCCTCGGTTTTGCGGAAGAACCAAGAAACATTTCCAGAAAAGACCTCCGTAAAACGGTAAGTATTTGTGATTGGTAGTGTAGTAATAAGTGGCAGGTACCCCTCCCAATCTCTTTGATAACATGTGCAAGGTGTTCAAAAGAAAAAAATGCTTCATATATGCAAAACATTATCTGTACATGATCAAGCTCTAAACGCAGCTAGTGAAAAACATGTTTTATGAAAATTATTATTCTTATTGATATTACAAACGAAGCTTATATAAGCGTTTACCATGATATTGAATCAACTGAGAAAACAAAAATGCCATCATGTATGACGCTGTTTTGTCTGTTTTCGGACACTCTTCGTGTGTACAGTATTTACATATACATTGTCCTTTCATCGTTTGTTACTGAAGTGTTAAACAGCTGAAGTCTTACGCTTCACTATGTATTAGCACTATCGTTCTCGTGGGAATTAACTGTAATAGTCTTTTAGACGTCAACGATGAGATTCACACCAGTTTCTCTTGAGAAACTATTACAAATGGGTAATTTACCATTGTCAGCCATTGTGTGCTTCATGAATTTGATATTTTTCCCGTCTACAATTTAGGGAAAACAATTTCGACCTTCATAAAAAGTTAAGCTGGCCGAGAGTGGCGTCATTCCAACCATAAAAAAGACTATTACCAACAACTCACTGGAGATAATGGCACTATTTTGGGCAAAACGTTTCGATAGCTGCTGTACAACATTTGCTTCAGAGAGTTTTGCAGTGTAATGATATCATTTAGATATGATTTAACACGAAGTCATAGTACCTAAACATAAAACGCCAGTGTCTAATGTATTGGTAAGGTACATGTGTATGTCTTTAAGTCATCTGTACTTTCTTTAAGCCATAAACACTTATGTCAGGGGCGTAGTGACAGAACGTGGATCAGCGGAGAACATTTATATCCTTATGTGAATCACCGGATAACCACCATGTATCTCATTGAAACATATATACTAAATGTTAAACACGCGTGTGGCCTTATTCCAGTCTATTTCAAGCTTTTGACTATTAGCTCAAACTATATAAACGACCAAGTGCTTGTCATGTCGGCACAATTGAATATACTGGAGGAGTTTCTTGCATAGACTGGGCGAAATCAGAATACTGCATTGGAGCATCTGTACGGGTCCATTGAATGTTGCCAGTTATTGTACGGAAAATGGTCGTCCTATTTTTCTTGTTTGTTTTTGGCATCTGTTTGACAGTTGCACACATCAATATGTACAATCATATATATTTTCATTTCATATAAATATTACATGTCAACTTGATCAGTATTGATTAAGTACCATTGATTGAGTCGCTCTTAATTTTGTATTTGTACACAGGTAGAAATTTATACATTTATACAATCTGAGTGAGTGAGTGAGTATGGTTTTACGCCGTTTTCAGCAATATTCCAGCAATATCAGGGCGGGGGACACCAGAAATGGGCTTCACACATTGTACCCATGACGGGAATCGAACACGGGTCTTCGGCGTGACGTGCAAACGCTTTAACCACTAGGCTACCCTACCGCCCACATATACAAAGAGAAAACCGAAGATAAAGCATATTCCAGAACATGTAGTGGAATTCTCAGCTGCCTGTTTTAGTCGGATAGCCGCAGCAACCCATGCTGCTCATGGTACAATTCCCTAGAAATTGTGAAGGGAGGGGATTACTCCACTGAAAATAAATGTAGATAGGTTAACTGTGTAGTAATATTAGGCAAAAGCAACTTAGTATTTATCAACTGATGATGGGAAAACGGAAGAAATGTAATAATACTCAGCAGACTTTTTGACCATGACCAGTTCATGTAGACACAACCAGCACGGTCCATCTTATGGACCAGCTATTGAAAGATTACTGAAGTCAATGCAGGCATCAACTGGTCAGATGTTGAAATAAATATGATGTGTCCTCGCTGAATTGCTGTAACATCAGAATCCTGTTACCAACGTTACCAAGTTTTTATATCATCAGACATGATGTTCTAATTTTACTAACGTCATACCTAAAGAAAATAGACTTGCCGGATCAATGGCACATGCCCGAGTGTGCTCACAGTGTTAAATCAGTTTAGTATATAGGGGACTTCCTCGAATGACAGTTGTGGTAACACAGGTCAAACCAAATCAAATGCGGGGTAATCTGAGCATCTTAATATCATTACACTAAAAGACAGGGATGGGTACTAAACTCCGTAGAATCACACTTGTCACACTTCAACAGATATGTTTGATCAAGTCCTTGTTACGTGAAGATGAAATCAGAAAACTTACATTTACATCCATCGAATAGGAAAGCACTGAAAAGTGAAACAGTTGGCTTTTCATTCCAGCGATAGTAACAAATTGTGTTCTGTCTGATAATCCATAGCCCACGTTATACCGGAATAACATCTGGCACTTTGGTCTGTGTGTTGTTAAACATCACCATACAATGCTACTCTGAAAGTCATCATACTAAAAAAAAAGTCTGCACGGTTGAATATGGTCAATCATATGGAACGGAACGTTGTGAAACCTTTAATATCTGCTTTCTCAAAGGCATTGCATGGACTCCTCTAGCTTATATCAAGATCTTAATATAATGACAAAGGGAGTTTACATGTTCTTAAATGAATTCCTTGCAGATCAGACACAATTCAGATATACACCCGCATCTGACACTTGAGTTTACTTTTGATGAAATTGTAAGTAGGTGAGTGCGTTTGGACGCCAATTGTGAAAAGTATGCCCGTCATATCTCGGCGTGTCAGCTTGAAGGGAGAGCAAAACAACCGAAATGAAGCAGGTTTTAGATGTTTTCCACATTGGTTAACACCACGAGACATGAGCAATGCTAACAGGGATTCGAACTCAGCATCATAGGTTCTTGCATGCGCATGAAACGCAACATGCGGACCCTTAGACGGCTAGGGCGAACCAGGATTCGAACCCAAAGGTTGGGTTTCACACATTGTTATCATCCAGGCTTCCGAAATCTGCTCTTCATAATCAGCAAACATTGTGTGACGAGGTTCCATTTTCAGGGACTGATCCCTCGTATTTTTAATCCTTATGAATACTAAATGTTAAAATTCCCCCAGGTTTTTAGAATGTAACGGTTAAAACCACTCGGGCCCCTATTGTACATATAACATTTTTTAAAGTGCAAAGGATGCATCTTATCATGATTGTCTTAATACTTATGTTAGTTAAAATAATAAGCCATGGTATCGAATTTATATTTAAACAACATACTTAATAGCCTTGGTACATCACTGGATATTAGAACTGACAAGTTACTGCTGCTAGCTTGTGCATATTCGCTGGTTAAAAGTACCCACACTGTGAGTCCAACGGTTAATTGTTTACTTTAATCATTTATGCTTTAGCTTGGTTGTTACTGCTTAATGTTAACAAATCCTTGAACTATCAGCTGCTTTATCTTCGTCAATGCACCTTTAATGCAATTGGTCTGTCTATTTATTTATTTTTCTACTTCACTTGTATGTAGTCACGCCGTCTCTGAAATCACTTTTGACAATAACGAGACTGTTGCTCTGTGGGCGGGGCTTTACTCAAGCAAAGGCGGCCTAATCATCAGTAAAGCACCGTGACACATGGTAATAACCTGTTCTATACCAGAATCCCGCCTTGGAACATTTGCCTTTCAGTAGCAATGCGTGCTTTTACAATCCAAAGTGATCATTCATCATTCGGCTTTCGTACATTTGTTTTTATGTGTGAGTTCAACACTGATTAGCTCACGCAGTGTGTCGAGATGCTTCTCGATGGTGAAAGTCACTGATTTGATAGAAGGACGGATGGTTTCCATACTGGTATTCTGATTAAATATAATTACTCCATTGATGCCTGCGTTCTACACAGGGGAAAAGGTCTGGATGTTATTGAATGAATCAAGCCGCAGCGGAGTTTCAAATGTCGTGCAAGTCAACTTTTCGAAACGATGCAATCGAATATACATCCGACGATGTCTTCTTCTTGGTTACCAAACATGCCTAAAATTGCTTACGCACTTTATAAGCTGATGTTTTCGACACGCATGTCAATGTTATGAAACCATGATTTACCATTTGTCAATTTGGGGTATAACAAACTATTGAATGTAACGACAATTGGTTTTATCAAAGCGATTACACTTCAGCCGTCCGAGAATACCCAGTGTAATAACTCAAAGGAATTTGATTGCCATAATTAGAAGAAATTAAATTCGAAACTATCATCTAATCAGGAATAATATATATCATTACTTATTTTAAATAACCAACCAAAATAGTGGCCTCGTTATTTCGATCGCGAAAAACGTTAATCGATCCATACATACCATAGTCAAAGGACAACACCTGTGTGTAACGGCATTTATGATATCTATATACATTCAACAACGAAGGTTCGTTTTAATGCGTCTCTAAAAGTATTCTGGTCGTGGTTGCCGTCTATTCCCAACACTATTGAACTATGGATATTCTTGTTTACGTTTTCAATTTTCCCTTCGATCTAAAATGGCGGACATATTTTCGTGTTTCGAGAGTAACGAACTACGGATAGTACGAACTGATTGTCAAGGTCCCTTGGAGTCCGTTATAGCCTGGACTAAGGAGACGTCATCAGTTGATGTACATGTGTTGATGTAAATGCACATCACACCGGTGTAGATTCCAGGTTAGACTTGTTCATCAGCTACCCGGGGCGGTCGGGTAGCCCAGTGGTTAAAGCGTTCGCTCGTCACGCCGAAGACCCAGGTTCGATTCCCGACATGGGTACAGCGTGTGAAGCCCATTTCTGGTGTCCCCCGCGTGATATTGCTGGAATATTGCTAAAAGCGGCACAAAACCATACTCACTCACACACTCATTTATCAGCAACCAACTCATCGTGAGAGACAAGTCCCTCGTTGCACAACAATTATTATCAACATTGGTTTATCTGGTTCAGAGACGAATAATCGGCCGTCATATATTAGGGCGTGGAGTCATCTCACAGATGACACTCTCCCCTTGTCAGTTTGCTGCCGGGTTTAACCTCTGTGGTTGGGCATTGCAAACAAATTAATGACACGATCGCGTGTAGCGTGTGTCAGGGTAGATTCCAGCACTTTTGCCACTCAGCATATTTGGTATTAACAACAATGGATACTTAGGAAGTGACACATTTTCTCAGAGTTCAGTTGAGATCACAACTGGTCACGCTCGTACTATCAACATTCTGACCAATTTCCATGTAATTCATATATTTAAGTTAATTCAGTTTGCTGTGTCCTTTCAAGATATCACGGCGATATTGTACTACAAGATGACTTTACAGTTGAAATGCAATTCCTCTAGGGAGGTTTTGAAAAGAGACCATCGATCGATTATAAATATAATACTGTCAATCGATGTGAGGATTCGAAATTCATTTAGCCACTAATTCGGTCTTCCCACTTTAGTCAACAAATAATTTTCCCTTTTATCCTACCGGCTTTGCTGCCGTGAAAGTATGACCATACAGACACGATTTCACTTGTGCAACTTCCTTGTAGGATAAATGTGTACTAAAAGCATGTTTCTTTTCGGCTTGATCATGTGACTTAAACCAAAGCTCCCAAGACAAATATGACAGTTTCATATTGACAGGATAACTTCACGCTTGGAATGCTATTTCTAGATCTTGTTCCAAAAATGTCAAAGCCTTGTTGAATAGCATCCTTTAGTGAAATCATGGCTACAGCATGCCACCCCGATATGTGTTGTTATGCGAGAGTTGTGCAGGTCCTTTGAAGTGTGCATGAGTTGGTTTAACGCCGCTTATGAACAGTAATCCAGTGAGTGAGTGAGTATGGTTGAACGCTGCTTTCAGCATTATTCCAGCAATATCACGGAGGAGTCACCAGAAATTGGCTTCACACATTGTACCCATTTGGGGAATAGAACCCGGGTCTTCGGCGTGACGAGTGAACGCTTTAACAACTAGTCTACCCGACCGTCCCCTCACAGTATTCCAGTTATATCATGGTGTGTCATCTTAATTTTGAGGAAAGCCCTATAGTAAGTTATGTTCACCACTTCGGTGAAACCCTAATGGTACGGGTATGATGCTGACAGACCTGCAAGCATAATCGGGGCGAACCGGGACTCGAACTCACGATCATGATTCTTTTACACCTTAGGAACACAAATCTGCGTGGCGAGCTGTGGAACCTTAGACGACGGCGCCACCCATACCCTGAGTTTTAAGTGGTATTTGTTACAAGGGAGCCTCTAGGGAGAGATAACCTAAATGTCGATATTTGCATAAATTCGTTTTACCAGATTGTAAATAGCTGATTGTTGACAACCAATGTAGACCTCTAGAATGTTTACCAGAAAGGGCAATCAAATTCATATTCAAGCTCGTAAAATTATTTGATACATTGAGGTTGTCACGCGAGTGTGTTTGGGGATGGTAAATATCCTGCATTAGGAATAGACATTGTATTTAGCGAGCCTTGGCGATTTTCAGTATATTAGACTGTTCTTTTGATAATGACAGCAATTATCCATGTAGAGTATCCAGATTCCCGATGGTTAATTCTGACTCGATCGCCTAATGACAAAGGCAACGCCATGTTTGTTTATAAACACTTAAAGTAGTCCCTTCTTGATCTTTGATATTTGCATCTCTATCCGCATATGCCCTCAAAGGATATCGTTTTCATCCGTTGGCTTTATCCTGCCCAGAAACCTACCCATTATATGATAAATGCATATATTTACCTACATGTATATCTTACGAACAAGCAAATCGTCACAATCAATATGCATTGTGAATGATATAAATGTGTTCAATATATAGACAAAAGTCAATGAATAATACAGTGATACTGTCACATTAAACCACCAGGCAGTCAAAATGATTGCCGCACATACCTATATTTCATCTATATTATAGCGATCTGTAAACAATCGAGTCGATCAGACAATCCAGTGATTGGTATCATGAGCATCGATCTACGCAATTGCCATGCGATGACATGCGTCAACCAAATCAGCGACCACCTGATCGCATCTTCCGACAAGCATGGATTGCTGAAGAGCAATTCTAAGTATTCTAGTAGATATATGTGCATATGTTCAGATTTTGGGTGTTATTGAGTGTTTGATGCCCGAAAATATTATTTGGAACCGACGGTGTAAGAGAGGTAAACGTTTTAACGAAGTTGAATAGATGATATGAGCTTTACTAAAAGCAATGATAAGTCCTACTTGTTATATGAAGTTCTTTTGAAAAACAAAATGTAGGATTATCTTCCACCCAGTACCATAAACATAAGACACTTCATGTCTGACATTGATGGAATCTCACGATCAGGGAGGGATAATGACCACCAAGTATTCCTAGTCAGATTCTTATACATTACGCGTAAATCAGTTTGAGCAAAGGCCAAAGTGAGTCTACCCTTCAGACGAATCGACCGCCATGTTGTTGTCGTAACTAAAGGTTATTAGCAAGCTCCGTAGCCTACATAAATACATATTGTCTGTGGAATACACTGCAGCTGTATGGTCTAGTAATCGAGATCAAGTTTACAACCATGTGTTCGTATTTGCTGCCAGAAATGTATATTTACATCATGTTGATGTTCACTGGTTGGTGATCTCGTACAATTTCAGTCCAATTTTGGAGGTTCCCAACAACGTTAATACAGGTTGTTCACAATCACGTGTGTCATGCTGTTAGTTGCCTAACATTTAGCCAATCAGATTTAATGAAAAAGAAAGAAAACATTTGAAAATTGGATTTGACAAATACATCAAAAATATTATCAAAACGCTACTAGACTGAAAGTAGTCATTGAAACACTGCAAATTAAAAGTTCAAAACACAAAGAGACCCGTATCAATTACTTACCATCAAATAACCATATCGTGTTTGTTTATATTTTAAGAAATGCAAACGTTTCAAAACACAACTGTGATACCAGAATCATCTACTTGGAATAACCATGTCTTGGTTGTTTCAATTTTAGCCACCATCAAACATGGATATATACTTTCTTTTGCCCGGCAGTTTTGGTATTCTGAAGTTGATAATCCAGATATATGATTGATACTTTTAACTGTATGCATGTTAATGTGTAGCCTTTTTCATGAAGCCCCTTGAAGATCCGGGTTAGAATTGACTGTCAGCAGCCCATGCTTGCCGTAGAGAAGCGAATAATGGGATCGTGTGCTCAGGCTCGCTTACTTGGTTTATCGAATCCCAATTGCGGAGATCGAGGCTCTTGATTAATTGATCAATTACTGGATTGTCTGGTCCACATTCGATTATTTACTGACTGCCGTCAAAAAGCCATCATAAAGCTGGAATATTGCTGAGTTAAACAACAAACAAACGACAATGGCTGTGGTTCATTCACATTGTAATGAGTTGCACTGTTATCTGTTTTTGTTAACATTGTATGATGAACAGTTGGTCAGGCAGTGACCATTTGCGACTTCTACAGAAATGCAGACTCGAATGTTTACAGATCGTCGTCATATAGCTCATAAAATGCTGAGTGCAGCGTTAAACAACAAACAAACCAAACCAAACTTCAAAAGAAACCATAAGGACCTTGTTGTTTTTCTTTTCTTCGTCTGTTTTGTCGTGTACTCTATTGTGACTGTTACCTTTAGATAAATGCACACACGTTCTAAAAAAGCTGTGGTCAAATGAATGCCTTATTTTACGATCTATTCTCAATAGAATAAACAGAGAGCATGTCCACCTGAAAAGACTTCATTTTGATAAATTGGGTCAATGAGAGGATAGAATCCAAGTAGAATCAATCGACAAAGCATGAAATAAGCAGAAAAAAAGCTGGTTTATAAACAAATATTGCACAGGTTGTAGATTGCATTACGTCTGACGGCTGCACGTTGGTCAATAGATATTCCACCATTATTTAGAATCTAAAGAAGCTGGGGAGGAAACGGAAATGATTTTTTTCTACTGAAAAGAAGTTGACCAGAACAAGAAGAAGTTCTGTAACGAAACGGAAAAGGGATGAACGAACATTGACGTCCAGGCTTTATTTGACTATTAATATCGGAATTGCTTTCTATTTTCTGCCATGTGATGCAAGTTTGCACAAGCCTCTAGGATTTGGATATGTGAACTAGAGGACATCAGGCGAGGTGGTCGAATGTAATTTATTTAAAAGGTGTAATGTGTCCTTTTCGTTCTGAAGTTAATATGATTATTTGGGGGGTTTATGATCGAATCACAACAAGATTTACCACTTTTTGATTTGGGACAATGTAATTGTAACGGTGACAGATGACAGAACGCTATCGACCAGAACCCCTATTCATGAAAGAAATGACAGTTTGACGTTCAGGTGGATTCACAAGTATTAATTCTACAATTATCAACTACCAGGAAACAGTCATTCCTACAACACAGATAATTTTGTGTCACCCAAATACAAACACGGATGTTATCAGACGAAGGTTTTACTACATCGCATGATATACATGTATATGAAGATACACCGACTTTATGCTGTCATGTTATAAAGGACCGACCCTCAATATCATCGGATGGGACAGAGGAGAGGGAGTAGACTGGGGTTTATGCTTGAGAGAGAATATTTTGTCAGTTAGCGCTTAAATGGATACATTTCTCACACATCATTGTAAAACTTAAGGACAATTTCCTTTGGGGGGGAACCACCCCAAGCGCCACCCACTTCCCACTCAGAGAGTATCAAATCCGTTTGTTCCTTCACGCATCATGCATATATTCTATAAATATCAAATAAGCAATATTCGAACTGAATGACATCAGGCTGTAGATAATCAGACTAACAAAACAAACCAGTGGTTAATATTACGAGCGTCAGGGTACGACGACACGCAAGTCGCCGAACCTGACCACCCCATTCAATTAGTCGGTTTCTATGACAAACACAAGTTCTGTAAAAAGGTGACTTATTCTAAAACCAATCATTTTGTCAATGATAAAATATCAACCATCTCAGTATAAACACATCATTATTTATCAAGTTCTCTTTACGAGTTAAGGCTTATTTCTTTGTGCAAATTTGGAGAATGGCGGTTGCTTCCGGTAGAGGAGGATATGCTTACTTAATTCGCGAACAACTGGTGTCATCGCTAATTTTCAATGATCCATTTATATACCTGTCACCTTTATTTTGACATTTACGCTCAATTATTCAATTACTGTAATCTGTTTCATCGGCTAATTAAGACTGGTTATTCCTCGGTTTTGACGTATATTTACCAGACGAACTGTATGAAGGATGCTGTTCAGGATGGAAGAAGACATTGTGTGACAACACTTACATGTTCTATCATGTCTGTACATAATGAACTAGCTGTGAAAGGCATGGTAGCTAAGAAAAACACGTATGAAGGTGAACGTCTGAAGACCTTTTACCAATTATTTACTTATTGCGCTGGAATAAAAAAATACTTTCGAAGCAGACAACTAAGCACCACCTTACTGAGGAGGCCATTATACCCGCAACGCATGTCTATTTAATCAGTGTTGATTTGAACCATTATTTCTTGCATTTGAATGTGAGATTTTTTTTTCACAGCTAGAAATGCGCAAACAGGACAGTGCATTCCGAGTGCAAAGTCGTTATAATCTTTGCTGTGAGTCTGTTAACACAGTTATAACTTGATTCTGTACAATGAAGTATAGCGCCATACAAAATCCAATCGTTCTTCCAAAGTAGAAGTGGTCTTGATAGTTCCCATTTATGTTGCAGTGGTCTCCATTCGCTTAATACACAGGGCCATAACGTCAATATTCCAGAAGGAACTGCGACGATGTTTGAATGTCTAACACAACTTTGATATTTGTGAAGACATTGCCATTTGAATGTTGTGAATCCTGATTCAGAAGATCCACAATGTTAAATGTTTCATCTGGCTTGCTGACAGGCGATTTGTCCTTGGTTTGAGTGAATCAATGTCCTTAATTTCACCAAGATTGAAAACTGGCAACGTCTCGAAAAGTAACCTTGTGCTGTTGACAAACACTCAGTATCCTCATTGACTAGGTAAACATTTCAAGATGGCCTCTAGAGAGCGCCCCCTTGTGGCTCAACAGAACATGATCCGGTGCATGGAGTACACACTCAAGTTGAAGTGATTCAGTTTTTAAGGTGCTGGTTGGGAATATTTGGGTCCTATTTTCTGACTAAAGTAAAGTCTACACTATTGAATATGGTCAATTATATGGCACGGAACGTGATGAAATCTTCAATAACTGCTTTCTCAAATGCGTTGCCTTGGCTTCCCTAGCTTGTATAAAGGTCTTCATTTAATGACAAGTGAGTTCTTGTTGGTCGATTTCGTATTTTTTCACCCTTTGCTGTAGGAAACCATTCATAATTGAGACACATTTCAGATAGACACCCGCATCTGACTATTTGAGTTTACTTTTGATGAATTTGTAAGTGATTAAGTTTGGTTTAACGCCATTTTTAAAAATGTAATCTAGATATATATCACGGCGTGTCAGCTTGATGTGGGAGGAAATCCCAAAGTTTTGTTGGTCGTAGACATTTTCCACTTTGGTATAGACCACGAGACATATGCAGAGGGAACTGGGATTCGAACCCACGATCATAAGTTTTTTTAATACACATTATGGTCACCTTTTCGTCATTTTTATGTCACTCAAACATACACGTGGGCACAACAGCCATATTGTTTTAATATTGCATTAAATGTGGTTCGCAGTATCAGCAAGTGTCCTTTTATATCTATACTTTTCCTTGATGGCTTGTATACTAGAATGAAAGTATGAATGCTGGTGTGAATATTGATGATATAGTCAAGTACTGCTACTGCATGTAAAGGTTCATGAATTTCACACTTCTTATTAATGCATATCCTCAAGCGGTAATGTATAATAAAGATAACGAATATATACTCTGTGGTGATACGTGGTCCAGTGTCCTGCACACAAGTCACAAAGCGGTCGAAATTAAGTAACGTTGGTCGCGGAGGGACGGTGTTCCGTGGTGATTCCATGGAGTTTCGAAACATTCGGTCCCGCCCCACACCGAAACACGGGTTGCATGTGGCGTCTTCGAATTCTTAGGTAAGAGGCTTTGTTCAAAATACGCCTCATTTCACCCTGCAGTGAATGGGTACCCGATAGTATGAGATGTGACAGTTAATATGTGACGCTTCATACCCCGAATTGCTTTGTATTCTTCCCAGGAGACTGAGAATAATATTTGAGTATAGTATTACACTGATCCGAATAATACACTGGTCGAATAATATATGAACATTCGCTTGTGAAAATTGTAAGTCCACTAAGAAAATAGGATTTTAATTTATTAATTATTTTTTTTGGAAATGGAAGGCAAATGTCAATATTTCAAATGTTATCACAGTATATAATCCCTTGCATTTTCGAACATGTAAATATTTTTTGGAGGCAAATAAAAGCATCCCACACGTTGCCGTCAACACCGCGTTCTGTGTGAACAACGGATATCATGAAAATGTGGCAATGAATTTCGCACGCAAATACACTCTGTGTAAACTGCGTGGTTTTTTTTCGAAATGCTCGTGATGTTTCGCGATACTATAATGTGCCGTGTTAAGTTACGTTTACCACAATTCACCGCGCTAATTCCGCTTCCATACCACCGCAATTCCACAAACGTACCGCGGTAATTGTCAGGTGCCGCGTAACATTTCTCCTCAGTTTTGCGGAAGAACCAAGAAACATTTCCAGAAAAGACCGCCGTAAAAAGGTAAGTATTTGTGATCGGTAGTGTAGTAATAAGTCGCAGGTACCCCTCCCAATCTCTTTGATAACACGTGCAAGGTGTTCAAAAGAAGAAATGGTTCATATATGCAAAACATTATCTGTACATGATCAAGCTCTAAACGCAGCTAGTGAAAAACATGTTTTATGAAAATTATTATTCTTATTGATATTACAAACGAAGCTTATATAAGCGTTTACCATGATATTGAATCAACTGAGAAAACAAAAATGCCAACATGTATGACGCTGTTTTGTCTGTTTTCGGACACTCTTCGTGTGTACAGTATTTACATATACATTGTCCTTTCATCGTTTGTTACTGAAGTGTTAAACAACTGAAGTCCTACGCTTCACTATGTATTAGCACTATCGTTCTCGTGGGAATTAACTGTAATAGTCTTTTAGACGTCAGCGATGAGATTCACACCAGTTTCTCTTGAGAAACTATTACAAATGGGTAATTTACCATTGTCAGCCATTGTGTGCTTCATGAATTTGATATTTTTCCCGTCTACAATTTAGGGAAAACAATTTCGACCTTCATAAAAAGTTAAGCTGGCCGAGAGTGGCGTCGTTCCAACCATAAAAAAGACTATTACGAACGACTCACTGGAGATAATGGCACTATTCTGGGCAAAACGTTTCGATAGCTGCTGTACAACATTTGCTTCAGAGAGTTTTGCAGTGTAATGATATCATTTAGATATGATTTAACACGAAGTCATAGTACCTAGACACAAAACGCCAGTGTCTAATGTATTGATAAGGTACATGTGTATGCCTTTAAGTCATCTGTACTTTCTTTAAGCCATAAACACTTATGTCAGGGGCATAGTGACAGAACGTGCATCAGCTGAGAACATTCATATCCTTATGTGAATCACCGGATAACCACCATGTATCTAATTGAAACATAAACTGAATATTAAATATGTGTGTGGCCTTATTTCAGTCTATTTCAAGCTTACAATGCTGCTCTGAAAGTCATCATACTAAAATAAAGTCTGCACGGTTGTATATGGTCAATCATATGGAACGGAACGTTGTGAAACCTTTAATAGCTGCTTTCTCAAAGGCATAGCATGGACTCCTCTAGCTTATATCAAGATCTTAATATAATGACAAAGGGAGTTTACATGTTCTTAAATGAATTTCTTGCAGATCAGACACAATTCAGATATACACCCGCATCTGACACTTGAATTTACTTTTGATGAAATTGTAAGTAGGTGAGTGCGTTTGGACGCCAATTGTGAAAAGTATGCCCGTCATATCTCGGCGTGTCAGTTTGAAGGGAGAGCAAAACAACCGAAATGAAGCAGGTTTTAGATGTTTTCCACATTGGTTAACACCACGAGACATGAGCAATGCTAACAGGGATTCGAACTCAGCATCATAGGTTCTTGCATGCGCATGAAACGCAACATGCGGACCCTTAGACGGCTAGGGCGAACCAGGATTCGAACCCAAAGGTTGGGTTTCACACATTGTTATCATCCAGGCTTCCGAAATCTGCTCTTCATAATCAGCAAACATTGTGTGACGAGGTTCCATTTTCAGGGACTGATCCCTCGTATTTTTAATCCTTATGAATACTAAATGTTAAAATTCCCCCAGGTTTTTAGAATGTAACGGTTAAAACCACTCGGGCCCCTATTGTACATATAACATTTTTTTAAAGTGCAAAGGATGCATCTTATCATGATTGTCTTAATACTTATGTTAGTTAAAATAATAAGCCATGGTATCGAATTTATATTTAAACAACATACTTAATAGCCTTGGTACATCACTGGATATTAGAACTGACAAGTTACTGCTGCTAGCTTGTGCATATTCGCTGGTTAAAAGTACCCACACTGTGAGTCCAACGGTTAATTGTTTACTTTAATCATTTATGCTTTAGCTTGGTTGTTACTGATTAATGTTAACAAATCCTTGAACTATCAGCTGCTTTATCTTCGTCAATGCACCTTTAATGCAATTGGTCTGTCTATTTATTTATTTTTCTACTTCACTTGTATGTAGTCACGCCGTCTCTGAAATCACTTTTGACAATAACGAGACTGTTGCTCTGTGGGCGGGGCTTTACTCAAGCAAAGGCGGCCTAATCATCAGTAAAGCACCGTGACACATGGTAATAACCTGTTCTATACCAGAATCCCGCCTTGGAACATTTGCCTTTCAGTAGCAATGCGTGCTTTTACAACCCAAAGTGATAATTCATCATTCGGCTTTCGTACATTTGTTTTTATGTGTGAGTTCAACACTGATTATCTCACGCAGTGTGTCGAGATGCTTCTCGATGGTGAAAGTCACTGATTTGATAGAGGGACGGATGGTTTCCATACTGATATTCTGATTAAATATAATTACTCCATTGATGCCTGCGTTCTACACAGGGGAAAAGGTCTGGATGTTATTGAATGAATCAAGCTGCAGCGGAGTTTCAAATGTCGTGCAAGTCAACTTTTCGAAACGATGCAATCGAATATACATCCGACGATGTCTTCTTCTTGGTTACCAAACATGCCTAAAATTGCTTACGCACTTTATAAGCTGATGTTTTCGACACGCATGTCAATGTTATGAAACCATGATATACCCTTTGTCAATTTTGGGTATAACAAACTATTGAATGTAACGACAATTGGCTTTATCAAAGCGATTACACTTTAGCCTTCCAAGAATACCCAGTGTAATAACTCAAAGGAATTTGAATGCCATAATTAGAAGAAAATAAATTCGCAACTATCATCTAATCAGGAATAATATATATCATTACATATTTTAAATCACCAACCAAAATAGTGGCCTCGTTATTTCGATCGCGAAAAACGTTAATCGATCCATACATACCATAGTCAAAGGACAACACCTGTGTGTAACGGCATTTATGATATCTATATACATTCAACAACGAAGGTTCGTTTTAATGCGTCTCTAAAAGTATTCTGGTCGTGGTTGCTGTCTATTCCCAACACTACTGAACTATGGATATTCTTGTTTACGTTTTCAATTTTCCTTTCGATCTAAAATGGCGGACATATTTTCGTGTTTCGAGAGTAACGAACTACGGATAGTACGAACTGATTGTCAAGGTCCCTTGGAGTCCGTTATAGCCTGGACTAAGGTGACGTCATCAGTTGATATACATGTGAAGACCCAGGTTCGATTCCCGACATGGGTACAGCGTGTGAAGCCCATTTCTGGTGTCCCCCGCGTGATATTGCTGGAATATTGCTAAAAGCGGCACAAAACCATACTCACTCACACACTCATTCATCAGCAACCAACTCATCGTGAGAGACAAGTCCCTCGTTGCACAACAATTATTATCAACATTGGTTTATCTGGTTCAGAGACGAATAATCGGCCGTCATATATTAGGGCGTGGAGTCATCTCACAGATGACACTCTCCCCTTGTCAGTTTGCTGCCGGGTTTAACCTCTGTGGTCATGTGACCTCGGATCAGAGGGTCTGTGGTTGGGCATTGCAAACAAATTAATGACACGATCGCGTGTAGCGTGTGTCAGGGTAGATTCCAGCACTTTTGCCACTCAGCATATTTGGTATTAACAACAATGGATACTTAGGAAGTGACACATTTTCTCAGAGTTCAGTTGAGATCACAACTGGTCACGCTCGTACTATCAACATTCTGGCCAATTTCCATGTAATTCATATTTAAGTTAATTGAGTTTGCTGTGTCCTTTCAAGATATCACGGCGATATTGTACTACAAGATCCCTTTACAGTTGAAATGCAATTCCTCTAGGGAGGTTTTGAAAAGAGACCATCGATCGATTATAAATATAATACTGTCAATCGATGTGAGGATTCGAAATCCATTTAGCCACTAATTCGGTCTTCCCACTTTGGTCAACAAATCATTTTCCCTTTTATCCTACCGTCTTTGCTGCCGTGAAAGTATGACCATACAGACACGATTTCACTTGTGCAACTTCCTTGTAGGATAAATGTGTACGAAAAGCATGTTTCTTTTCGGCTTGATCATGTGACTTAAACCAAAGCTCCCAAGACAAATATGACAGTTTCATATTGACAGGATAACTTCACGCTTGGAATGCTATTTCTAGATTTTGTTCCAAAAATGTCAAAGCCTTGTTGAATAGCATCCTTTAGTGAAATCATGGCTACAGCATGCCACCCCGATATGTGTTGTTATGCGAGAGTTGTGCAGGTCCTTTGAAGTGTGCATGAGTTGGTTTAACGCCGTTTTTTTAACAGTAATCCAGTGAGTGAGTGAGTATGGTTGAACGCTGCTTTCAGCATTATTCCAGCAATATCACGGAGGAGTCACCAGAAATGGGCTTCACACATTGTACCCATTTGGGGAATAGAACCCGGGTCTTCGGCGTGACGAGTGAACGCTTTAACAACTAGTCTACCCGACCGTCCCCTCACAGTATTCCAGTTATATCATGGCGTGTCATCTTAATTTTGAGGAAAGCCCTATAGTAAGTTATGTTCACCACTTCGGTGAAACCCTAATGGTACGGGTATGATGCTGACAGACCTGCAAGCATAATCGGGGCGAACCGGGACTCGAACTCACGATCATGGGTTTCTTTTACACCTTAGGAACACAAATCTGCGTGGCATATTTGTGGAACCTCAGACGACGGCGCCACCCATACCCTGATTTTTAAGTGGTACTTGTTACAAGGGAGCCTCGAGGGAGAGATAACCTAAATGTCGATATTTGCATAAATTCGTTTTACCAGATTGTAAATAGCTGATTGTTGACAACCAATGTAGATCTCTAGAATGTTTACCAGAAAGGGCAATCAAATTCATATTCAAGCTCGTAAAATTATTTGATATATAGAGGTTGTCACGCGAGTGTGTTTGGGGATGGTAAATATCCTGCATTAGGAATAGACATTGTATTTAGCGAGCCTTGGCGATTTTCAGTATATTAGACTGTTCTTTTGATAATGACAGCAATTATCCATGTAGAGTATCCAGATTCCCGATGTTAATTCTGACTCGATCGCCGAATGACAAAGGCAACGCCATGTTTGTTTATAAACACTTAAAGTAGTCCCTGCTTGATCTTTGATATTTGCATCTCTATCCGCATATGCCCTCAAAGGATATCGTTTTCATCCGTTGGCTTTATCCTGCCCAGAAACCTACCCATTATATGATAAATGCATATATTTACCTACATGTATATCTCACGAACAAGCAAATCGTCACACTCAATATGATCTGTAAACAATCGAGTATGGATCAGACAATCCAGTGATTGGTATCATGAGCATCGATCTACGCAATTGCCATGCGATGACATGCGTCAACCAAATCATGATCAGCGACCACATACCTGATCGCATCTTCCGACAAGCATGGATTGCTGAAGAGCAATTCTAAGTATTCTAGTAGATATATGTGCATATGTTCAGATTTGGGGTGTTATTGAGTATTTGATGCCCGAAAATATTATTTGGAACCGACGGTGTAAGAGAGGTAAACGTTTTAACGAAGTTGAATAGATGATATGAGTTTACTAAAAGCAATGATAAGTCCTACTTGTTATATGAAGTTCTTTTGTAAAACAAAATGTAGGATTATCTTCCACCCAGTACCATAAACATAAGACACTTCATGTCTGACATTGATGGAATCTCACGATCAGGGAGGGATAATGACCACCAAGTATTCCTAGTCAGATTCTTATACATTACGCGTAAATCAGTTTGAGCAAAGGCCAAAGTGAGTCTACCCTTCAGACGAATCGACCGCCATGTTGTTGTCGTAACTAAAGGTTATTAGCAAGCTCCGTAGCCTACATAAATACATATTGTCTGTGGAATACACTGCAGCTGTAAGGTCTAGTAATCGAGATCAAGTTTACAACCATGTGTTCGTATTTGCTGCCAGAAATGTATATTTACATCATGTTGATGTTCACTGGTTGGTGATCTCGTACAATTTCAGTCCAATTTTGGAGGTTCCCAACAACGTTAATACAGGTTGTTCACAATCACGTGTCATGCTGTTAGTTGCCTAACATTTAGCCAATCAGATTTAATGAAAAAGAAAGAAAACATTTGAAAATTGGATTTGACCAATACATCATAAATATTATCAAAACGCTACTAGACTGAAAGTAGTCATTGAAACACTGCAAATTAAAAGTTCAAAACACAAAGAGACCCGTATCAATTACTTACCATCAAATAACCATATCGTGTTTGTTTATATTTTAAGAAATGCAAACGTTTCAAAACACAACTGTGATACCAGAATCATCTACTTGGAATAACCATGTCTTGGTTGTTTCAATTTTAGCCACCATCAAACATGGATATATACTTTCTTTTGCCCGGCAGTTTTGGTATTCTGAAGCTGATAATCCAGATATATGATTGATACTTTTAACTGTATGCATGTTAATGTGTAGCCTATTTCATGAAGACCCTTGAAGATCCGGGTTAGAATTGATTTTCAGCAGCCCATGCTTGCCGTAGAGAAGCGAATAATGGGATCGTGTGCTCAGGCTCGCTTACTTGGTTTATCGAATCCCAATTGCGGAGATCGAGGCTCTTGATTAATTGATCAATTACTGGATTGTCTGGTCCACATTCGATTATTTACTGACTGCCGTCAAAAAGCCATCATAAAGCTGGAATATTGCTGAGTTAAACAACAAACAAACTACAATGGCTGTGGTTCATTCACATTGTAATGAGTTGCACTGTTATCTGTTTTGGTTAACATTGTATGATGAACAGTTGGCCAGGCAGTGATCATTTGCGACTTCTACAGAAATGCAGACTCGATTATTTACAGACCATCGTCATATAGCTCATAAAATGCTGAGTGCAGCGTTAAACAACAAACAAACCAAACCAAACTTCAAAAGAAACCATAAGGATCTTGGTGTTTTTCTTTTCTTCGTCTGTTTTGTCGTGTACTCTATTGTGACTGTTACCTTTAGATAAATGCACACACGTTCTTAAAAAGCTGTGGTCAAATGAATGTTGCCTTATTTTACGATCCATTCTCAATAGAATAAACAGAGAGCATGTCCACCTGAAAAGACTTCATTTTGATAAATTGGGTCAATGAGAGGATAGAATCCAAGTAGAATCAATCGACAAAGTATGAAATAAGCGAAAAAAAGATGGTTTATAAAAAATATTGCACAGGTTGTAGATTGCATTACGTCTGACGGCTGCACGTTGGTCAATAGATATTCCACCATTATTTAGAATCTAAAGAAGCTGTGGAGGAAACGGAAATGATTTTTTTCTACTGAAAAGAAGTTGACCAGAACAAGATGAAGTTCTGTAACGAAACGGAAAAGGGATGAACGAACATTGACGTCCAGGCTTTATTTGACTATTAATATCGGAATTGCTTTCTATTTTCTGCCATGTGATGCAAGTTTGCACAAGCCTCTAGGATTTGGATATGTGAACTAGAGGACATCAGGCAAGGTGGTCGAATGTAATTTGTTTAAAAGGTGTAATGTGTCCTTTTCGTTCTAAAGTTAATATGATTATTTGGGGGGTTTATGATCGAATCACACAAGATTTACCACTTTTTGATTTGGGACAATGTAATTGTCACGGTGACAGATGACAGAACGCTATCGACCAGAACCCCTATTCATGAATTACCACACAGATAATTTTGTGTCACCCAAATACAAACACGGATGTTATCAGACGAAGGTTTCACTACATCGCATGAATAGATATACATGTATATGAAGATACACCGACTTTATGCTGTCATATTATAAAGGACCGACCCTCAATATCATCGGATGGGACAGAGGAGAGGGAGTAGACTGGGGTTTATGCTTGAGAGAATATTTTGTCAGTTAGCGCTTAAATGGATACATTTCTCACACATCATTGTAAAACTTGAGGACAATTTCCTTTGGGGGGAACCACCCCAAGCGCCACCCACTTTCCACTCACAGAGTATCAAATCCCTTTGTTCCTTCACGCATCATGCATATATTCTATAAATATCAAATAAGCAATATTCCAACTGAATGACATCAGGCTGTAGATAATCAGACTAACAAAACAAACCAGTGGTTAATATTACAAGCGTCAGGGTACGACGACACGCAAGCCAAACATGACCACCCCATTCAATTAGTCGGTTTCTATGACAAACACAAGTTCTGTAAAAAGGTGACTTATTCTAAAACCAATCATTTTCTCAATGATAGAAAAATCAACCATCTCAGTATAATCACATCATTATTTATCAAATTCTCTTTAAGAGTTAAGGCTTGTTTCTTTGTGCAAATTGGGAGAATGGCGGTTGCTTCCAGTAGAGCAGGATATGCTTACTTAATTCGCGAACAACTGGTGTCATCGCTAATTTTCAATGATACATTTATTGACATAGTAAATAGTTTGACATTTACGCTCAATTATTCAATTACTGTAATCTGTTTCATCGGCTAATTAAGACTGGTTATTCCTCGGTTTTGATGGTGTATATTTACCAGACAAACTGTATGAAGGATGCTGTTCAGGATGGAAGAAGACATTGTGTGACAACACTTACATGTTCTATCATGTCTGTACATAATGAACTAGCTGTGAAAGGCATGGTAGCTAAGAAAAACACGTATGAAGGTGAACGTCTGAAGACCTTTTACCAATTATTTACTTATTGCGCTGGAATAAAAAAATACTTTCGAAGCAGACAACTTAGCACCACCTTACTGAGGAGGCCATTATACCCGCAACGCATGTCTATTTGATCAGTGTTGATTTGAACCATTATTTCTTGCATTTGAATGTGCGATTTTTTTTCACAGCTAGAAATGCGCAAACAGGACAGTGCATTCCGAGTGCAAAGTCGTTATAATCTTTGCTGTGAGTCTGTTAACACAGTTATAACTTGATTCTGTACAATGAAGTATAGCGCCATACAAAATCCAATCGTTCTTCCAAAGTAGAAGTGGTCTTGATAGTTCCCATTTATGTTGCAGTGGTCTCCATTCGCTTAATACACAGGACCATAACGTCAATATTCCAGAAGGAACTGCGACGATGTTTGAATGTCTAACACAACTTTGATATTTGTGAAGACATTGCCATTTGAATGTTGTGAATCCTGATTCAGAAGATCCACAATGTTAAATGTTTCATATGGCTTGCTGACAGGCGATTTGTCCTTTGTTTGAGTGAATCAATGTCCTTAATTTCACCAAGATCGAAAACTGGCAACGTCTTGCAAAGTAACCTTGTGCTGTTGACAAACACTCAGTATCCTCATTGACTAGGTAAACATTTCAAGATGGCCTCTAGAGAGCGCCCCCTTGTGGCTCAACAGAACATGATCCGGTGCATGGAGTACACACTCAAGTTGAAGTGATTCAGTTTTTAAGGTGCTGGTTGGGAATATTTGGGTCCTATTTTCTGACTAAAGTAAAGTCTGCACTATTGAATATGGTCAATTATATGGCACGGAATGTGATGAAATCTTCAATAACTGCTTTCTCAAATGCATTGCCTTGGCTTCCCTAGCTTGTATCAAGGTCTTCATTTAATGACAAGGGAGTTCTTGTTGGTCGATTTCGTATTTTTTCACCCTTTGCTGTTGGAAACCATTCATAATTGAGACACATTTCAGATAGACACCCGCATCTGAGTATTTGAGTTTACTTTTGATGAATTTGTAAGTGATTAAGTTTGGTTTAACGCCATTTTTAAAAATGTATTCTAGATATATATCATGGCGTGTCAGCTTGATGTGGGAGGAAATCCCAAAGTTTTGTTGGTCGTAGACGTTTTCCCCTTTGGTATAGACCACGAGACATATGCAGAGGGAACTGGGATTCGAACCCACGATCATAAGTTTTTTTAATACACATTATGGTCACCTTTTCGTCATTTTCATGTCACTCAAACATACACGTGGGCACAAAAGCCATATTGTTTTAATATTGCATCAAAGATTGTTCGCAGTATCAGCAAGTGTCCTTTTATATCTATACTTTACCTTGATGGCTTGTATCCTAGAATGAAAGTATGAATGCTGGCGTGAATATTGATGATATAGTCAAGTACTGCTACTTCATGTACAAGTACATGAATTTCACACTTCTTATTAATGCATATCCTCAAGCGGTAATGTATAATAAAGATAACGAATATATACTCTGTGGTGATACGTGGTCCAGTGTCCTGCACACAAGTTACAAAGCGGTCGAAATTAAGTAACGTTGGTCGCGGAGGGACGGTGTTTTGTGGTGATTCCATGGAGTTTCGAAACATTCGGTCCCGCCCCACACCGAAACACGGGTTGCATGTGGCGTCTTCGAATTCTTAGGTAAGAGGCTTTGTTCAAAATACGCCTCATTTCACCCTGCAGTGAATGGGTACCCGATAGTATGATAATATGTGACGCTTCATACCCCGAATTGGTTTGTATTCTTCCCAGGAGACTGAGAATAATATTTGAGTATAGTATTACACTGATCTGAATAATACACTGGTCGAATAATATATGAACATTCGCTTGTGAAAATTGTAAGTCCACTAAGAAAATAGGCTTTTAATTCATTAACTATTTTTTTGGAAATGGAAGGCAAATGTCAATATTTCAAATGTTATCACAGTATATAATCCCTTGCATTTTCGAACATGTAAATATTTTTTGGAGGCAAATAAAAGCATCCCACACGTTGCCGTCAACACCGCGTTCTATGTGAACAACGGATATCATGAAAATGTGGCAATGAATTTCGCACGCAAATACACTCTGCGTAAACTGAGTGGGTTTTTTTCGAAATGCTCGTGATGTTTCGCGATACTATAATGTGCCGTGTTAGGTTAAGTTTACCACAATTCACCGCACTAATTCCGCTTCCATACCACCGCAATTCCACAAACGTACCGCGGTAATTGTCAGGTGCCGCGTAACATTCCTCCTCGGTTTTGCGGAAGAACCAAGAAACATTTCCAGAAAAGACCTCCGTAAAACGGTAAGTATTTGTGATTGGTAGTGTAGTAATAAGTGGCAGGTACCCCTCCCAATCTCTTTGATAACATGTGCAAGGTGTTCAAAAGAAGAAATGCTTCATATATGCAAAACATTATCTGTACATGATCAAGCTCTAAACGCAGCTAGTGAAAAACATGTTTTATGAAAATTATTATTCTTATTGATATTACAAACGAAGCTTATATAAGCGTTTACCATGATATTGAATCAACTGAGAAAACAAAAATGCCATCATGTATGACGCTGTTTTGTCTGTTTTCGGACACTCTTCGTGTGTACAGTATTTACATATACATTGTCCTTTCATCGTTTGTTACTGAAGTGTTAAACAGCTGAAGTCTTACGCTTCACTATGTATTAGCACTATCGTTCTCGTGGGAATTAACTGTAATAGTCTTTTAGACGTCAACGATGAGATTCACACCAGTTTCTCTTGAGAAACTATTACAAATGGGTAATTTACCATTGTCAGCCATTGTGTGCTTCATGAATTTGATATTTTTCCCGTCTACAATTTAGGGAAAACAATTTCGACCTTCATAAAAAGTTAAGCTGGCCGAGAGTGGCGTCATTCCAACCATAAAAAAGACTATTACCAACAACTCACTGGAGATAATGGCACTATTTTGGGCAAAACGTTTCGATAGCTGCTGTACAACATTTGCTTCAGAGAGTTTTGCAGTGTAATGATATCATTTAAATATGATTTAACACGAAGTCATAGTACCTAAACATAAAACGCCAGTGTCTAATGTATTGGTAAGGTACATGTGTATGTCTTTAAGTCATCTGTACTTTCTTTAAGCCATAAACACTTATGTCAGGGGCGTAGTGACAGAACGTGGATCAGCGGAGAACATTTATATCCTTATGTGAATCACCGGATAACCACCATGTATCTCATTGAAACATATATACTAAATGTTAAACACGCGTGTGGCCTTATTCCAGTCTATTTCAAGCTTTTGACTATTAGCTCAAACTATATAAACGACCAAGTGCTTGTCATGTCGGCACAATTGAATATACTGGAGGAGTTTCTTGCATAGACTGGGCGAAATCAGAATACTGCATTGGAGCATCTGTACGGGTCCATTGAATGTTGCCAGTTATTGTACGGAAAATGGTCGTCCTATTTTTCTTGTTTGTTTTTGGCATCTGTTTGACAGTTGCACACATCAATATGTACAATCATATATATTTTCATTTCATATAAATATTACATGTCAACTTGATCAGTATTGATTAAGTACCATTGATTGAGTCGCTCTTAATTTTGTATTTGTACACAGGTAGAAATTTATACATTTATACAATCTGAGTGAGTGAGTGAGTATGGTTTTACGCCGTTTTCAGCAATATTCCAGCAATATCAGGGCGGGGGACACCAGAAATGGGCTTCACACATTGTACCCATGACGGGAATCGAACACGGGTCTTCGGCGTGACGTGCAAACGCTTTAACCACTAGGCTACCCTACCGCCCACATATACAAAGAGAAAACCGAAGATAAAGCATATTCCAGAACATGTAGTGGAATTCTCAGCTGCCTGTTTTAGTCGGATAGCCGCAGCAACCCATGCTGCTCATGGTACAATTCCCTAGAAATTGTGAAGGGAGGGGATTACTCCACTGAAAATAAATGTAGATAGGTTAACTGTGTAGTAATATTAGGCAAAAGCAACTTAGTATTTATCAACTGATGATGGGAAAACGGAAGAAATGTAATAATACTCAGCAGACTTTTTGACCATGACCAGTTCATGTAGACACAACCAGCACGGTCCATCTTATGGACCAGCTATTGAAAGATTACTGAAGTCAATGCAGGCATCAACTGGTCAGATGTTGAAATAAATATGATGTGTCCTCGCTGAATTGCTGTAACATCAGAATCCTGTTACCAACGTTACCAAGTTTTTATATCATCAGACATGATGTTCTAATTTTACTAACGTCATACCTAAAGAAAATAGACTTGCCGGATCAATGGCACATGCCCGAGTGTGCTCACAGTGTTAAATCAGTTTAGTATATAGGGGACTTCCTCGAATGACAGTTGTGGTAACACAGGTCAAACCAAATCAAATGCGGGGTAATCTGAGCATCTTAATATCATTACACTAAAAGACAGGGATGGGTACTAAACTCCGTAGAATCACACTTGTCACACTTCAACAGATATGTTTGATCAAGTCCTTGTTACGTGAAGATGAAATCAGAAAACTTACATTTACATCCATCGAATAGGAAAGCACTGAAAAGTGAAACAGTTGGCTTTTCATTCCAGCGATAGTAACAAATTGTGTTCTGTCTGATAATCCATAGCCCACGTTATACCGGAATAACATCTGGCACTTTGGTCTGTGTGTTGTTAAACATCACCATACAATGCTACTCTGAAAGTCATCATACTAAAAAAAAAGTCTGCACGGTTGAATATGGTCAATCATATGGAACGGAACGTTGTGAAACCTTTAATATCTGCTTTCTCAAAGGCATTGCATGGACTCCTCTAGCTTATATCAAGATCTTAATATAATGACAAAGGGAGTTTACATGTTCTTAAATGAATTCCTTGCAGATCAGACACAATTCAGATATACACCCGCATCTGACACTTGAGTTTACTTTTGATGAAATTGTAAGTAGGTGAGTGCGTTTGGACGCCAATTGTGAAAAGTATGCCCGTCATATCTCGGCGTGTCAGCTTGAAGGGAGAGCAAAACAACCGAAATGAAGCAGGTTTTAGATGTTTTCCACATTGGTTAACACCACGAGACATGAGCAATGCTAACAGGGATTCGAACTCAGCATCATAGGTTCTTGCATGCGCATGAAACGCAACATGCGGACCCTTAGACGGCTAGGGCGAACCAGGATTCGAACCCAAAGGTTGGGTTTCACACATTGTTATCATCCAGGCTTCCGAAATCTGCTCTTCATAATCAGCAAACATTGTGTGACGAGGTTCCATTTTCAGGGACTGATCCCTCGTATTTTTAATCCTTATGAATACTAAATGTTAAAATTCCCCCAGGTTTTTAGAATGTAACGGTTAAAACCACTCGGGCCCCTATTGTACATATAACATTTTTTAAAGTGCAAAGGATGCATCTTATCATGATTGTCTTAATACTTATGTTAGTTAAAATAATAAGCCATGGTATCGAATTTATATTTAAACAACATACTTAATAGCCTTGGTACATCACTGGATATTAGAACTGACAAGTTACTGCTGCTAGCTTGTGCATATTCGCTGGTTAAAAGTACCCACACTGTGAGTCCAACGGTTAATTGTTTACTTTAATCATTTATGCTTTAGCTTGGTTGTTACTGATTAATGTTAACAAATCCTTGAACTATCAGCTGCTTTATCTTCGTCAATGCACCTTTAATGCAATTGGTCTGTCTATTTATTTATTTTTCTACTTCACTTGTATGTAGTCACGCCGGCTCTGAAATCACTTTTGACAATAACGAGACTGTTGCTCTGTGGGCGGGGCTTTACTCAAGCAAAGGCGGCCTAATCATCAGTAAAGCACCGTGACACATGGTAATAACCTGTTCTATACCAGAATCCCGCCTTGGAACATTTGCCTTTCAGTAGCAATGCGTGCTTTTACAATCCAAAGTGATCATTCATCATTCGGCTTTCGTACATTTGTTTTTATGTGTGAGTTCAACACTGATTAGCTCACGCAGTGTGTCGAGATGCTTCTCGATGGTGAAAGTCACTGATTTGATAGAAGGACGGATGGTTTCCATACTGGTATTCTGATTAAATATAATTACTCCATTGATGCCTGCGTTCTACACAGGGGAAAAGGTCTGGATGTTATTGAATGAATCAAGCCGCAGCGGAGTTTCAAATGTCGTGCAAGTCAACTTTTCGAAACGATGCAATCGAATATACATCCGACGATGTCTTCTTCTTGGTTACCAAACATGCCTAAAATTGCTTACGCACTTTATAAGCTGATGTTTTCGACACGCATGTCAATGTTATGAAACCATGATTTACCATTTGTCAATTTGGGGTATAACAAACTATTGAATGTAACGACAATTGGTTTTATCAAAGCGATTACACTTCAGCCGTCCGAGAATACCCAGTGTAATAACTCAAAGGAATTTGATTGCCATAATTAGAAGAAATTAAATTCGAAACTATCATCTAATCAGGAATAATATATATCATTACTTATTTTAAATAACCAACCAAAATAGTGGCCTCGTTATTTCGATCGCGAAAAACGTTAATCGATCCATACATACCATAGTCAAAGGACAACACCTGTGTGTAACGGCATTTATGATATCTATATACATTCAACAATGAAGGTTCGTTTTAATGCGTCTCTAAAAGTATTCTGGTCGTGGTTGCCGTCTATTCCCAACACTATTGAACTATGGATATTCTTGTTTACGTTTTCAATTTTCCCTTCGATCTAAAATGGCGGACATTTTTTCGTGTTTCGAGAGTAACGAACTACGGATAGTACGAACTGATTGTCAAGGTCACTTGGAGTCCGTTATAGCCTGGACTAAGGAGACGTCATCAGTTGATGTACATGTGTTGATGTAAATGCACATCACACCGGTGTAGATTCCAGGTTAGACTTGTTCATCAGCTACCCGGGGCGGTCGGGTAGCCCAGTGGTTAAAGCGTTCGCTCGTCACGCCGAAGACCCAGGTTCGATTCCCGACATGGGTACAGCGTGTGAAGCCCATTTCTGGTGTCCCCCGCGTGATATTGCTGGAATATTGCTAAAAGCGGCACAAAACCATACTCACTCACACACTCATTTATCAGCAACCAACTCATCGTGAGAGACAAGTCCCTCGTTGCACAACAATTATTATCAACATTGGTTTATCTGGTTCAGAGACGAATAATCGGCCGTCATATATTAGGGCGTGGAGTCATCTCACAGATGACACTCTCCCCTTGTCAGTTTGCTGCCGGGTTTAACCTCTGTGGTTGGGCATTGCAAACAAATTAATGAAACGATCGCGTGTAGCGTGTGTCAGGGTAGATTCCAGCACTTTTGCCACTCAGCATATTTGGTATTAACAACAATGGATACTTAGGAAGTGACACATTTTCTCAGAGTTTAGTTGAGATCACAACTGGTCACGCTCGTACTATCAACATTCTGACCAATTTCCATGTAATTCATATATTTAAGTTAATTCAGTTTGCTGTGTCCTTTCAAGATATCACGGCGATATTGTACTACAAGATGACTTTACAGTTGAAATGCAATTCCTCTAGGGAGGTTTTGAAAAGAGACCATCGATCGATTATAAATATAATACTGTCAATCGATGTGAGGATTCGAAATTCATTTAGCCACTAATTCGGTCTTCCCACTTTAGTCAACAAATAATTTTCCCTTTTATCCTACCGGCTTTGCTGCCGTGAAAGTATGACCATACAGACACGATTTCACTTGTGCAACTTCCTTGTAGGATAAATGTGTACTAAAAGCATGTTTCTTTTCGGCTTGATCATGTGACTTAAACCAAAGCTCCCAAGACAAATATGACAGTTTCATATTGACAGGATAACTTCACGCTTGGAATGCTATTTCTAGATCTTGTTCCAAAAATGTCAAAGCCTTGTTGAATAGCATCCTTTAGTGAAATCATGGCTACAGCATGCCACCCCGATATGTGTTGTTATGCGAGAGTTGTGCAGGTCCTTTGAAGTGTGCATGAGTTGGTTTAACGCCGCTTATGAACAGTAATCCAGTGAGTGAGTGAGTATGGTTGAACGCTGCTTTCAGCATTATTCCAGCAATATCACGGAGGAGTCACCAGAAATTGGCTTCACACATTGTACCCATTTGGGGAATAGAACCCGGGTCTTCGGCGTGACGAGTGAACGCTTTAACAACTAGTCTACCCGACCGTCCCCTCACAGTATTCCAGTTATATCATGGTGTGTCATCTTAATTTTGAGGAAAGCCCTATAGTAAGTTATGTTCACCACTTCGGTGAAACCCTAATGGTACGGGTATGATGCTGACAGACCTGCAAGCATAATCGGGGCGAACCGGGACTCGAACTCACGATCATGGGTTTCTTTTACACCTTAGGAACACAAATCTGCGTGGCGAGCTGTGGAACCTCAGACGACGGCGCCACCCATACCCTGAGTTTTAAGTGGTATTTGTTACAAGGGAGCCTCTAGGGAGAGATAACCTAAATGTCGATATTTGCATAAATTCGTTTTACCAGATTGTAAATAGCTGATTGTTGACAACCAATGTAGACCTCTAGAATGTTTACCAGAAAGGGCAATCAAATTCATATTCAAGCTCGTAAAATTATTTGATACATTGAGGTTGTCACGCGAGTGTGTTTGGGGATGGTAAATATCCTGCATTAGGAATAGACATTGTATTTAGCGAGCCTTGGCGATTTTCAGTATATTAGACTGTTCTTTTGATAATGACAGCAATTATCCATGTAGAGTATCCAGATTCCCGATGGTTAATTCTGACTCGATCGCCTAATGACAAAGGCAACGCCATGTTTGTTTATAAACACTTAAAGTAGTCCCTTCTTGATCTTTGATATTTGCATCTCTATCCGCATATGCCCTCAAAGGATATCGTTTTCATCCGTTGGCTTTATCCTGCCCAGAAACCTACCCATTATATGATAAATGCATATATTTACCTACATGTATATCTTACGAACAAGCAAATCGTCACAATCAATATGCATTGTGAATGATATAAATGTGTTCAATATATAGACAAAAGTCAATGAATAATACAGTGATACTGTCACATTAAACCACCAGGCAGTCAAAATGATTGCCGCACATACCTATATTTCATCTATATTATAGCGATCTGTAAACAATCGAGTCGATCAGACAATCCAGTGATTGGTATCATGAGCATCGATCTACGCAATTGCCATGCGATGACATGCGTCAACCAAATCAGCGACCACCTACCTGATCGCATCTTCCGACAAGCATGGATTGCTGAAGAGCAATTCTAAGTATTCTAGTAGATATATGTGCATATGTTCAGATTTGGGGTGTTATTGAGTATTTGATGCCCGAAAATATTATTTGGAACCGACGGTGTAAGAGAGGTAAACGTTTTAACAAAGTTGAATAGATGATATGAGTTTACTAAAAGCAATGATAAGTCCTACTTGTTATATGAAGTTCTTTTGTAAAACAAAATGTAGGAATCTCTTCTTCCCAGTACCATAAACATAAGTCACTTCATGTCTGACATTGATGGAATCTCACGATCAGGGAGGGATAATGACCACCAAGTATTGCTAGTCAGATTCTTATACATTACGCGTAAATCAGTTTGAGCAAAGGCCAAAGTGAGTCTACTCTTCAGACGAATCGACCGCCATGTTGTTGTCGTAACTAAAGGTTATTAGCAAGCTCCGTAGCCTACATAAATACATATTGTCTGTAGAATACACTGCATCTGTGTGGTCCTGTAATCGAGATCAAGTTTACAACCATGTGTTCGTATTTGCTGCCAGAAATGTATATTTACATCATATTCATGTTGATGTTCACCGCTTGGTGATCTCGTACAATTTCAATCCAGTATTGGAGATTCCCGAAAACGTTAATAGATTGTTCACAATCACGTGTGTCATGCTGTTAGCTACCTAACATTTAGCCAATCAGATTAAATGAAAAAAGAAAGAAAACATTGGAAAATTGGTTTTGACCAATACATCACAAATGTTATCAAAACGCTCCTAGACTGAAAGCAGTCATTGAAACACTGCAAATTAAAAGTTCAAAACAGATCAAAGAGACCCGTATCAAATAATTACCATCAAATAACCATATGTGTTTGTTTATATATTCAGAAATACATTTGAACCATCAATTCCAAACGGTTCGAAACACAACTGTGATACCAGAATCATCACCTTGGAATAACCTTTTCTTGATTGTTTCAATTTTAGCCAGCATCAAACATGTATATATACTTTCTTTCGCACGTCAGTTTTGTTACTGTTAAGCTGATAATCCAGATATATGATTGATACTTTTAACTGTAAGACCCTTGAAGATCCGGGTTAGAATTGATTTTCAGCAGCCCATGCTTGCCGTAGAGAAGCGAATAATGGGATCGTGTGCTCAGGCTCGCTTACTTAGCTGGAATATTGCTGACTGCGGCGTTAAACAACAAACAGACAGCAATGGTTGTAGTTCATTTACAGTGTAATGAGTTGCACTGTTATCTGTTTTGGTTAACATTGTATGATGAACAGTTGGCCAGGCAGTGATCATTTGCGACTTCTACAGAAATGCAGACTCGATTATTTACAGATCGTCGTCATATAGCTCATAAAATGCTGAGTGCAGCGTTAAACAACAAACAAACCAAACCATAGTAAAACGAAACCATAAGGATCATGTTTTTCTTTTCTTCGTCTGTTTTGTCGTGTACTCTATTGTGACTGTTACCTTTAGATTGATGCACACACATTTTTTAAAGAGCTGTGGTCAAATGAATGTTGCCTCATTTTACTATCCATTCTCAATAGAATAAACAGAGAGCAGGTCCACCTGAAAATACATTGGGTCAATGAGAGGGTAGAAACCAAGTAGAATCAATCGACAAAGCATGAATTAAAACGAAGTACTTTGATTTAGTGAAAAAAAGGCTAGCCTCCACCAAACCATCCAACCCGAACCACCCCAAGCCCCACCCACTCCCAGCGTATCAAATTGTTTGCTCCACGCATCATGCATATATTCTATAAATATCAAATAAGCAATATTCCAACTGAATGACACCAGGCTGTAGGTACTCAGACTTAGAAAACAAACCAGTGGTTAATATTACGAGCGTCAGGGTACAACGACACGCAAGTCACCGAACCTGACCACCCCATTCAGTCGGTTTCTATGACAAACACAAGTTCTGTAAAAAGGTGAGTTATTCTAAAAGACATAACCAATCATTTTCTCAATGATAAAATATCAACCATCTCAGTATAATCACATCATTATTTATCAAACTGGTGTCATCGCTAATTTTCAATGATACATTTATATACCTGTCACCTTTATTTTGCCTTTTACGCCCAATTATTCAATTACTGTAATCTGTTTCATCGGCTAATTAAGACTGGTTATTCCTCGGTTTTGACGTATATTTACCAGACGAACTGTATGAAGGATGCTGTTCAGGATGGAAGAAGACATTGTGTGACAACACTTACATGTTTTATCATGTCTGTACATAATGAACTAGCTGTGAAAGGCACGGTAGCTAAGAAAAACTCTCAAAACATGTATGAAGGTGAACGTCTGAAGACCTTTTACCAATTATTTACTTATTGCGCTGGAATAAAAAAATACTTTCGAAGCAGACAATTTAGCGCCACCTTACTGAGGAGGCCATTCTCCCTGCAATGCATGTCTATTTGATCAGTGTTGATTTGAACCATTATTTCTTGCATTTGAATGTGAGATTTTTTTCACAGCTAGAAATGCGCAAACAGGACAGTGCATTCCGAGTGCAAAGTCGTTATAATCTTTGCTGTGAGTCTGTTAACACAGTTATAACTTGATTCTGTACAATGAAGTGTAGCGCCATACAAAATCCAATCGTTCTTCCAAAGTAGAAGTGGTCTTGATAGTTCCCATTTATGTTGCAGTGGTCTCCATTCGCTTAATACACAGGGCCATAACGTCAATATTCCAGAAGGAACTGCGACGATGTTTGAATGTCTAACACAACTTTGATATTTGTGAAGACATTGCCATTTGAATGTTGTGAATCCTGATTCAGAAGATCCACAATGTTAAATGTTTCATATGGCTTGCTGACAGGCGATTTGTCCTTGGTTTGAGTGAATCAATGTCCTTAATTTCACCAAGATCGAAAACTGGCAACGTCTCGCAAAGTAACCTTGTGCTGTTGACAAACACTCAGTATCCTCATTGACTAGGTAAACATTTCAAGATGGCCTCTAGAGAGCGCCCCCTTGTGGCTCAACAGAACATGATCCGGTGCATGGAGTACACACTCAAGTTGAAGTGATTCAGTTTTTAAGGTGCTGGTTGGGAATATTTGGGTCCTATTTTCTGACTAAAGTAAAGTCTGCACTATTGAATATGGTCAATTATATGGCACGGAACGTGATGAAATCTTCAATAACTGCTTTCTCAAATGCATTGCCTTGGCTTCCCTAGCTTGTATCAAGGTCTTCATTTAATGACAAGTGAGTTTTTGTTGGTCGATTTCGTATTCGATAAAACCATGGTCTATGCGATCACGTAACATTTCACCCTTTGCTGCTGGAAACCATTCATAATTGAGACACAGTTAAGATAGATACCCGCATCTGACTCTTCAGTTTTTTGATGAATTTGTAAGTGATTAAGTTTGGTTTAACGCCGATTTTAAAAATGTATTCTAGATATATATCACGGCGTGTCAGTTTGATGTAGGAGGAAATCCCAAAGTTTTGTTGGTCGTAGACGTTTTCCCCTTTGGTATACACCTAGAGACATATGCAGAGGGAACTGGGATTCGAACCCACGATCATAAGTTATGTTTTTTTTAATACACATTATGATCACCTTTTCGTCATTTTCATGTCACTCAAACATACACGTGGACACAACAGCCATATTGTTTTAATATTGCATTAAATGTGGTTCGCAGTATCAGCAAGTGTCCTTTTATATCTATACTTTTCCTTGATGGCTTGTATACTAGAATGAAAGTATGAATGCTGGTGTGAATATTGATGTTTTAGTCAAGTACTGCTACTGCATGTAAAGGTTCATGAATTTCACACTTCTTATTAATGCATATCCTCAAGCGGTAATGTATAATAAGGATAACGAATATATACTCTGTGGTGATACGTGGTCCAGTGCCCTGCACACAAGTCACAAAGCGGTCGAAATTAAGTAACGTTGGTCGCGGAGGGACCTTGTTACGGCGTGATTCCTTGGAGTTTCGAAACATTCGGTCCCGCCCCACACCGAAACACGGGTTGCATGTGGCGTCTTCGAATTCTTAGGTAAGAGGCTTTGTTCAAAATACGCCTCTGTTCACCCTGCAGTGAATGGGTACCCGACAGTATGAGATGTGACAGTTGATATGTGACGCTTCATACCCCGAATTGGTTTGTATACTTCCCAGGAGGCTGAGAATGATATTTGAGTGTAGTACTACACTGATCCTAACACTGGTCGAATTATATATGAACATTCGCTTGTGAAAATTGTAAGTCCACTTAGAAAATAGGCCTTTAATTTATTAACTATGTTTTATCTTTTTGGAAATGGAAGGCAAATGTTAATATTTCAAATGTTATCACAGTATATAATCCCTTGCATTTTCGAACATGTAAATATTTTTTGGAGGCAGATAAAAGAATCCCACACGTTGCCGTCAACACCTCGTTCTATGTGAACAACGGATGTCATGAAAATGTGGCAATGAATTTCGCACGCAAATACACTCTGTGTAAACTGCGTGGTATTTTTCGAAATGCTCGTGATGTTTCGCGATACTATAATGTGCCGTGTTAATTCCGAAATCATACAATATTAATTCTTCAAGTTTACCACAATTCACTGCGCTAATTCCCCTTGCATACCATTGCAATTCCGCAAACGTTCTGCGGTAATTATCAAGTGCCGCGTAAAATTTCTCCTCAATTTTGCGGAAGAACCAAGGAGCATTTCCGGAAAAAGACCGCCGTAAAAAGGTAAGTATTTGTGATCGGTAGTGTAGTAATAAGTCGCAGGTACCCCTACCCAATCTCTATGATTACATGTGCAAGGTGTTCAAAAGAAGAAATGGTTCATATAAGCAAAACATTATCTGTACATGATCAAAGCTCTAAACACAGCTAGTGAAAAACATGTTTTATGAAAAATATTATTCTTATTGATATTACAAACGAAGCTTATATAAGCATTTACCATGACTGAAAAAACAAAAATGCCAATATATATGACTCTGTTTTGTCTGTTTTCGGACACTCTTCGTGTGTACAGTATTTACATATACATTGTCCTTTCATCGTTTGTTACTGAAGTGTTAAACAGCTGAAGTCTTACGCTTCACTATGTATTAGCACTATCGTTCTCGTGGGAATTAACTGTAATAGTCTTTTAGACGTCAACGATGAGATTCACACCAGTTTCTCTTGAGAAACTATTACAAATGGGTAATTTACCATTGTCAGCCATTGTGTGCTTCATGAATTTGATATTTTTCCCGTCAACAATTTAGGGAAAACAATTTCGACCTTCATAAAAAGTTAAGCTGGCCGAGAGTGGCGTCATTCCAACCATAAAAAAGACTATTACCAACAACTCACTGGAGATAATGGCACTATTTTGGGCAAAACGTTTCGATAGCTGCTGTACAACATTTGCTTCAGAGAGTTTTGCAGTGTAATGATATCATTTAAATATGATTTAACACGAAGTCATAGTACCTAGACACAAAACGCCAGTGTCTAATTTATTGATAAGGTACATGTGTATGCCTTTAAGTCATCTCTACTTTCTTTAAGCCATAAACACTTATGTCAGGGGCATAGTGACAGAACGTGGATCAGCGGAGAACATTCATATCCTTATGTGAATTACCGGATAACCACCATGCATCTAATTGAAACATAAACTAAATGTTAAACACGTGTGTGGCCTTATTCCAGTCTATTTGATGCTCTTGATTACACAAAACATTGATAGTTTTTGTCCATTTATCGCAATATGAAAAGACGTTAAGAAGTTGCGTGACTTTGATGTCTCTGCTAAAGCACTGTGATCGGTAGTTTGTGTAGCAGAGTGTGCTATCTACAGACACACGTGTCGGGCATTATGCTTGGGAGTGTAATAAATAATATCTGCTCGAGACATTGCGTTTAAAATATTCGTGGACGTTTCACGTGTAAATCGACTAAAACGTATTTTTTCTGATCCACATATACAATTTTCATCAAGCGCAATTAATGGTGTGATGTGGTGTGAAGTTGTAACAAATTGAGTATTTGGTTATTGAAGAGGTGATCAAAGAGAGAAGTAGATAAATTTATGTAATGCTTTCTGTATTACTTAACACCTTGTGGTATGAGTTCCCGATATGTTTTATTCGCATTTTATATTTTCCCGCCCTCCGTCAATGGTGCTCAACCTATGTTAACGCGCAAGTGTTTGTCATGTCGGCACAATTGATCATGAATATACTGAAGGACGTTTCTTGCATAGCCTTCGCGAAATCAGAATACTGCATTGAAGCAGGTGTACGGGTCCACTGAATGTTGCCAGTTAATTTACGGAAAATGGTCGTCCTAGTTTTCTTGTTTGTTTATTGCATCTATTCGAAAGTGGCACACATGTATATGTACAATCATATATATTTTCGTTTCATGTAAATAATACATGTCAACTTGATCAGTATTGATTAACTATCCTGGATTGAGTAGCTCTTAATTCTGTATTTGTACACAGGTAGACATTTGAATGATTGTTCTGTCACATTTACATTATTCAAAAAGAAAAATGAAGATAAAGCATATTTCAAAACGCTGGTCATGGTAAATTTCCCTAGAAATTGTGAAGGGAAGCGATTGACTCACTGAAAATAAATGTAGATAGGTTAACTGTGATGTCCACATCTGGTGTTTCTCAATGTCCAATGCTTGAATGGAATTTACAGCTAATTTCGATTGCTGCTCAATGACGTCCACCACCATCACGATAACACACAATCTATTGGCGTGCATTCGTTATTCTCATTCAGGAGGGTGTATTTAAGGCATCCACGAACATTTCAACATCCTCATTCACTAACTGAGGCATGCATCCGAATTATTCATGACTGAGTAGCGAAGATATATATATATATATATATGTTTAATTGACACTGACTTCATATTGATAACTGATTGACTAACATGGGCATACATTCTGTATGATCATTTACTATCTAACGTCCACATTCCGTGTGCTGATAAATATGCTACTGCCATGTCATCAATGTGCCCTTTGACTTGCGACATGAGCATATTGACTTTCTGAGAACTACATTCGATGCATTCCTTGACAATACATTCATCTTTGAACATGTATGCCATCTATGATTAGCCACTGGGGAACACACAAGCAGTTTCCAAACAATATTATTTTTTCAAGGCTTCTTTAGGCAAAAGCAACTTAGGATTTATCAACTGATGATGTGAAAATAACGGAAGAAATGTTATAATACTCAGCAGACTTCGTGACCATAACCAATACATTAAGACACAACCAGCACGGTCCATCTTATGGACCAGCTATTGATAGATTACTGGAGTCAATGCAGGCATCCACTGGTCAGATGTTGATATAAATATGATGTGTCCTCGCTGAATTGCTGTAACATCAGAATCCTGTTACCAACGTTACCAAGTTTTTATATCATCAGACATGATGTTCTATTTTCACTCACGTCATAGCTAAGCAATACAATGGCACATGCCCGAGTGTGCTCACAGTGTTAGATCAGTTTTGTACTTTGGGGAACTCATAGAAGTTGCGATGATACAGGTCAAACCAAATCAACTGCGGAATAATCCAAGCGTCTTCATATCATAAAGCAATAGGTCAGGGCTCTGTACCAAACTCTGTGGAATCACACTTGTCAAGCTTTAATTGATATGTTTGATCAAGTGGGTACGAGCAGTTCTTGATACGTGAGGTTGAGATCTGAAAACTTACATTTACAGCCATCGAGAAGAAAAGCTTTGAACAGTGAAGAACTTGGCCGGTCATTCCAGTGATAGAAACAAATTGAATTCTGTCTGATAATCCATAGTCTACTCTATGGCAGAATAACATCGGGTTCTTTGGTCTGTGTGTTGTTAAACCCCACCACACAATGTTGCTCTGGAGGTTATGTGTCTTATGGCAGTGAGTTCATTGAATTCAATGCATGTCAGACCATGAAACGACCCGGTGATGGAGGGGGTGCGATTGCCGGGACAGGGGTAACTAACAACCTACGGTGTCTTAGTCTTCCGCCACAAGCTGTATGTCAACTGCATGCAAATACGTTGACCTAGAAATTATATCTTGCACAAAAATTCGCCTGTCTAGAGTACGTACGGTTTTCACGTTGTCACTGAATGTCATTTTAAGATGCAAGTAACTCGGGAGATGGATTGTGCTGTACATCGTTTCTATAGCAGGTGCACTCTGATAATAGAATTGCATTTACCATTGGACGCCAGTTCTGAATGGCGAGCCAAAATCACCACTCGTAATACACCGTATTTGTGAAACTTAAGGACTGTTCATGTGTATAGTTCAAGTTACTGATATATATAAACATGTGTTCCAAATAGCTAAATTTGCACACATGTACACACATCTTTTAGCACTTAGTAATTACATCTCCAACACCTGATGAGGCATGTTTACTGAACACTTAACATCTATACTTCCATGATAAACTCTCGACCCCAGCTCACGTAACTAAACCATTCTGTCTCTATACAAAATAAATGACAGACACTTCGTGGCGGTGGTGTATCAGACATTGACATAGTACACCGTTTAAGTCACACAAATATAACAGATTCTGTGAGCCTAGTAGCATGATTGGTTAAGTTGAATGATCAAACACTCGAGATGATCTTGTTCTCCGGGGAGCATCAGTCTGTTCACAATACCAACTCTTCTCACGAACTCACCGAACGATTATACAATCAGTGTGGTGTGCTTATACTTCAGTGACATCACCACGTCATGGATTCTTCGATGAGGCTAAATATAAAACGTCAACCCACAGAATAAGTAGTCTCCTTTATCTTATTCCATTGAGCGTACTGTATCTGATTCCACTGAGCGTAAAAGACAAAATAGCGATGACAATTATAGGAACGTATCACTGAAAATCAGTGATGACACTTGGTGTTCGCGAAAAGGGTGAGCATGTCCTGCTCTACCTGTAGCATCTGCCACTCACACAATTTGCATAAAAAAGTAAATTCTTTCATGTTGCCTTACACCGCAAATGTTACCCAGGTTCCTGTTGGTTTCGGATATGTGTTCCCCTGTCTATGACACTGTTTTGCATCCTTTCGTACACTCTACATGTATACAGTCTTTACACAAACTGTCCTTTCATCGTTTGTGACTGATGGGTAACTCACTGTGTCTTAGCACTCTCGTTCTCGTGGGAAATAAATGTAACGATGAGATTCACACCAGCACTTTGACCATCGCACTTGAGAAACTATTACAAATGGGTAATATTTAGAGAAAACTACACTCATTCCCGTTAATTACCATTTTTACGAAACTAGTGGACTTTCTAAGGTATCTGACCGAGCCAAACGAAGTCAAATACCATAAAAACTTCGACAGCTTCGTAAAAATGGCATCGAATCTTACGAGAATGAGTATGGTATCTTAGTTATTACCCATGTTAAATATATATTTAAGTGTAAATGCATAACAACTTTCGTTCGTTGGCTGACTAAACATATAAACCAGTTTCAGAATCTGGTTGCGCATTAATATTGATACATGCACAAACAGGGGCATTACAGATAGTTCTATGCATTCGCATTAACAAGATGCTCTTGCTGTTGTGTTTGCAAACATAACAGCATCGACGCTCAAGATCCATTTTGGTAATTAAGCGCATTGTTGAAAGTACGCAGGGCACTTATAAGAAAATTTTAAAAGGCCGCACTGTGAATATCGGACCAACAGTCGGCAATCGCATTGCCGTTTCCCGGCTCTGCAATCCAAATGGTTCGGTTTCCTTAATCGATCAGTTGAATTTATATCCTGTCCGTACCATTTTGGAAGGGGGAAATCAGAGTGTTCGCCAAAGACATTTATGTTAACTTACCACCTGTACTGAAGACGTGGAAATCATCAAACTCAAGTCCGTTTGCATGTCAGTGACAGCTTCGAACCAATAGTTGTTCCGGTGCCACAGAGGTCACGGTTACCCAAGCAAAACGAATAAAACGAGGTCTACCTTGTACGACACACGTGTGACGTACGGATTTAGTAACTTACCACATGCATCTTCACCACGTGAGTAATAAACCATTGACAGTCATTGTCTGCTTCCTGAATTGGATATTTTAGTTCCGTCTACACTTTAGGGAAAACGATTTCGACCTTCATAAAAGGTTGAGCTGGCCGACAGTATGTCATGGCAACCATGAAACAGATCATTACGAACGACTCACTGGAGATAATGGCACTATTATGGGCAAACGTTTTGATAGCCGTTGTTCAACATTTGCTTCAGAGAGTTAAACAGTGTCATGATAACATCTTTCAAATATGATTTGAACGGTGCACAGGAACGAAACGTTAAATGCCAATGTCTAATGTATTTCTAAAGTAAACTTGTGTGTTTACGTCATCTCTACTTTCTTTAAGCCATAAACACTAACGTTTGGGGCATAGCCACTCACAATTGGATCGCATTACAACAGTGGAGAACATTCACGACATCGTTGTATGAATCACCGGATATGTCTACTTGAAAGATGGACTAAATGTCAAACATGTGTGTTACTTTATTTCACTCTATTTGAAGCCTTTGATTGCACAAAACATACATATTTCGTCTGCTTTACGCTTGTCGCAGCGAATGAAAATTCAAAAAAATGAAAGGGCGTTAAGGAGTCGCGTGATTTAATTGCCTCTGGTTAGACAATGTGATCGGTAGTTTGTGTAACGTGTAACGCGGATTGCTTGAGAGTGTCATAAATAATATCTGCTCGAGACATTGCGATGATAATAAAAAGCTTGTTTCACATGCAAACTGAGTGTTTACATGAATTATTTTTCCAAATCCACAGATCGAAAATATCAGAGACGTGTTCAACAGACGGAATTCATGGTTTGCCGTGAACCTGTAACATATTGTGAATTTGATTCTTGAAGAAGCAATCATAGAGTAACAATTCACCAGGAGAAGTACATAAATTTACGTAATGCTTTTTGTATTACTTTACGCCTTGTTTCATTAATACCCGAGATTAATATTTTGTTGTGTTTTGTTTTCTTGTCATATCATATTTTCCCGTTCTACGTCAATGGTGCTCAAACGTTTATCAAACGTATATCAAACGTGTCAGTACCATAGGAATTTACCGCAGGAAGATGGTTGTAGAGCCTGCCCGACATCAAAATAATGCATTGGAGCAGCTGGATCAATTAAAAGTTATTGTACGGCAAAGAAGTCGCCCTAGTGTTCTTGGTTGCTTGTTTGTTTGTTGCAGCTGCATCACAGCTGCATATATGAATACTTTTCATATCCTCATTCACTACCTGAAGTATGCGTCCGAATTATTCATGCCTTAGCTATGAAGATATACTTGTATGCTTTATCGATGCACTGAATTGAATTGATATCGATAGCTGATTGGCATAGATCACGCTGATCGATAGCTGATACATTCAATATGCCCATTTACTGTCTATAGTCGGTGTGCTGATAAACATGCAACTGTCACGTAGTCGATGCACCCTTTGACCTGCCACAAGCATGCAACCATTCCATGTGCATACTGACTAAGTATGATCTACATTCCTTGCGTTAATTGACAATGCGCTTGTCTATGGACATTAATGACTAGCCACTGGGGAACACTCAAACAGTTTTCAAACACTAGACTTCTATGTGTCATGCATTGTCGATAGCAGCCAAATCTTCAGTGAAGGGATGACGGGAAAGCTGACGGAAAGATGTAATACATCATTCTTGACCAGTTCATGAAGACTCAATCAGCATATGCACACACACCAGTCAGTCTACCGTATTGACCAACTTTTGAAAGATAAGGAAAGTCCACACAGGCAGTCCGCTGGTCAGATAGTAAAATAAATATGATGTGTCTTCTCTGAATACCTAAAACATCAGAATCCACACTGATCAATGATACTTGAAGAAAAACTCTTGCCAGAACAGGGGCACATCCCGGAATGTACTCACAGTGTTAGATCAGTTAGTATTTTGGGGAACTCATGGAAGGACAGATGCGATGACACAGCCTAAACCAAATCAAATGCGGGATAATCTGAGCGTCTTCATGTCATAAAACACAAGGTAAGGGCAATGTACCAGAACCTGAAGCATCACATCTGTCAAGCTCCAATAGATATGTTTGATCAAGTGGGAACGTGCAGTCCTTGTGGTTGAGATCTGAAAACTTACACTTACATCCATCGAGAAGAAAAGCACTGAAAATGAAAAAGGTCTATCCAGTAATAGCTAACAAATTGAGTTCTGTCTGATAATCCATAGTCTACTCTATGGCGGATCAACATTGGGCACTTTGGTCTCCGATGTGTGAAACCTCATCATGCGATGCTGCTCTGAAGGTCATTTCTCTAATGGCAGTGAGTTCATTGAATTCAATGGATGTCAGATCAAGACACGACCCGGTGATGTAGGTGACGCGGTTGCCAGGCCAGGGGTAACTTACGACCAACGGTGTCTAGTCTTCCCGTCACAAACTGTATGCCAATTGCATGCAAATACGTTGACCTAGAAATTATATATTGTACAAAAATTCGCCTGTCAAAAGTGCGATGGCGAGAGATGGATTCTGCCATACCTAGTTTCTATAGCAAATAATGATTTCCACTTCAGGTGGAAATAATCAAAGAGGAGCTGAAAGGTGCACTCCGATAATTGAATGGCATTTTCCATTGGACGCAAGTTCTGAATGTCGAACCAAAATCACCATCCTCATTTTCGTAATACACCGTATTTGTGAAACAGAAGGAATGTATTCATTTCAAGTTACTGATCTATTTCAGCATGTACACACATCTTTTAGCACTTAGCAATCACATCTCTTATACCCGATGAGACATGTTTACTGAACACTTAGCACCTGAACTTCCATGATAAACTCGACTCTAGCTCACGTAACTAAACCTTTCTATCACTTATACACAATACATGATCAGCATTCCAAGGCGGTGGTGTATCAGACATTGACATACTGCACCGTTTAGGCCACATAAATATAACAAATTCCGTGAGCCCATTAACATGATCTGCAAATGATTAAACACTCGAGGTGATCTTTCTCTTCGGGGAGCATCAGTCTATTAAAAATACCAGCCTTCTCGCAGAACAATGAAACAATCAGTGTTAAGTGCTTAAACTTAAGTGACGTCAAGACATCATGGATTCAACGCCAGGGAATAATCAATCTCCATAATTCGATGCCATTGGGCGTAAATGACAAAACAGTGATGACAATAATATGAAAGTGTCCTCTATAAGGGTAAGTTGCTCTACCGCTAGCACCCGCCATTCACACAATTTGCATAAAACACAAGTGTTTGTTTGTTGCCTCACATCGAGTGCCAAAAAAGACACCTGGGCGGCAGGATGAGGTTAAAATAGCGGTTGACAATCATAGTCAAATTGCATGATGATTAAATTGCCGATTTCAGTGATATTGTTCATTAAAATACGACACAATATAAAGCAGTGAAACGTGATATTTTAAGAGATAGCATTTCATTCCAGTAACATAATCCTAAAGTTATTATATGCTCCGGCTTTTATGAATCATACATTGGAAAAACCTAACCAGAAACTATGCACATATGCCGAATACATCAGCCCCATAAGCGCACTAGACCTAGAAGTAATCATTTGAAAAAATGCGGAAACGGGATATGTACAGTTTCCCAAATGTACAAACTTAAGGCTGAACGATAAGTTGTCAGAAAATATGGAAAACACGTTCATTAGATTGTCGAGAATATGGATGTTGATTATCTTCCCTTGTCTCCCAGACCCGTGAAGATCCGGGGTAGAATAGGTCTTCAGCAACCCATGCTTGCCGTAAAAGGCGACTATGCTTGTCGTAAAAGGCGACTTACGGGATCGGGTGGTCAGGCGCGCTGACTTGGTTGATGCATGTTATTGGTCCCAATTGCGTGGATCGATGCGAATGATGTCACTCATTGGATTGTCTGGTCCAGACTCGATTATTTACAGACCGCCGTCATATAGCTGGAATATTGCTGAGTGCGGCGTTAAACAACAAACCAACCAACCAACAACCCTTGTCTCCTATGCTATGCTATGCTATACTATGCTATGCCGTCACGCACGGCAACGCTTATCCGTTTTGAAAAGCATGAAGAGGCTCGTTGGAGCTGAAACCGCTCGCCTATTCAGGGTTAAGTTACTTCTTGTTTTTATTTTTGCCCATAAAGACAATTCAGTTCAGGTATAACTGATATGTGCAATAGGCACAACATTGTATCATTATATTAGTATCGGTTGAATTTTTTTCTATCTAATGCGTATTTAATATTTATTGGAGATGCGAAAACAAACGTTTACGCATCTTCGGCATCAACGGCCCCGCCAGACGGCCAATCTTGACGGCGAAACATCAACGTCCGCGTCTCCAGTGGTACAAACGACACTTGCGGTGTATATCAGGTCAGTGGAACGATGTTGATTTGTCTGGGATGAAATGGACGTTCGCGACGTCTTCCAGCTCCGGCTTATCCTTCCTCGGGCATGGAATGACATTCCAGAGGCCTTTTTTCCACGTTAAATTGGTACAATGAGTCGAAGGTGTCAGGCCTGTATCAATGCACAATGTGGATACACAACAGAAGTAGACATATTGGCTGTAGACAAACATCCATCCTGTGTGGATGGCTGGTTACAAATATTCAGCATCCTCAATCACAAGATGGAGACAAACACTATTATCAGTGACTGAGTGTAAACAAACATTAAGCATCCTCAATGAGAAGCTGTGGAGACACACATGCAAGATCCTCATTGACTGTGGACGAACATTCAATATCTTCATTGTAGAAATTTAAAGACGACGAGTAGAATGTGCCCTCATCTCAGGTTTGTCTGTACTGACAAAGACTTACACAAGATACATAGAATTATGGGTTCCGTATGAATGAATGATATACATGTACATGTGAGTCACCAAGCTTTGCGAATGACATCCATCCATCCACGAAGTAGGATAACCGTAATAAACGAGTGTTGAAGACATTCGGACGCTGATATGCCACAATAGCTAAACCTGAATCTCACCAACATCAGCATTGGCCAAAACAATCCAAATGCAATAGTTTAGTATTGACCTCCAAAGAGTTTCTGATTGGAACTCATCGGATTACTGATAGAATTATGTTTCTGATTGTCACGTCTAACTCATGTCAGATCGCATTATACTTATCACTCAAGGACACTAAGGCAATGTGCACCTGTAACCAAATATCAGCGACAAATGCACTGTGAGAGAACTTAAGTGAGTGAGTGAATGAGTTGGGTTTAACGCCGCTTTTTACAGTATTCCAGTTATATCTCGGCGTGTCAGCTTGATGTGGGTGGAAAGCTCGAAGTGATGCAGGTCTCATACGTTTACCACTTCGGTGAAACCCACGAGCACGGGTATGGTGCTGACAAACCTTGAAACGTAATAAGGGCGAACCGGGATTCGAATACATAATCATAGCTTTCTGGCGTGCCCAGGGGACAAAACTCTGCACAGCGAATCGCGGCGCCTTTGACGACTGGGCCACCCGTGCCCCCTGAGAGAACATAAGAGTATGGCAATGTGAAAAAGGTCAAATCAAAGTAAAAACTTCAAATATCAGAAACCAGAACAATAGAGTCCCATTACTAACTACATATATACCAAATCACATTATATTCTGAAGAGGCTTGGCTGAAACACGGTCATTACTTTTATTGAAAATCGGATGTTTAAACAGATTTGGTGCCATTCAAGTGTAAAATTATTACTTCATTGGTCTAAAGGCTTAAGAGAAGATGTTCACAAGCGCTGATGACGACGCTGAACGCCAGACAATTGTATTTGTATTTCTTGAAATCCTTTACCCACAGTATTTGTATTTGATTTGATAACTTTGAAATAGAATACATTCTTGACTTACCCACTTCCCACGACAGCACCTTATGGCATTCCAAATGTCTGACTTGGTAAAGTGAACATCATTTTAAAGAAATATTTATCTCATTGTTTGGAGACCCGTGTAGACATGGGAGAGAAATGTAGGCCAACTGTAATTTATGCTTGTCGTAAGAAGTGACTGAATGGACTGGATGGTCAGACTCGGTGAGTTTTGCATGGATCGTTGCTCATGATATCAATCACTGGATGGTCTGGTCCAGACGAGATTATTTATAGGCCGCTGTGATGTAGCTGGAACATTACGGAATGTGGCGTTACACAACAAACAAAATATCAGAACAAAACTCATCTTTTGTATTAAACCTTTTAATTGATTTATCAGATGCTTCATCCAAGGTAATTGTTATGCCTTGTATGCTTTCACCGTCTGGCACACAACGTCATTTTTATAATTATGTTGTTTCGACTAAGATACAATTATCTGGGTGCTTCGATGGAGTATCGATGTACGTCAAACAATCAATCAATGAACTTTAAAATACAGCATCGTCAGTATGATGTTGTTCCTTGTTCATTGTGCAGCATGAGGATGTAAAACTCAGAAAGACCACGTTTATGCTGACATTACTCGTTGATTTGTAAATTTTATTTCCCAATTATTACAGCAGAGCATGCCACTTTGCGCAAGCCACAAAACTATTGTTGTTTCTCAGATCAGCATTGCGCGACGCTTAACGTGTTGCGGGCCATAACGTTTTCAATATTCCAATTTCGTATTCCAATTCTATGTTTTAAGGCACTCCGAATTGAAGCAACACTCCATAATAAGCCATGGTTGTTATTTTTTCCAAAACATCATAATAAAACAAAAGTAAACGTCCCGACTCATTTCTGATTGATTGATCAGACTGATTGATTGATTGATTGATTGATTGATTGAGTCCGCACACAGCAATATTCCAGTTGTATGATGGCGGCCTCTTGAAAATTGATGGCAGCCTCTTAACAATCGAATCTGGAAAAGACAATTAAGTGATTGATATCACGAACATCGAGTCAAGCAAATGCGATACGTAGACACGCACTCAACCTATAGTCAGCGAGCCTGACAGTCCGATCCATACATTCGCCTCTTGCGGCAAACAAAGGTTTCTGGGACGTAAATGTCTTTCCGAAATCCCCATGGGTCGAAAGAAGTAGAAGGAATATGTTAACAAACACCAACTTTATAATTACACACAATTTGAGTCGTTAAGTCACATTAACGAGAGGCTCCCTAATTGTGATATTATCGAATGAAGGAAAATATGTGTTTAAAAGAGTTGTATACGTAAGATAAATTTGAGTTTGTGGAGAGTTATAAGTTATTTATAGTGTCCAAAAATTCCTTTGTGGAAATAAGCTTTATTTAAAATATACAACCTCGGTGAAATGTAGTCAAACAAGAGAATCACATCATTTGCTGATTCATTGAGTGAATGAGTGAGTGAGTTTAGATTAACGCCGCTTTTAACAGTATTCCAGTTATATCGCGGCGTGTCAGCTTAATGTGGGTGGAAAGCCCGAAGTGATGCAGGTCTCAGACGTTTATCCCTTCGGTGAAACCCACACGTACGGGTGCCATCCGTCAACTTCTAAGTAATGCCTATCAAACAATTTAACGGGTATGGTGCTGACAAACCTAGAAACATAATTGGCAGGCATGAGATTCTGAAGACGGAGATCTTGTTAAGTGTCCTTATGTGACCAACAAAATCCGCCACCTTTATTAATGACGAGTTAGTTTAAAACTTACGTAGAATAATAATGACACACCGTGTGCCATCACGTCATCCATGTTTCATTATATCAACAAAGGTAGAGGTGACTGTCAAATTGAGACGAACCAGCACTCGTAGCATGTAAAGTAAGCTTTACCTCCGAGGCAGTGTATAAATATATAAATCTAATATATTAGGCTTAGGCGTATTGTGAATTTGTGATTTGCGTCTCTGTTGCGCCGCTTTTAATATTACTCGAGTTTTTCACGGCGTGTCAACTAAATATCGGAGAAAAAAACCCAGTCATGCAGGTCTCAGACGTTTACCACCATAACCGTGGATATGGTGCTGACAAACCTAGAAACATAATTGGGGCGAACCAGGATTCGAACCCACAATCATATGTTGCTGGCGTGCCCAAGGGACACAACTCTGCACAGCTAATCGCGGCGCCTTAGACGACTCGGCCACCCGAGCCCCCCACCACCTTGGTGGAACCACCAAGAAGGGTATAGTGCTGATAAACATAGAAACATAATCGTGGCGCGCCGGATTAGCCGATAGTTGAAATAATAATCGCGTGTGTGGTGCTGTCATACCAAGAAGCATTTTCAAGGTAATCAGGATTCGTAAACACGATCATAGGTTTCTGTCACGCTTAAGGGACGCAACACTAAGGGACGCTATGCTATACAAGACTTGGTGGAGGTATAAGGTTTTATCTGTTTATAATCTTAGGAAATCTGCAATGTGGGGCGTAAGAGGTAATTTCTAAACAATCGCTCCATGAAACGTCCATCACATGCAATCTGAAACCAAGTTGCATACAAATGGAATCGACCAGGCAACACAAAAACCGGCCCAACGCACAGGACTGACAGTTTGGCAGCAAATCATTTCCTTTTCATCCGTTCTCGTGCTATGGACTCCGAGCTAAATCCCATCCTCCTCATCTGGCTAAGTGAAAAGAATGTACAGCCCGCAACAATACGACATGTGCACTGTTAATCGTCATTTAGTTGGTCCATGTCTTCTTTTCTAGAATCACCGCAGAAGAAGGGCCAAAGGCTGAAGATCATGTCCTTAAGTTAGTTGACGAGGACCAGAACGTGATGGTCGGTTTGCGCACAAGAATCAGAAGTTATCATTTTATATAATGAAAGTGCATGCCAAATTAAGAGGTAATCAAATTAAGAGGTAATTTCTAAACAATCGTCATAAAATTGAAAAGCCACTATGGTGTAAACCACGAGCACGGGTATGGTGCTGACAAACCTAGAAACATCATCGGGGCGAACCAGGATTCGAACCCACAATCATTGGTTTCTGGCGTGCCCAAGGGACGCAGCTCTGCACAGCGAATCGCGGCGCCTTAGACGACTCGGCCACCCGTGCCCCCCTGAGGAGGGATAGGCGACAACTAATGATCAGTATGTGTCGAGTGATTGCCTGGTTTACAAAGTGGTAAAACCACCTAACCGTGGATAAAGCGTCTAACGGGAGAGCGGAAGGTTGGTGGTATGATCCCTTTACCGCGTCATACCAAAAGACGTAAAAAGATGGAAAAGGTCGGCTCGGAGTCAGTATATTGTGTCTGAGTTTTGTATCCATGTTAAACTGCAGCATGGCTTTTCTGTAGGCTAGCACCATAAAACCGACTTTGGTCTAGACTAGTACAAATAGCCACACACACATATGCATACACGCACGCACGTAGGCACGCACGTATATATAAGACCGCTATTTAAGATCAGTAATCTTGAAAGCGACACTGAACTCCATTTCATCTCACCTACAAAGTGGTAAACAAATTTAAACCAAAAACGGGCTAGTGAGGTGGGCGGTAGAACTTGACGAGGATGTTCCATTTCGACTGTCTACCAAAGGCATGACAGAAAATCCAACATGCGAAAAAAAATTCAAGATGACGAGAAATGTGCCTCCCATTAACCTTAAAGTTGCAGTCGTTGAAATGGGCTTCCCTCACACAAAAGTGGATGACAGGGCAGCGATCAAGGAGACGTAGTCCCTCTTACCTGGGGACTATAGATCACGAGGAGTACCATAATCTGGGATGTCATGTATGTGCCTCGATGGATCTGAGTGAACAGCAATCACTCGACGCATTATGTGCAGCTGTCGTGAGATGGGTATGATGGACTCGTTTCGCCGTCAGGCAGAAGCAAGCGTGTCATCGTCGTGCACGCAGGAACCATCACTTTCGGTTTGATTCGTGTCTTTGGCCACCAGGATTGAGGGTGATAATAACAGAAATCGAATGATGAGGATTGCAATTGATTCGAACATCAATTGTTGCCAAGGTTCCATGACGCTTGAAAGATAAGGACAGTCATGAAGTACGGGCGAATGATTCCCCATTCCTTCCACGCGCAGCCTGAAGGCCCTGAGATTTTTGCTCCATGAAACGTCCATCACATGCAATCAGAAACCAAGTTGCATACAAATGGAAACGACCAGGCAACACAAAAACCGGTCCAACGCACAGGACTGACAGTTTGGCAGCAAATCATTTCCTTTTCATCCGTTCTCGTGCTATGGACTCCGAGCTAAATCCCATCCTCCTCATCTGGCTAAGTGAAAAGAATGTATTGCCCGCAACAATACGACATGTGCACTGTTAATCGTCATTTAGTTGGTCCATGTCTTCTTATCTAGAATCACCACAGAAGTAGGGCCAAAGGCTGAAGATCATGTCCTTAAGTTAGTTGACGAGGACCAGAACGTGATGGTTCGGTTTGCGCACAAGAATCAGAAGTTATTATTCTATATAATGATAGTGCATGCCATTTTTACTATCAAATATAAAATATCGCACCCTCCTGTTATCTATCATGTCGTATTTGAATTAAATGAATCATTGCAGTTGACAATTATTTGATCATAGGTCTCAATTTGACTTTCTACCACAACATTAACACAATACCCACCTCCTATATAACTTCATGGCACGATATTTAGCGATACTCGTACATTCTTTGTCGTAGCTTAGAATAAATGTCGTTGTGATGTCCGAAAAAATACAGTAATGTCTAAAATGATCTCCTTAAACTCTATTTAGTGTAAATACATGACAAAAACATCTCATTTATAATAAATACGTTCCAATGCTACACGCGTTATATTATTTATCAATGGACTGAGAATAGTCATCACAAAAGAGTGACTTACATTTCACTTCGACTTCACCATATGAATGAATTCAGTTGAAATATGTTTGTGAATAACATCATTGATTCTTGATATAAATGACGATTGCATTGGTACATCACCAACGAATGTGTGTATTTGTTTTACAGTAAGACATGACATGAAATGTTTACAGTCCTCACTAATATAGCATTAGCAAGGAGGTTAGTATAGTCTGATAAAAGAAAAAAAACGTGCTCGGTAATGATTCCACGCACGCACGCACGCACGCACGCACGCACGCACGCACGCATGCACGCACGCACACACACAAACACTTTTTATTGAAACTTTGTTCTGTCACAACGTCATTTCTGGAGGTTCAAACACGCTCGCAACTTGATGACGTCGTATATTGGACGACGTTATCTTTTAGAGGAGAGTGTCTATAGTGAGATGTTCCCCATAGATGTTGCTGGGCAACGCAGATAACGCGATGGCCGAATGATCGCATCCAAAAGCGGGAGAGATACGACTATCGGTATTTTGAGAAAAGGTACAGGTAACTGACGTGAGGATTGTGAAAACATGCGGGAAATACCCACCTGTGTATAACATTGACTTGTCCGACATTGTCGATGTCTGATTCTAATGAGGGAGTCCTCATTATTTAAATACGGAGATATATTTGTACACTTTATCATCATCCATAGAGAGGCTGTACATAATGTTGATATTATACGAAAATAAACGACTTGGGGTCGTACATAAAAACACTGCAGGCGAATTAAACCACTCTGGGCTGCTACTTTCGTGCTAACTAATTTGAATTTGAATATGACTTTGTGTCTATTTTTGAAATTGGAGGAATGCATGAAATAGATTATTATGTCAGATGACCTCTGTGATGGTGAGACCATCGGGCATCACAAGAGTATCTCAAAAGCTCATCACCACTTGTGTCCGAAGTCTCACCTTGTGATCCAAGTAGAAATAGACGACAGTAACCCTGCTGTGGAAACCCTTTATTTATCATTACAGTGGTAAATTTGTTTGTTTGGTGTTTAACGCCGAACGCAGTAACATAACAGCTATATGACTGCGGTTTCGTTATTAATCGGTCTGGAACAGACAATCCAGTGATTGACATCATAAGCATCGATCTACTCATTTGAGGTACGAAGACAAGCGTCAACCAACTTAACAAGCCGATCCCGTTAGTCGCCTATTTTGACAGGCATGAGATGCTGAAGACCAATTAATTCTAACCCGGATCTTCACGGAGGTCTTGTAAAGTGTCCTTGAGTATGTACATGTAACCAACAAAATTCGCCACCTTTAATTCTGACGAGTTAGTTTAAAACTTGCGCAGAATAATAATGACACACCGTGTGCCATCACGTCATCCATGTTTCATTATATCAACAAAGGTAGAGGTGACTGTCAAATTGAGACGAACCAGCACTCGTAGCTTGTGAAGTAAGCTTTCCCTCCGTGGCAGTGTAAAATTATATAAATCTAAGGTACAAATATAATAAAAAAATTATATGTAAATTAGGCTTAGACGTATTGTGAATTTGTAATTTGCGTCTCTGTTATGCAATTGAGTGAGTGAGTTGCGTTTTACCCTGCTTTTAACATTATTCGAGTTTTTCACGGCGTCTAAGCTTAATGTCGGAGAAAACCCCAATTCATGCAGGTCTCAGATGTTTACCGCTTTGGTAAAACCCACTAGTGGGGGTATGGTGCTGACAAACCTAGAAACATCATCGGGGCGAACCGGGATTCGAACCCACAATCCTAGGTTTCTGGCGTGCCCAAGGGACGCAAGTCTTCACAGCGAATCGCTGCGCCTTAGACAACTTGGCCACCCGTTGTTATACAAACTTAATTCGTAATATACAATGCAACTTAGTTTACTCCACAAATATCCATTTATCGTTGTGAAGACATTGTAAGACATTCGGTTTCTACACACTACGTCCCTGTATTAGTTGTGAATGTAAATGGTAGATGACAAACGCAGATAGTAACTCACTTTCAAAACGATAAATGATAACCGCAGATGGTCACATGATAGTTTTGTATTGATCAAAAGGTGATGAATAGGTATACGGCATTTAAACTTAGTAAATTAGCCGTTTCTGATTGGAAACTTGGACATTCTATATTGCGAAAAAGCACAACCAGTATTCTATGAAATAACAATGACTTGACATGTATGTATGTTATGTTCTACGTGAGTAAATATTTCAAAAGAGTTATTGTTTTGAACTCAAGATAGCAATCATGTATAAGCACTTTCGGAGGTGTCATCTACATATTTGACCAACCATGAGATAAGGGACTTTATGGGTGAAAAAATCACATTTCGATTTCTCATCATATTTTAAAACTACAGTATCCTAGGACCAAAAAGTACCTTCAATTCATTTTTATTACATTTTGATTTCCAGACGTATAACTGTTTATTACCTACGAGGGCAAACATGTCGGGGTTCATAAAAATCATATGTGCCCTTGGGTCATATCACGTCACGAGACAACAGTGTATTGTTTTCGCAATCCGGACGGCATTGTTGACGTCATTCGAATCTTATTGTGACGTGAGGTCACATTAGAAACGACGTCATAGCTGAAGATTGTAGACGTCATTAGACACATTGTGGTTCCACAAGGTAAACACTAAAATTTCGTCTCTGTATGTTGACATTTTCTTCGGTAATAGGTGAGGTGAAATGGGGTTTAACGTTGCGTCCAAGATTATTGCACTTATATAGCGACGTGCATGTACGTGTGCGTGTTTGTGTGGTTGCTTGTACTAGTCCGGATTGATGCCGATTTATAGTGCTAGCCCACTGAGATACCATGCCGCAGTTTAACATGAATACCCCACCCAGACACAGTATACTGACTCCGAGCCGACCAGTCCTTGTTTTAGCCCCTTAATGCCGAGCGCCAGACAGGTCTTCGGTAATAAATAGAACATTATATACCATATAATATCCTCTATTTATGTAATGATTTCAGTCTTTAGATAAAACGTCTGATTAACTGAAAGTAGACATGTATAGTGATATGTTTTGAAATAATTTTTTTATTACATTACGAATTAAAAAGAGAAAATAAGATATTTTCACATATGGCTATTTATCCCAGCACCAATAAGGTAACTTTTCTCCTGCTGGGTGATCATATATATGTAAATATAGAATGAAACTAACCTTTGCCGGTCACCTCTGTGTGATGGGCATGAGTGGTAGTATATTTAACTGGATGGGTCGTAAACATTGTCTTATAGAACAGATGTATAGCGGCCCTTTAGATGCGAACACCTTGTGTCATTGTTGCACTGAATCGTTATTTTCTGTGAATGTGTTGTTCCATTTTGTGTCATGTAACATGTCGTCAATATAATAGACAGGGCGTTTTATTTTGTTTGATATATTAACAAGAAACGGTATCAACTTTTTATTAACAGACACAACACCCAGCTCAAGTTACGATTTAGCCATACAGTGATCTCCGTTCACTTCGAAATAGGAATTTGAAACAAATCCTGCAGTCATTTTTTTACAAATGTATTGAACAAAAACCCTCGAACCAACTCTTACCTTATGCACGCGTATTGGTAAGTCATCTTTATTCTGAAAAAAAAGTCAGTTTTTCTAAACAAAATGTTAGATAATACTATTGACGTCCCGTAAATACGAGTGAGTAGAGTGATTGTGCTTTGAACCATAAATACGAGAGGATTATGTAACATGAGAATATGATTAAAATACGTAGGAATATTAAGGAAAAGTAAAACATATGAACAGATACGTGCACATGAGGTGGATTCATTGTTTTCCTTGTGAGGTAAGGTGAGGTGAGGTGAAATGGGGTTGAACGTTACGTTCAAGATTATTGCACTAACATACCGACGTGCGTGTGTGCGTGTGTGTGTGTGTGTGTGTGTGGCTGCTTGTACTAGTCCGGACTAATACCGATTTTATACAGTAACTGCTATCCCATTACTACAGTTTAACATTTAACATGAATACCCCCTTCAAACACAGGAAACTGACTGAGCATATCCTTAATGCCGAACGACAAGAAGGGTAACAACAAGTACCCTTTTTAAACGTCCTCTGGCACGACGCGGCCGGGGATAGATCCCTGGCCCGAACGCTCTCCGAGCTGGCGACAGCAACACAGTTGTGCTGTGTACCTTTAACCCAATAAGTAAAAAACTGTATTTATTTTACTGACAAGAAAACGGTGGATCATCATGTTTTCGTCTACCACCAACACACTAAGAACAATGCCATTGAACGCATTTGGATCCATGTGTAAACATGGAACCTGACAGTGCATCTTTAGACAGTGATTCAGAATAGAAAATTTCTGTTTTCTAGTGAACTGACACCTATAGTTTGAATGCTTATGTAGCTTTGACATTTATTTTAGTTGCCGTGTAGAAGAAACGATAAAATACCATTGTGCTATTCGTATTCTAAAAGTACTTGTTTTTTATATTAGATGATTAAAACAGAATTACTGCGAAACTTAATTTAACATAGCTTTGAAAACAATCCAAGTTCAATGTCAAATGTCTTTAATGAAAGCCTGCATCCACAGGCTAAAACCTGATTAATCTGAAGTGCAAACGGTTGTCTGCTCCTTACGGTGAGAACTGAATATTTCCATAACAACAACCTGTCCAGCCTGTCCACGATTCTATCATGTTCCTATGGTACATTCATCACTCACTGCGTCACAAGGTTCCCGTATGTATATTGCTGTTGTGTTTTGAATAAAAACTAAAACATGCTAAACTTGAAGAAGCAAAAATACCCCTGTTCTCATCACAGTGACCACCTCAGCTCACAATACAAATGTGTCCAACATTATCCGAAATAATATTTGAGAATTTATAATTTTCGCCAGCTAGGTGTTACTCACCTGTGAAATTGTACGACCATTCTAGCAAAAGAAAGTGTTCAAAACAAGTTTATACTAAACGCAGCGGTAGGTGACAAAATACTTTAGCCAGGTTTCTACTTACATTAGCTGCAACTAAAGGTTTAAAGTTATTAATGGAGCTTCCAACAATGATATAGTGCTCCCGTTCGTCTTCACAGAAACAACCATTATACACACTTTCGAAAGAACATGTAATTTAAACGAGGATGTATCAAGGTTGCAAAAAAACTACTTGCAATTTCATTACAACAATCGATAAGATTTTGTTATCGCTTAAGCTTGGATGGATGATACTAAAATCAATGGTTCTGTCTACTAGACTTGGTGAAAACATCAATGTAATGGAATTGAAGAATTTAGTGCTGGTTTGCATAACGCCATTGCCTAATGATTGTGAACAAAATCTCTGACCATAGTTTCTGATTGTAAACACGTTGTGCACATGCCCCGTGGAGCCATTGTGAAGCGTAACGCCTTAACTGTATATACACGAGTTTTGTTTGCAGCTATATCAATGGTTACACAATAAAACATAATTGCTTAAAAGAAATTACATAGATGAAAAATTATGGTGCGGATGAACGTCATATAAACGTTGAAAAAATCTATATCTTAGGAGTGTTTTATTTCAGATGATTCGCGAAGAAACATTTGCGAGGCTTAATTAAGCTTAACGTTCATAGCATTCACTGTTAAATGCACAAGGTTTTTAAAGGAAGCCTGCACCCGCACCAGTAAAACGACATTCAAGTGCAGCTGGTTGTTTGTTCTCTACAGTGACTGTTGGTTTTACCCCGTACTCAGTGTAGCAGGGCGTGGAGTCATCCCACAGATGACATCCTTACCAATAAGACGACCCGTGAAGATCCGGGGTAAAATAGGTCTTCACCAACTCATGCTTACTGTAAAAGGCGACTATGCTTGTCGTAAAAGGCAACTAACGGGATCGGGTGACTTGGCTCGCTGACTTGGTTGATGCATGCGGCGTAAAACAATGGAAAATAACCAAGTCTGGACCATGCAATCCAGTGAATAGTATTATGAACAACGATTCACACCATTGGGAAACGGTCACACACATTCAATCAAATCACAGAGCCTGACCACCCGATCCATTTAGCCGCCTCTAACCCGGAGTCAAATAGCTCATTAATTGTATTACATCAAAAGTTCCTGTCAACCTGTCCTCAGATCATTTTGGCATCCTTTCTATCTCACAAGTGTTGGTCGTTGGCTCCCCAGGTTAAAACTTTTGCAAATTGCTATGGCGTTTTGAATTAAAGGTAGACCTCACCAGAAAGAGCCAATGATCCATCTTTGCTGTGCCCCAAGTAGGTCGATAACTGTCTTAGGTTCTCCTTTCATAGCCTTTAGATGATGCAGGTCCTTTGATCCTGGGGAACACTTACAATGATGTGTTCGATTCATGATGATTAGCTATGGCATCCCTCTCATGTTCAATATGTACAAAACGGGAGTTTAGTTCTTCTTAAATGCACACAAGGTGTCAGAGACGCTTGAACAAGCAAACGTCATCTAACATCACAATTTTCATGAACAACATATTGACATGAGAAAAATTCATCCTAAAAGTCCTCAGATTTGAGGAAGCACTAAAAGAGAATGTCATATTAACGTTATCATGTGACCATGCTATTATGCGACGGTGTCTTTCGTGGGAAACATACTCTCAATTAGCTTGAAAGTAAATCGAAAACTTTGAAAAAGTGTGGATGATTCAACGATTTCAAGAGCTGTTCTATGCCTGTAGAGTGGCATGCTTCCTTCGCTGTGAGGCGTCCTTACAAGTAGCAACTCTTGGAATGCCTATATTTAGATCGCCAACACGTCAAACACTGCTATACAAAAGTGACTTTTTATCATGCAGAATGTGTGTACCAGCAAACAAAATTAAATCACGTGACATCATTCTACGTAAAAACGGGAGAACTCCGATCTTGTAAAGGGACTTGTACAAATGAAACTATCATAGAGCAATCAGGGCTTCCCGACCACAGGAAGGGCTATGCAAAGGCACAGTATTTGTTGATGAAAGTGGCTGAAGAAATTTCCCTTTTAATGGATTTGACCTCCTTACAGCCATCGTAAATATTTAACTAAATTTAGATCGATGCCCCATGATTTGTATGGCATACGACATTAAGTTGTACATAAAATGTTTATTGTACTGAACTCGTGTAAGATCTACAAGAATACTAGATCACGATAAGGACTGTCTACAAACGCTGATAAATCAATAATCAGTTATCGTCGATTTGAACGAGTACAATAACATTTTCTATCATTGTCATATAGTCAGTAATCTTTTTAAAGAATTTCTAAATTACACAAGCAATATTACAGGAAGTTATATGGACAATATACTTGATGATATTAATTGACACAAAGTTGTATGTATACTCGTGGAAGATGAAACGACGCCATCAAAAAGTGGATGCCTGTATGAAATTACTAAACTTCGAATACTAAATTGAAAAATGTAATACCAGTGGGGTAAATTTGAGAAAAGATAGGAAAGCGTTATATCTCGGTTCCAGAAATAATAAAACACGATAGCAGGTTATATATACATACAACGTAGGGCAATGTCAGCATGTCTTGTTGTATTACCACCAGTTGCCATAGCCTGTTTATGATTGTCGTAAAAGGCGACTAACGGGATCGGGTGGTCAGGCTCGCTGACTTGGTTGATGGATGTCATCGATCCTAATTGCGTGGATCGATGTTCAAGATATTAATCACTGGATTGTCTGGTCCCGACTCGATTATTTACAGACCGTCTTCATGTAGCTTGAATATTGCTGAGTGCGTCGTAAAACAACCAACCAAGCCATTACCTATTACATTGTTATTAGTAATAAGTATATATGTATTTACATCTAAATATGTTATGCTTACTATGTGTTGTACTACCATGTGGCTGTTTTTTTAATGTGTGTACGTAGTCGTGGAGATAAACATATACCTAGTGCGTTCTATTGCACTGCAAAACAGTTGCTGTGCTCACTGAGGGTTGTGATATTAACCCGAAAAGAAAATAACATTTATCTTTTGTTTTAGTGACAAAATGAAATATGAACATATCCTCAATAACAAAAGTTCCTGTGACACCAATATTTTTCAAACAAGTAAAGTTTGGTTTTCAATATTGTAGTACGTATACATCTATGGAATCAAGTCATGAAAACGCAACTGCTACAGAAAAGCATGGATTCCATGCAATAGTTGACTTTTATGCAAGCCCCATACATTTCACTACCAAAGTATGGGTATACAAATATGTGCGTTAACGGGATTCCATATGCATTGTTTAGCATCGTGTTGACAACAGCCACTCAGAAAAACAACAAAATTACGTAAATATTCAACATTACGAAATTCCACAACTGTCCGAAAATGAGCGTCTGCGAGCCATTGGTATGCTTGAAGCAGGATCGAGTCAACGTGATGTTGCAAGACAATTTTACGTCCACAGAAACACCAATTGGTGTTTATGGCAACTTTGGCAACAGACGAATGCAGTCAGAGACCACCCTCGGAGTGGCAGGCCACGCGTAACCAATAATCGACAAGACAACTGGATTCGAACAACACACCTACGAAATCGATTCCAGCCAGCAACAGTGATTGTAAGAAGCATCCCTGGCCTTCGACGAGTATCTTCACAAACCGTACGTCGTCGCCTCAGTTGTGCAGGGATTGTCGCCAGAAGACCCGCCAGACGTCCCATTTTGACAGGAAACCACCGTCAAGCACGTCTACAGTGGTGCAGACAGCGTCTACGCTAGACGGCCATACTTTTGGGACAAGTTCTATTCACCGACGAGTCTCGTTTTCACTTCAGCCACAGCGATGGACGGATTCGAGTTTACCGACTTCGAGGTGAACGTTACGTCAATCATTGTGTCATGGAAGAAGATCGGTTCGGGGGCGGCAGCGTTATGGTATGGGGCGGGATTACAGCAAGACAAGAGGACCCTTTTGATAGTGTTAGAGGGAAATCTCAATGGACAGCACTACCGCGACGAGATCATCGGCCCTGTTGTTCTACCGTTTTTGCGTCGTCATGGCCCAGGCATTACCTTTCAACATGACAACGCCCGGCCTCATATTGCTCGACCTGTTCAGGATTCCTTTCAACAAAATAACGTGAATGTCATCCTCTGGCCGGCTCGTTCCCCTGATCTCCCACCAATCTAGCATATGTGGGATGAGATCATGGATCGGCGCCTTCGACGTCAACCACGTGTTCCACAGACACTCCAGGAACTTCGAAACATGCTCCAGCAGATATGGACAGACATCCCACAGGACTTGTGCGACCCCTGGTCCATTCCATGAGACGAAGATGTGTTGCTTGCATCGCAACCAGAGGTGGACACACACGCTATTGATTTGTAAATTGACGTTTTGGCATGTTCATGTATTTTTTATGAAATCGCGCATTTTCTGAAGTCAGTATTGCAATTTAAACCATTTGAACACTTACAGGAGTCTTTTATCTCATGCAAACCGAAATTGTTTCAGATTTGGTAAAAAACATAACTTTGCATTAAATCTTATTCGATGTCACAGGATCATTTGTTGTTCAGTATATAACGGGATCGGGCAGTCAGACTCGATGACTTGGTTGATGCATGTCATCGTATCCTAATAGCGTAGGTCGATGCTCATGATGCCAATCACTGGATTGTCTGGTCCAGGCTCAATTATTTACAGACCGCCGTCATAGTGTATTGAATATTGCTGAATGCGGCGTAAAACAACAAACAAAACAATCAACCTGTGTATGGGTAGGGGAGGCCGCAGGCATTCGCTGTCAATAGTTATGCCCCTTAGACGTGCGAGTCACCTTTGGTCGTTGATTCGAATCCAAGATCTGGTTTCGCTAAACTGGTAACAATCTAAGGCATGCATCACTTCGGGCTTACCTCCGAAACAAACTGACATGTCGTAATGATGAAATAATGTTCACAATGAAGTCAAATCTCAACCCAGCCATTTACTGGTAATCAGGCATCAGTTATTTTGACTGTCCGTGAATTAGTTGATATAAGTCACAATTATGTATGACGTATCTAAATAAAGCGACAAAACCCTTTGCATAATCATGAGAAAGCTCCAAAGCATTTTACGATTCCGACTATATAGATCATAAACATATTAAAAGTTGTATGTACGGAGACATCCGATTCTTAACTCTCATCAGCCAACTTCTGCATCACCACTACAGTAAAATAAAAAGTACCATCCTTCTTTAATGTGTTGATAACTACTAAAATACACCCAGCATCCATCAGTGTCTGCCTCATCCAGGCGGGAGTGCCTCTAGATGCCAGACGCGTCAAACAGCAATTGTTTCGTGTGGTGATACGTTGGAAAGATGGAATTTTTAGAGTCGTGATTCATTTTCTTTTTTTTCCAATCCACGGGGAAACCTAATCATGTCTTTGTTATTGAACTAAAGGGATCGGCGCAACGTTCATGTGGCTGGTTTGTCGCTATAACGTGAAGCTTCTGAAAATCACATGAAAATTCATTTTGCAATTTATATAATCAACTTTCCCTTTCGACGTTTGTCCTTAATATTTTACTTCGACATTTTTGTAATAGGCTTTGATTTGATACAGGCGTTCAAACATGCAAGGTCACATAGTTAATATTGACTGTTGTGTCAGCTGCATTAAGTATTAGATGGGACTGGTATTAGAGTGCTCCAGGTCCATTGTCAATTTTTGAGTCAGAAAGGAAATTCACCGTCCACGCCAACATGTACACTTCTTCCGTGTCTGTTATTGTGGGGCACAGGTGGCAAAGTCGTTAAGGAACCGAGCTTTGAGGTGCGACTGCGTCCTTTCAGCGTACAAGAAACCAATATTCGCCTTCATCAGGTGTTTTTTTTTACAACGACATACCCGCTGTCTTGGTTTACATCAAATGGATCACTTCTAGCTTTCCTACCACATCAAGCTGACACGTCGTGTCATAACTGGAATACTGTTTAAAAAGGCGTTAAATTCATTCACTCATTTGTATAATACTGAAATTGGATCGGCAGAGTAGACTGGTGCTCGCGGTTGTTCCTGTTGTTAGGGGTAGTGATGGTTAGATGTTGGTTTTAGTGGTCTTGACTCATCGAACTGATTTAGTTGGACTGTGCAATTGATTTAAATTCATTTTGTATTTTGTAGCAATGCAGAATGCTAACTCAAAGAGAAAAGAAACTCTTGTTTTGTTTACAATTTTGTTCTTGGCTGTATTGCTTTCTGGCAGGTGTGTGTTTATATATTAGGTGAGGAGCAAAATTTATTATTGTGATGTCCATGCGATATGGGTAGTCACGACCCGTGTATTTGCACTTCTTAGTATATCCGAAAATTGAAATATGGTTACTGTAAAACAACAGGACCTGGTTTTATTCAATATGTCACATTTTAGATTAAGAAGTATTACATGTGCAAATGTGTCACAGATTTAACACGAGTTTCTGGGCACTGATCGATTGTCACCACAGTTATAAATACAAAGTAATGTAATTCGGAATACATATTTTATACTGTATCATCAATGTAGTACGCTTTAGACAACCCAACCTCCACTGAGAAAGGATTTTGTTATTGACCCCTTCTCTTTAAAAATGCTGGATCTTCCATTGCTGCCTACTGTAAAACAGCAGCAGTGATACTCAACGGCAAAAGAAACGCAAGGTGTACATAAAAGTCGGATATCGTTAAAACCATAAAGGATTTGTAGAAAATATTAAGCCCTTCTAACAGAGAAAATATTTGATAACAAATTGACATTGTTTGTTTGATGACAATCATCCGTGTTTATTGTAATATCCCCTTGAAAATAGGCTACGCCCCAAACAGAAAAATGACAAGTGTCAGTCGTGCCCATCAATAGCGTGTGTGGCCTCCGTTAGCGGCGATACAGGCCGCACATCGCTGTCTCATTGAGTCAACAAGTGTTTTGAAGAGGCCCATGCAGTATGGGGACGAGCGTTCACCCAGGAAGAGAGATCTGACATGATTACGAAGAACATCATCCCTGTACACGACAGCAGCCACTAGCTGTCGGAACACGTGTAGAGGAGTCCTGTGATGATAACTGAAGCCTTCCCACATCATGATGCTTCCTCCTCCCCACTAGTCGACCTGTGAGACACACCAGTTCGCGTAACGCTCATTTCGTCGCATCGTCTGAGAAGACAACTTGTTTCCACTGTTTACGTCGCCAACGCAGGTCACTTGTTTCCACTGTTGACGTCACCAACGCAGGTGATGTTGGGCCCACTGCAGACGTTGTTGACGGTGACGTTGAGTCAGCATTGGCCCGACTTAAGGACGACATCTGATTCCCGCCGCTCTTAGACGACGACGAACTGTGTCGGCTGACACGGGATGACGTGGGCCTTGAATGGTTGCAGCTGACTGTTCAGCTGTCGGTCACGCAGACGTGCCGGCCGGATGTAACGGCCTATCGCAGTGACCCTCGGCCGTCCAGAACGAGGCCGGTCTTGGATACTGCCTGTCTGTTGATGCCTTGCGACCAATCTGGTGATGGGAGACACATGACATCCAAAGTGCCTCGCCACTGCAGTTAACGTTGATCCGGCCTGTAGCATCCCATTGGAGTTCCCTCTCTGGAGTTCAGTAAATCGAACCATGTTTCCTGTCCTTTTCAAAGTCGAGTGTGAAATGCCTGGTGTTTTTTATGGGGGCTTATAAAGGATGAACAAGGGGAAAAGTGCACGCATGTTTGCATGTGATTTGCGCTGCACATGCAAAACAACGTCAAACGAGGCGAAACGGCTGCGTTCCTGCGACGTGCTCAAAATGAATGATGTAAACAGTGAACAGTGTTTGTTTAATGCATCTCTTTACGTTTGTATACGTTTCTATTTTGTGCATTCGACAAACAAAACGCTTGACTTGCGTTTCTTTTGTTTGAGTGTATCATTCTGGTGTTTAAGCTTCTGATAATTTTGAAAGTTGTCTCCCGCCTTTGACATACATTGATGACTCATAGTACTCAACGAACATCGCCGATGAAGAAGACCTTTTCAGCTTTAAATCTTTACAGGAATCAATTGGCATACGTTTCTTCACAAACCTTCACGGCCTTTCTTCCACCAGGAATTGTTTCCATTAGGAACAATTAAACTAACGATCCGTTTGCCTCCTTATACTAGAAACTGAAACAGATCCATCAGTGAATTGATTCAGCCCCTGTGATTGTTGACTAAATCAAGCTAATGATGAAACTAGAAACCAATATTTCAGTTGCAATCTCTGATGCAGGATATGCACCTTACAAAGACAAGAGTGAGTGAGTTGGGTTTAGTGCCGCTTTTAACAGTATTCCAGTTATATCACAGCGTCCTTTGAAGTGTGCGTGTGTTGGTTTAACGCCGCTTTTAAACAGTAATCCAGTGTTTGAGTGAGTATGGTTTAACGCCGCTTTCAGCAATATTCCCGCAATATGACGGCGGGGTCACCAGAAATGGGCTTCATACATTGTACCCATGTCGGGAATAGAACCCACGTCTTCGGCGTGACGAGCGAACGCTTTAACAACATGGCTACTCGACCGTACCTAACAGTATACCAGTTTAACATGGCGTGTCAGCTTAATTTTGAGGAAAGCCCTAAGTTATGTTTACCACTTCGGTGAAACCACAACGGCACGGATATGATGCTGACAGACCTACAAGCATAATCAGGGCGAACCGAGACTCGAACCCACAATCATAGGTTTCTGGTGTGCCCAAGGGAGACAACTCTGCACAGCGAATCGCGGCGCCTTAGGCGACTGGGCCACCCGTGCCACCCTAGATTACTTAAAAATTAAAGAGGTCTAACTGTAGATACATTTATGCTCTATGACATGTAATATATATACATGTACATTTTAACACTTTTATTGATTCGATGTGACGAGTTTTCAACGAGCACATGTGAAGTATGTGTAAAGGTCATGGCAAAGTTCAGATAGTGGAATAATCTAAAAGAATGATGGTATTGACCAAACATTATCTCTAACTATTGTTGTATGTTCCATGGGACGCTTATGTCTTTTTTCTTCACAACGAAGACGTTCTTCTTTCTGAGCTGGGTACTGGACTAACTACTACGCGAGCACTGTATTACATAACCAACAAAACAAATGATTCACATTCAAGATCCGGTGCGTGTTTATGATTTGTTCTGGGAACAATGAATAAAACTTATTGCTGGTTCGCATACTGCTAAAAGTGGCATTTACTCAAATGAAGGTTTGAAAATATTAGGAGCATGGCAGGCTTGTCAGTTCAGTTAACAGTAAAGGAAGGGCAGGACAACTGCGGAATGGCCAGCAGTCCGAACTCCACCATACATAAGGGGTTAAGTTACTATAATAAACGTCATATCATTGGGAAGCTCTGGATAGGATGAATTGATCTGATTTATGTCCCAATATGCAGTCATGGTCATTTGCCAACAAATGGGCTTAATAAATGCAATGCATATCTACAGATATTTCTGACATTTTGTTTATTCTTGCCAATATCTGGTGTCCACCGCCTTGATATTGCTGGAATATATATAAAAGAGGCGTAAAACCAAACCCTCTCACTCACTCACCCACCACACCCGGCTGTTGGAGCTAAGCTTAATACATACATACGCACTGTTCCAACTCTGTCGGGACCATAAAAGAACATCATTTTAAACGATATATTGTGTCGGATGAAGCGGTGTTACTGTCCATGAACAGTAGAAAATTGTTATGAAGAGAACAGAAAGACATTTCATTTTGAACTTGTTGCGAAAACGATGAACACACAATGCCATTTAGAAAGTGGCCAAATGTAACACATTTTTACATTTGGGAAAACATATTCTTAGTAAAATACAGATTCTCCTACTTTTGGGGTTGAGTCCCGTCCAGGATTCGAACCCACATTGCCAGAGTGAGGCACCTAATCGCCAGCATACAAAGTCAGCGATCTAACCCACTCAGCCACCGAAGTTTCCACAAAATGAATTTCCGTCAACTTGTAGGTTTACAGTCACGCACGTTACTGTCTCTTCCTACCGGGTACCCATATATGTATGTGAACAGATTCATATTTAGAGCACTATGTCTTGCCTATCATGTGTTACAGTGTGACGTTTGACTGAAGTCTTAGAAATTCTCTGGCGTCGAGCTTCCAAATTCTAACACGGTCACCTATCCGCGACCGACGCTGCCTGATGAGACTAGTTGACAGGTTCTCGTGCCATCACCACACAGTGCATATCTTTAATATTTATAAGGATATCTTTAAATGTAATAACAGTTTTGGGGAAGTTTACTTTTTTGTATTCAGTTGACATGTTTGGCTTTATTCGTTCTTCAAATGTAAGTAATATATATATAAATCATAATAGTTTCAACATTGAAAATTCATTACCAGTAAATCGAGACAATTCTTTGTTTCATGTATGTGTTTATTGTCTTCTAAAAAATGATACCTTATTTAGTTAGCCCAGCGGGGCGGTCGGGTAGCCTAGTGGTTAAAGCGTACACTCGTCACGCCGAAGACCCGGGTTCGATTCCCGACATGGGTACAATGTGTGAAGCCCATTTCTGTTGTCCCCCGCCGTGATATTGCTGGAATATTGCTAAAAGCGGCGTAAAACCATACTCACTCACTCACTAGTTAGCCCAACATCCTTTCGGGATGTGTATCCAAGATGTAAGCTTCCCTCCGCATCCCTCCGCATCCCTTCAGGCGACCAAGGTAGTAAAGCAAAGATCACAGACAGGACGAGAGGCTGATTTTCACAAATGTCAATTCGACAGGTTTCGAGACTGCTCCTTCAGTGATTCAAATATCCTTCAGTGTCGCTCATCACCGCCAGAGGGTGCCTGTCCTGGCAAATCTCGTCTGTTGAGCCTAATTGCGTCGTCTCGTGAGACCTCGTAAATGCAAATATAGACTGGTATATGGCACTCCAAAGTTTCTACCAGCAAACCATTATATAATCAAGATACGTTGTTTTTCCCCCTTTCATATGGCTACAGATGCAGGATAGCTAAGTAAAGTATATGGATGTTCTTTTGTAAGCCCATGGCCTGACAACATACACTGGTTCCGAAGCACAAAGACAAAGTAAATGAGAAAAACAAACCTGTGCACATGTTCTTTGAGTGCAAAATTCTAAAACATATCTGGAACAACCTTACAAAACGGATCAAAGACAAAACTGGATTAGAACTCGAATGTTCAAAATTGACAATTTTATTACGATATCACAATAACGAAATGATGTAATATATCATATTATAACTTTAACAAAGCGAAACGTACCTATATCAAACATTTCCGACTCCAAACCAAATTTCCCACACATCAAACAAGAAATAACCGGTTCATATAACATCGACAGAAATATATCATATTCACAATGTAAATACACACAGTTCATGACATTTTGGTCTCTCTGTCACGACCTATTCGTGTAAACCCATGAACTTGCACAATCCAACAATATGACACTGGAATTGTTTTTGTTTGTTATCACCTATAGATATACTTTGTAACTTGAATGTATTTAAGATTGCATGTGAACTATAATCTGTAAACTTATTGTTTGTGTACTCCAAAAAAAAGAAATAAAATCATAAAAAAACAAAGACAAATAATCAGAACAAGACCTTTACGAAGTAGTAGTGTACTGTCGATCTATCATCAATCGTTGCATGTACAATGTACAATGTACAATGCATGCATATGTATATGCATGATCATGAAACGAGTACTATTAGCATCCTTCCTCATCGTGTCCTCCCTCATCGCGTCCTCCGTAAAGTCAGAGTTGGGGATAATTGATGAAGGAATAAATCAAAGAAGGTTACCACACTCCCAAAACCGAATTGGGCACGCCAGAGACCTTGTGAGTTCGAGGACCTAGGGCTTAAACACTTACCGTATTCGACGTAATAAGCGCCCCGCTCTAATAAGCGCCCACGGCGATGTTTTCTAATATATTGGCAAGTGAACAATTCCAATTAGCACCCCTTCCGATTGATTAATGTACACAAGACTTATTTATTCGTGTAATATACGCACTCGTGTTTTGTATGCACCCTTAATTATTGGCAATTAAATTCTGGAAAAATATATCTTTCGTGTATAATACGCACAGACTTTTCTTTTGTATCATTTCAGGCTGTAAGCATAAATCACGAAGTTTACGATCTTTCAACTGTTTGTTTTCACCAAAATTTTATTCTAATAAGAGACCCCTATTTCTAATGTTGAGAGCGCCCTGGGCGCTTATTACGTCGAATACGGTAACATGCATTATTCATGCATTTGTGTCTTTTGAATCATAAAATAATTTGCTTTTAATCATTATTTGTGTTATTATCACTGATTACAAGCACAGATCTTTCCATTAGCATTTACATCCTTTCGTTTCATCTTTTGGTAACATTAATTTTCATTTTCAAATAATATTAAATCATACATATTTATTCGATACATTATGTTAGTTATTGGGACTTGTGGTATTAAAGTATTTATGCAACTGTTGTTGGAAGTAATAACATGTATTGATATTATTCATTGTTTTATGATTACAGTTCGTGAGAAATCCATCACAGATCTCGACAACTGTGTCAGCAATTAACACCTCCTGAATGTTAGTATATTATGACATGAAGTAATACGGAAAGTGGCCATAAACGGCAGCTTTCTTTCATTTGGGAAATAAATCTCCAACGGTTATTAGTCACTCATTGTGAAAAAAAGGGTGACCCGAATAAACGGTGATAACTCATCTTACTTATGGGTCTAAAATAACCTTCAGTTAAAGTACAAGATGGAAATGATCACAAACACGCGTAGAAAACAGTTTTGTTGATATAAAAGATTTCTATTTACGTCGTTTAGCAGACATAATATTCTCTCCCAGGAAGATATAACGGTATGCATGTCATAAACAAATGCTTAAATGATAATAACCGTATGATAAATGTCAAAACTAAGAATTATTTAGTACGCACTGACACTCCCGTGTTTGTTCGCTGTTTGTTTTTTCTTGTTTAGCGCCGCACTCAGCAATACTCCAGCTATATGACGGCGGTCTGTAAATAATCGAGTCTGGACCAGACAATCCACTGATTGACATCATGAGCATCGATCCACGCAATTGGATGTGACGTACACGATCGTCACATGCGAAATACATGTGTTTGGTACCTGTTCACAATATTGCTTGGAATTTATCCTGAATCAAAGTATTCTATCTTTATGACTGTGCAAACGTGTCATAACTATGCTACATAAAAAAGTAAAGGACCGCCCGATTCTTTCACATTACAATAGTTACCACCCGTAATGTGAAAGAATCGGGTTGTCCTCTTAGATGGTATGATGTTATATACTACTCAACAAAGGTTTAGGACCACCTGTAATGTGAAAGAATCGGGTTGTCCTCTTAGATGGTATGATGTTATATACTACTCAACAAATGTTTAGGACCACCCGTAATGTGAAAGAATCGGGTTGTCCTCTTAGATGGTATGATGTTATATACTACTCAACAAAGGTTTAGGACCACCCGTAATGTGAAAGAATCGGGTTGTCCTCTTAGATGGTATGATGTTATATACTACTCAACAAAGGTTTAGGACCACCCGTAATGTGAAAGAATCGGGTTGTCCTCTTAGATGGTATGATGTTATATACTACTCAACAAAGGTTTAGGACCACCCGTAATGTGAAAGATTTGGATTGTCCTTAACAGTCTGTGAGTAGTATATATGCCATTCCACCGTGAAGATCCGCGATAGAATAGGTCTTCACCAACCCATGCTTGCTGTAAAAGGCGACTATGCTTGTCGTAAGAGGCGACTAACTGGATCGGGTGATCAGGCTCGCCGACTTGGTTGATGCATGTCATCGATCCCAATTGCGTGGATCGATACTCATGATATCAATTACTGGATTGTCTGGTACAGACTCAATTATTTACAGACCGACGTTATATAGCTGGAGTATTGCTGAGTGCGGCGTTAAGCAACAAACAAACAAACAAATATATGCTATTCCATCTTTCCAATGTGGAAGGATGTCAAGAGGTGCCGGTCCACATATTCCGATGGCTTCCAATTCAAAAGTTAATCTACTTTGATTTCGATCTTTCATTTACGAAATGGGGTTTCAATCAATATTATCAAACGTATTATCATTGAATTTCACTGTCTGAAAGACCTCATAGACATATACGTGTAGGAGGACATTTTACGTTTAATTGTTTTGAAGTCGTTTGTTGCGTTACAGAAGAGGTTATGTCTCACCAGGCACTAGTGATGGAGTTCCGCTGAAGCTCTAAGTAATGATCCTTCCCAATACAACCCAATACACATCGATTTCAATTGGTCTCTCTGTAGACTCCTTGAGGAACAAGTGCCCTCATGATCATCTCTCATAAGCTCCTTCATGCCATGCGTACACGAACAGCATTTATCTTTGATGATCTTTGAGACAGTGTTGCTCGGACGGAATGGAGCTACTTCAACGACCTTGAGCATACCTTGAGCGGTCTACTCAGAAAGAAACTATAGCTTTCATAACATGTTATTCATCTGTCTTATCCTGGCATCTATGAGAGGGTGTTTGTTATGTTGTTTGCTCAAATATAATATTCTGGTGTTTTAAATACCTGTCTTTGTCGCAATGGGATTTATTTCTTTTTCAAATATGCCTAATTATATCTAAACCATTCGTTTCAGCGGCATGGAGACCTTCAGAGCAACTTCAGGCGACACACGTCTACAGAAGGACAATGGCAAACGTCCATGTTATCAGGTGCGGTGAGGTGAAATGGGATGAACGTCGCGTTCAAGACTGTTGCTCTTGTATAGCGACATGCATGCACGTGTGTTGGGAGGGGAGGGGAGGGGGGGGCGGGGCTGCTTGTACTAGTCCGGACTAATGCTGATTTCAGAGTGCTGGCCCATTGAGTGCAATGCCACAGTTTAACATGAATACCCCTCTTGGACGCTATACTCTAACTCCGACTGAGAGCCCTTACTGGCCAGCGCCTGGTAGTTGGACAACAAGTACAATGGTTTAACGTATATTGGTATGACGCGGCCGGGGATCGACCACAGGACCATCCGACCTCAGGGCGGACGCCCTACCACAAGACGACGGAGGCATTCCATCGTCAGTGTTGTGTCACTGAGATAAGGTTGCAGAGTTACGACACACACCATGGCCTGACATGTTCCTTTTTCACATGAGGTGTAATCTTTGATTACATAACTATCTAAATTTAAAGCGTTGAACGTGAAGGACACTGTTCTCTGCAGAGAAGCTAATGTGTATAGACGAAACTCAGAATCTTTCTGGACATATGATTGTGATGTCCGTAACATCTTGATAACATGCTTTTGAGCTGTACACTTTCCTACCAACATGTACATGAAATCGATGTGTATTGTTTATTCCATTCCAGAGGATGAAAACACCCTTTTGGTACCTGTTAATTATAAATGGTTCAGCAGTACGCTGAATCTATCAAATATTTATCTGGTACGCATATGTTGATATTTCAATGCTGAAATGTTTTTATTTTATTTTTCACAGAGCGATAATCAATAATACATAAGCCCCTAGCTTACGAGCTCGCATGGTGAAAAGGTGAAAATCCCAGTCTACTTTATTTGTACCAGCTGTGTACACTGATGAGACTATAAATAAGTTGCCAAGACAAATAAACTGGTATTTCGGATGAACTTGAGAGGAGGGTTGGCATCTATTCTACATAACCCACCAACAATCTTCGCATATTATTTCCCCGGCCCGTGAAGATCCGGGGTAGCATAGGTCTTCAGCAACCCATGCTTGCCGTAAAAGGCGACAATGCTTGTCGGAAGAGGCGACTAACGGGATCGGGTGGTCAGGCTCGCTGACTTGGTTGATGCATGTCATCGATCCCAATTGCGTTGATTGATGTTCATGATATCTATCACTGGATTGTCTGGTCCAGACTCGATTCTTTACAGACCTCCGTCATATATTGCTGAGTGCGACGAACAACAAACAAACCAACAAACAATTATATTTTCATGAGTTATGTTTTATGCCGCTTCGAACAATATTTCAGTTATATAACGTCGTGTCGGCCTAATGAGGAAATCCTGAAGGGATGCAGGCCTTAGACGTAACCACTTTCTTCAAACCGATAATGACAATCAATGCGAATCTGAGAATCGAACGCAACATCAAGGGTCTTAGACGACTTGGCCACCCATGCTTTGGTTCGATGAATTTGCAAGGTTGTCATAAAATGGTATCAAGTCTTAAAATGGTATCAGGTTCTGTTGCTGATAAAAATGGCAACAGTGCCAACGACATGTTGTGGTCCGTCAAAATGCCTCACTTAATCGCAACATTGCATTGTTTCTGAGTGCATGTGTTGTATTACTTCATTTACCATGAATACACAAGAAACATCAATACTACATCTGTGAAATTACCTGAAAACCTGGAATGTTTCTGTCTAATTGAAGTATGATGTTTAACAGCGACCGTGTCGAACTTGTTATATTGGTTGGTGCTGTACAAGCCTACATGGGGTTTGGATATGAGTGGTACCGAAAACACAGTACAGACATACACCTCTAATACCAACGCTTTTGCAGCTGATTTGGCGCCACGATAACACGGAATCTGGTTTTCAGGGCATTTGCAGAAGACCGAGGTCTTCCATTAATTGCTCGACGAAGGTTTCATGATAATGTTATCCGTTTTGGCTATAAAATGTAACAATCACGTCAGTGTGATATTGAGCTGAAGTGTGTCCTTAAATTGACATTGGATTCGTCCATCGGGATGAGTTTGTACGGTTCTTGTCTGTCTAAGGCAGCAATCAATATACCAGCTATATGGCAGCTGTCAGTAAATAATCCAGTCTGGGCCAGAATACAATAGTGCTTGACACAAGAACAACGATACACACCGTGAGAGAAAGATGACTCGAAATAGTCCAGTCACCGAGACAGAGCATCCTTTCCTTTCAGTCTCCTCTTTCGACCAACATGGGTTTGTGTGGACCCATGGGGTGATTCCAGACAAAAACATATTTTATGACGAAGTTTAGCTAAAATAGATAGAATTATCATTAAACCGCCCGCACGTTATCAGAAATGAGCGGGCCACTGTAACTTGATAATGCCCTCATATTGCTTGACGACGGGCCATTATCAAGCCCGTTGTTAGGTAACGTCATAGGGTAGAGAAAGTGACGTCACGTATTATAGTGACGTCATCTTGTTTGTTCTATGACGTTTCCATATTTGTAAAATGGGGTCAGTGACATTCGTGTTGATTGCAGTAAATGTTTCAAAACCGATGTTGTTGTTTCTTTTTATTTCATAACAAAGTCCATCCATCTTAGCTATAATAACGGTAACGCTCTTTTTCAGGGCATAATCATTTGCAGAAGCCCTCGGTCTTTTCAACTGCCCTCCTTCGTCGGGCAGTTAATGGAAGACCTCGGGCTTCTGCAAATCATAATGCCCTGAAAAATAGCGTTACCCTTATATTATCACGTCCGTTGTTAGGTGACGTCATAGGGTAGGGATAATGACGTAACGTTTAATAGTGACGTCATCTGGTTTGTTCTATGACGTTTCCATATTTGTAAAAGTGGGTTAGTGACATTCGTGTTGATTGCAGTAAATGTTTCAAAACTGATATTGTTGTTTCGTTTTATTTAATAACAAATTCCATCAATTTTAGCTTTAATAACGGTAACGCTGTTTTTCAGGGCATTATCATTTGCAGAAGCCCGACTTCATTATCATTTGCAGAAGCCATCCTTCGTCGAGCAGTTAATGGAAGACCTCGGGATTCTGCAAATGATAATGCCCTGAAAAACAGCGTTATCCTTATGGTTACCTACAGTACAGTATGTCTATATATGTAATGTGTATGCTGTGTCATTCTTTGAGATCAGACTCAACATGTTTTTTGTTGAACATCTCCCTTCTTCCCCTGCTGAAAGCTATTCATAGGGTATCAATCCCACGTGACCGTGTCGAGGATTGCACGGACAGATAGTATATGACAATGCTATTATTATTCCTATTCCACAACCTTGACATGATCACACAGATCCATCCAATTACCTTGCAATATCATAAACTAGCTGTGTTTGTAAAACCATGGAGCGCATGGTCAACAATCGATTAGTCTGGTACTTGGAGAGCAGTAACCTCCTGAGTGACATCCAGTGTGGTTTTCGAAAAAAAACAGAAGTACCATTGACCATCGGTGCGTTTAGTATCATTGATTAAAATTCCATGTCAACAAACAACATACTGTATCAATCTTTTTCGATCAAAAGAAGGCACATGATACATTGTGTAAACATAGTATTTTAAAAGATTTGCATGAATTTGGATTGAGGGGCAGATTACCTCAGTTCATATCTTATTTTTTAAACAATTACAAGTAGGAGTGGGTTCTATCCTGTCTGATCATTTCGACCAAGATCAGGGCGTCCTTAAAGGCAGCATACTGTCAGTCACACTTTTCAGCATCAAAATTAATAGTCTCACTAAAGTATTAAACAACAACGTTGACGGTTCACTTTGGCGGACGATTTCAACATTTTTTTGTCGTGGTAAGAATATGAATACAATAGAAAGACAGCTACAGCTCTGTCTTAACAAAATTCAAAAGTGGGCGAACGAAAACGGCTAAAATTTTCAAAATCCAAAACGATCTGTATTCATTTTTGTCGTAAATACAAACCACATAAGGATTCAGATATATTTTTAGATGGTACTCCTATTAAGGTAGTACAAAGGAGACCAAATTCCTAGGCCTCATATTTGACCGTTATCTCACATTCTTATCACACATCAAATATCTGGAAGAATAGTTCCTGGAGGCTATCGACTTGTTAAAAGTCGTTCCAAATTCCGAGTGGGGAGAGACAACCCCTCTTCACTTGGACAGATCATTGATACCCTCCAAACTAGACGATGATTCCAATGCCAATGCAAAAGTAATTTAGAACAATTAGACTCAATACACCACCAAAGGCTTAAGGCCCTGTCTTGGAGCTTTTAGGACCTCTCCCGTTGACAGTTTGTATGTGGAGGCCGATGAACATTTACTCGAACAGGGCCGCATTCAACTAAATTGCACTTAAATAGATCAAATCAAGCATACAATTATGATTTCCACCCTCAGTATGAAAACCTGTTTCAAAATCTATCGAACCTGGTTCCACCATTTTGAATCAGAATTCAAACACCGAAGCTAAAATTGATCTGTCTTCTCCTGTCAGAGGTAGACCTCACTATAACCCAACTAACAAATCCGAAACAAATCCTTTGGTTTATCAACAAACGTACAACCAATTGCGAACTAAATATAATTCTCACAGGTCCATTTTTACAGACGGGTCCAAGTATGGTGGCAAAGTTGCAAGTGCCACCGTCATTGGATCCAGGACTGTCTCCTCAAGAATCCCAGATACTAGTTCTATCTTTACTGCTGAGGCCAAAGCTATCTTAACAGATTTGAAATGCATTAAACAACAAAACTAATCAAAACATTTCATCATCTTCTCCGAATTATTGTCATACCTTCAGGCACTAAAAGTGTCTCCTCAAATCATCTTATAATCCTTGACATTTTAGAACTTTTCAATGATCTTTCTACTGGCCAATGTGACATCGTCTTTTGCTGGTTACCAAATCATGTAGGCATAACAGGTAACTCAAAAGCCGATGCTGCAGCAAAAGCAGCTCTTGACTAACCGTTATCTCCACAACTGTTCCCGTGCCCGTAAACCTGGAATGTCCCGTGTCAGCGGGCATCTCATCTTAAGTTCCTTGAAAGAAATTGGTCTGTATAATAAATTTTAAATATGTATGTGAATAATTAAATGCTTGTTTTTAAATTTGGTGTGATGCTATTATCAACTGACATTATTGAAGGCTCTGTCCATGAGGTTAAAGTACTGTAAAACGATTGTCACCCTGTGTGACACGTAATCCTATCATAATCGATGTAACTATCATCAACCAGTGTTTTAGCCAAATCATTGCTGAGTATGTTTTAATATTGGCTAGCTCTGTGCACAACCACCAGCAGCTAAAGTGATGGCGTAAATCCTGCTGGGGTATCATTCAGGAGACAGAGGTACTGTAAGTCCCCATGATCCCCAGCGAGGTGGCCTAGTTTTGGTTACTGGTGGCCTGAAGCCCGTGTCTACATGATATTGTTATGCTCAAATATGTTTCATAAATGGTTTTTAAATATAACTTTGTATAAATGACCAAATTGTGAATACATTATCTTGGTCTGGTCGCTATATGGCTGAAATAATGCCGATGCGACGTTAAATTTTAAATCACTCACACACCCCATGGCGGGCGGAGCTGACAATTCTCAACAGGTTCGTAATCATATTTTATTCCACAATGGGTGATGTTCAACGTTTGTTGACTGAAAGTGTCAATGTTTCGTCTTCAGCGATATTGGAACCGGAAGAATTTACGGATGTATTGCCAGATCGGAAGTATTTGATGATATCTGTAAATGCTTTCCTGCACTTTTGAGGACCGGAAAAATTATTTTTCCGTTCTTTCATGTTACTAAAATTATATTACAGATATCAACAAAAGATATAAAGATATCTTCAGAATTATTAATGATATCTTTAATTTGATATCAGTAACGGTCAAAATTAATATCTTGAATTGAATTAAAGATATCTTAAACGAATTAATGATATCTGTGATTCATTTGTGGATGTGTATAACTTATTTCAAGATCTTGAGTGAGTGAGTATTTTTTTACGCCGCTTTTAGCGATATTCCAGCAATATCACGGCGGGGGACACCAGAAATGGACTTCACACATTGTACCCATGTCGGGAATCGAACCCGGATCTTCGGCATGACGAGCGAACGCTTTAACCACTAGGCTACCCGACCGCCCCTCAAGATCTTAAACTGAATTTCAGATATCTTGAATTTATTTCTAATATGTTAGGGAGTGAGTATGGTTTTACGCCGCTTTTAGCAATATTCTATTTATAATTATACGGCGGGCGACACCAGAAATTGGCGACACCAGGAAATATTTGTTTGATATCACAGAAACATTTTAAGATAGAATTACTGATATTTTAGATATCAGAAATGAATGCAAGATATATTTAATTTATTTTTTGATATCTTAAAAACATTATAGATATCTTTAAATAGAATATCAATATCTTTAAAAAAAATAGAAGATATCAGTAATTCCATAATAAATGTCAAAACGGCTTGCCATACGTTCCAGTTCTTCAGCTGGCATCTGTCAAGACGGTCGCAATCAGACAATAACATAGGGGAATCTCGTCAAGTTTTCCTTGTGAAAAGCGATGTGTGTGTTGAAACCAGCACTGTGACACATCCTTCATAATAGCATTACCACGAACTTCTCTCCCCATGTAATCCTCTTATGCGTGGTTGTTATTCTATTTTAACCAATACCACATGTCCTGCTTCGGACACGTGTACACTCTGTGTTTGATGTTTAAAAGATAATAAATATAAAACACCATTTAATGGTGCATGATTTGTTTTTTCTTCCAGTTGACAGTGCAATCATTAAAATACAGCGTCTTAATAACTCACGCCTAACCATAAGTACTACATCACCACCTCTTCATGACAGATGACACATAGGACCAATAAAATCAACTGGATTAATTCGAGTTAACTGAATGTACCGAGGAAGCATGCAATCTTAAACTAGGGTAATCTAATTGTGATTGCAACTGCTTTCTTTAACACATAAGTGGGTGGGAGTTTGGCTACAGTCATCGGGGAGTGTACAAAACATGGATTTGGGCAATTCGTTTGTCGCCAATATGCTTGCATGAGAAAATGCAGATAGATTACCACAATTCGTTAACACTAAAACGATGTTAAACATTGGAATTGAATTGTCTGGCACAAGAGATTTTGTTATTTCACTTCTTACTGCTGTAACCTTACAATAAAGTCTACTTGTGACAGACATAACGTTACGTCTAACACTTACATTGATTGCTCTTCTACCAACGTAACCAGCTGCTTAACACAAGGCCGTGACGAGTGAAGGCGAGTACAGACGACAACAGCGGACATCTACAAAACACAACAAATACTTTAGAGATCACAGCGGAAACAACAAACATGCATCTGAGCGGAAATTCGTGGGGGCTCAAATGACACACGAGTAGAAATATCTACAGTGTTTCATTTCAATAAAGTGTATACTTTTACAATCTATTTGCATAGTCATATAAGCAGCAGTTCGTAAAATCTTTGTTGTATGATAAATGTACTGAAAATCAATTTGCATGTGTCCTTTCATAAGCTGCACTTTGCAATGTTTCAGCTACATCAAGCCAGCCTGTAACAAATCTGGGCTAGACAACACCAGTGGTTGATATGATGAGCATTTTCCTTACACAGCCTGGAAACGATGATCATTAAATGGTCAAACACAATCAGCAAATCTGATCACCCGATACGATTTAGTCGCCTTTAACTTGAAATACATTTATGGTGATATATTATATGTACTGTTATGTAACTTGACATAGATGTAAAACCTCTTTTTGCCAAATATCTAAAATAATTACATTAAATGAGAACCAAATAAGTGAACCAGAAAGATGATGTGTCTATAATTCGCGAAAACAGATGCAAAACTAATAAATGTAGCGTTTTGGGATCAATTTCACAGCTTCTTTCAAACGCAGCCGCCTGTAAAAAATGTGCAGGACAGGATCCCCCTTTCCCCCCCCCCCCCCCCTTCCCCCCTTGCTGATTGGGTATAAAAATCGACATCAATGACTGTTCATACAGTCCTTATAACGGCAGTATGGCGTATCCAGACAGACCATCTCCGCACTGTGGACCCGATACAACAACACCAACAGAGTTGACGACAGACCAAGGTCAGGAAGACCAAGGGTGACAACCCAAGCACAAGATCGATACATCCGGCTGCGACACCTCCGAGACCGCACTGCCACAGCCACGTCTACAACCACACAGATCCCTGGGGTACGCAGAATATCAGATCAAACAGTACGCAACAGACTGAGGGAGGCTGGACTTTTTGCACGAAGACCTGTTCGACGTCATGTATTGACTCCACGTCATCTGCCGGACCGTCTGCATTGGTGCCAACAGAGGGTTAGATGGGCACGTGCAAGGTGGAGAAATGTACTGTTTACTGACGAGTCCCGTTTCATACTGACACGTGCTGATGGGCGTGCACATGTCTACAGACGTCGGGGTGAACGTTACGCCCCCAACTGTGTGCAGCAGGTTGTCCCATTTGGCGGCGGGAGGATCATAGTATGGGCCGGGATTGACATATGCATGTGGCAGGTGCATTGACAGATGTGCGTTACAGAGACTTGATCCTACAGCCTTACGTTCTTCCTCACGTCAACATTCATGGCGGACAGTTCCAGCAGGAAAACGCTCGACCGCATATTGCACGTGTTTGTCAGGACTTCTTCGAGCACAACAACATCCAGACATTACCTTGGCCAGCCCGGTCACCAGATTTGTCCCCGATTGTCCCCGTCTGTGGCACGAGTTGGATCGACGCGTTCGCAGAAGGAATCCACCGCCCCAAACACTTCCGGCGCTTCTTGATGCACTTCAGCATGAATGGCAGCACATCCAACAGCGTGTTATTGACAACTTGATTGCATCTATGGGTCGTCGGTGTCAAGCGGTGATTGATGCACGTGGTGGACACAACCGATACTGACATTTTCTGTATCCATGTGACATTAACTGTATCGTGTACGTGTGTCTGTCTAGGTGACACGATTAATGTTTTGAACATTGTGTACATTGATCTTCAAACCGTGTTTCAATTATGGTTTCCGTGTCCTATTTTGAAACAATCGCATTATATTACATTTTGAAAGTCACTGTCAAGTTTCTTTTTTTTTTGAAGAGTATACATATAGGATATTATATATGCGTTCTTAAATGTTGAAAAGTAACTGTATTGACCGATAGAAATAGTGTTTTGATTAACCTATACCTTAGCTATCATGTTTGTTTTTCTGAAATGATAATGACATTGTTCAGACCAAGAAATAAGAGATACCGTCTGACACAGAAAACTACTTAAGACATTTAGTACTGTTGTAGTATTGACTCAAAAGGGGAATACATGTGAATACTAGTACAAGTACATTCCAGGAAAATATTAGAACTAATCATTTGTTGTCATGGCAGACAGTCTTCAAAATTAATGTTGTCAACGTAGTAAACTGTAAACTTCCCTTCTACTACTAGAACTGGAACCGAATAATGGAAGCAATAAATTATCTCTTGTTTGTTGAAGTGATTCACGATGTTGTTACGTCATTAGGATTTTCACCAGAAATATCGACAGTCTATTAAAGATTTCTATGATACCAAGTGTAGGCCATTTAATCCTCTGTGTGGAATATCGAGCTGAAAACATGACACACCAGCTGTTGAGGGTTGGCTCCTGTAAAGATACAGCTAACAAAGGGCTACCGTTTTGTGTCTATTTGTACAACAATACAAGCATGAATTTCACAATATTTATGGTAACTAATGAGTCTGTCAGTGGCATTGATCCTTCGGACTATATTGTGGTGTTGTCGTTGATCTCGAGGATAAGGTGTTTGTGGATAACGAAACCCTAAAAGCAACAAAGAGATCTACTCGGAGTGAAATATGTCATCAGCATTTATGTCTAAGTACACATATTTTAACATACGTCAAAGGTCATATAATCGTTTGGCATCGACTCTCTAATTAATGTCGCCCAGTCTTGGTATATGTTCTCGCGATCAACTTGCTGAAGAATTAGGAGAAAGACATTTCTCAGGGTACTTAGTCTTCTGCAACCCATTATGGTAAAGTTCACCGATTTTCTTGAATCGTCAGTCTGTCGAATAGAGTTGCCTGGGTAAGATGTAAAAACATACATGCAATGCTTTGAGTTGTTTTTTTCTCTTTAGAACACACAGCCTCTTTCATATAAAGAACACCTGTCTCATCCGAACTATAATGTCCACATACCCAGAGATGATCGAGCAGTTGTCATTTTTACGGATACAGGAATGATTGATCAGACAGAGTGGTTTACGTTGTAGTTAGTGCAGTGTGTGATGTTGAGGCTGTGTAATTAGCGTTTGGTTGATATACATTATTAAATGACAACCAAGGTTGAACGACTTGAATCAAACCAGCTGGGATTGCCAATTTGCCTGAGCCGAGCCCACCTTTAACATAACACGAGCATTACTCGGTTGCTCTTTAAGCGACTGTTAGACCACCTTTTAATAAACACACGTATAACGGATTTCGGGTAACATAGCTGTTTCTTTGCTTGTTTTAACGCCATACTAAGCAATGATCAGACTAACACTTTCACCAGCAATGTACAAGCTATATGACTGCTGCTGCAAATAATTGAATCTAACCTGACAAACCGGTGCTTTCAAATGAAACAGTCCATCAGCTGAATGGATGTGTAGTTCTAATTTTTATTACATTCATGTTGGCATGCTTCCACTGGAAAACTGTCCTAAAATAAATGGAGAATAACTGCGTATGTTTAATGATGTATTCACGGGAGGTGTTTGCTGATTTGAAAACTGTTTCCATTGCCCGTGCAGCTGTCATAATGTTATTGTATTTTCTTATGAAGGCTTTAGATCATGTACTGTTAACCATGGTATTCAAACGTCAATCACGACCTGGTGATAAATGTGATGAGGATGATATTCACAGAAACTTTTCCCACTTGCTGATAACCCTTGAAGATACGGGGTAGAATAGATCTTCAGCAACCCATGCTTGCTGTAAAAGGCGACTTTGTTTGTCGTAAGAGGGGACTAACAGGATCGGATGGTCAGGCTCGCTGACTTGGTTGATGCATCTCATCGATCCCAATTGCGTGGATTAATGCTCATAATATTAATCACTGGATTGTCTGGTGCAGACTCGATTATTTACAGATCGTTGTCATATAAATGGAATATTGCTGAGTGCGGCGTTAAACAACAAACCAACCAACCCACTTGCTGATAGATATAGCCAACAGCAGATTATGCGTTTGATTACATTTCATAAACAAATCGATGGTCTTTTATTATACCTATGCATTATCAGCACTCCGACCCGGGCGTTGCAATCAGGAGCTTAGACCTTAACATAATAACTTTATTGATAAGCTTAAAGATGTTTGACGACTCTCTTAAGCTTCAATTAACTCTAATATTTAAGGTATGAATACCTGTTTCCAATCAGGAATGATTCAATTGCAGCGGCAAGCGAAATGGTGATTATGGATCTTATACTAAACAAATATAATACCAGAACGCATGTAACTAGTCCTTAACACACGTCAGCATTATCTATCTCCCTTAATCTACACTTAATGCCAGCCTTGACACGAGCGAAACGTACACTAACTTTTTTTGGCAAATATTGTTTCGTCCCACGGCCAGTCGATTGGTCCTAATTATCCGTTTATGATCAAATTGGTCATTTCGATAGATTCTCCCCTCTACTCTTCTCCAGTGTCATGGGTAAGGGGACCAATTAGCGTTAATCCTGTCTCTAGTTGGAAGTTTTCTTGCTGGACTACAGTTTGAACCGAATGGTAAAACAAGAGTTGCCTCAGCGTATTCTCGATTATCAACGGAAATGCATTACTACAACTTGCCATAACAAATTAATGTTTCTGCTGACGAATACCTTCCTCTTGTGGTTTTATTATCAGAAACAAGTTACTCAGTTGAAGAACTACATTATCAAATATTCCCATGGACATTAATATTGATATTGCCCCCCCCCCCCCCCCCCCCCCCCCCCTTAGATAAGTATGTGTAAGGATTCCTAATTGTACTACATGATGCACAATTTGATGAGTTTCAAACATTTTCGTCATCCAAACACAACACGTTACATCTATCATCACGTGTAAGTGAGTTTAGCGCCGGTTTTAACAGTATTCAAGTTATATCACGGCGTGTCAGCTCAATGTGGGAGGAAAGTCCAAAGTGATACAGGTCTTAGACGTTTACCGCTTCTGTGAAACACACGAGCATGGGTGTGGTGCTGACAAACCTTGAAACATAATCGGGGGGAACCGGGATTTGAACCCACAATCATAGGTTTCTGGTGTGCCCAAGGGACGCAACTCTGCACAGCATATCGCGGCGCCCCAGACGACTGGGCCATCCGTGCTGTGTGAATGTGTGTATGTACACACGTGTATACATCAGTGCGTGGGCTTTATGGGTATCACGTGCACACAACACACCTTTGCCTTGCTAATTACACAAAAGGTGAAACCCTTCACAATATTCTCTTAACTATTTCTTGTGAGTCTTAATGGGCATCTTAAGCAGCATCGCTGTTCAGTAACACTTCACCGGATTCAGTTGGACGTTCCATTTCTTCAGCTGGCATCTGTCAAGGCGGTCACAATCACACAATAACACACGGGAATCTCGTCAAGATTCCCATTGTGAAAAGCGTTTCTGTGTGTGTTGAAACCAACACATATCATATCGTAATAACATTACCACGAACTTCTCTCCCCATGTAATCCTCTTATGCATGGTTGTTATTCTATTTTAACTAATACCAGATGTCCTGTTTCGGACACTCTGTGTTTGTGTTTAAAATATAATAAATATAGAAACTACCATTTAATGGTGCATGATTTGTTTTTTCTTCCAAAGTTAGACAGTGCAATCATTAAAACACAGCATTTTAATAACTCATACAACTTAAGTTAAACAATATTAAGATTTGCTGCCACCGCCAAACCATAAGTACTACATCACCACCTCTGCATGACAGATGACACATAGGACCAATATAATCAACTGGATTAATTCGAGTTAACTGAATGTACCGAGGAAGCATGTAATTTGTCACGTCATCTTGATAGAATCTTAAAAATAGGGTAATCTAATTGTGATTGTGACTGCTTTCTATAACACATAAGTGGATCGGAGTTTGGCTACAGTTATCGGTGGGTGTACAAAACATGGATTTGAGCAATTCGTTTGTCGCCAATATGCTTGCATGAGAAAATGCAGATAGATTACCACAATTCGTTAACACTAAAACAATGTTAAGCATTGGAATTGAATTGTCTGGCACAAGAGATTTTGTTATTTCACTTCTTACTGCTGTAACCTTACAATAAAGTCTACTTGTGACAGACATAACGTTACGTCTAACACTTACATTGATTGCTCTTCTACCAACGTAACCAGCTGCTTAACACAAGGCCGTGACGAGTGAAGGCGAGTACAGACGACAACAGCGGACATCTACAAAACACAACAAATACTTTAGAGATCACAGCGGAAACAACAAACATGCCTGCAACAATGGAACGTGACTTTGTTTATGACAAAGAATATTCATCAAGGGATTAACGGATGTCTTCATCCCCTCAAGATCGTCTTCATTTGGCTGAGAACAAAAGCCAATCCTCCAACATCTAATTAGACGGCGAGATGACCCACAAGGGCATTGTCACTGAGAGCTTGCGAAACTCTTCACACAACAAATTAATATTTGAAGTAGGCCCAATGATGACATGCTCATCCTCTTATCTTTCAAAGATAATATTTATAGACCAACTAGTGTCAACTTGTGTTTATTTCAGACTTCTTAAGTGCATCCTAGGCACAATTAAATGTTTATACCATTGTTCTTTTAAAAGTTCTTTTAACTTGTTTTTTTAATCATTTTAAGATTTCACCGAATCTTTGCGATATTATTTTCAAATAAGTACAGCCTTGAATTGAAAAAGAAAAGTGATTTAATGTATTGACGTTCGTTTGAGGTAGAGGCAATCACTTTGAACGCTGAGAAATCGTAAAGGAATGTCCCATGACAGGATTTAATGAGGTATTAAGACGCGGAAACTCCCATAGCTCCTGTAACATAAAGTTGCGATAATCGTGTTTCTCAGATAGTTTTGTTGCACTGGTCTCCTGTATCCAGAACTCGTCTGTTGGATAAATACTCTAAAGACCCATTCGTCACAACATTGGCAGCGTTTGGGCCGCTGCATCTCAAAAACTTTAACCTTTGGTTAAGATAGTTTTGGTGGAACTCATTTACATTATTGTTTACAAATAGATTCCAAAAAGTGGCACGCACACATTTCCATTTGTATCCGAGTATACTTGGAAATTATGGTTTCGTACTGCGGAAAACAAAGTTATGTACCATTGATCGACACGTCGATAACTACCGCATTTCCTCTAACAGACGCCGAGTGTGTAGGTCATCGGGCGTTACTACTTATGTGGCGTTTTTCGGTGACACTGAGTTTATGAGAATTATGGCCTTTGCCTTTTTACAGCTCCATGACCAGTCTGCAGTCTTGACTGTATCGGAACAGTCAGGGGTTTCGGTTGGTTCGTTACATGATTTCTAAATGGGAAGCATCCATTTCCTGTTTTACTGGAATGGGCATGTACCCGAGCCCGTCTTCTTACACGTTGCGTCTGTTGTATCTCGGCGTCCGTTGAAATCCCAGCACCCTTTGTCTCCCGGTGTCTGGTAAAGACCCTCGCGTTAGAAGACGTTTTAGCAGCAATTCGTTCAGTTAACACTGTATGATACACGTGTATTTATATCATGTTGTCCCCGGGTCTGTTTGTATATCGTATTACAGTATTTAATTTCAATAAATTATACACTTTCGCGATCGATTTGCGTAATATAAGCAGCAATTCGTACAATTTACTTTGTATGATAAAAGTACTGAAACTGAATTTACACGTGAACTTGCATATGATGTGCTTGTTCACTGCACTCAGCAATGTTTCAGCTATATGAAGCCAGGTTGGAATAGTTGGGGGCAGAAAAAACAGTGGTTGATATGATAAGCATTTTTACATGGCCGGGAAACGATGATCATTGAATGATCAACACAATCAACCAACCTGACTACCCGATCCAATTTAGTACCTTTTACAAGTAATATTTTATGGTGATTACATTATATACATATAATATATATATATATATATATATATATATATACAGACCCGTGAAGATTCCAGGGTAGAATAGGTCTTCAGCAACCCATGCTTGTCGTAAAAGGCGACCAGCGGGATCGGGTGGTCAGGCTCGCTGACATGGTTGATGCATGTCATCGATCCAAATTGGGTGGATCGATGAACATGATATCAATCACTGGATTGTCTGGTCCAAACTCGATTATGTACAGACCGCCGTCATATAGCTGGAATATTGCTGAGTGCGGCGTAAAACAAGGAACAAACCAAACCAAACCAAATAAATATACATATAAGACATAATATATACATATGAATACATATAAGATATAATATATACATATAAGATATATATCTGGGTGTGTGTGTGTGTGTGTGTGTGTGTGTGTGTGTGTGTGTGTGTGTGCGCGCGCGCTTAACTGTTGAAAAGTAACTGCATTTACCGATGGAAATAGTGTTTTGATTAACCACTATCGCAACTGAAAAGTTTGGGTTTTTGTTCAAAATGACATTGACATTCTTCAGTCCTAGCAACTAGAAATAACGTCTGAAAGACAGAATAAATGTGAATACTACTACAAGTAGTACAGTCATCCCAGTAAAAACTAATACTAATCATGTGTTGCCATAGCAGACAGCCTTCAAATGATGACAACGTACTAATCAATTATTCCCGGTTGGTTCAAGTGAGATACGATGTTGTAAGGGTCATAAGGGTTTTCACAAGAAATATTGACAGTCTATCAAAGATTTCTATGATACAAAGTGTAGGCCATCAAATTCTTTGTGTAGAATATCGAGCTGAAAACATGTCACACCAGTGATTGGTATTATGAGCAACGACCACGCAGTCGTGGACGACCAAATCACCGATCCTGATCAGGCGATCTGTTAAGTGGCTTCGTACCCCATGTGTAGGATGCTGGGGACCTATTCTATCCCGGAATCCCCTCAGGGTGGTATTACAAACAATAACCTATTCATAAGTCGGAAGTACGCATAATCCCTTCTGACTTGAGGTTGTTGGTAATTGTCAAAAATAATTTCCCCAATCAGGATTCCATTGTACGATTCCTACTATCATTATTATGTGTTTATGAATTACTGTCAAATAGGGTGAGTGAGTGAGTGAGTGAGTTGGGTTTAACGCCGCTTTTAACAGTATTCCAGTTATATCACGGCGTGTCAGCTCAATGTGGGAGGAAAGCCCGAAGTGATGCAGGTCTCAGACGTTTACCACTTCGGTGAAACCCACGAGCACGGGTATGGTGCTGACAAACCTAGAAACATAATCGGGGCGAACTGGGATTCGAACCCACAATCATAGGTTTCTGGCGTGCCCAAGGGACGCAAATCTGCACAGCGAATCGCGGCGCCTTAGACGACTGGGCCACCCGTGCCCCCCTGTCAAATAGGGATTATACAAGGTGTTCGCAAAAAGGTGAGCGCACCCTGCCCACCAATGTTACCCGTCACACATACGTGCAGAGACAAGTCAGTTGTTCACCTGAAAAACATTGCAACGTATGGAACAAGTTAAAATAGGGAATTGTATCGGACATCAGTTTGTCACTGACTCGTCAAATTTGGAAATGTCCATGTGTCTACTGAAAAACCTTTTGAAAGCTATGCTGAAGCCTGGAATGTTGTAACCCTGTTCAAACAACTTTTGAGCAAGAGTCGCATGAAGCTCAAAGATATCTTCGCAGAAATAGCATTCTTGTACCTCAAAAGTTGTGAAAGGTATGACACAAAAGGCTGGAGCCGCTGTATTATTGTTCGACATGAAGGGAAAGTTGACTATTGGAAAGTTTAAGTCATCCTTCTTTTCATACAGTGTGGAGTTGTTTGTTTCTCGGAATCTAGATGCATGGATCTAAATATACAACAGATGAATCTGTTTCACGGGTCTCTTTTGTTCTAGTTCAGGTGGGTAAATCAGTAGTAAGTTATTCTCTACGTTTGTTCAATGCATCATGTTTTATTCCTAACATCCTAACTGTTTTCTTCCCGGGAATAAAGCGCCTTCAACAACGGAGTCACCACCTGAAAGGTGCGTCCGGTGTATTTTTTAAAAACGATAAACAATAACATTCTGGATTTTGATTAACATGTTTTTTGGCTTCCAAATGAAACGAGCAATCAGATAAATGTATTTCTTGTTCTACTTTTATTTACATTGGCCTATTTCCTCGGGTAAACTTTCTGAGATATCTGTCCTAAAAATAAATCGAGATTAATGACAGATTTTTAATGATGTATTCGCTGCAGGTGATTGCTGATTTGAAACATGTTCCCAGTGTCCGCACAGCTGGCATAACATTGTTGTATTTACAGATGAAAACGTCAGATCAATAGTGCAAATGTGCACGTGTAGATATGTACTGTTAAGCACTATGGAGAAATGGAAAATTGAGAAGAGGTGATAATTGTAAGGAGAATGGTATTAGAATAAGCTGTTCTCACTTGCTGTAAGATATAGCCAACAGCAGATTATGTGTTTAATTATGAATTCATTGATGAACAAATCGATGCATACGCACCGACTCGGGTGTTTGGGACGGGAGCTTAGGTTTTAACAAAGTAACTTTTTTAATAAGCTTAACGATGTTTGTTGACTCTCTTCAATAAACTCTTACATTTTAGGTATGAATATCTGTTTCGAAATGAGGAATGCTTCCAACGTTACAGCAAGAGAATTGGTGATTATGGATCTTCTTGACAAATATAATGTCGGAACGCACGTAACCAGTCCTTCTAAACACATATAAACATAATTATCCGCAGCTATCTCTGCTAATCCGCAGTCCATTTGTGAAAACCATTACAGTCAAACTGAGTGAGTTGGGTTTAACGCCGCTTTTAACAGTATTCGAGTTATATCACGGCGTGTCAGCTTAATGTTGGACGAAAGACCGAAGTGATGCAGGTCTCAGACGTTTACAACTTCGGTGAAACCCACGATCACGGGTATGGTGTTGACAAACCTAGAAACATAATCGGGGTGAACCGGGATTCGAACCCACAATCATAGGTTTCTGGCTTGCCCAAGGGACGCAACTCTGCACAGCGCATCGCGGCGCCTTAGAGGACTGGACGACCCGTGGCCCCGTAACAGGCAGAACTAAACCAGAAGCTTCAAGATGTACAGCGTTAAGGCCAGCCTTGACACGAGCGAAACGCACACTATTGTATCGATCCACGACCGGTCATATGTTCCTAATTATCCGTTTATGATCAAATTGGTCATTTCAATAGATTTTTCCCACTACTCGTCTCTAGGGTTATAGAAAGGGGAACCAATTAACGTTAAAGTTGTCTCTGTTTTGTTTCTTTGTAGTTTTACGCCGCACTCAGCTATGTAGCGGTGGTCTGTAAATAATCGAGTCTGGACCATATAATCCAGTGATTCACATTATGAGCATCGATCTAGGCATTTGAGGTATGACATGCATCAACCAAGTCAGCGAGCCTGACCATCCGATCCCGTTAGTTGCCTCTTACGACAAGCATGGGTTGCAGGAGACCAAATCTAACCCGGATCTTCACAGGTGAGGTGAAATTGAATTTAACGACGCGTTCAAATTATTGCACTTATAAAGCGACGTGCATCCACACGTGTGTGTGGCTGCTTGTACTAGACCGGACTGATGCCGATTCACAGTGCTAGCCTACTGAGATGGCATGCCGCAGTTTAACATGAATACCCTACTAAGACACAGTATACTGACTCGGAGCCGACCAGTCCTTGTATTTTGCCCCTTATGCCGAGCGCCAGACAGGGTAACAACAAGTACCAACTATGAACGTCTTCTGGTATGACGCGGCCTGGGATCGAACCCCGGACCTTCTGCTCTCCGGGCGGACGCTCCACCACTAGACCACGGAGGCGGCCCAGGTAAACACATCGGTGTGATAAGTGATTTTCAGTGATCTATTCCTGTTATTGTCACCACTATTCTGCCTTTTTGCCCAATGGAATTCATGTCGGCAAATAATTGAGACCGCGGCTGATTATTCTGTGCCGTTGACCTTATATATTTTCAGATTGATTTTATTTAATAGGTCATCTTTATATGTATGGATGATACATGATTTCATACATGTACATGTGCTATTCCGGAGTTTGTACTTACACAGTTACATTAGTGTTATTTAAATGAGTATATCAATTCGTTCTATGATGGATAGTGGTATCCAGGCCATATACTGTGACATGCAAATGAGATCGTCTAGATGGTAGTATTTGTAATAACATGCATTCATCGATGAGATGTATTGCTTAACTGTTCATCGTTACCAATCAGTTTCGCTATGTGTTGTGTGTTCCTGTGGACAAACATGGCTACAAAGTATTCTTCACTATAAATGGGGCGGTTCACTCAAACGTTGTATTCGTATACGGTTTCTCAAATTACTTCAGTGAGTGAAAATACACCTTATACGTTCATTATTGTATCATCATAAAACATATCACACTCTTTGATAAAGACATTTTGACCTTCCTGTGTTTCCGTATAATATGTATCATATATTAGACATATATGTATTTTGCCTGGTAAAGGCACTCACAATACTCTCTCCTTTGCTTATTTATGTCATTTATGAAACAGCAATACAGACGTTACCTCTACATCACCCTTTTCCACATATTCTCTCTCATGAGAAGGGTATTCCATATTGATTTCAGCATCGTCACACCATTAAGTTAGAGATTGTATTAAATGAATATGAAGCACGAATTAATATCCATTGTCTCTTATTAGTAAGAAAAATGTCCTCTGGATTTATCTTGGTACTTCCAATGACATATAAGACAAACATTTCTATTTCAGAATGGCTGGCTGGAAATTCCTAAATCCTGTCCTAATTGCTCTCCGACATCTAAAAGTAAATAGAATGACACTAAAGGGGATTTGACGTGCCCAACATGACGAGAAAATCCCCTGAATGGTACTTAAAACTAAATGAATTGATAACGTATTCTGCCATCGTTTGATGTTAATAATTTCTGAAGTTTTGTTATGACCAGTGTAAGACTTCAGATGCATACTAAACTTCTGGTTAGCAAGAGAAAAGCTAACACGACTGCAGTCATATTGATCCCAACATTCAAGTCATGATTTCAACAGGGACGACATGTAATTGCATCACGTGCACAGTAAAATGTGCATGTTGAAAGACGATATCACTTCGGGCTGTAAGCTGACACGCCGTGATATGACTGGAATACTGTTCAAAGCAGCGTTGAACCAAACTCTCTCACTATACACGATATCTCGGATGTGGATGTGGATGTGGATGCGGATGCAGATGTTGATGTGGGTAGGGATGTTGATATGTAGGTTGATGTGGATGTGGATGTTGATGTTGATGTGGATGCTGATGTGGAAATGGATGCTGATGTGGATGTGGATAGGGATGTTGATATGTATGTTGATGTTGATGTGGATGTTGATGTGGATGCTGATGTAGATGTGGGTAGGGATGTTGATATGTATGTTGATGTGGATGTGGATGTTGATGTGGATGTGGATGCTGATTTGGAAATGGATGCTGATGTGCATGTGGATAGGGATGTTGATATGTATGTTGATGTGGATGCTGATGTGGATGTGGATATTAATGTTGATATGGATGTTGTTATGTATGTTGATGTGGATGTTGATGTGGATGGATATTTTCCCACGTGAACATGGTTTGGTGCATGGTCAACATTGTATTTATGCATATCATCCTTTCATACACATGAACTAAGCTCAATGTACGACTGTGTGTTTATAGTTAACAACATCTTGCTACATTTATAGAATTATTGGCGTAAATATGCAATTTGATCCAAATTTGTAGGAAATTAACCAAATTGGGTTTCAAACGATTGCTTTGTGTATTTCTTCCCCAAGGCCAAAAGATATCACAATAATAATGTGATTAAAAGTTCTATATCAAAACTTCAGCCAATAATCAGTTTGATATGGCTGTCTGCAGATGAGGTGGAAATGCCTTTATTCAAATACAGTGTAGCATCATCAATGTTCATTGGAGCCAGGAGCAATAACTGATCAATGTTGTTCCAAATCACAAGAGATTTGTTCTTATCAAATATGATTATTTCCCTTCCCAGCAGACTGGTAGGGCTTGTCTGTGTTGAGTATATATCAAGAGTCATTAACGACACTCCTCGGTGAAATTTTAGACATAAAGTGTTGCCTGTTATTACTAATTGGTGGTATTGTCGTTAGTGGAGGCGAAGTTTATTGCATATAACACGTTTTCTGTATTTTGCTCTGTCCTCAGGTGTAACCGTTGGGGACACCCGTGTCAGTAATGATATATTCTACACTGTGCACACAGCTGGCACAATACATTAACCTACGATAAAAACATGTATTTTTAAGTAAAGATGACGTTTGATCTTGGAGAGAAAAGGATCAATAAGACCTACAATGCCCAATGTAAATGTATACTGAATTATAAACACTTTAAACAGAACAAGAGGGAGTTATTCTTTTGTAAAGTTAACTACACATTGATTGAGTGAAAACTATAAATACGAACCCGTTCGTAAATAATATAACCAAATCGAACCTGTTGGGCAAAAGAAAGTAAACACTTAAAATTGGATTTGACCAAACAAATGCAAACGTTATCAACACATTACAAGGCCGAAAACAGTCGCTGAATCATTGCACAGTTGAGGTCCAAAACACTATGATACACACATAACATATATCACCATCGAGTAACCATTATTTATTTGTTTCATTTTCAGCCACCAGCAAACATGGATGCACACTTTGTTTTGCCCGCCAAATCTTAAACAGTTTCTACTCATGAAAAAAAAGTTCACATTTGTCGGACACATGTTCGTTACTGAGAGAACAAGGCCGTTGGAGTGAGTGAGTATGGTTTTACGCCGCTTTTAGCAATATTCCAGCAATATCACGGCGGTGGACACCAGAAATGGGTTTCACACATTGTACCCATGTCGGGAATCAACCCGGGCCTTCGGCATGCGATATGACCGCCCCCAAGGCCGTTGGAAGGAACGGAGAGCATTGCTTGAGGATGACAGCTGTTGAAAAGAGGATCACAAGTAATAATTCCCGAGATATTGTCTTTCACACAGCTCGATTACAACTCGAAGCTTGTCACAACACACATACCTGGTCCTGGTCAGACTAAGAGACATTAATTGTCTGTCTGTATGTTGTTTAACGTCGCACTTAGCAATATTCCAGCTATATGACGGAGGTCTGTAAATAATCGAGTCTGGACCAGACAATCCAGTAATTGACATCATGATCATCGGCGAGCCTGACCACCCGATCCCATGAGTCGCCTAATACGACAAGCATAGTCGCCTTTTGCGGCAAGCATAGGTTGCTGAAGTCCTATTCTACCCCGGATCTTAACGGGGAGACAAGCATGGGTTGCTGAAGACCTATTCTACCCCGGATCTTAACGGGGAGACAAGCATGGGTTGCTGAAGACCTATTCTACCCCGGATCTTCACGGCTTCTCAGTTTTACCTTGACCACAGACATTTGGACCAGGCCAGCGGGATACGAAAATTATCAAAACAGGTATCTTTGGTTCGAAATTCTTCATTTGATATTGCAGGTACTCCTAGTGGATTTGAAAAAGGTCGGCAAATGACGAAGTGTTATTTGGAAGAGAAAAACGTTGCTCTTAGCTATAAATATATATGATATACAATTCTTGTAAGTTTGTAGACAGGAGATGAATGTGCAAAATCAGTTTTCTTTTTCGTAAAACTTTGTTCATGATAAGCTGGTGCATTTTGACAAGCGCGAAGAAATATTTAAAGTATTTAATTCCAATATATACTTTCACGATTCATTTGCATCGTACTTTTGTTAGCAATTCGTACACATGACATTATATTATAAAAGATTTTCATTGCTTGAGGTTTAATGCCGGTGGTCTGTAAATAATCGAGTCTGGACCAGACAACCCAGTTATGCAACAACCAAGTCCACCAGTCTAACCACCCAATCCCTTTAATCGCCTCTAAAGCCAAGCATATTCGCTTCTTTTCACCAGCATGGGTTGCTGAAGACCAATTCCAACCCGTATCTTCATGAAATCGAATTGATCCATGTTCTGAAATATGCTGTGTATGTTTGTTTCATTGCTGTTTTTATGGCTGCACTCTGCAATGTTCAAGAGATTAGACCTTAACAAAATACCTTTAGTAATAAGCTTAACGACGTTTGACTTCTCTCTTCAATTAACTCTAATATTTAAGGTAAGAATACTTGCTTCCAGATAACGAATGCTTAAGTTACATTTGATCATTTCAATAGATTTTACTTTTTATTCTTGGACCGCCTCCGCCCGGAGAGCAGAAGGTCCGGGGTTCGATCCGGGGTTCGATACCAGGCTGCGTCATACCAAAAGACGTTAAAAGATGGTACTTGTTGTTACCCTGTCTGGCGCTCGGCATTAAGGGGCTAAAGCAAGGACTGGTCGGCTCGGAGCCAGTATACTGTGTCTGAGTGGGACGCTCTACCATTAGACCACTGAGGCGGCCTCGTGCCCAAGGGACGCAACCCTGCACGGATAGAGAAGTACATATACATGTGTAGTGTTGTTGATGGCCAATATGGAGCATGTGCGCGTGTAAACGTACGTGAGTACGCATGTACGTGTGTTTGTAAGTTCGTATGTGTATGCGCACGTATGTACTTATGAACGTAAGTATATGTGTACGTATACACGTGTGAACGTGTGTATATGTATCACGTGTGAACATGTGTATATGTGTACGTATGTACGTAGGAATGTGTTTATATGTTTTTGTATGAACATGTGAACGTGATCACACTTGTGTATGAACCTGAACGTGTGTATGTATACACGTGCGTGAGCTTAATGTGTAACACGTGCACACAACACACCCTTGCCTTGCTAATTACACAAAAGGTGAAACCCTTCACAATCTTCTCTCAACTATTTCTTGCGAGTCTTAATGGGCATCTTCAGCAGCATCGCTGTTCAGTAACACTTTCTCGGATTCAGTTGGACGTTCCAGCTCTTCAGCTGGCATCTGTCAAGGCGGTCACAATCAGACAATAACACACGGGAATCTCGTCAAGGTTCCCCCCTGTGAAAATCGACGGTGTGTGTTGAAACCAACACTGTGACACATCCTATCATAATAACATTAGCACGAACTTCTCTACCCACGCAATACTCTTATGTATCGTTGTTATTCTCATTTAACCAATACCACATGTCCTGCTTCGGACACATGTACACTTTGTGTTTGAAGTTTAAAAGACAATAAATATAAAACACCATTTAATGTTGCGTAATTTGTTTTTTTCTTCCACTGTTAGACAGTGCAATCATCAATACACAGCGACGTGATAACTCATGCAACTTTAGTTAAACAATATTAAGCTTTGCTTCGTTGCTCACATGGTTGCAGCCACCGCCTAACCATAAGTACATCACTACCTCTGCATGACAGATGACACAGAGGAACAATAAAATCATCTGGATTAATTCTATTGAATGAGTATTGATCTACATCACCATAACAGTTAAGTCGTGTCGAGGGATTGGTTGGTTGTTGAACGCCACACTCAGCAATAGTCTAGCTATATGACAGTGGTCTGTAAATAATCGAGTCTGGACTAGACAATACAGTGATTGACATCATGAGCATCGGTCCACGCGTACGCATATGGGATCGATGACATGCATCCACCAGGCCAGGGAGCCTCACCACCCGATCCCGTTAGTCGCCTTTAACAACAAGCAGTCACTTTTAACGGCAAGCATTGGTTGCTGAAGACCTATTCTCCCCCGGAATCTTCATGCGTGCGAGGGGACAACAGAAATGGGCCTCACACAGTGTCCATGTGGGGAATCGAAAACAGACCTTGATATGAAAGGCATAAGTAACAGTTAGATAGAGATGACGCCTTATTGACAATATCTCCAGTGTGGTTGCATTAGAAAAAAACAGAACGATTACCACAATTCCTTGACACTAAAACAATATTGAGCATTGGAATTGACTTGTCAATTATTGCTGTAACCTTACAATAAAGTCTACTTGTGGCAGAGAGGACGTTCAAGGCCTCATTGATTGCTCTTCAACCAACGTAACCTGCTGCTCAGGAGTACAGAGATCACAGCGGATACAACAAACATGCCTGCAACAATGGAACGTGACTTTGTTTATGACAAAGGATATTCATCAAGGGATTAACGGATGTCTTCATCCCTGAGAACAAAAGCCAATCCTCCAACATCTAATTAGACGGCGAGATTGCCCTCAAGGGCATTGTCACTGAGAGCTCGCGTGCCTCTTCACACTGCAAATTAATATTTGAAGTATGTCCAATGATGACACACTGATCCTCTCATCTGTCAAAGATAATATTTATAGAGCAACTAGTGTCTGTTTCAGACTTCCTAAGGGCACCCAAGGCGCAATTAAATTTGAATACCATTGTTCTTTTAAAAGTTCTTTTAACTTATTATTTGAAGAAATCATTTTGAGATTTTCTCGATTCTTTGCGATATTCTTTTTAAGAATAATAAAACCTTTAATTGAAGCAGTAAAGTGATTTGTGGTTCGTTTGAGTTTGATGCAATCGTCTTGAACGCTGAGAAATTGTAAAGGAATGACACAAAACAGGATTTAATAAGGTACGATGGCGAGAAATCTACAATGATTTCTGTAACATAGACTTGCGATCATTGTGTTGCTGGATAGTTTTATTGGACTGGTCGCGTTAGTTCTTAATCTAGAGTTACGCGGAAACTCGTGTATCGAGTGCCATTCGTCCCAACATATACTTAAACCTTTGGTTCAGATAGTCTTGGTTAACATACATGTATACGGAACGCATGTACAGTAATGATTACAAATTGATTTCAAAGAAGCACAAGCTCGCTAACATTTCTATCCGAGTTTGATTGGAAATTATGGTTTGTAAATGCAGACATGACGTATTGCGGAAAACAAAGTGATGTATCATTAATCAACAATTAGATAAATACCGCATTTCCTCTGACAGACTTCAGGGGGGCACGGGTGGCCCAGTCGTCTAAGGCGCCGCGATTCGCTGTGCATAGTTGCGTCCCTTGGGCACGCCAGAAACCTATGTTTGTGGGTTCGAATCCCGGTTCGCCCCAATTATGTTTCTAGGTTTGTCATCACCATACCCGTGCTCGTGGGTTTCACCGAAGTGGTAAACGTCTGAGACCTGCATCATTTCGGGCTTTCCTCCCACATTAAGCTGACACGCCGTGATTTAACTGGAATAATGTTAAAAGCGGCGTTAAAATCCAACTCACTCACTCTGACAGACTTCAAACGTGTATATTATCGGGCGTCACTAATTCCGTGGCATGTTTCGGAGACATGGAGTTTGTAAGAATCATTGCCTTTGCTTTTTAACAGCTCCATGAACAGATGAGTCTGCAGTCTCAACTGTATCGGAACATTCTTTGGGTTGAGGTTGGTTCGTTCATGGTTTCAAATGGGAAGCATCCATTTCATGTTTTACTGGATGGGTATGTACCAGATTCTTCCACTTTGCGTCCGTTGAAGTCCCATCCCCCTTGTCTCTCGGTATCTGGTAAAGATCTTGGCGTCTTCCCCTCCCGGCGTCTGTTGTAGAATTGTCTTATCTTGAAATTTCTGTGTCTGCTGAGGCCCCCGCGTTTGCTGAAATCTTGGTCTCTGTTAACCCCACTTTCCCCCAACCCCCAACCCCGCAGTCTGTTGGAGTCCCCGAATCTGTTGACATCTCGATGTCATTATGAAGTCCCCGATTTTGTTGGTATATCAGCCTCTGTGAGGAAAGGTGGCAGGTCTCGGATAACACATTCTTAGAATTATTTACAGTATTTAATTTCAATAAATTATATACTTTCACAATCCATTTGCATAGTCATATTAGCAGCATTTCTTACCAATTACAATGTATGATAAAAGTACTGAAATTGAATTTACACGTGTATAACATGGGCTCAGCTTGTTTGCTTCACTGCCGTCGTTTAAGCTGCACTCAGCAATGTTTCAGCTATATCAAGCCAGCCTGTAGCAAAGTTCGGCCAGACAAACCAAACAGCCGGGAAAACAATCAACCAAACTGACCAGCCAATGCTATTTACTTTAAATTTTTTGCCTTTTACAAGTAATAGATTTATGGTGATATATTATATACATACAGTAAACTACGGTTATAACGAACACGCTTATAACGAACTGATTTTTCAGTCCCGGCCATTTGTTGTATTTATGCTTATAACGAACTACGGTTATAACGAACTAAAATACGCGGTCCCTTTGAGTTCGTTATAACCGTAGTTTACCGTATAAGATACTATATATGTGTGCATAACCGTTGAAAAATAACTGCACTGTCCGACAGAAATAGTGTTGTGATTAACCTATAACTAAGCTGTAATGTTTGTTTTGTCTGAAATGATATTGACATTGTTCAGGCCAAGAAACTAGAAATAACGTCTGACATAGAAAAGTCTAGGGGAGACATTAGGTACTGTTAAAGTATTGACTCGAAAAGAGAATAAATGTGAATACTACTACAAGACGGAAATCATCACACTCAGTAAACATTAATACTAATCACGCGTTGCCATAGCAGACAGTCTTCAAATGACGACAACGTACCAATATGTTTTGCAACTCGAACCGAATAATGGAAGCAATAAATTATCTCTTGTTTGTTGAAGTGATACACGATGTTGCTAAGTCATACGGGTTTTCACCAGAAATATCGACAGTCTATTAAAGATTTCTATGATACCAAGTGTTGGCCATCAAATCCTCTGTGTGGAATATCGAGCTGAAAACATGACACACAAGCTGTTGAGGGTTGGCTCCTGTAAAGATACAGCTAACAAAGGGCTACCGTTTTGAGTCTATTTGTTCAACAATACAAGCATGAATTTCACAATATTTATGGTAACTAATGAGTCTGTCAGTGGCATTGATCATTCGAACTGTATTGCGGTGTTGTCATTGATCTCGAGGACAAGGTGTTTGTGGATAATGAGACCCTAAAAGCAGCAACGAGATCTACTCGGAGTGAAATATGTAATCAGTATTAAGGTCTAAGTACACATATTTTAACATCCGTCAAAGATCATATGTCTGTTAGGCATGGAATCTCGGCTCAATGTCACTTTGTCCAGGTACATGTACTTGGGATCAAATCGCTCAGTACGAAGAAAGACATTTCTCAGGACACTTGTCTGCTCCTGCAATCCATTATGGTGAAGTGGACTGGTTTTCTTCAATCGTCAGTCTGTCGAATAATGGCCTGGGTAAGATGTAAAAACAAACATACGATGTTTTGTCTTCAGTCTTCAAATGTAGCATCGTAGATCTAACCAACACCTCTCTCATCCGAACCGCATTGTCATCATACCCAGAGGTGGCTGATTTACACGGATGCACGAGTGGCTAAAGAGAGAGTGTGGTTTACGTGGTAATTAGTGCATTGTGTGAAAATGAGACACTGTCAATGTATAATTCGCATTATCATTGATGTCTGGTTGACACACATTTTTTTTTTAAGAATGTATAATATATTATATATTTATATGTTTATTTTTCTACAGTATCTTATATTCCTTGTATATAGGTTCACTCATATAGATCACTTTTCTAATGGATCACTCAATTCTAATACTTAGGTAACATAGGGTAGACCAATCAGTGCATTCAGCCATGACCTATGTTGTTTTAAGGTGTATGACAAATAGGACGTTTAACTAAAGGGAGGCTACCTGTGAAACTGACAAATTGTCACTGAAATATTAGCAGAATTATTGACGTTTGGTTGACAGACATTATTAAATGACAACCAAATTGGTGGTTTAACGATTTCAATCAAACGTGGTAGGCCTGCCAATTTGCCTGAGCCAAGCCCACCTATACACGACTGAAACATCATCAACTGTTCAATTGTGACGTCATGTCAGTACATTGTCGCGATTGGTATTATGAGTGAGTGAGTGAGTATATTTACCAGACGAACTGCTTAAAGGATGTTGTTTTGGATAAAACTAGAAACATTCAGTTGACTAGACTGTGTCATCCAACCTTTTATCATGCCTATACATAATCGGCTGTGTGTAAGTAACGTTAGCTAAGAAATGCTCCCAAAAGGCATACGAAGGTGAACGTCTAAAGACCGTTCATCAATTATTTACTTATTGCGCAGGAATAAGATATTACTTCCGAAGAAGACAAGTTAGCGCCACCTCACCGTGGAGCTCATTATCCCTGCAACGCATGTCTATCAAATCAGAGTAGATTTGTACCATTATTTCTTATCCACAGGTTACAAAACCGCCAAAAGAATCAAGCATTCCGAGTTAACTGATTCAGAGTGAATGAGTGAGTTGGGTTGAACGCCACTTTTAACAGTATTCCAGTTATATCACGACGTGTCAGCTCAATGTGAAAGGAAAGCTCGAAGTGATGCAGGTCTCAGACGATTACCACTTCGGTGAAACCCACGAGCACGGGTATGGTGCTGACAACCTAGAAACATAATCGGGGCGAACCGGGATTCGAACCCACAACCACAGGTTTCTGGCGTGCTCAAGGGACGCAACTCTGCACAGCGAATCGCGGCGCATTAGACGACTGGGCCACCCGTTCCCCCTTATGGGCAAAGGCCACGCAGTCGTGGACGACCAGATGTGATCCCGAACAAGCGAAGTGGGGATCCATCTAACCTTGAAGGACCTCATAGTGCTATTACAGACAATACCCTACTCGTTGGTCGTCTGTACGCAAAATCCCTCCTCACTTGAGGCAGTTGGCAGTTCTTGCAAGTTTGATTCAAAAGAAATTTATCTATTGACGTTGAAATCGTTGGATGAGTGAGTGAGTGAGTGAGTGAGTGAGTGAGTGAGTGAGTGAGTGAGTGAGTGAGTGAGTGAGTATGGTTTTACGCCCTGTCTCAGCATGTTGTTCTACGTACTTGTCGTGGTGTATACAGAGACCTTGTGTCACACTGAATCTTCATGCACAGATTTAGATATAAAACAGATGAATGTGTTTCATTGGCCTCTTATATTTCTAGTTCAGGTGAGTACATTACGAGTCAGTTATTGTTTTCGTTTTTGCAACGTATAAGTGTAGTGTTCCGAAACTCATCTGTTTTATTCCTGGGAATTGGGTGCATTTAATAACGGAATCATCGCATGAAAACTGGGGGCAGCTGGGTTTTTTAAAATGATGAACTGTAACATGCCGGGTTTTGTTTAACATGTTTTATTTCCTTTCAAATATCAGCTACATGTATGTATAGTTCTAATTTTATCTACATCTGCATGTTTCCACTGGTTAACTTTTCTAAAAATGAATCGAGGATAATTGCGTGTTTCTAATGATCTATTCACTGCAAGTGATTGCTGATTTGAAAGATGTTTCCATTGTCCGTGCAGCTGTCATGATGTTATTGTATTTACAGATGAAAGCTTTAGATCAAAAGTGCAAATGTGCACGTGTAGATATGTTAATGTACTGTTAGGCAAGGCGGCGAAATAGGTGATGTAGTCAGATAATATTAAAAGAAACTGTTCCTACTTCCTGTAAGATACATGTATAGCCAACAGCAGATTATGTGATCAATTATCTTTCATGAACAAATCGATGGTCTTTCATCATACCGATGAATTATCAGCACTAAACAATTAGCAGTATGACTAACGCTTCTTAAAAGAAACAAATCGACCCAGGCGTTTGAAACAGAGGCTTAGGGTCTAAAGTAAATTTATTAATAAGCTTAACAATAATTGACGACTTTCTTCAATAAACTCTAGCATTGAAAGTATGAATGCCTGTTTCCAAATCAGGAATGATTCAATCGCAGCAGCAAGCGAATTAGTGATTATAGATCTTCTACTCAACAAATATTACGCCGGACCGCAAGTAACCAGTCCTTCTTAACACACACAAGCATTATCTGCAGCTATCTCTCCTAATCCACACTCCACTAGTGACAACCGTTATAGTCAGAACTAAACCAGAAGCTTCAGGATGTGCAGCGTTAATGTCAGCCCTGACACGAGCGAAACGCACACTAATTTCTTGCGCAAATATTGTATCGATCCACGGCCGGTTGGTCCTAATTATCCGTTTATGATCAAATTGGTCATTTCGATAGATTTTTCCCCCTGCTCTTCTTTAGTGTCATGGAAAGGGGAACCAATTAACGCTAATGTACATGTTGTCTCTAGTTGGTAGCTGTCTTGCCAGCCTCCAGTTTGAACCGTATGGGAAAACAAAGAGTCATCTCACCGTGTTCTGTATTCTCAGTGGAACAGGATTACTATCACTTGCCACAACAAATGTTCCTACTCAGGAAAAGGTTCCTCTTGTGGCTTCATTATTAGAAACAATTTACTCTGTTGAACTACTACAGTCCGTGTGGCTCCAAATAAGAACAATGAATTGCCAAATAACTCAAAGTCGGATATAGTCAATTAAACGTCAATACGGTCGGTACACGACAACGAATACCCATGTACCCATCAATATCTGTTGTTTGTTATTTTTATTCCCATCACTGGAAATAGTTATGTGTACAAGTTGACATCTTGAACGAAGGCGGCACATCAATACCAGGAACAGCACAAAACTCGTACTACTGTTGCTGAACAACGGTACAGAGAATGAAAGCATAAGATGGGTCGTCTCATGATAATTAATTGCAATCTGGATCGCCGCTCATGTCACAGCCCTCGCCGTCGGAATTGCTTATGTCACTGCTGATGGTCACATCTCCAGGTGGGACTGTTGCTTGCTGAAGTCCATCACGTTACCAGTACCTTGACTATCTCGTTGACGACTTTGGTAAAGTAAGGATGCCATATCTCCACTGTTGCCCGACCAAGGGATTCATTTCAACATCCCCCATTGTTTCGATCGTCCAACGTTGACGATACACCATATCAACTGTACTGGGTTCAGATCGCACTGGTAAGGAGGAAGTCGTAAGACGGCGTGACTTTGACGGCGTGTAATTGTCAACCATATACCCGGGCTCAGGTTTGTTAGATTTGCTGATTTCATTGAGTTTTGCTTTTGTCTCCTGGAAGGAAAGGTCATATCATCCGTTACAGCCCCCTCACCATGTCTCCTTTAAGGTCATTAGACGTCGGGGCCTTGGTGTCTGGATCCTGCATACTGTGATACGGTGCATTATCCATGATAACAAGGGACTTTGCAGGCAAAGCGGGGAGCGATGTATTTTCACCTACTCAAGAACGCATGGGGATACAATAATTATGAGCATGTGTATGTATACATGTATATATAACGTCCACGCTAGAGAACAATCAGTCTCCACTGTCTGCCGAAACAGACTATATTGGACTATACCTCGTCAACATGTACATCACACAACAAATGCAAGGAGAACATATGCTCTTTGGTGGAATCGACAAGAAAAAACGACCAGTATGTCAAAGGATTTACAACTGTATCAATTGATTACATTTTTAAAAAAAATATTTGACTTTAAACACCCACATGTTGTTGTTTTTTTTCTTCTGTTGTTTAACGCCACACTCAGCAATCTGTATGACGGAGGTTTGTAAATAATCAAGCCTGGACCAGACAATCCAGTGATTGACATCATGAGCATCGATCCACGCAATTGGGATACGAGAACATGGTTCAACTTCGTCAGCAAGCCTGACCACCCGAACCTGTCAGTCACCTCTTAATTGTACGACAAACACGGGTTGCTTAAGACCAATTTTTACCCGGATCCCAACGCGTACTTAAACAGTAACTGTTACATTAACTGTAACTGTAACTGTTACTACATTTAATAATATCGATGCAATGTTTCATTGCTTAATTAACTGTTGCCTATCTTTCCTAACACGTTTCAGTATGTGTAACGGACAAACACGGCTTCGAAGTATTTGGCACAATCTCATTAAAATCAGATCTTAGTTCTCGCTACCGCAAAACATATCTGAGGACATCCCATTACGTATCACGTTCGACCGACCTTTCGCGAACTTTGACCGACCAATGGAATGACTGACAAGAAGTCGACATAAGCCAATCAGACGGCAGCTTTCTCGTGCTTTACGGCCCTAATTTCAAATTGGCAATTTCGCTTGGAAACATATTTTGACAAATTCTCGATTAAAAACTTGAAACCTGAACAAAAGAAGATTCTGGTCTAGCTAGATTGTATGGATTCAGTCGTTTAGCCCCTAACTATCGTTCGGAATACCCCGTATTTTAGTTTTCGACTTTGCATGATTAGAATTCACATGGTGACTGTCACTTTCATGATCTGGTAAGCGACGCTCTGATTGGTCGAATAAAAGGTCGTTCTGACGTGACCTAATGACCTAATGGGATGTCCTCAGATCGTTGTTTTGCGGTAGCGAGAACTGTGATCTGATTTCAATGAGATTGTATTTGGCACTTTACATGGGGCGGTTCAATCAAACGTTGTATGCATCCATGGTTTCTAAAATTGAAGTAAAAATACGCCATAAACATGGATTGTTTTCTGATCAGTATTTAAACGACATTCTATGATAAGGAGATTTTTTTCGTGTGTTTTCGTATAATATATATTATATTAGAAATATATATCATGTATATTGTTAGCCAAAGGCTCGCATAATACTCTCTCTCTCTCTCTCTCATATAGGGGCGGGGCGGTAGGGTAGCCCAGTGGTTAAAACGATTGCTCGTCACGCCGACGACCCGGGTTCAATTCCCAACATGGGTACAATGTGTGAAGCCCATTTCTGGTGACCCGCCGTGATGTTGCTGGGATATTGCTAAAGGCGGCACAAAACCATACTCACTCACAAACCCACTTACTAATATATCATATTTATGATGCAGAAAAATACACATGTTATCTCTATATCAACTTTTCACATATTTTCTTTCATGAGAAGGATATTCCATATAGATTATCAGCATCGTCACACCAAGTTACAGATTTCGTGTGCGGAATGCACATAAAGCACGAGAAAATTTATTTCCTTTTGTCTCTTCTCAGTCACGATAATGTCTTCTGGATTTACATTTTTATCCCCATTAAATGATATAAGATACACAATTCTATTTCAGAATGGCCGGCTGGAAATTCCTAAATCCTGTCCTAACTGCTCTCCGACATCTAAAAGTAAATAGAATGACACTAAAGGGGATTTGACGTGCCCAACATGACGAGAAAATCCCCTGAATGGTACTTAAAACTAAATGAATTGATAACGTATTCAGCCATCGTTTAATGTTAATAATTTCTGAACTTTTGTTATGACCAGTGTACGACTTCAAATATATACAAAACTTCTGGCCAGCAAGAGACTAGCTAACACGATCGCATCTAGATTGATCCCAACATTCAAGTCATGATTTCAACAGGGGCGACATGTAATTGCTTCACGTGCATAGTAAAATCTAAATGTATGTTATTGGATGATGTCCTCCGACTTAAAGCTGACACGCCGTTATATAACTGGAACACTGTTGATCCCAACTCTCTTACTGTTCACGATATCTCGTATTAGGAAGTGGATGTGGATGTGGATGTGGATGTGGATGTGTTTCCTCCCACGTGAACATGGTTTGGTGCATAAGCAACATTGAAATGCATATTATCCCTACAGATTAATTTCAATGTGTGACACAATTTTCATACATTCATAGAATAACGTCTCCGATGATTTGGCGATTATATGCAATTTGATTTGAATTTGTAAGAAATTAACCGAATCAGGTTTCAAATGATTCATTTGGGTATCACTTCCCCAACATCAATAGATGTCATAATTCGATTGTGATTAAAGGTTCTGGAAGAATACTTCTGCCAGTAATCAGTTTGATGTGGCTGTCTGGAGATGAGGTGGAAATGCCTTTATTCAAAAACAGTGTAGCATCATCAATGTTCATTGGAGCCAGATGATGCAAGATGATCCACCAACTGATCAATGTTGTTCCAAATCACAAGAGATTTGTACTTATCAAATATGATTATTTCCCCTCCCAACAGACATCATGGCAAACTGGTAGGGCTTGTCTGTGTTGAGTATATATCAAGAGTCATTAACGACACTCCTCGGTGAAATTTTAGACATAAAGTGTTGCCTGTTATTACTAATTGGTGGTATTGTGGTTAGTGGAGGCGACGTTTATTGCATATAACAAGTTTCATGTCTTTGTTCTGTCCTCAGGTGTCAGTAATGATATATTCTACATTGTGCACACAGCTGGCACAAGACATTTACCCAGCGATATACACATAATCTTTCTTTGTAAATATTACGTTAAATCTTGGGGAGAAAAGTACCAATACGACCTACAACACCCAATGCGCATGTATACCAGTGTATAGATAAAACACTATTCAGAACAAGCATACATACAGGGAGCAAATTTTCCTAATGCTTGCTACTAATCCATTGAGTGAAAACCATAGGTACAAATCCTTTTGTATATAAAATGACAGAATCTAAACTGCCAGGCTAAAGAAAGTATACACTTGACTAACGGGGACTAACGGGATCGGGTGGTCAGGCTCGCTGTCTTGGTTGATGCATGCCATCGATCCCAATTGCGTGGATCGATGCTCATGATATCAATCACTGGATTGTCTGGTCCAGACTCGATTATTTACAGACCGCCGTCATAAAGCTGGAATATTGCGGCGTTAAACAACAAACCAACCAACCATTGGATTCGACCAAACAATAACCAACGTTATCAACACTTTACAAGACGAAACATTGCAAACTTAAGGTTAAAAACAACAACAAGGATACCTGTACCATCTTCATCATCACTGAATAAACATTTCTTGTTTGTTTCATTTGTTCGCGACCATCGAACATGTGTGTATACTTTCTTTTGCCCAGCTGTTTAATTCAAATCTAAGACGGTTTCTGTTAATGAAATACAAATTCACATTTGTGGGACGCACATTCGTTGCTGAAAGAACAAGACCGGTTGAAGGAACGTGGATCATTGCTGGAGGGTGACAGCTGCAGAGAAGAGGGTCACGTTATTATTCCCCTGAGGCATTGTCCTTCATACAGCTCGATTTCAACTCCAATTGAATCCACTTACTTGGTCCTGGTCAGGCTCAGAGACCTCTAATGAACCTGGACCACCTACATGTACATTTGGACCAGGCCATGGGATAAGAAAATTACCAAAACAGAGTTTGGAAATTGAAACTCTTAATTTGACATGATTGTAAGTATTCCCCGTGTATTTGTAATGGTCGGTGAATGACCAAGTGTTTTTGAGGAGGAGAAAACGTAGAACTTTGCTGTTAATGGATATGAAATACAACTCTTATAATTTTGTGGATAATTGAGGAATGTGCAACGTCTCTGATTCTGTGTGATAGTTTTTTGGACTGTATGTTTTGTGCAGATTGTGTGTTGTGTGTTGTGTGTGGAATGTATGTTTTGTGTAGATTATGTTTTGTTTGGACTGTGTGGACTGTGAGGATTGTGTTGGTTTTTTTGGATTGTGGTTTGAGTTGATTGTCTTGTGGAATGTCTCCACCATCTTAGAATATTTGATTCTGCGTTCAAGTCTGCGGTCGTATCTGAACGCTGACGTGTAGTAATAGGGTGAGAAGGGTTGAGATTGTATGAATTGTACTTGGAAAGAGATAGGGTTACAGAACTTATCATTAAGCAATATCAATACTTATTCTATTTCGAGGGGTGAATGGCCGGGATAGAATACGTCTTCAGCAATATTTGAGCAGCACGTGTCCGCCTATTATTACATAAAATGTAATAGATGATAAAAGGTTGTGAAACCAGGTCGGTCTTTTCAAATATAACTAGTGCCCCAGACACTGTGAAACAATTTTCTTATGCCCTCCTGGGCGGTTTAATGGGTCCATTGTTTGGATTGGAGCTGTAATGTGGTTGTTAAGCTGCTTATGTCTACTAGTGGAAGGGTTGTGTATAATTATTTTCCTCTATTACGTTCTTTTGTCACGTCTTGCAGGAACCGAAGATACATTCGCTTTCAGGTTATGGCGTTTAATTAATCACAGCGTGGCACGATAAAAACAGGATGTCAGTATATCACAAGCACACATTTAAGTGTCAGTTTCATATATACACGTGTTCATGTCACGCAATCGCTTATTGGGCAAGCTTCGCACAATTATTGCAGGAGATAACGATCGATGACCCGTATTTAAGAGGCGACTATCTTAAACAGCATTATATGTCTGAAACTGCGGAGCAAAAGAAAGCATACATCCATGTTTTTAAGGCGAAAAAAACAGACAAGAAACGTTTTTTCGATGGTGATGTATCTATATATAATGGATTGGGTGGTAAAGCTCAGTCAGTGACTTGCAATTTGAGTGAGTGTGTGACTTCCACCACAAGGACGTTGAACTGTAAGTTCAATCACTGGATTGTCTTGTCCAGACTCGAAACAGGCAGCCGTGATACATCTGAAATATTGCCGAGAGCGGCGTTATACAATTAAAGAATTGACCCGTGAAGGTACAGGTAAGAATAGATCTTTAGCAACCATTGTTTGCCGTAAAAGGTGACGGTGCTTGTCTTACAAAGGCGACCAAAGGGATCGGGTGGTCAGGCTTGCTGACTTCGTTGATTTCATTGGGATACGATTATATCATCGTATCCCAATGGCGTGGATCGATGCTTATGATATCATTCATTATATTGTCTGGTTCATACTCCGTTATTTACAGACCGCCGTCATATAGCTGGAATATTGCGGAGTTGAACATACAAACATGATAACAAACAATACGAAAGCTCGCGTCAAAAACTTTACTTCATTATAGTTGCACAATGATGGACAGCCCGAAAGTCACAATAACTCGGCAACTGAAAACGTACTGACAGATTGGTATGAATCATCTTTGTCATCACTTTTATAACCTGTCAATCCTCTTTGCATCCCAGAAAGGAATGGAATTTGTCGTAAGTCTGCAAAAGAGGATCATGTAGTGGAGCTTTACGAATTCTTTCAAAAAACTAACTGTTTGATCCAGACTCGATTATCGATTACGTTGATGTATCATTATGATCGATAATCGAGTTTACGGATAACAACTTCTGGTTTATTGTAGTTAGTGACGGTTCGATGTAGATTCTTACACCGTTATGAAACTTGTGTGACTACGACCAAGTAATTAGAGGTATATTTTCACGATATGTTGATGAAGCCAAATGTACTTAAAGAAGAACAAACAGCACACTGGTGTAAAGTCAGATGTACAAAAGTGAGGTGGGGTGAATTTGGGTTTAACGTCGTGTTCAGGATTGTTGCAGTTATATAGCGACGTACATGCAAGTGTGATTGTGTGGCTGCTTGTTCTAGTCAGGACTAATGCCTATTTTATAATGCTGGCCAAATGAGATACCATGCCGTAGTTTAACATGACTACTCCACTCAGAAACAGTAAACAGACTCTGACCAGTTCTTGTTTTAGCCTCTTAATTCCTAGCGCCAGGAGTGACTGAGTGAGTTGGGGTTTACGCCACTTTCAACACTATTACAGTTATATCACGGCGTGTCAGCTCAATGTGGGAGGAAAGCCCGAAGTGATGCAGGTCTCAGTCGTTTACCACTTCGGTGAAACCCACAAGCACGGGTATGGTGCTGACTAACTCAGAAACATAATCGGGGCGAACCGGGATTCGAACCCACAATCATAGGTTTCTGGCGTGCCCAAAGGACGCAATTCTGCACAACGAATCGCGGCGCCTTAGACGACTTGGCCACCCGTGCCCCCGTCCTAGCTCCAGGAAAGAGTAACAACAAGTCGATCGACGCCCGCCTTCTGCTCTCAGGGCGGCCGTTCCACAACTTGACGACGGAGACGGTTGAGATGTACAGTAAGGAGAAGGATTTAGGCTTCTCCAAATATATCATGTCATACCTCGCATCATTTGGTTACTCATGCATGATATCAGTGAGTGAGTGAATCGGGTTTAACGCCGCTTTTAACATTATTCCACTTACGACATTATTCCAGTTATGTCAGCTTAATGTGGGAGGAAAGCCCGAAGTGATGCCGGTATTAGACGTTTACCACTTCAGTGAAACCCACAAGTACGGGTATGTTGCTGACTAACTTAGAAACATAACCGGGGCGAACCGGGATTCGAACCCTCAATCGCGGCGCCTTAGACGACTGGGCTACCCATGCCCCCTAACAGTGTAAGAATCTACATCGAAAAGAATACACTCATTCACCAGTTACGTTCCTCGAATGTATGCTCATAGTTCTACAGATGAATGCCATTCTTTAAAATGATACATCGTACATTTTTACCTTTCCAAAATGAACTTTGCTTCATTCGCAGGACTTTGATTGTCAATTTCAGGCTTAGGAACACAGGAAACATAAAAAGCAAGGTCACTTATCGTTCTATTATTTCTGAAACAAAACCTGGAATTGTAAATTACCCATCCCCCGAGGAAACTGGTATCCAAAAAACCCGACCCACAACTCTTGTCATCTTTGATGTCTAAACCGCAATTATAGTAGTCGTCAATTTCAGTTCCTTTGATCTGTATAATAGAGCCAGTTGGCATTTTGGCACAAAATAGCCTCTTCCTTCAAGGTATGTTGTTTTAAGTACGGGAAATGATAGGCTTACCGTAAAGACAGGTATTATTTTGCACTACCGTTAGCTTTTCGGGAGCCTATTTCTCCAGGGCTATGGAAATGGTATTTGTCACAAAAATAACCATTCGTATACAAATTGTTTTTAGGTTCCCCATGATTGTGGTGTCAAGCCGTATCCACTATCGGACTTAACAATTTGACTTTTCTTTTCTAATGTAGTGCCGGTGTTAAGCAATAATCACTCACGCTCCTACTCTTTTTTCACGTGAATCTTACTGAAGTGCATAAGTATAGTTGGTAATCATTAACTCAAATTAAACATTAGTGTTCTGATTGAGAATATGTGTGTATCGTGCCATCACACCTCCCTTCAGGTGAGATGAAATGGGGTTTAACGTTGCGTCCAAGATTATTGCACTTATATAGCGACGTAGGACATAGCACGTGTGTACGTGTGTGTGTGCAAGCCTCTTGAGATACCATGCCGCAGTTTAACATGAATACCCCACTCAGACACAGTAAACTGACTCCGAGCCGACCAGTCCTTGTTTTAGCCCCTTAATGCCGAGCGCAAGACAGGCTAACAACAAGTGCAATCTTTTAACGTCTTTTGGTATGACGCGGTCGGGGATCGAACCCCGGACCTTCCGCTCTCCGGGCGGACGCTCTACCATTAGACCACGGAGGCGGTCAGAACTACCTTTGAACTGTGAAAACTAATCGGCAAACGAAAACACCCGTATACTCAGCGTGCCAGCGTGAAATTGTAACATACTTAATAAAGTGAAAATGTAATGCATAGTCCCTGAGCTTAGAAGTAAGCTTTTAAAAAACAAATTTCAATGCATCTTATAATAGTGTGTCTTCTGCTTACCGAACGAGAGCCATTTGGTAAATTGTACAATTATTCACGAGCTGTCAATCAACCACTGGCCTTCTGCTGGACAGTGGAATGCCATCCTGCTGAGTTCAAAGAAAACCCATCTGCTCACTTTTGAACAAATTATATACCCTCTTCTACATACAGTAAACTACGGTTATAACGAACTTAAAGGGACCACTAATTTTAATTCGTTATAACCGTAGTTCGTTATAAGCAAATGCACGGAATATATATACCAAATAGACAGGACCAAAAAAATAGTTCGTTATATACGTCAGTTCGTTATAAGCGTGTTCGTTATAACCGTAGTTTACAGTAGTATAAACTCTGTTTTGACCGGCAGTTTAGTAGTTTAGTAGCGGTCGGGTTGCCTAGTGGTTAAAGCGTTCGCTCGTCACGCCGAAGACCCGGGTTCGATTCCCGACATGGGTACAATGTGTGAAGCCCATTTCTGGTGTCCCCCGCCGTGATATTGCTGGAATATTGCTAAAAGCGGCGTAAAACCACACTCACTCACTCTAACTTTGTGATGAATCAAAGGTAGGGCTTTTTATGATATTATGTGTGATAAGCAAGGTAAAGTTGTGTTTTCTACAACGTATGAATTAATTATTGAGATACTATTTCTAATTTTGTCACTTGTCCACATGTAATGTGTCATCAAGTTAAACGTTTACGGTTTTTGTTTCATGATAAACCAATATATAGATTAGTCTCGCTAGTGCATGTACGTGAAGGTAACACAAAATCACCTTAGGGACAACATATTGACTTTACCCGTTGATCCTCCTAAACACAATGAAGAGTACGAGTGACATTGAAGGTTTTTTTTTATTTACTTACATGTATCAGCAAATGTGCACAACCAAGCCTTTAACATTGTTCCATACAAAGCAATCGCCTTTGTTCATGGTATCAATGATACAGTGCTGACTTATTGATTTCAATGTTTGATCTTCTCGCACCAGTCGTTTGGTACAGATGCTCACGAAAAAGGTACGGCCAATTGTACCGAAACAACCCACGGAAGGAATTTAGACATTGAAGTCCTGAAGTTAAGCCAATCGTGTCTCTCTTGATGCCGCGGCTTCTAAGCATCTCCAAGAGATATTGTTGGTATGGTAGATTTGTAAAAAATCTTTGAAGATGTTATGCCACCTCTCTTGCGATAGAGCATGTTACCAAAACATTTCTAATGAGTAAATAATCAAAATTAATGCATTTACTTCGCATTTCAATTTCTCTTGTTTGTACGTCTTAAACTACATATATAATGAAAGTGATACATAAGTCAGTACAATGACTGCGTTTTAACCGGTAAAACATAATATCGTACGTTTAAAAGATGATGTTACCCGTGAAGATATGGGTTAGAATAGGTCTTCAGCAACCCATGCTTGCCGGAAGATGCAACAATGCATGGCGTAAGAGCCGAGTAACTGGATCCGGTGGTCAGGTTCGCTGACTTGGTTGATGCATGTCATCGTCATCCAATTGCGTGGATTGCTGCTCATGATGTCAATTACTGGATTGTCGGGCCCAGACTCGATTATTAACAGACCGCCGTCATACAGCTGTAATATTGCTAAGTGCGGCGTTAAACAACGAATAAAAAATCATTTGAACAGTTATGGTTGCACGTAGGAATCTAACAGAATAACGGCCACCAAGGTGGCATGCTCAATCCAACGTCTGATAATAAGACAAATTGCCGCCATGCGGTTTCCCCGAGTTAGACGGGTCAAAATCTAAATCAGCAAAACAAGTAGCTGTTATTTGCGACCAGATGACAAGATGCCCAATGATTCAACTAAAACGTTTTCAACCCGCCTGGTAATAAAGTGTTTTCTGCGTTCCCCAGAGATGATGGTGCGTTTTGGTGAATGTCAGCATGTAAAATGAAAAAAAGTTAAAATTTTATAATTTTATATCACTTCATTTTTATATCGCTCATGGAACCCCTTTGCGTTTTTTTTAAAGTTTAGTATATAGGCATGTATGTAGGTCACTGTGCAGTAGGCATTGTTTCGGCAAGTTTATGTTCAGACGGATCATATGAGTGAGTGTGAGTGAGTTGGGTTTTACGCCGCTTTTAACAGTATTCCAGTCATATCGCGGCGTGTCAGCTTAATGTGGGAAGAAAGCCCGAAGTGATGCAGGTATCATACGTTTACCACTTCGATGAAACCCACGAGCACGGATATGGTGCTGACAAACCTAGAAACATAATTGGGGCGAACTGGGATTCGAAGCCACAATCATAGGTTTCTGGCGTGCCAAGGGACGCAACTCTGCACATCGAACTGCGGCGACTTAGACGACTGGGCCACCCGTGCCCCCCGGATCATATGACGTAATATGGTTTGACATAATAGTTCTATAGATTGTAATGTATTGATTGTTAATGAATCATTGTGAGAATGATGACAATACAGTCAAAAGGTAAATAACGAATTGTAATCTCTACCATGTACATGAAGGTACATGCACGTACTGACAAGACCTTTTACAAGAAAGCGAACCCTGCAACCTCTTTCCATAGAAAACTTTCCTTTGTTCACAGCAAACTAGGAGACGCTTAATGTATCGATTAAGTCCCCGCAAACTACATCGACCACGACAACGAGCGACGTCGACACGGACCTCTGGTCACTGTGGTGACTGTATTTACCGTTAATGATTATACCGTTAATTAAGTGCACTAGGGGACTTCTGATATTGAAAGTAAACAATACAAGCATTTTTCAAGGGTTTACACAAATTAAACTGTAATATCATGCATGCCTCATGTTGGGTAACGTGCTAACTTTACACAAAGTAAACCATCTCTGCAAGTAGATGTTTGTTCCCAAAACAGTTGGTTCCTTACACTGCAAACAAGGTATTGACGAAACTGATCATTCAGGTCGGAGACTGGCATTCACACTGTACATGTACTTGTGTTGAGTCATCAATGCGCTCAGGGCGGTCGGGTAGCCTAGTGGTTAAAGCGTTCGCTCGACACGCCGAAGACCTAGGTTCGATACCCGAAATGGGTACAATGTGTGCAGCCCATTTCTGGTGTCCCCGTCGTAATATTGCTGGAATATTGCTATAAGCCGCGTAAAACCATACTGACTCGATGCGTACAATTCCAGTTAAAAAAATAGAGGCGGTGCATTCCCTTTCAAATCCGTTTGCATCTACATGAATGTATTAAATCGCGGTTGAAATTTCATACAGCAACTCAAAAGAATACATTGTTAGACTGTGAATAGATTCAAAAACTTGGTTAAAGGAAACTGATTGCCCCACACCCAGCACATCCAACATCTGACCGTTATCGTGAAATTTTGTAAACAGTTCTTTTTGTGACAGCACGAGATGAAAATAACATAAAAAGGGCATAAAAAGCAAGCGGTTGGATCGCAAGATATCACAGTTCATAAAAGCATGCGTGATGATTATCAGAAGAATAGAGAGGGACAGTGGAGGGGAATTGGAATAGTGTTCATCGGGCAACGCAGATCCATATTGCAAGGACGCTCAGATGCAGCCGACCAACCCCTTCAGCCATCCCGGGAGACAACGTGTGACTACCGTCAGGAGAACCGCCATCCTGGCAGGTTACATTTGCGTGAAAGCTTCCCGGCGACGACGAAGTTGGCATTGGCTAGACCGGAGAGGGCGCATTAACAGAAACATGGCGTGCTGGGGGAAACTTCGGGCTGACAGACCCCACCGCCGAACGGCCTTGACCCGCGATATTGTTTAAACAGGACAACGCTTGATTCCACACTGCTCGATTAGTCGAGGACTTTCTCAACATCAATAACGTTCCCATGTTGACCTTGCTGTCACGCTCATCTGACGTCTCACCACTGTACGAGGAACACCTCAAGGGTCATCTTGCTTGCCAGATAAGAACGTCCAAAGCTACCGAACAACGTGTAGCAGCTGGAACGGCATAGTTGAAGGAGTGGAATCCTATACCTAATTATGTCACCATGAGACGCCTTAGATGAGGCGTCGTGTCTCGGCCTGTTTGTTTGTTTGTTTGTGTGTTGTTGTTTCTCGCCGCACTCAGCAATATTCCAGCTATATGACCAGACAATCCAGTGATTTACATGAACATCCAGTGATTGACATGATCTATGCAATGGGGATACGTAGACATCCATCAACCAAGTCAGCGAGCCTGACCATCCGATCGTCGCCTCTTACGGCAAGCATGGGTTGCTGAAGACCTATGCTGACCGGGATCTTGGGCTGTCAGGACGCCCAGTTATGTCACATAATATATTGATGCCATTAACGAGGGAAGCGTTCAGAAGATTAGTTATCAGACTTTCGTCATTTGTTTGTTTAGGTGAAAAGTGACAGTTTGTGTTAGATTGCTTCTTCTTGATACATTCTAAGTGCCATTAAATTGGCCGGCTTATGATGGTTTGTGAAGGATACTTTCTTTTGATGAGTACTTTATCGCTACAATATCAATATAGTCTAACGCCCCAACTCCCGAGTGCACGCCAATAACTGTATATATCGATGTGAAACAAACATGGTTTATGCAAAGTGTGTGAGTGGTGAGTGCCACTGTAGGACAGGACATGCTTACTCTTTTCGCGAACACCTGATGTCACTGATTTCACTCATAAAATATTTCTGTTATGTCCAATGGAATAATGGATAATCGAGACTTCCAATTAAAACAAAGACTTCTCTGGCTATTCTCAGGCGTGGACGTTTTTAAGCGCAATGTATACTTTGCATATTCCAGAATAGGTCTTCAGCAACCCATGCATGCTTGCCGTAAAAGGTGACTATGCTTGTCGTAAAAGGCGACTAACGGGATCGGGTGGTCAGGCTCGCTGACTTGGTTGATGCATGTCATCGATCCCAATTGCGTGGGTCTATGCTCATGATATTAATCACTGGATTGTCTGGTCCAGACTCGATTATTTAAAGACCGCCGTCATATAGCTGGAATATTGCTGAGTGCGGCGTTAAACAACAAACCAACCAATCAACCAAATCTTACGTTTGTAAACATGCAGTTTGCTTTCAGATGCCTTGGGAAATCATTCCATTGCGCAAATGTCCACTCCCAGCCAGTAACAACTGTAGCTATTAATCTCAATTGTAGGCTGTTTCCTCCCTGTTACAAAAGCTGTTATCTGCAAAATGTTTTTGGTCAGTTAGACGCGACAAAGGTATAAATCGTCTACAATATCCGTGAAAATGGAAAATAACTTCCCTAAATCATAGCAGATCAGTTTCATAACTACTGGTATTACCACTATCCGTTTGCATAACACATGGGTTCACTGAACCCCACATGCTGATCAATTGTAGGACAGATGAAGTCTTTTCTGTAACCCCTGTCTGCAAACAGACAATTCAAGGCAACTAAAACTTATCAATTAATATTAGGTTTAGTTTACACTGCATTCGCATTGTTTTAATGTTCATCAACGAGGTGTAGCAATTCATTCCAACAAGGTGCCATAAATCCGTCTTCCCTTTGAGAGTACTCTTTGCTTCAAGTTCTTGTACACATGTTCCTGTATGAATGACAAGTGATGCGTTCCCTGAAGAAAGCAGTTGTAATTGAGTTATAAAAATGGCCAATCTTACGTAAACATCTGTGGATCGATTTCTTATCTTCCAAATAATTATTGACTCCAGACTGATGCATGGTTCAACTGTAAATGCTGTCTAGGGTGAAAATGAAAATTAGATCTCCAACATTTCTCATCATGTATATGTTTGCCTTTTCAAGCTACTGTTAGTAGTTTTTCAAAGGTATTATTAACTCGTTTAGGGGACTTGAGTTCGTCGTGGTCACTTTTTACTTTTCAGAAGACTTTTATCATCAGGTTTAGTAAACTACTACTACTACTACTACTACTACTACTACTACTACTACTACTACCACCACCACTACCACTGCCACCCCTACAACCACTAATACCACTGCCAAAGCTAATACCACCACTGCCACCTCCAATACAACTACAACTACTACTACATCTACTACTACTACTACTACTACTACTACTTAACTCTTGGTACTATTACTACTACTACTACTACTACTTAACTCTTGGTACTATTACTACTACTACTACTACTACTACTACTACATCTACAGCTACTACTACTACTACTACTACTACTTAACTACTAGTACTATTACTGATACTTGCATCAAACCACAATGTGCGTACAAGTTGTGCATAGATGCCTCGACAATACTAACACATACTAATCTCACTTGAATTATTTTATTGTCCATTCTACATGTATGCTAAAAGGAAACCAGATGATTGCAACTTCCATGGTGTAGGTCAGGAACAAACAACACATTTGATTGCTGATTTATAGTGCTAGCTCACTGAGATACAATGACACAGTATACTGACTCTGAGCCGACCAGTCCTTGTTTTAGCCCCTTAATGCCGAGCGCCAGACAGGGTAACATCAAGTACCATTTTTTAACCTGAGTAAGTTCGGTTTAACGCCGCTTTTAAAAGTATTCCAGTTATATCGCGGCGTGTCAGCTTTATGTGGGAGGAAAGCCCGAAGTGACGCAGGTCTTAAACGTTTACCACTATGGTGAAACCCACGAGCACAGGTATGATGCTGACAAACCTAGAAACATAATCGGGGCGAACTGGGATTCGACCACACAATCATAGGTTTCTGGCGTGCCCAATGAACGCAACTCTGATCAGCGAATCGCGTGCCATTTCTTAACGTCGTTTGGTATGACGTGGCCGGGGATCGAACCCCAGGCCTTCAGCTACTCGGGCGGACGCTCTACCACTAGACTACAGAGGCGGTCCGAAACCGTCACCATGACGAAACGCTAGTGCCTCCTTTATTGTCACACTGTTACCTCAGTCAAACTAAAAGAAGCAAACATAATGAAACCAAACAATGCAATAAATAAACCAAGCACACACTACCAATTCAGAGTTACAAGTCGAAGTCACTGTTATAGTATTGGAAAATAATAAGAAATAAGTTCATGTCACCCGCCAGGCAAAATCGGAACAGTGGTTTCAATGTGTGCATCATGTAAGCATCAGTGAACTCTCGGCCGAAAGATCAACATCCTCCAGAGAACTAAATGTAATAACAGGAAAAAGTTTCATAAAGTAAGTACTGTTTATCTGTACCTCTTACGCTGTATAATAAACGTTCACTTCACACTTGAGTTAAGGATAGCGTTACAAACGGATGAACCAGTTAATGTAAACAGTTCACGACAGCATGGCAAATGTCAGCATGTTAGATACACAATAGTTCAATAACCACAAAAGAAGCATCTGAAAAATGTACTGCCTTTATTTTTCGAAACCATAGCATTTAATTGAAGAGTAAATGAACCACGTTATTGGCTGTGTTACATAAGCACAAGAACATAAAAAGAACATTTTCTCTAAGACTCTTTCATTGATTCGGAAAAGCCCATGGATTCGGTTATGAAACTATCTAAAAACATGTCCAGAGTTACCTTCTGGCAATTGTGCGCTGATTTGAAATGACATCAACCATATACTACCCGCACGCAATGCGACTAAAGCAACTCAATCAACAAGAAGATTGCAAGAAGATTAAATGTGAAAGTTTGATCAAATCTCATTATCGTCAGTTAGCGATTAATCGTCTCATGTTAGTGCTTTGATTCATAGCGAATTTGTTTCATTTCCAATCCATTTACCAGACCATTATAGTTCAGACTAGGAATGTGTTTTTTTCAAACACTCTGTGGGATTACGAGTAAGGAGCACGTTTAGGAAGACTGGAAGAGCACTGATGATGGCGTGACCGACCACTGTAATGCTCCGTCCGGTACTTGTTGGAATTAGTTAGGCTTCATAAATTGCATGCTTGGTTTAAAGTTTACTGTTTCTGTTGGAAGCAACTTGAAATTCGCTTTGCTAAATCTATCAGAATAATGTGCAATATTGAAAATGTATTACACTTGTGTTTTTAACAGGGGACATGGGTGGACAAGTCGTCTGATGCGACGAAATTGCTGTGCAGAGTTGCATCCCCTGGGCACGCCAGATACCTATGAAAACAAGGATTCGGGCTTTCCTCAAACACAAATCTGACCCTCCGTGATGACTGGAATACTGTTCAAACCGGCTTTTAACGCAACTCACCCACACAAGTCAATCTATACTGTTGTCTCTCTATATATTATTTTAATTATATTTTTGGAATGGTCGTGCATTTTAAAGTTGGTTAAGATTTGTTGTTAGATCATAATCTGATCTTACGTTTTGAATACGATTGGGTATTTTTTAGTTTCTGTTGTCTGTTATATTGATTGATTGTAGATTGCAAGAAGCAAAATTGGGTATTTTTGGTTCTTTGAATAGGACATATTTTTAAGGTTTCCAAACTGTGTCATATCCTTCCATCTAGTTTCAATGTAATCCAGTGAGTGAGTGAGTTGGGTTTAACGCCGCTTTTAACATTATTCGAGCTATATCACGGCGTTTCAGCTTGATGTTGGAGGAAAGCCCGAAGTGATGCAGGTCTCAGACGTTTACCACTTCGGTGAAACCCACGAACACGGGTTTGGTGCTGACACATTTAGAAACATAATTGGGGCGAACCGGGATTCGAACCCACAATCATAGGTTTCTGGCGTGACCAAGGGACGTAACTCTGCGCAGCGAATCGCGGCGCCTTAGACGGCTGTGCCACCCGTGCCCCCTTCAATGTAATCCAAATCATCATTGTCAGACAAAATAGTTATGTTTAAGCAGTGTTTTTGAAAACAAATCAGAGAAATGGTTAAATACGAGTACATGTAATATATAGAACGCTTCCTCAAACACATCAGTTTACAACATATTGACGTATCACAAGCTCAGTATATTATGTTTCCTATATTCTCATTGATATACATGTACAGTGCCAAATTGATAAACTGTAGAGCATGATTATGTGCATGATTTTGTGTAATAATATTGTCCATTACCTTGTACTCTGAATCCATATCATGTTAACAGTAAGTCCAGCCTGTTGATAGTGAGTGAGTATGGTTTTACGCCGCTTTTAGCAATATTCCAGCAATATCACAGCGGGGGACACCAGAAATGGGCTTCACACATTGTACCCGGTCGGGAATCGAACCCGGGTCTTCCGCGTGACGAGTCAACGCTTTAACCACTAGGCTACCCCGACCGCCCCTGTCACTGCTTTGAACACTGTCAGTCACGGCACGACGATTCCGGTCAAGGTTGTTTTTGTTTTCACTGCTCAACTCGACCTCTTGTGTAACGAACCAATGTAAGATCATCTATAGCCAATAGATATCACTGTAACTGAGAATAATAGACGAAAAGTCAAATCGTTAAGTGCCCGACGTTATGTTTATGATTTAATTCCTGTTAGCGACAGGTCGCGTATTGCAAATAGTAAATGGGAGCAAGTCCGTACCGTTCCTTAGACTATGGTGTCACTGCATAGTAACCTCGTTTCACGTTACAACTAAGGGAAATACCTAACTGCATTGTTATTTATTTTCTCATAAACTTATAGAAAATAGGATTTTAGGCCAACTGATTATCTATATATGGTAAGCATATTTACAAAAAAGTGAACTACTATTACTTATCTTTGTAAGCATGTCCATAGTAAATTGAACGATAGCTGTGAGTGTGTTACAATTATAACGTTGGCAATATCCCAGCCATGTAGCCATTAATCCTACGTCCAAATAGGGTCATAGAATTTAAAAAATAACCTTCTTGTTTTCTTTCAGATAGCAAGATGAAACTATCCGGGGTTTAAGAATACCTACTTTATAAGCAGTTAGGTATTCTGAACACATCAGGGAACTTACTTAATGTGGAAATAAAGGGCAAAGTGAGGCATGTTGAAGACGTTTACAGTCCGTACAAAAGTAATATACATCTAATGTTACAATGTTTGTATTTGAGCATGTAAATGCACAAGTCGATTCTGGTTAGTTTAAAGCTGGAAAACTACTTGTTTATCCAAATAAACGTCTTTCTAGCCCAGGACAAGTTGGTATAGTATAAACGAATTAAACAATTTATTTTCATGACGAGTAGTTTGAAGTAGAAACAAACTTCAACTCATGTTACATTGATTTCAAATAAATCGATAACTTGTGTAAGATGCCCTTATAGAATCATTGAAGCATGCGGGTCAATGCCTGCCGCCACTGGATAGATTTGCATTACCACAATACAATCGCAACGTATCTGTGCTTCTGCAATGATTATAAACATTATTACACTGAACAAGTTATGAGGCTACTGTGCCAATGAATATGCATGAAATGACATACATTACCTTTGCTAATGTAACAATATTTGACATGTGCATTTTCATTAAAGTGAAACCGTCTGAAGAGCATACTACGATGATACTGGTATTGATCTCGTCGCTTCATAAATGTCAGCCCATTTGATTAACTTACAACAAACATTGTAGATGCGGAATAACTGACAGAGCAGATGGTTTTCGTTAACCTTAGTTTTCACATATCAAATCATCAAACTTCCCAGTTGTTGTCATATAAATCTAACAGCACTACGGCTAGCACAGGTGGTATGGTATTGTCGAGTGAGTGAGTAAGGATTTGGGAACATTCCAACAATATAAAGACATGGACCGGTAAAGGGCTCACATCGGAACATGTACATAACCGATGTGGAATCCAACCTGCATTGTTGGTGTGGCGACCAAAGTGTACAGCCAGTACGCTGTTCAACCACCCCTATTCCATGAATAAAAGAGGTTCATAACACTTAAAGGATTATTAACACTGCCTCAAATAGGTACAAACTGAACAAATCTAAAGCAGATTAAGAAGGAGATTTGTGTATGTAGTAATGATGTACTGTGATATACCCGTACATGTATGTATACATAGGGACACACTCCATCCCAAATGTACATCGCAACTACGCTTCCATCAATTCGATACAAAATGCAAGTTCATTTTAATTCGAAAACGTAATCAGAGTCAAAGTCAAATATGAAATCCTGAATTGCCTTTAAAGAAGATTTGATCAGATATTTGTGTCAAAATAGAATAGCCTGTATTAAACTGTAGTATTTCGATCTAACTTTTGAAATAATGGTTTACTTCAAGGAAATGTTACTAATATAATGTGATATTGAATGTTTTCCCACTTCACATGAAAGCAAATTCCAAAATAGTTTCCAATGTAGTTTGTAACACCAACACAATGTAAATAAATCCTGTATTATCATTAGCTATTTGACGAGGGAACGTCCTCAAATGTTAAAGACTCATTAGAACAGCAATAGCCTTACCTAAGAAGTGAATGGTCACATTCACAAAACGTGACTCATCTTTGCATCGAATATAGATTTAGATGTTGTCCTTAAAACCATTAAACACCTTTTCATACAACCTGCACCACTAGACGCCACTTAATTCGAAAGATTAAAGGCTGGCTCGTATTTTACAGGAAGTGCGTTGAAGAATTTGAACAGATCAGAGAACATTTCAGTACGATGATGTTCGATGCATTAACGGCGTCAGATGTGCTGTCCGTGTGGGATGAACTGTTCTTTTAGGTTAGATGTTAGGATGTCCAATACTGCGTATCTTAAGCTGGGGTTACATAAACTGCTTTGACAGTTTCTATGTCCTGACACGCATTTATTCATTTTCTGGATGTGTTACTTATCTTAACCATACGGCAGGCTTCCTTCTTTACAAATATACAATGGCCTCCTCCTTTACAAATATCCAATTTTTTTTCATATCAATCAGAAAATATCCTTTTTTTTAACCGAATGAGCAATTTCTACTCAACATCAATGGACATGTATCGTGCCAAGTGCTTTGACTTGAAATGGCATTGAAACGTGGTTATTCCCAACCACATTCAGAGCACCCACTGATGACGTGTATCTGTGTCGAGGCCATAGTGGAATCTGCAGTCACGTCGGTTTCTCACGTTTGTAAACATGCAGTTTGCTTTCAGATGCCTCGGGAAATCATTCCATTGCGCAAATGTGCACTCCCAGTCACTAACTGCTGTTGCTATTTATCTCAATATGGAGGATGTTTTTCCTCTCTGTCACCAAGTAAAGCTGTTATCTGTAAAATTATTTTGGTGAGTTAGACGCCACAAAGGTATATGTCGTCTATGATGTCCGTGAAAATGGTAAATAACTTCCCTAAAGCATAGCAGATCAGTTCCCAAATTCCTGTATTACAACTATCCGGTTGAATAAGACATGGGTTCACTGAACCCCACATGCTGATCAATTGTAGGACAGATGAAGTATTTTCTGTAACCCCTGTCTGCAAACATACAATTCAAGGCAACTAAAACTTATCAATTAGGTTTAGTTTACACTGCATTCGCATTGTTTTAATGTTCATCAACGAGGTGTAGCAATTCATTCCCACAAGGTGCCATAAATCCGTCTTCCCTCTGAGAGTACTCTTTGCTTCAAGTTCCTGTACACATGTCCCCGTATGAATGATGAGTGATGCGTTCCTTCCCTGGAGGAAGCAGATATAATTGAGTAAAAAAATGGCCAATCTTGGGAAAACATCCGTCGACAGATTTTTTCTTCTGAATTATTATTGACTCCAGACTGATGCATGCGTCCACTCTAAGAGATGTCAACAAAAGAGTGCAAATTAGATATCAAATTCTCTTTTATATATCTGAAAGTTTCATGTCTTTTTTAAATGAATGTAAGGTAAACTTACCAATCTGATAGTTTTAGTAGTTTTCCAACGGTCGTGATGGCTTCTTACTTTTCATGAACAGTTTTATCATCTCATGAAACAGGTTTAGTAAGCTACCACCACCACTACCACGACTGCCACCACCACCGCTACCACCACCACCACTGCGGGAACGGTTAGCTTCGTTGTCTATAGCGCCGCAATCCAATGTACAGAGCTGCGACCCTTGGGCACCCTGGTAAGCTATGATCGTGAGTTCGACTACCAATTCACCCAGATTATGTTTCTAGAATTCCTGGATCACTTCGGACTGTCCCCCCACATTAAGCGGGCAAACTGTTATATAACTGGAATAATGTCCACCACATTATTACTATTAACACTTATACTTCCATTTGCAAAATAAGATATGACGACTATTGCTGCTGCTATACCTTCTACCATTCCTTCTCCTGTTACCACTACCAATACCAATACCAACAATAAACAGTTGGAGTAAAATATCTATCAGCTAGCAATCAACATTAAAACGAATTTAAAGAAAAGTGTCATGATATCTCTGTCACAAGAAAAGAAGCAACAATAATGGAACCAAACAGTGCAATAAATACACCAAGCAAACAAAACCAATTCAGAATCACAAAGACACAAACCAGGTGTTTGCGAAAATGGCAGAGAGCATCAAACTTGAAGGTCGAAGTCACTGTTATAGTATAATAAGAAATAAGTTCATGTCATCCGCCAGGCAAAATCGGATCAGCAGTTTCAATGTGTGCATCATGTAAGCATCAGTGAACTCTCGACTGAAAGAATAACATCCTTCAGAGAACTAAATGTAATAACAGGAAAAAGTTTCATGCTATTTATCTGTATTTCTTACGCTGTGTAATAAACGTTCACTTCACACTTGAGTTAAGGGTGGCATTACAAACGGATGAACCTGTTAATGTAAACAGTTCATGACAGCATGGCAAATGTCAGCATGTTAGATACACAATAGTTAAATTACAACAAAAAAAAGCATCTGAAAAATAAAATGCCTTTATTTTTCGAAACCTTAGCTTTCAATTGACGAATGAATGAACCACGTTATTGGCTGTGTTATATAAGCACAGGAACATAAAAAGAACATTATTTCTACGATTCTTTCATTCAATGATCTGAAAACATGTCCAGAGTAGCCTTCTGGCAATTGTGCTCTGATTTGAAATGATATCAACCATATACTACCGGCACGCAGTGGGAGTAAAGTAATTCAAATTAACCAGAAGATTGCAAGAAGATTAAATGTGAAAGTTTCATCAAATCTCATCATCGTCAGTTAGCCACTAATAGCCTCATGTTGGTGTTTTAATTCACAGTGAATCTGTTTCTTTTCAGTCCAATTACCTGACCATTAGTGTTCAGAATGTTTTTTTCCGAACACTCTTGGGATTACGAGTAAGGAACACGTTTAAGAGTGAGTGAGTTGGGTTTAATGCCACTTTCAACACTAATACAGTTTAACACTATTATCGCAGCCTGTCAGCTTAATGTGTGAGGAAAGCCCGAAGTGACGCAGGTCTCAGACGTTTACCACTTCGGTGAAACCAACGAGCACGGGTATGATGCTGACAAACCTAGAAACATAATCGGGGCGAACCGGAATTCGAACCCAGTCATAGAATTCTGGCACGCACAAGGAACGCAACTCTGCACAGCGAATCGCGGCCCCTTTGATGACTGGGACACCCGTGCTCCCAACACGTTGAGGAAGACTGGAAGAGCATTGATGATGGGGTGACCAACCATAGTCCTGCACCATGACTGTGGAATACATCGATCAAATCTAGAAACGTATACAAAAGCAAGTCCAGCCAGCTCAAGCCAGCTCTATTCCGCATCAGTATAAGGATATGTTTTATAATTATTTTTAGAGCCGTGACGGGTATTGTGTAATAGAAGATTAATATGTTAGTCCAGACTGTAATGCTGCGTCCGGTACTAGTTGGATTTAGTTCAGCTTGCATAAATTGCATGCTTGGTTTAAAATATACTGTTTCGGTTTGAAGCAATTTGAAACCTTCGCTTTGCTAAATCCTACAGAATGATGTGCAATGTTGAAAATGTATAACACTGATGTCTACAAGTCATAACAGAGGGCGGGGCGGTCGGAGGGCCTCGTCACGCTGAAGACCCGGGCTCAATTCCCGACATGGGTACGATATGTGAAGCTCATTTCTGGTGTCTCCCGCCGCGATATTGCTGGAATATTGCTAAAAACGGCGTAAAATCAAATTCACTCATAACTGAGGGCAGGTGTAGCCCAGTCGTCTAATGCGACGCAATGCTGCGTGGGGCAACATCCATCAGGCACGCCAGTAACCTTGGATCGTGGGGGCGAATTCCGATAAGTTCCTGATACGTTTCCTGGTTTGTCAGCTCCAAACCCGTGCTCGTGGGTTCAAACAAAATGGTAAATGTCTAAGACCTGTATCACTTCGGTCTCTTTTCCAACATTAAGATGACACGCCACGAGGTATCTGGAATACTGTTCAAAGTGGCGTTCAACCCAACTCACTCACATAAGTCATTATTAGTTGTCTTTTTTTTTTCTTTTTTTTTTTGGAATAGTCGTGTATTTACATGTCTCTTGAGATTTGTTGTTAGATCTTATTTCTTACATTTGGAATAAGGCTAGAAATTTTGTACTTTCTGTTGTCTTTTATATCGATTGTTTAGGTTGCTGACTGCTCAATATATTGACAATGTGTCTTTTTTGTTTGAAAGGATAAAAACATTTAAGGTTTCAAAACTGAGTCATATTCTTGTATAATGTTTCAATGTAATCCAAATCATCATTGTCAGACACAATAGTTATGTTTAAGCAGTGTTGTTGATAATAAATCTGAAAATGGCTTAATACGAGTTACATTAAGAACGCTTCCTCATTCACAGCACTTTACAAAATATTCAGGAATCACTGCCTCAGTTTATAATGAGAAGCACATGTATGGATATTGTATGGATTGTTATAAAAATGGGTTGTTTTTTTCTCACCTACCTATCCCAAAGCATGCGAAACATAATAATTATAGACTCAACCTGTATTCTCATACAACACCAAATTAATAAACTGTAATTCATGATTATATATATGTTTGTGTGCAAATATGTATCATAGCGCCATAGAATTAAAATAATAACCTTGTTTTCATTTGGATAGCTGGATAACCTCCTCTTGGTTTTAAGAATACCAATTAGATATTCTGAACACACATCAGTAGACTTACTTAATGAGGAAACATTAATATGACTTACAAAACCATTCGCCCCGTTGGTATTCCGGATTACAATAATTATTGGTCACCAGCACCCAATGCTGATCGAAACTCGATTCGTTGATGTCTCGTCATTGTACCCCGAGAGCGTTTTACGTTGCTGACAACATCAATCACTGGACTGTCTGATCAAGACTTGGTTATTTACAGACCGGAAAAATACAGCTGGAATCTTGTTGAATGCCTCGTTAAAAAACAAACACAACTACCAAACAGCCCACACAAAAGTAATAAAAATCTAAGGCTATCATGTTTCCATTGAAACATGTATATGCAAAACATATATTCTGCTTCGATCCGCTGTGGTGACGCCAGATTACTGACATCGTTACTGTTCATCCAAATTAATTTCGTCTCAGACCAGAAGGACAAGATGAAATAACATCATCGAATTAAACAATTTATTTTCACAACGAGTAGTTTGAAGTAGAAGCAAACTTCTATTCTTGTTTCACTGATTTCAAAATGAATCGAAAACTACTTCAAGCTGCAGTACATTCAGTAATTGCCATGTCCTGTTTACATCGTTGAAAGTGCAGTTCATTGCCTGCCGCTATTTCTTAAACCCGAAGCTGGAGAAGCCCTTTTACTTAATTAAAGTCTACATTGATATTTCACTGTGCTTCTGCAAACGCCAAGATTACAAAACTGAACAACCTTTAACAAGTCATGAAGCTACTGTGTCCATGAATATATCCACACCTTTGCTGATGTGAAAATATTTGATATTTGCATTTTCATTTGAAAACCTTCTGAAGAGCGTACCCACGATAATAGTTTCTCGTCACTTCATGAATGTCAACCCATTTGGATAACCTAAAATCAACTGTGTTGAAGTCGGTATAGTTAGCCTGCGTTAACCTCAGTTTTTAAAAATATCAAATCCTTAAACATTCCAATTATTGTCACATATATGTAATAGCACTGCAGCTAGCACCGGTGGAATGGTAATGTCGAGTGGGTGAGTAAGGATTTAGGAACATTCAAGCAATAGAATGGCAAAGAACCAGTAATGGGCTAACATCGGCACATGTACACTGCCGATGTGGAATCCAACCTGCGTTGTTGGTGTGGCGACCAGAGTGTACAGCCAGTACGCTGTTCAACCGTCCCTAGTCCATGAATAAAAGAGGCCCATAACACTTAAAGGATTATTAACACTGCCTCAATAGGTTTAAACTGAACAAATCGAAAGCAGATTAACAAAGCGATTTGTGCATGTTGTCATGCTATACTGTGATATATATACATTTTTGAAACGATAAAAACGAATAGAATACCATATACTAAAATGTATTATTTTGATCTGACTTTTGCAATAATGGTTTCAGTAAAAAAATCTAACTGATTGAAGGTGACATTCAACACGGAACCTGCAGAATGTTTTTGACTTGAAACGAAAACAAATTCCCAAATAGTTGCCAATGTAGTGTGTCATAACTCCCACATTTTCATTAGCTATTTGACGAGGGAACGTACTCAAATGTAAGGCTAGAACAGGATCAGCCCTTTGTTGAAGCGCTTAGTCACATTGACAAAACGTGACTTATCTTTGTATAGAATATAGATTCATAGTATTGTCCTTAAAACCACTAAACACCTTTTAATCATTAAACACCTGATAACAACCTGCACCACTAGACCCCACTTTATGCCAAAGATTAAAAGGGAGGCTTCAAGTAACAGGAAGTTCTTTGAAGAATTCAAACAGAACGGAAAACATTTCATGATCAGTTTGATGATGTAGGAAGCATTAGCGGCGTCAGATGCGTTTAGAAATGTACTGTCCGTGTGGGATGAACTGTTCGTTTAGGTTAGATGCCAATATGTCCAGTAATACATCTTTAGCTTAACCTGGGGTTAAATAAATTCCTTTGACTGTATTTATGTCTGGACACGCATTTATTCGTTCTCTGGATGTGTTACATTACTTAACCATACGGTTGGCTTCCTTCTTATAACAAATATACAATGGCTTCCTTATTTACAAATATCAATTTTTTATCAGTTCATTTAAAAAAAGAAACTTTGTTTAAATCGGAAGGGCAATTTGTTCTCATCAATGGACATGTATCGCGCCAATGGCTGTAACACGAAGTGCCATTAGTACGTGGTGTATCGGTGTCGAAATATTTTCTGTAACCTCTGACTGTAAGCATACAATTCAAGGCAACAAAAAACTTATCACGCAGGTTTAGTTGACACTGAATTCGCATTTTCAAGTGGTGTGACTAAGTTCCCAGTAATACTTGAAGCATTTGAACAGGATAGGTTTCCACATGGATGTACTGTATGATGCTGGTGATGCTGGTGTTGTAATGTGCACCTACGAGACACAGCAAGTCATTCCTAAAGGGTGACATAAATCTGTCTTCCCTCAGAGAGGATTCTAGCCTTCAAGTTGTTGTACACGTTTCCTGTATGAATGATGAGTGATCCGTTCCCTGGAGGAAGCAGATTTAATTGAGTTATATTATAAATGGCCAATCTTGGGAAACATCCGTGGGCAGATTTTCTTCTTCTAAAACATATAGACTCCAGACTGATGCATGGGTCCACTAAAAGAGATGTCTACAAAAGAGTGCAAATTAGATATCAAATTCTCTTTTCTATATCTTTTTTAGAACTCTTAATATTCGTCTTTTTATGTAATGTGAGGCAAACTTACCAATCTGCTTCTTTTAGTAATTTTTCAAGGGTGTTGTTAACTCGTTTAGGGAACATGAATCCGTAGTGGATGGTTATTACTTTTCAGAAGGCTTTTATCTTCTCATAATGTAAATTTATTTGCGATTTTTTTGCTGTCAGGAAGTGCATCGATGGAAGTGTTGCGAGCAGGTTTAGCTTACTCCTCCTACGACTACTATAAATACTACTACAAACACTACTACAAATACTACTACAACAACTACTACAAATACTACTACTATTACTACAAATACTACTAGTACTACTACTGAGGGTATGGGTGGCCCAGTCGTCTAAGGCCCTTGGACACTCTGGAAACCTTCGCTTCTGGGTTCGAATCTTGGTTCGGCCCGCTTATGTTTCTAGAAGACTTGTATCACTTCGGGCTTTCCTCCAACATTAAGCTGACACGACGTTATATAACTGGACTACTGTCCAATACATTACATCAACTATTAGTACTACGACTTCATTTCTTAGATACTTCACTACTGGTACTATGACTAATTACTATTACTGATCACACCATAATGTGTAAACAAGTTGTACATATATTCCTCGACAATAGAAACACATACTTTTCATTAACAGGCTCAAAGGCTCACTCAAAGGCTAACAGGTGATTGTCCAGACCACATCTATGTACAAAGGCTAAGAGGTGATTGCGATTTCAATGGCGTCGGCTTGGAATTTGATTCCATACTTTTGCAGTTATAGTTTGTAGTTTGGACGTCAATTTGGTTGGTCATGATCACTAACCAGATGCATATCTATCATTTGGAGTACATTATCTATCATCTTAAATACACAAAACAACATATCTATATTAAGACGAATTTACATGACACTTGACCATGACTAAACGCTAATACCTTAAGCGTTGTTTCCTCTTTCACACAAAAAGAAGCAAACATAAGAATACAAAAAAATGCACAAAGCAAACAATACTCACGAATCATTGCAGAATTACAAAGAAAGAAACAGCAGGACCTTCCCGACGACTAGCGACCATCAAGCGCGAAGGTCGAAGTCCAAGATATAGTATTGGAAAATAAGACATATGCTCCCGTCACTCGCCGGGCAAAATCGGAACAGTGGCTTCAATATGTGCAGCATGTAGACATCAGCGACCTATCGACCTGAAGATCTAAAAAAACCTGTATAGAAGTGAAATGTGAAAACAGGAAAAGGTTTTACAAAGTACGTAGTGTTTATCTTTACTTGTTGTCCTATCTTACACAGTATAACAGACGTTCACTTCACACATGAGTAAGGATAGCGTTAAAAACAGATGGACCAGATAACGTTCATGACATCATGCTAAATATCAGCAAGTTCCACAATAGTTCTTATTACCAGGAAAGGTCATATGAGCAGCATCTAGTAATGAACTGCCTTTATTTTTCAAAACCTTACCATTTTATTTTACAATGAATGAGTGACGTTATTGATTGGGTTATATAAGTTTGAAATCTTTTTTTCTCAGTCTTTCTTTTCATTGAATGGAAAAGCATTTGGAGTTGGTTATGAACGGATCTGTCAATTGCGCAGTGATTTGAAATTACATCAGCCATATACTGCCGGCACGCAATGCGACAATGGCAGTTCAAATCAACAAGAAGATTGCAGGTAGATTAGATGTGAAAGTTTGATCAAATTTCATTACTGTCAGTTAGCGATTAATCGTCTCATGTTAGTGCTTTGATTTATAGCAAATTTATTTCATTTCCAATCCATTTACCTGACCATTATAGTTCAGACTCAGAATGTTTTTTTCCAAACACTCTGTGGGATTACGAGTAAGGAGCACGTTTAGGAAGACTGGAAGGACATTGATGATGGCGTGATCAACTACTGTAATGCTCCGTCAGGTAATTGCTGGATTTAGTTTGGCTTGCATGAATTGCAGGTTTATGTTTGCAGCAAATTGAAACCTCAGCTTTGCTTAATCCTACAGAATGACCTGCAATATTGAAAATGTATAACACTGGTGGCTTCACGTAATAACAGAGGGCACGGGTGGACCATGGTCGTATAATGCAACGCATTTGCTGTGAAGAGTTGCATCTCCTGGCCACGCCAGTAACCTATGATCGTAGGTCACGGTTCGCTCCTGCTAGCCAGGTTTCTAAGTTTGTCAGCTCGATACCAGTGTTTGTGGGTTCAAACAAAATGGGAAATGTCTTAAACCTGTATCACTTCAGGTTTTCCTCCAATATTAAGCTGACACGCCGTGAAGTATCTGAAATTCTGCTCAAAGCGGCGTTCAACCAACTCACTCTGAGTCACATAAGTCATTATTTATTGTTGGCTGCATATTTGTTGTGTTTTTTTGGAATGTCGTGTATTAACATGTTTTCGTTAAGATTTCTTGTTTGATCTTACATTTTGAATAAGGCTGGGAATTTTGTAGTTTGTTGACTTTTGCATGGATTGTTTGTAAATTGCTGGCGTAAAGAATCAATATTTGGTATTTTGTGTTGTTTGAATAGGATATTTTATAAAGGTTTCCAAACTGTGTCATACTCTTGTACACTGTATATTGTTTTAATGTAATCCAAATCATCATTGTCAGAAACAATAGTTGTGTTTAAGCTGTGTTGTTGAAAACAAATCGATCTGAGGAAAGGCTTAATACCAGTGATATAAAGAACGCTTCTTCATACACAGCAGTTTACAAAATAGTCAGGAATCACTGCCTTAGTTCATAATAAGAAGCACACGTGTGTATATTGTATGGAATTTACTAAAATGAGCTTTTTCTCACCTACCTATCCCACAGAATGCAAAAAATAGTACTTTTAGACACAAGCTGTAGTCTCGCTTTTATACAATGCCAAATTCATAAAGTTAGTGCATTAGTGTGTATATATGCAAATAATGATGTCCATTATCATTTTCTATGAAGTTATAATATGTTAGTATTAGTGAATGAGTGAGTTGGGTTTAACGCCGCTTTTAATTGTATTCCAGTTATATATCACGGCGTGTCAGCTTACTGTGGGAGGAAAGCCCGAAGTAATGCAGGTCTCAGACGTTTACCACTTCGGTGAATCCCACGAACACGGGTATGGTGCTGACAAACCTAGAAACATAATCCGGGCCGAACCGGGATTCGAACCCACAATCATAGGTTTATGGCGTGTCCAAGGGACGCAACTATGCACAGCGAATCGCGGCGCCTTTGACGACTGGGGCACCAGTGTCCCCTGTTAGTATTAAGTTGTGAGTGAACACTTTGTCTGTCACAGCACGACGTTTCAGGTAAAGGCTGTTTTTGTTCTGCCCAACTCGACCTCTGGTGTATCAGGAGTCCTTTAACGAATGAATGTAAGTCAATCTATAGCCAACAGGAAGCACTGCAACTTAGAATCAAATCGATGAGACGAAAAGTCAAATCGTTAAGTATACGACGTTATGTAAATGAATTTATTCCCTGTTACCGATAGGTTGTGTATTGTAAATAGTAAACAGGGGCAGGGCCGTCACGTTTGTTGGACTATGACGTCAATGCATCGTTACCTCACTGCACGTTACAATGGAGGGAAATACCTAATTGCCTTATTTCCTCTTCGAGAAAAATGAGATTTTCTCTTTCAGACGAACTTATTATACCCCCTTTACGAAGTAAATCGGGGGTATATAGCGTTCCGTCTGTCCGTCCTTCCGTCCGACCCTTTTTACAGCCCTTAACTATGCACCCTAGCTTCACCAAACTTTCTACACACATTAACCACAATGAGTACTTGTGCCTTTGGCTAGTTTGAAGATTCTGATTTTTAAATTTTTGCCGTTTCCATGGAAACATTAGAAACTTAAACTTTTAGGGTGGGTGTTTTGTACGGGCCATATCTTTTTAACCATGCACCCTAGCTTCACCAAACTTGCTACACACATTTACCACAATGAGTACTTGTGCCTTTTGCTAGTTTGAAGATTTTATCTTTTTTTGCCGTTTCCATGGAATCATGGTGGAACAAACTTTGGGTAGAGTTTTTGTACGATGCATGTTTTACAATATTATGCATCCTAGCTTTAGCAAACTTGCTACATTAACCACTATGATTGTTTTTTTTATCTTTTATAATATTCTGAAAGTAATCTCTTTTGCTCTTTTTCATTTAATGTAATATTAGTATGCATCATTCTTTGTAGTTAATTTCCAGTATCAAAGGATTCCAAGAATGTATGTTGTGCTAAGCATTGATTATCCCACACTAGATTGAAATATATTAGCAAAAACATGTGTTTATTTCAAACATAATGCATCCTCATGGGACTACAAATGAAAGAGCAGTTCCTCTGACTTAAAGCAACAGGTATATTTCATTAATTAACAAACTATTTACTATTTGTTGTTTATCAGCGGGGGATAACGTTTGTATGTGAGCTTTGCTCACTTCTTTCTTGTTATTTATATGTGGAAAGCATACAAAAAAGTGAACTGCTTTTACTTATCCTTGTAAGCAAATCGTCAGTGTCCCTAAAGTAAATTGACGTTATCACGATAGATGTAAGTGTGTTACAGTTTAACGTCGCATAGGCAATGTCCCAGCCATATAACAACTGTGGTAGTTAATTCGTATACCTAGCGCAATAAAAGTTATAGTAACCCTTTCTCTTTCTCTTGGATGGAGGAGTGCGTTTAAGGTCTTGTGGGAGAGCATCCGCCAGAAGAGCGGAATGTTGGGCTCGACCGCGATTATGAATATGTCCAAATAGCGCCACAAGATTAAAATTTTGATAGATGGATGAAATCTTCTGAGTTTTAAGAATATCTACATCATAGACAGTTTGATTGAACACACATCAGTGGACTTTGTTATTGTGGAAATATTTTGCGAAGCGATGGTATTCCGGGTTATGATAATTATTGGTCACCTTCAACCAATGCTGATCGTAAGTAGATTCGTTCATGGCTCGCCACCGTACGCCGACGGCGTTAAACGTTGCTCAAAACACCAATCACTGGACTGTCTGATTAAGATGTGATTATTTACAGACCACAGTAATACAGCTGGAATATTGTTGAATGCGTCGTTAAACAAGAAACAACAACACAGCCTACACAAAAGAAATATGAATCTGAGGTTGTCATGTTTGCATTTAAGCATGTACATGCAAAAACAAGAGATTCTGGTTAGGTCAAATGTGATGAAACTAGATTACCGACATCGTTACCGTTTATCCAAGTTAACGTCTTCTCAGATCAGAAGGAAACGTTGGAATAACATCATCGAATTAAACCATTTATTTTCACGACGAGGAGTTTGAAGTAGAAGCAAACTTCTATTCATGTTTCATTGATTTCAAAATGCATCGAAAACTGCTTCAAGCTGCAGTACATTCAGTAATTGCCATGTCCTGTTTACATCGTTGAAACGTTTTTCTTACAAAGCTGGAGAAGCCATATTGCGTAATTAAAGTCTACATTGATATTTCATTGGACGGATTTCCATTACCACAATGTAATCCCAACTTAGCTGTGCCTCTGCAAACGTCATGTTTAAAAAGCTTGATAAAACCAGTAACCAGCAATGAAGCTGCTGTGTCAATTACTTTGCACGCGATGATTGCTCCATATAGCACCACGGCTAGCACAGGTAGGTTTGCCCAACCGAGTGAGTGACAACTTAGGAATATTCAAGTAACTTGCTTACATCGGCACATGTACCATACCGATGTGGATCCGAACCTGCGCTGCACGTGTTACCACCGGAGTGTACAGACACTATAATGTCCAACCGTCCCTATTGCATGAATAACATACAACAGGAGGATATGTGTCCGCGATCATGTAGTTATGATATATTCTAATGTCCGTTTCCTTTATCCGTCTATATTTTCGACACTGGTACAGATGAGGCAAAGTTTATCTAATAATAAAATGGCCTTTAAAAAGTTTTAATAAGATTTGTCTTTCAAGAACATAAAACCCATACTGCTTTCATCGAACTAAAGGATCACTATTCCAAATGGGGGCTTTTGAAATATTATGTTTCTACAAAGTAATAAAGCTATAAATATAAGGCGATATTCAAACTGTCTTCCACTTGAAACGGAAACAAATTCCAAAATAGGTACCAGTGTGAGGTGTTTGTGACACCCACGCAGCCATGATAACTTCAATGTTATCCTTAGCTATTTGACGAGGGAATGAGTTCACATATTACACACTCATTAGAACAGGATTGGCCTTTCCGTAGAAGCGCACAGTGACTTTCACAAAAACTGACTTCCCCTTTGTATCGAATATAGATTTATATGTTGTCCGTAAAAGCATTAAACACCTCCTAATACCACATGCACCACGGGATCCCACTCAGTATCAAATATTAAGAGGGGTCTTTCATTCGGAGGAAGTTAGTTGATGAAGTTAAACAGTACTGACGACATTTCAATATGGTGACGAATGATGCATTGACGGCGTCCTTGATGTTCCGAAATGTATTATCTAAGTTATGTGTTCAGATACTGATCAGTATCGAAGAGATTCTACTGGAAGTTCTGCAATAACAAATTGATCACATTCTACAATGATGACAAAGGGCAAAATTATTTTCGTTTCACAAGTCATACTATCTTGTGATACATGTTATGTCTTTTGAGCACACAAAGGACATTTGTTCAGTTTTGTAAGTATCAAAGTTCATAAACGTTTGATACTGCCATTTTCTCCTAAACTGCTTTGTTCTGTTACAAGATTCCTCCAAACAGCTAGTTTTAGAATTGAAACATGGTATAAGTTCACAGTGTTGCGCTCGTAACTACCAGCAGTGTGGAGTGAGGAGCAGGTTCAAGATGGAAGCATACAAAAACAACCCACTGTCATGTATGAAACACGGCTTGTCACATTTCTAACTCGCTCAAAACACGGTACATACGGTAATAACATGTGCTCATCAACACGATGGCACAACTCTCAAACCGTTCGGGCTATAAAAGGATATTATACCAAAGTTCACTTTCTGAAACACATATATCTGACATGTAAATGCTATATATTACTAACAAATTTCGTGGCAGAATCATAGGGTTGATGACAGTCGAACCTGAGATTGGACAATCACAACGATGCACACTTTCAAATATGACGTCAACCACACGCTTTTCGCATAATACCCTTCAATAGCGATTATCGCCCCTGTCCAAACCCAACCATGAAACTGCAAACCGGTTTACTTTATGGACCAACACCCGACGCAATTTTCCGGTTTGGAGTTTTCAAAAGTATAATTTAAACTTCATTCTAAATAGGGAAGGTACTGTCGACGGTTCTGATATATAACCCCGAAAGAAGGTACTTTTACAAGATGTGTAACTTATCATACATTTACATACATGAGTATGTGCACCATATTTGTCCCGGAGCTGTTATAGGGATTCCGAGCATGAACAACTTCTTAGTATCGGAGGTCTGTCGTAACAGTAGACAAAAGAGGGCTGATGACTTTGCTGTTTGTGTGTGATTGTACCCCAACGACGTGGGTCGCTGCTCATGCATTCGGCCACTGGTTTGCCTGGTCCAGATTCGCTTCTTGACAGGCTACAGTGACACTGGTAGAACTGGAATATTGCTGACCGGCGTTATACAAAATTCACTCATTCGATTATGCATTTGCATATTATTGGTATATATTTTGGGTCACGGTGTACACAACGCATACAGCATTCAGTTTGTCTCATGTTTCTTCAATGCAAAATGGCTGCGTGTGTTTGCTGTCGTCTATTACCATTTACGTATACCATGAATCAACAACATTTTGGTAGTGACCGTGTTGAAATGCAGTTATATCAGTTTGCTGATTGCTGATCGGCGTTAAGCAAAATTCACCCATTCGATTATGCATTACCTTAATCCGTTCATAGGTTATTTTTGCACACGTCAACTGTGTGGTACCAGTGCCGATGAACGCAGACTTAGCCCCAAGTGACTATTTCCTGATAATGGCAAAGGGCATGCGCATTGCAGATGTGGATTCGAACCTGCGTTGTAGGTGTGGCGACCAGAGTATATGGCCACTGTGTTCTTCAACCGCCCCTATTCCATATTCACTACAAAACGTACTGGGCAGTTTCACAGATTTGGTGTAACATATATACATGTATATAGGGATATTGCATTTTTCTTTAATAACGATATGATCAGATGTTTCTATCAGTAAAGAGTAGCATATATTATTATCTTTGCATGGAATATACATTCATATGTTGTCCTTTCAACCACTAAACGCCTTTTAATCACTAAACACCTTTTAACTACCTGCCCACTAGACCCCACGTCTTGCAGGGGGGCTTGTATTTCGTTGAAGAATTCAAACAGAACGGAGAACATTTCGGTATGATGATGTGGGATGCATTAACGGCGTCAGATGCGTTTAGATATGCGCTGTCCGTGTGGGATGAACTGCTCTTTTAGGTTACGTGTTAGGACGGCCAATAATACATATTAAGTTTAGCCTGGGGTAAAATAAAACTATTTGACTGTTTTCATGTCCTGATACGCATTTATTCGTTTTCTGGATGTGTTACTTATCTTTACCATACGGTTGGTTTCCTTCTAATATTTCTTTTATAACATTGCAATTTTTTTTTAAATAATTGTTTTAACGGAAAGAGCAAGTTGCACTCATTAGCAAAAGAGATGTATCGTGCCAAATGCTGTGACACGAAGTGTCATTAATACGTGGTTATTCCCAACCACATTCGGACTCTTACTGATGAAGTGTATTGGTGTCGAGGCCAAAGTGGAATCTGCAGTCACGTCAATTTCCCCCGTTTGTAAACATGCAGTTTGCTTTCAGATGCCTTGGGAAATCATTCCATTGCGCGAATGTGCACTCCCAGTCACTAATTACTGTTGCTATTTACCTCAATGTGTGGGCTGTTTCCACTTTGTTACCAAGTAAAGCTGTTATCTGTAAAATATGTTTGGTCAATTAGACGCAACAAAGGTATAAATCGTCAACGATGTCTGTGAAAATGAAAAAGTTCTTCCCTTAATTATAGCAGACCGTCCCCAACTACTGACATTACCACTATCCGGTTACATAACCCATGGGTTCATTAAACCCCACATTTCAGGGAAGATGAAATATTTTCTGTCACTTCTGACTGTAACTCAAGGCAACTAAAACTTGTCACTTAGGCATAGTTAACACTGCATTCGCATTTTCAAGGTTGTGACTACGTTCCCGGTAATACTTGAAGCATTTGAATAGAATAGGTAGAATGTTCTCCACATGGATGTACTGTGTGATGCTGGTGTTGCCATGTGCACCGACGAGCTATAGCAAGTCATTCCGAAAAGGTGCCATAAATCTGTCTTCCCTCAGAGAGGATTCTAGCCTTCAAGTTGTTACACGTTTCCTGTATGAATGATGAGTGATCCGTTCCCTGGAGGAAGCAGATTTAATTGAGTTATATTATAAATGGCCAATCTTGGGAAAACATCCGTGGACAGATTTTCTTCTTCTAAAAAATATAGTCTCCAGACTGATGCATGGGTCCACTATAAGAAATGTCTATAAAAGAGTGCAAATTAGATATCAAAGTCTCTTTTATATATCTAAAGGTTTATTAGTAATCTTAATATCTGTCCATTTTTAGCAAAAGTGAGGCAAACTTACCAATCTGCATCTTTTACTAATTTTCCATGGGTGTGATTTACTCGTTCAGCTTACTTGAGACCGTCGTGGACGGTTATTAATTTTCAGAAGGCTTTTATCATCTCATAATGTAAATTTCGTTGGTGAGAATTTTGCTTTTAGGAAGTGCATCGATGGAGGTGTTGCGAGCAGGTTTAGCTTACTACTACTAATACTACTAATACTATAATACTGTGTTCTGATAACGCCTCACCAATGCCGATATCGTGTTACGATGGCATTGGAAATGTGTTGCAACCCGTTGTTGCCTCATTCCCGCTCGGATCATTCCAATGGCTTCATGACGCTGTGCAGCTGTCAATCTTGGCATGATTTGCTTGTGATATGCTTGTGTCTGTGCCTGAGAAGTTTTGAATTTTTGAATGACCATAGATGATGCTTTCCAAAGTGCCAGCGAATTTTGAGTTGCACATGCTGCGTACAGCTGCACAGGATGCACGTACAGTAACACATTGCACGTCCATAGGCCCCCATCAATGACGTCATATAGCATGGCACGTGCATGAGCGTTTGAATGTCTCCAATAATTGCTGTGTTCAAACCTATATTTCATATATGGACGGTGTGCCCTTATATCTATATTTTCTCCGTGCACAGTTTCTTAATGTGGCTAGTATAGTATTGGAAAATAAGCCATGTGCTCTTGTCACTCGCCAGGCAAAAGCGTGTGGCTTCAATATGTGCAGCATGTATACAACAGCAAACTATCCACCGAAAGATCTAACAAACTTTAAAGAAGTATAACGTGAAAACAGGAAAGGGTTTCAAAAAGTATGTAGTGTTTATCTTTACCTCTTGACATCTCTTACATATTATAACAAACGTTCACTTCACACGTGAGTTAACGACAGCTTTAAAAACGGATTTGAAATGACATCAGCCATGTCCAGTCTGCACGCAAAGCGACAATAGCAGTTCAAATCAACAAGAAGATTACAGGCAGATTAAATGTGAAAGTTTTATCGAATCTCATCATATAAGTTAGCGATTAATCGTCTCATGTTAGTGCTTTGATTCATAGCGAATTTGTTTCATTTCCAATCCATTTACCTGACCATTATAGTTCAGACTCAGAATGTATTTATCCAAACACTCTGTGGGATTATGAGTAAGGGGCACGTTTAGGAAGACTGGAAGAGCACTGATGATGGCGTGACCAGCCACTGTAATGCTCCGTCAGGTAATTGCTGGATTTAGTTCGGCTTGCAGAAATTGCAGGTTTATGTTTGCAGCAAATTGAAACCTCAGCTTTGCTTAATCCTACAGAATGACTTGTAATTTTGAAAACGTAATGGTCTCTTCAAGTCATAACAGAGGACACCCTGGCCCAGTCGTCTCAGGCGTCGCAATTCTCTGTGCAGAGTTGCACACCAGTAACCTAGGATCGTGGGGTCGAATTCCGGTTAGCGTCTGTTACCTTTCAAGGTCTGTCAGCTCAAAAACAGTTCAAACAAAATGGTAAATGTCTAAGACCTGTACTGTATCACTTCGGGCTTCCCTCCAACATTAAGCTGACACGCCGTGATATAACTGGAATTCTAGGAATACTCAATCACATAAGTCATTACATGTCTGCATTTTAGTTATCTTTCTTGAAATAGTCGTGTATTGTATGCTCCCTAGGGAGCAGAGAATGATAACTGGAATGCAAACGGATCCACTGGTCATGGAACAAATAAAACCGCATTTGAGCAGATAAACACAAAGAAAAAGGTAAAGCACACCCTGATAAATTTCATTTTTGTTTGGTCACAATATTTGTAACAGTCATGAAAAATGTAAATAAGGGAAAAATTATGTTTTCTCGAGATGAAGCTCGCGTGCCGTGCATGGTATGCCCGTGCAGAATGCTACCCTCGAGGATCTCTAAAAGCAGTATATCCAAACGTTAACATTGCTTTTATAACGGTCGGTTTTAAATAGTTATTCCATGACACTGCGTGACCATGGCACGAAGGCGATTATCAAACGAAACAAGATGGCAAATAATTGGCATGCATAACGCTGGAATGTCTTGTAATGCCATTGGTCGGAATTTGGGGTATCATCACAAGCCGTTTAGTCGAGAAACACGCCCAGACCGGTTATGTACAGGACTGTCCCAGATCCGGAAGACCTCGTGTGACGACACATCGCGGAGACAAGGGACCTTCTTCGTCTCATACCTTTTTTAGAACCTTTTTGAAAAAGTACTGGTCCTAATCAGCTTTGGTTGCACAATCGTCGTTTTAGCACCAGAACCGTCAGGAACCGACTGAATGCAGCAGGACAGGGCTGGACGATTAAAAAAGCGTCCCTTGTTGAGAGATCACCACAAAACTGCTCGTTTAGCATGGTGTATTGCGTGACAGAAGTGGAATCTGAGAACTTGGAGACGGATCCATTAGTCAGACGAAAGTCGCTTTTTGCTCCACGTCACTGATGGAAGAACAAGAGTTTGGAGGCACTGGAACATGGCCTACATCCCCAGGAACATTAAACCGGCTGTTGTAGACGACAGGGGCTTGGTAATGGTTTTGGGGTGTATATCTAATGATTGCAGGTTGGATTTGGTCATCATAAAGGGCAACTTAAGAGAGACTCAGTACATCCGGGACGTTTTGAGGCCTGTCGTCGTTCCTCATTTTGACAACTACCCTCTTACTCCTCGACCTCCTCAGTACATGGATGACAATGCCAGGCCTCATCGTTCGCATGGAGTCGTGGATTACATGAGTTCCAATGCAATAACGACTCTACCCTTGCCGGCAATGAGCCCAGATTTGAACCCCCTTAAACATGTTTGGGATAGTCTGGGGCGGAGCATACAGGCACGAAATCCTCCTGTACAAGATTTACGCCAATTGGAAGCAGCATTGCATCAGGAGTGGTTGTTGTTGACCCATCAACACATCCAACGGCTGACTGGGGGCATAGGATGGAATGCGTCATCCCGGCACATGGCGGTTATACCAGCTACTGATCTGTTTCACGTGTCATGTCAAATAGAGACTTTAAGGAACATTTTCACATGAAACATCAAACGTAACTCGTTTACTTAATCCTGCAGCTCCCTACTTTTTTGAGGAATTGTCTAAGGTCAATAACAGTACATGTACCTGTGTTACCATGATGTTTTTGTCAGTAAATGTAAATCCTAACACACCAATATCTTCTTTATTTGTTGTCAAATGTTTGTACTATCCGATGACATTGGTATCGCCCAGCACATGTGTAGTTTAGTTGGTCAGTTTACATATTTCGTTCAGATTTGTTATTAAATTATATTCTGTTCTTACATTTTGAATAAGGCTGGGTATTTTGTAGTTTCTGTTGTCCTTTTTATGGATTCTTTTTAGTTTGCTGACTGCATGAATCAATAATTGGTATTTTCTTTTCTTTGAATATGACATATTTTTTAAGGTTTCTTAATTGTCATATTCTTGTATTTTGTTTCCATTTAACAAAAATCATCATTGTCAGACACGATAGATATGATTTAGCTGTGCTTAAAAAATCTGAGGATTGGCTGAAAACGAGTGACATGCAGAACGCTTCTTCACATTTATCCGCTTACAAAATGTTAATTTTCATCACTGGCTCTGTTCATAAAAAGAAGCACATGTTCGGGTGATTCATTAGGTAAGTGTATCTCTTTTCTACCCATACCACAACATGCGAAACATAATAATTATAGACACAACCTGTATTCTCATTCTTATACTATGCCAAATTGATAAACTGTAATTCATGAGTATGTATATGTGCTAAGGATATGGGTCCATTATTGTATACTATGATTGTGACATGTGACTGACACTACTTTGAACAGTTTGTCAATCATAGCACGACGCATCAGGTTAAAGCTGTTTTTTTGTGTTGCTCAACTCGACCTCTGGTGTGTCGGGAATCCTTTAACGAATCAACGTCAATCAATCTATGGCCAATAGGAAGCACTGCAACTGAGAATTAAATCGTTAAGTAAACGACGTTATGAATAGGAATTTATTCCCTGTTAACGATAGGTCGTAAATAGTAAATGAGAGCAGGGCCGTAACGTTCTTTAGATTATAACTTCACTGCATAGTAACCTCACTGCACGTTTCAATTGAGGGAAATAGCTAATTGCGTTTTCATTTATTTTCTCAAACATTTTTGGAAAAATGGGATTTTGTATCAACATGTGGTTAACATATTTACAAAAAGGTGAACTACTATTACTTATTCTCATAAGCAAACCTGCAGTGACGCATGTCCCTTTATTGTAAATTGAAGTTGTCACGAACGCTGTGTGTTACAAATACTTCGCATATAGGCAATACACCAGTCATGTAACAATTTGTACAGTTATTTCGTATACCAAGCGCAATAACATACATAGCAACCCTTTCTCTTTTTTTCAGTTGGTTAGAGGACTTGTGGTAGAGGGGAAGGTCGGTGGACTTACATCAGTGGACTTACTTAATGTGGGAATAAAGAACCGAGTGAGGGTATTCCGGACTATGATCATTATTGGTCACCAGCAACCAATGCTGATCGCACGTCGATTCGTTCAAGGCTTGTCATCGGACCCCGACGGCGTTTAACGTTTCTCATAACATCAATCACTGGATTGTTTGATCATTAATTGGTTATTTACAGACCGCAATCATACAGCTGGAATCTTGTTGAATGCGTCACAACAAACAACAACCAAACAACCTTATACAAAAGAAATAGACATTTAAGGCTGTCATGTTTGCATTGAGAACAGATGAAAATAGATTACTGACATCGTTACAGTTCATCCAAATTTACGTCTTCTCAGATCAGAAGGAAAAGTTGGAATAACATTATCGAATTCAACCATTTATTTTCACGACGAGTAGTTTGAAGTAGAAGCAAACTTCTATTCATGTTTCATTGATTTCAAAATGAATCGAAAACTCCTTTAAGCTGCAGTCCATTCAGGTAATTGCCATGCCCTGTTTACATCGCTGAAATACGCAGTTCAGTGCCTGCCGCTATTCCCTACAATCGAAGCTGGAGACGCCATATTGCTAAATTAAAGTCTACATTGATATTTCAGTTGACTGATTTGCATTACCACAATGTAATCCCAACCCAGCTGTGCTTCTGCAAACGTCATGTTTAAAGAGCTTCAGGAAACCTATAACCAGTAATGAAGCTGCCGTTCCATTAATATGCATGCAATGATTTCCTCTTCAACAAAGCACCATACAGCACCACCGAGAGCACAGGTAAGATTGTCCAACCGAGTGAGTGACGACTTAGGAATATTCCAGCAATGGGCTCACATCGGCACATGTACAATACTGATTTGGATTCGAACCTGCGCTGCACGTATGACGACCGGAGTGTACAGACACTATGATGTACAACCGTCCCTATTGCACGAATAACATCAAACTTTAAGGATTCCTAACACTGTCTAAATAGGTTTAAACTGAACAAATCCAAACCAGTTTAACGAGGAGATGTGTTCATGTAGCTATGATATATTCTAATATCGTTTCCTTTATCCGTCTATATTTTCGACACTGGCATCGCAAGTGTATCGTAAATTGCCTTTAAAAAGTTTTAATAAGATTTGTCTTTCAAAAACATAAAAACCGTACTGCTTTCATCGAATTATGTGATTACTAATCCAAATAGTGTTTTTTTTTAATATTAATTATGTTTCTACAAAGAAATATAGTTAATATAAGGCGATATTCAAACTGAAGCCTGCAGACTGTCCTCCACTTGAAACGGAAACAAATTCCCAAATAGGTACCAGTGTGAGGTGTTTGTGACACCGACGCACCCTTGATAATTTCAACGTTATCCCTAGCTATTTGACGAGGAAACGAGTTCACATATTACACACTCATTAGAACAGGATTGGCCTTTCCGTAGAAGCGCACACTGACTTTCACAAAAACTGACTTCCCCTTTGCATCGAATATAGATTTATATGTTGTCCGTAAAAGCATTAAACACCTCCTAATACCACATGCACCACGAGATCCCACACAGTATCAAATATTAAGAGGGGTCTTTCATTCGGAGGAAGCTAGTTGATGAAGTTAAACAGTACTGACGACATTTCAATATGGTGATGAACGATGCATTGACGGCGTCCTTGATGTTTCGAAATATATCGTCTAAGTTATGTGTTCAGATACTGATCAGTATCGAAGAGATTCTACTGGAAGTTCTGCAATAACAAATTGATCACATTCTACAATGATGACAAAGGGCAAAATTATTTTCGTTTCACAAGTCATACTATCTTGTGATACATGTTATGTCTTTTGAGCACACAAAGGTTATTTGTTCAGTTTTGTAAGTATCAAAGTTCATAAACGTTTGATACTGCCATTTTCTCCTACACTGCTTTGTTCTGTTACAAGATTCCTCCAAACAGCTAGTTTTAGAATTGAAACATGGTATAAGTTCACAGTGTTGCGCTCGTAACTATCAGCAGTGTGGAGTGAGGAGCAGCTTCAAGATGGAAGCATACAAAAACAACCCACTTTCATGTATGAAACACGGCTTGTCACATTTCTAACTCGCTCAAAACACGGTAAATACGGTAATAACATGTGCTCATCAACACGATGGCACAACTCTCAAACCGTTCGGGCTATAAAAGGATATTATACCAAAGTTCACTTTCTGAAACACATATATCAGACATGTAAATGCTATATATTACTAACAAATTTCGTGGCAGAATCATAGGGTTGAACCTGAGATTGGACAATCACAACGATGCACACTTTCAAATATGACGTCAACCACACGCTTTTCGCATAATACCCTTCAATAGCGATTATCGCCCCTGTCCAAACCCAACCATGAAACTGCAAACCGGTTTACTTTATGGACCAACACCCGACGCAATTTCCCGGTTTGGAGTTTTCAAAAGTATAATTTAAACTTCATTCTAAATAGGGAAGGTACTGTCGACGGTTCTGATATATAACCCCGAAAGAAGGTACTTTTACAAGATGTGTAACTTATCATACATTTACATACATGAGTATGTGCACCATTTGTCCCGGAGCTGTTATAGGGATTCCGAGCATGAACAACTTCTTAGTATCGAAGGTCTGTCGTAACAGTAGACAAAAGAGGGCTGATGACTTTGCTGTTTGTGTGTGATTGTACCCCAACGACGTGGGTCGCTGCTCATGCATTCGGCCACTGGTTTGCCTGGTCCAGATTCGCTTCTTGACAGGCTACAGTGACACTGGTAGAACTGGAATATTGCTGACCGGCGTTATACAAAATTCACTCATTCGATTATGCATTTGCATATTATTGGTATATATTTTGGGTCACGGTGTACACAACGCATACAGCTTTCAGTTTGTCTCATGTTTCTTCAATGCAAAATGGCTGCGTGTGTTTGCTGTCGTCTATTACCATTTACGTATACCATGAATCAACAACATTTTGGTAGTGACCGTGTTGAAATGCAGTTATATCAGTTTGCTGATTGCTGATCGGCGTTAAGCAAAATTCACCCATTCGATTATGCATTACCTTAATCCGTTCATAGGTTAATTTTGCACACGTCAACTGTGTGGTACCAGTGCCGATGAACGCAGACTTAGCCCCAAGTGACTATTTCCTGATAATGGCAAAGGACATGCGCATTGCAGATGTGGATTCGAACCTGCGTTGTAGGTGTGGCGACCAGAGTATATGGCCACTGTGTTCTTCAACCGCCCCTATTCCATATTCATTACAGAACGTACTGGGCAGTTGCACAGATTTGGTGTAACATATATACATGTATATAGGGATATTGCATTTTTCTTTAATAACGATATGATCAGATGTTTCTATCAGTAAAGAGTAGCATATATTAAAATGTATTATTTTTATCTGACTTTTGCAAAGGTGGTTTGTGTCAAGAATCTTACAAATATAAGGTGATATTAAACACAAAGCCTGCAGAATGTTTTTGACTTGAAACGGCAAAAAAATCCAAAATAATTGCCAATGTAGTGTTTTGTGACACCGACACAACCTAAATAACTCCACATTATCAATAGCTATTTGACGAGGGATCGTACTTAAATGTTACAGTCTCACCAGAACAGGATCAGCCCTTCGTAGAAGCGCTTTGTCACATTCACAAAAATGCATGGAATTGCATGGAATATACATTCATATGTTGTCCTTTCAACCACTAAACGCCTTTTAATCACTAAACACCTTTTAACTACCTGCACCACTAGACCCCACGTCTTGCAGGGGGGCTTGTATTTCGTTGAAGAATTCAAACAGAACGGAGAACATTTCGGTATGATGATGTGGGATGCATTAACGGCGTCAGATGCGTTTAGATATGCGCTGTCCGTGTGGGATGAACTGCTCTTTTAGGTTACGTGTTAGGACGGCCAATAATACATATTAAGTTTAGCCTGGGGTAAAATAAAACTATTTGACTGTTTTCATGTCCTGATACGCATTTATTCGTTTTCTGGATGTGTTACTTATCTTTACCATACGGTTGGTTTCCTTCTAATATTTCTTTTATAACATTGCAATTTTTTTTTAAATAATTGTTTTAACGGAAAGAGCAAGTTGCACTCATTAGCAAAAGAGATGTATCGTGCCAAATGCTGTGACACGAAGTGTCATTAATACGTGGTTATTCCCAACCACATTCGGACTCTTACTGATGAAGTGTATTGGTGTCGAGGCCAAAGTGGAATCTGCAGTCACGTCAATTTCCCCCGTTTGTAAACATGCAGTTTGCTTTCAGATGCCTTGGGAAATCATTCCATTGCGCGAATGTGCACTCCCAGTCACTAATTACTGTTGCTATTTACCTCAATGTGTGGGCTGTTTCCACTTTGTTACCAAGTAAAGCTGTTATCTGTAAAATATGTTTGGTCAATTAGACGCAACAAAGGTATAAATCGTCAACGATGTCTGTGAAAATGAAAAAGTTCTTCCCTTAATTATAGCAGACCGTCCCCAACTACTGACATTACCACTATCCGGTTACATAACCCATGGGTTCATTAAACCCCACATTTCAGGGAAGATGAAACATTTTCTGTCACCTCTGACTGTAACTCAAGGCAACTAAAACTTGTCACTTAGGCATAGTTAACACTGCATTCGCATTTTCAAGGTTGTGACTACGTTCCCGGTAATACTTGAAGCATTTGAATAGAATAGGTAGAATGTTCTCCACATGGATGTACTGTGTAATGCTGGTGTTGCCATGTGCACCGACGAGCTATAGCAAGTCATTCCGAAAAGGTGCCATAAATCTGTCTTCCCTCAGAGAGGATTCTAGCATTCAAGTTGTTGTACACGTTTCCTGTATGAATGATGAGTGATCCGTTCCCTGGAGGAAGCAGATTTAATTGAGTTATATTATAAATGGCCAATCTTGGGAAAACATCCGTGGACAGATTTTCTTCTTCTAAAAAATATAGACTCCAGACTGATGCATGGGTCCACTATAAGAAATGTCTATAAAAGAGTGCAAATTAGATATCAAAGTCTCTTTTATATATCTAAAGGTTTATTAGTAATCTTAATATCTGTCCATTTTTAGCAAAAGTGAGGCAAACTTACCAATCTGCATCTTTTCCTAATTTTCCATGGGTGTGATTTACTCGTTCAGCTTACTTGAGACCGTTGTGGACGGTTATTAATTTTCAGAAGGCTTTTATCATCTCATAATGTAAATTTCGTTGGTGAGAATTTTGCTTTTAGGAAGTGCATCGATGGAGGTGTTGCGAGCAGGTTTAGCTTACTACTACTAATACTACTAATACTATAATACTGTGTTCTGATAACGCCTCACCAATGCCGATATCGTGTTACGATGGCATTGGAAATGTGTTGCAACCCGTTGTTGCCTCATTCCCGCTCGGATCATTCCAATGGCTTCATGACGCTGTGCAGCTGTCAATCTTGGCATGATTTGCTTGTGATATGCTTGTGTCTGTGCCTGAGAAGTTTTGAATTTTTGAATGACCATAGATGATGCTTTCCAAAGTGACAGCGAATTTTGAGTTGCACATGCTGCGTACAGCTGCACAGGATGCACGTACAGTAACACATTGCACGTCCATAGGCCCCCATCAATGACGTCATATAGCATGGCACGTGCATGAGCGTTTGAATGTCTCCAATAATTGCTGTGTTCAAACCTATATTTCATATATGGACGGTGTGCCCTTATATCTATATTTTCTCCGTGCACAGTTTCTTCATGTGGCTAGTATAGTATTGGAAAATAAGCCATGTGCTCTTGTCACTCGCCAGGCAAAAGCGTGTGGCTTCAATATGTGCAGCATGTATACAACAGCAAACTATCCACCGAAAGATCTAACAAACTTTAAAGAAGTATAACGTGAAAACAGGAAAGGGTTTCAAAAAGTATGTAGTGTTTATCTTTACCTCTTGACATCTCTTACATATTATAACAAACGTTCACTTCACACGTGAGTTAACGACAGCTTTAAAAACGGATTTGAAATGACATCAGCCATGTCCAGTCTGCACGCAAAGCGACAATAGCAGTTCAAATCAACAAGAAGATTACAGGCAGATTAAATGTGAAAGTTTTATCGAATCTCATCATATAAGTTAGCGATTAATCGTCTCATGTTAGTGCTTTGATTCATAGCGAATTTGTTTCATTTCCAATCCATTTACCTGACCATTATAGTTCAGACTCAGAATGTATTTATCCAAACACTCTGTGGGATTATGAGTAAGGGGCACGTTTAGGAAGACTGGAAGAGCACTGATGATGGCGTGACCAGCCACTGTAATGCTCCGTCAGGTAATTGCTGGATTTAGTTCGGCTTGCAGAAATTGCAGGTTTATGTTTGCAGCAAATTGAAACCTCAGCTTTGCTTAATCCTACAGAATGACTTGTAATTTTGAAAACGTAATGGTCTCTTCAAGTCATAACAGAGGACACCCTGGCCCAGTCGTCTCAGGCGTCGCAATTCTCTGTGCAGAGTTGCACACCAGTAACCTAGGATCGTGGGGTCGAATTCCGGTTAGCGTCTGTTACCTTTCAAGGTCTGTCAGCTCAAAAACAGTTCAAACAAAATGGTAAATGTCTAAGACCTTACTGTATCACTTCGGGCTTCCCTCCAACATTAAGCTGACACGCCGTGATATAACTGGAATTCTAGGAATACTCAATCACATAAGTCATTACATGTCTGCATTTTAGTTATCTTTCTTGAAATAGTCGTCTATTGTATGCTCCCTAGGGAGCAGAGAATGATAACTGGAATGCAAACGGATCCACTGGTCATGGAACAAATAAAACCGCATTTGAGCAGATAAACACAAAGAAAAAGGTAAAGCACACCCTGATAAATTTCATTTTTGTTTGGTCACAATATTTGTAACAGTCATGAAAAATGTAAATAAGGGAAAAATTATGTTTTCTCGAGATGAAGCTCGCGTGCCGTGCATGGTATGCCCGTGCAGAATGCTACCCTCGAGGATCTCTAAAAGCAGTATATCCAAACGTTAACATTGCTTTTATAACGGTCGGTTTTAAATAGTTATTCCATGACACTGCGTGACCATGGCACGAAGGCGATTATCAAACGAAACAAGATGGCAAATAATTGGCATGCATAACGCTGGAATGTCTTGTAATGCCATTGGTCGGAATTTGGGGTATCATCACAAGCCGTTTAGTCGAGAAACACGCCCAGACCGGTTATGTACAGGACTGTCCCAGATCCGGAAGACCTCCTGTGACGACACATCGCGGAGACAAGGGACCTTCTTCGTCTCATACCTTTTTTAGAACCTTTTTGAAAAAGTACTGGTCCTAATCAGCTTTGGTTGCACAATCGTCGTTTTAGCACCAGAACCGTCAGGAACCGACTGAATGCAGCAGGACAGGGCTGGACGAGTAATAAAGCGTCCCTTGTTGAGAGATCACCACAAAACTGCTCGTTTAGCATGGTGTATTGCGTGACAGAAGTGGAATCTGAGAACTTGGAGACGGATCCATTAGTCAGACGAAAGTCGCTTTCTGCTCCACGTCACTGATGGAAGAACAAGAGTTTGGAGGCACTGGAACATGGCCTACATCCCCAGGAACATTAAACCGGCTGTTGTAGACGGCGGGGGCTTGGTAATGGTTTTGGGGTGTATATCTAATGATTGCAGGTTGGATTTGGTCATCATAAAGGGCAACTTAAGAGAGACTCAGTACATCCGGGACGTTTTGAGGCCTGTCGTCGTTCCTCATTTTGACAACTACCCTCTTGCTCCTCGACCTCCTCAGTACATGGATGACAATGCCAGGCCTCATCGTTCGCATGGAGTCGTGGATTACATGAGGTCCAATGCAATAACGACTCTACCCTTGCCGGCAATGAGCCCAGATTTGAACCCCCTTAAACATGTTTGGGATAGTCTGGGGCGGAGCATACAGGCACGAAATCCTCCTGTACAAGATTTACGCCAATTGGAAGCAGCATTGCATCAGGAATGGTTGTTGTTGACCCATCAACACATCCAACGGCTGACTGGGGGCATAGGATGGAATGCGTCATCCCGGCACATGGCGGTTATACCAGCTACTGATCTGTTTCACGTGTCATGTCAAATAGAGACTTTAAGGAACATTTTCACATGAAATATCAAACGTAACTCGTTTACTTAATCCTGCAGCTCCCTACTTTTTTGAGGAATTGTCTAAGGTCAATAACAGTACCTGTGTTACCATGATGTTTTTGTCAGTAAATGTAAATCCTAACACACCAATATCTTCTTTATTTGTTGTCAAATGTTTGTCAAATGATGACATTGGTATCGCCCAGCACATGTGTAGTTTAGTTGGTCAGTTTACATATTTCGTTCAGATTTGTTATTAAATTATATTCTGTTCTTACATTTTGAATAAGGCTGGGTATTTTGCAGTTTCTGTTGTCCTTTTTATGGATTCTTTTTAGTTTGCTGACTGCATGAATCAATAATTGGTATTTTCTTTTCTTTGAATATGACATATTTTTTAAGGTTTCTTAATTGTCATATTCTTGTATTTTGTTTCCAGTTAACAAAAATCATCATTGTCAGACACGATAGATATGATTTAGCTGTGCTTAAAAAATCTGAGGATTGGCTGAAAACGAGTGACATGCAGAACGCTTCTTCACATTTATCCGCTTACAAAATGTTAATTTTCATCACTGGCTCTGTTCATAAAAAGAAGCACATGTTCGGGTGATTCATTAGGTAAGTGTATCTCTTTTCTACCCATACCACAACATGCGAAACATAATAATTATAGACACAACCTGTATTCTCATTCTTATACTATGCCAAATTGATAAACTGTAATTCATGAGTATGTATATGTGCTAAGGATATGGGTCCATTATTGTATACTATGATTATGACATGTGACTGACACTACTTTGAACAGTTTGTCAATCATAGCACGACGCATCAGGTTAAAGCTGTTTTTTTGTGTTGCTCAACTCGACCTCTGGTGTGTCGGGAATCCTTTAACGAATCAACGTCAATCAATCTATAGCCAATAGGAAGCACTGCAACTGAGAATTAAATCGTTAAGTAAACGACGTTATGAATAGGAATTTATTCCCTGTTAACGATAGGTCGTAAATAGTAAATGAGAGCAGGGCCGTAACGTTCTTTAGATTATAACTTCACTGCATAGTAACCTCACTGCACGTTTCAATTGAGGGAAATAGCTAATTGCGTTTTCATTTATTTTCTCAAACATTTTTGGAAAAATGGGATTTTGTATCAACATGTGGTTAACATATTTACAAAAAGGTGAACTACTATTACTTATTCTCGTAAGCAAACCTGCAGTGACGCATGTCCCTTTATTGTAAATTGAAGTTGTCACGAACGCTTTGTGTTACAAATACTTCGCATATAGGCAATACACCAGTCATGTAACAATGTGTACAGTTATTTCGTATACCAAGCGCAACAACATACATAGCAACCCTTTCTCTTTTTTTCAGTTGGTTAGAGGACTTATGGTAGAGGGGAAGGTCGGTGGACTTACATCAGTGGACTTACTTAATGTGGGAATAAAGAACCGAGTGAGGGTATTCCGGACTATGATCATTATTGGTCACCAGCAACCAATGCTGATCGTACGTCGATTCGTTCAAGGCTTGTCATCGGACCCCGAAGCCGTTTAACGTTTCTCATAACATCAATCACTGGATTGTTTGATCATTAATTGGTTATTTACAGACCGCAATCATACAGCTGGAATCTTGTTGAATGCGTCACAACAAACAACAACCAAACAACCTATACAAAAGAAAGAGACATTTAAGGCTGTCATGTTTGCATTGAAAATAGATGAAAATAGATTACTGACATCGTTACAGTTCATCCAAATTTACGTCTTCTCAGATCAGAAGGAAAAGTTGGAATAACATTACCGAATTCAACCATTTATTTTCACGACGAGTAGTTTGAAGTGGAAGCAAACTTCTATTCATGTTTCATTGATTTCAAAATGAATCGAAAACTCCTTTAAGCTGCAGTCCATTCAGGTAATTGCCATGCCCTGTTTACATCGCTGAAATACGTAGTTCAGTGCCTGCCGCTATCCCCTACAATCGAAGCTGGAGACGCCATATTGCTAAATTAAAGTCTACATTGATATTTCAGTTGACTGATTTGCATTACCACAATGTAATCCCAACCCAGCTGTGCTTCTGCAAACGTCATGTTTAAAGAGCTCCAGGAAACCTATAACCAGTAATGAAGCTGCTGTTCCATTAATATGCATGCAATGATTTCCTCTTCAACAAAGCACCATACAGCACCACCGAGAGCACAGGTAAGATTGTCCAACCGAGTGAGTGACGACTTAGGAATATTCCAGCAATGGGCTCACATCGGCACATGTACAATACTGATTTGGATTCGAACCTGCGCTGCACGTATGACGACCGGAGTGTACAGACACCATGATGTACAACCGTCCCTATTGCACGAATAACATCAAACTTTAAGGATTCCTAACACTGTCTAAATAGGTTTAAACTGAACAAATCCAAACCAGTTTAACGAGGAGAAGTGTCCATGTAGCTATGATATATTCTAATATCGTTTCCTTTATCCGTCTATATTTTCGACACTGGCATCGCAAGTGTATCGTAAATTGCCTTTAAAAAGTTTTAATAAGATTTGTCTTTCAAAAACATAAAAACCGTACTGCTTTCATCGAACTATGTGATTACTAATCCAAATAGTGGTTTTTTTTAATATTAATTATGTTTCTACAAAGAAATATAGTTAATATAAGGCGATATTCAAACTGAAGCCTGCAGACTGTCCTCCACTTGAAACGGAAACAAATTCCAAAATAGGTACGAGTGTGAGGTGTTTGTGACACCGACGCACCCTTGATAATTTCAACGTTATCCCTAGCTATTTGACGAGGAAACGAGTTCACATATTACACACTCATTAGAACAGGATTGGCCTTTCCGTAGAAGCGCACAGTGACTTTCACAAAAACTGACTTCCCCTTTGCATCGAATATAGATTTATATGTTGTCCGTAAAAGCATTAAACACCTCCTAATACCACATGCACCACGAGATCCCACACAGTATCAAATATTAAGAGGGGTCTTTCATTCGGAGGAAGCTAGTTGATGAAGTTAAGCAGTACTGACGACATTTCAATATGGTGATGAACGATGCATTGACGGCGTCCTTGATGTTTCGAAATATATTGTCTAAGTTATGTGTTCAGATACTGATCAGTATCGAAGAGATTCTACTGGAAGTTCTGCAATAACAAATTGATCACATTCTACAATGATGACAAAGGGCAAAATTATTTTCGTTTCACAAGTCATACTATCTTGTGATACATGTTATGTCTTTTGAGCAACACAAGGACATTTGTTCAGTTTTGTAAGTATCAAAGTTCATAAACGTTTGATACTGCCATTTTCTCCTAAACTGCTTTGTTCTGTTACAAGATTCCTCCAAACAGCTAGTTTTAGAATTGAAACATGATATAAGTTCACAGTGTTGCGCTCGTAACTGCTCATCAACACGATGACACAACTCTCAAACCGTTCGGGCTATAAAAGGATATTATACCAAAGTTCACTTTCTGAAACACATATATCAGACATGTAAATGCTATATATTACTAACAAATTTCGTGGCAGAATCATAGGGTTGATGACAGTCGAACATGAGTTTGGACAATCACAACGATGCACACTTTCAAATATGACGTCAACCACACGCTTTTCGCATAATACCCTTCAATAGCGATTATCGCCCCTGTCCAAACCCAACCATGAAACTGCAAACCGGTTTACTTTATGGACCAACACCCGACGCAATTTCCCGGTTTGGAGTTTTCAAAAGTATAATTTAAACTTCATTCTAAATAGGGAAGGTACTGTCGACGGTTCTGATATATAACCCCGAAAGAAGGTACTTTTACAAGATGTGTAACTTATCATACATTTACATACATGAGTATGTGCACCATTTGTCCCGGAGCTGTTATAGGGATTCCGAGCATGAACAACTTCTTAGTATCGAAGGTCTGTCGTAACAGTAGACAAAAGAGGGCTGATGACTTGGCTGTTTGTGTGTGATTGTACCCCAACGACGTGGGTCGCTGCTCATGCATTCGGCCACTGGTTTGCCTGGTCCAGATTCGCTTCTTGACAGGCTACAGTGACACTGGTAGAACTGGAATATTGCTGACCGGCGTTATACAAAATTCACTCATTCGATTATGCATTTGCATATTATTGGTATATATTTTGGATCACGGTGTACACAACGCATACAGCTTTCAGTTTGTCTCATGTTTCTTCAATGCAAAATGGCTGCGTGTGTTTGCTGTCGTCTATTACCATTTACGTATACCATGAATCAACAACATTTTGGTAGTGACCGTGTTGAAATGCAGTTATATCAGTTTGCTGATTGCTGATCGGCGTTAAGCAAAATTCACCCATTCGATTATGCATTACCTTAATCCGTTCATAGGTTATTTTTGCACACGTCAACTGTGTGGTACCAGTGCCGATGAACGCAGACTTAGCCCCAAGTGACTATTTCCTGATAATGGCAAAGGACATGCGCATTGCAGATGTGGATTCGAACCTGCGTTGTAGGTGTGGCGACCAGAGTATATGGCCACTGTGTTCTTCAACCGCCCCTATTCCATATTCATTACAAAAGATGTAAAGCATAATCAATTTCCATTGCGTGCTTTGGGCAGAACAATTACCTGCTCATTGCATGAAATGAGCAAGCAGATTACCCATATTGTGAAATGCAATGAGCAGATAATTGTTTGCACATTGCATGAATTGTGCAAGCTGTATTGCCCATTGCACGCATTGGGCAAACGGTCTGTCCAATGAACGTACTGGGCAGTTGCACAGATTTGGTGTAACATATATACATGTATATAGGGATATTGCATTTTTCTTTAATAACGATATGATCAGATGTTTCTATCAGTAAAGAGTAGCATATATTAAAATGTATTATTTTTATCTGACTTTTGCAAAGGTGGTTTGTGTCAAGAATCTTACAAATATAAGGTGATATTAAACACAAAGCCTGCAGAATGTTTTTGACTTGAAACGGCAAAAAAATCCAAAATAATTGCCAATGTAGTGTTTTGTGACACCGACACAACCTAAATAACTCCACATTATCAATAGCTATTTGACGAGGGATCGTACTTAAATGTTACAGTCTCACCAGAACAGGATCAGCCCTTCGTAGAAGCGCTTTGTCACATTCACAAAAATGCATGGAATTGCATGGAATATACATTCATATGTTGTCCTTTCAACCACTAAACGCCTTTTAATCACTAAACACCTTTTAACTACCTGCACCACTAGACCCCACGTCTTGCAGGGGGGCTTGTATTTCGTTGAAGAATTCAAACAGAACGGAGAACATTTCGGTATGATGATGTGGGATGCATTAACGGCGTCAGATGCGTTTAGATATGCGCTGTCCGTGTGGGATGAACTGCTCTTTTAGGTTACGTGTTAGGACGGCCAATAATACATATTAAGTTTAGCCTGGGGTAAAATAAAACTATTTGACTGTTTTCATGTCCTGATACGCATTTATTCGTTTTCTGGATGTGTTACTTATCTTTACCATACGGTTGGTTTCCTTCTAATATTTCTTTTATAACATTGCAATTTTTAAAAACATAATTGTTTTAACGGAAAGAGCAAGTTGCACTCATCAGCAAAAGACATGTATCGTGCCAAATGCTGTGACACGAAGTGTCATTAATACGTGGTTATTCCCATCCACATTAGGACTCTTACTGATGAAGTGTATTGGTGTCGACGCCAAAGTGGAATCTGCAGTCACGTCAATTTCCCCCGTTTGTAAACATGCAGTTTGCTTTCAGATGCCTTGGGAAATCATTCCATTGCGCGAATGTGCACTCCCAGTCACTAATTACTGTTGCTATTTACCTCAATGTGTGGGCTGTTTCCACTTTGTTACCAAGTAAAGCTGTTATCTGTAAAATATGTTTGGTCAATTAGACGCAACAAAGGTATAAATCGTCAACGATGTCTGTGAAAATGAAAAAGTTCTTCCCTTAATCATAGCAGACCGTCCCCAACTACTGACATTACCACTATCCGGTTACATAACCCATGGGTTCATTAAACCCCACATTTCAGGGAAGATGAAACATTTTCTGTCACTTCTGACTGTAACTCAAGGCAACTAAAACTAGTCACTTAGGCATAGTTAAGACTGCATTCGCATTTTCAAGGTTGTGACTACGTTCCCGGTAATACTTGAAGCATTTGAATAGAATAGGTAGAATGTTCTCCACATGGATGTACTGTGTGATGCTGGTGTTGCCATGTGCACCGACGAGCTATAGCAAGTCATTCCGAAAAGGTGCTATAAATCTGTCTTCCCTCAGAGAGGATTCTAGCATTCAAGTTGTTGTACACGTTTCCTGTATGAATGATGAGTGATCCATTCCCTGGAGGAAGCAGATTTTATTGAGTTATATTATAAATGGCCAATCTTGGGAAAACATCCGTGGACAGATTTTCTTCTTCTAAAAAATATAGACCCCAGACTGATGCATGGGTCCACTATAAGAAATGTCTATAAAAGAGTGCAAATTAGATATCAAAGTCTCTTTTATATATCTAAAGGTTTATTAGTAATCTTAATATTTGTCCATTTTTAGCAAAAGTGAGGCAAACTTACCAATCTGCATCTTTTACTAATTTTCCATGGGTGTGATTTACTCGTTCAGCCTACTTGAGACCGTCGTGGACGGTTATTAATTTTCAGAAGGCTTTTATCATCTCATAATGTAAATTTCGTTGGTGAGAATTTTGCTTTTAGGAAGTCCATCGATGGAGGTGTTGCGAGCAGGTTTAGCTTACTACTACTAATACTACTAATACTACTAATACTACTAATACTATAATACTGTGTTCTGATAACGCCTCACCAATGCCGATATCGTGTTACGATGGCATTGGAAATGTGTTGCAACCCGTTGTTGCCTCATTCCCGCTCGGATCATTCCAATGGCTTCATGATCATGACGCTGTGCAGCTGTCAATCTTGGCATGATTTGCTTGTGATATGCTTGTGTCTGTGCCTGAGAAGTTTTGAATTTTTGAATGACCATAGATGATGCTTTCCAAAGTGACAGCGAATTTTGAGTTGCACATGCTGCGTACAGCTGCACAGGATGCACGTACAGTAACACATTGCACGTCCATAGGCCCCCATCAATGACGTCATATAGCATGGCACGTGCATGAGCGTTTGAATGTCTCCAATAATTGCTGTGTTCAAACCTATATTTCATATATGGACGGTGTGCCCTTATATCTATACACAGTAAAAAAAGTGTTGCACCCCCACATTAATACGTTTGATACATCACAACATTTAAAACGCCCGACTCTGGTTTTAATGGTAGGTATTCCTTGGGGATCTGATGTGAAATGTGTAATGTTTTCTGAGGGAAGATGATCACCAAAACGTAGCAATCAGCACGTGAATTGCATGGTGCATGACATTTGCAGATTGCATTATCTTCTTAAGCTCAACATCGCCTATAAAAGATGTTCTCTGACAGCCCAGTTTATTGTAACCCACAATGCCGGGTAGACGATTGTCAGAAGCAGTCAAGTGGCAGATTATTGGCCTTCATGGAGCAGGTCTTTCGTTCAAGGAGATTGGCAGAAGAACCGGACATCACTACTCAACAATAAGCCGTTTGGTCAGAAAACACGCACAAACTAATGATGTAAGGAATCGCAGACCCTCTGGCAGACCACGTAAGACCACAGTTAGAGATGACAGAGCGTTGTTGAGCGTGGTAAGGCGTCATCCATTTGCTACAAGCACAACCTTGAAACGTCTTTGGCTTCCTCGTCAACAGTTCAGTACCCAGACCGTGAGAAATCGTCTTATAGCTGCAGGGTTGAAGTCCAGAAGGGTTATCAAGCGACCTAAACTCACAGACAACCACAAACGACTACGTCTAGCCTGGTGTAGACTGAGACAGAACTGGAACTTGAGGTCCTGGAGAAGAGTCCACTGGTCGGACGAAAGCAGGTTCCTTCTGCATGTTGTGGATGGCAGAGTGAGAGTATGGAGGCGTCCTGGAACAGCTTATACTGCAAGAAACATCATGCCAACTGTACCATATGGAGGTGGATCTGTTATGGTCTGGGGATGCTTCTCATTTGATTGTAAGCTTGATTTAGTGACCATACGAGGCAACTTGACAGGGGAGCGCTACATCCAAGAGGTGCTGAATCCATTTGTTGTGCCCCATTTTGACAATCATCCACTGGCCACCAGACCGATATTCATGGATGACAATGCCAGACCACATCGTTCACGAGCTGTGACCCAGGTTATCCACAACAATGCTCTGACGCAGATTCCATGGCCAGCAATGAGTCCAGATGTGAATCCTCTGGAACATGTATGGGACATTGTGGGACGCCTGATTTATCGTCGGGACCCTCCTCCACAGAACTTGCGTGAATTGGAAGCAGCATTACACGAGGAGTGGCAGCAGCTGCCCATGGAGCGATTCCAACGTCTGGTGAGGGGTATGAGACGAAGACTTCAAGCTGTGATCCAAGTGCTTGGTGGAAGTTCTCGATATTGACTTACTGTGTTCGTCAAATCTCCATATGACATTCTTACCCTATTGGATGAATTTGGTCACTAAAAATTATTGAGATGTCACCATACTTAATGCGTCTTCGTTGTTCGTTCATTTTTCATAAAAGTTCAGCATGAGATTATTACATGCCATAAGGTCATGGAATACCCCATTTAAGTTCATTGTATAGACAATACACTGGTTTGTTGGTATACACGAAATCCTGGTTATAATATTAATTCGGTTATCTTTACACCCTTTCAAAACACCCCTCCATGAAAAAGTGGGGGTGCAACACTTTTTTTACTGTGTATATATTTTCTCCGTGCACAGTTTCTTAATGTGGCTAGTATAGTATTGGAAAATAAGCCATGTGCTCTTGTCACTCGCCAGGCAAAAGCGTGTGGCTTCAATATGTGCAGCATGTATACAACAGCAAACTATCCACCGAAAGATCTAACAAACTTTAAAGAAGTATAACGTGAAAACAGGAAAGGGTTTCAAAAAGTATGTAGTGTTTATCTTTACCTCTTGACATCTCTTACATATTATAACAAACGTTCACTTTACACGTGAGTTAACGACAGCTTTAAAAACGGATTTGAAATGACATCAGCCATGTCCAGTCTGCACGCAAAGCGACAATAGCAGTTCAAATCAACAAGAAGATTACAGGCAGATTAAATGTGAAAGTTTTATCGAATCTCATCATATAAGTTAGCGATTAATCGTCTCATGTTAGTGCTTTGATTCATAGCGAATTTGTTTCATTTCCAATCCATTTACCTGATCATTATAGTTCAGACTCAGAATGTATTTATCCAAACACTCTGTGGGATTATGAGTAAAGGGCACGTTTAGGAAGACTGGAAGAGCACTGATGATGGCGTGACCAGCCACTGTAATGCTCCGTCAGGTAATTGCTGGATTTAGTTCGGCTTGCAGAAATTGCAGGTTTATGTTTGCAGCAAATTGAAACCTCAGCTTTGCTTAATCCTACAGAATGACTTGTAATTTTGAAAACGTAATGGTCTCTTCAAGTCATAACAGAGGACACCCTGGCCCAGTCGTCTCAGGCGTCGCAATTCTCTGTGCAGAGTTGCACACCAGTAACCTAGGATCGTGGGGTCGAATTCCGGTTAGCGTCTGTTACCTTTCAAGGTCTCTCAGCTCAAAAACAGTTCAAACAAAATGGTAAATGTCTAAGACCTGTACTGTATCACTTCGGGCTTCCCTCCAACATTAAGCTGACACGCCGTGATATAACTGGAATTCTAGGAATACTCAATCACATAAGTCATTACATGTCTGCATTTTAGTTATCTTTCTTGAAATAGTCGTCTATTGTATGCTCCCTAGGGAGCAGAGAATGATAACTGGAATGCAAACGGATCCACTGGTCATGGAACAAATAAAACCGCATTTGAGCAGATAAACACAAAGAAAAAGGTAAAGCACACCCTGATAAATTTCATTTTTGTTTGGTCACAATATTTGTAACAGTCATGAAAAATGTAAATAAGGGAAAAATTATGTTTTCTCGAGATGAAGCTCGCGTGCCGTGCATGGTATGCCCGTGCAGAATGCTACCCTCGAGGATCTCTAAAAGCAGTATATCCAAACGTTATTGCTTTTATAACGGTCGGTTTTAAATAGTTATTCCATGACACTGCGTGACCATGGCACGAAGGCGATTATCAAACGAAACAAGATGGCAAATAATTGGCATGCATAACGCTGGAATGTCTTGTAATGCCATTGGTCGGAATTTGGGGTATCATCACAAGCCGTTTAGTCGAGAAACACGCCCAGACCGGTTATGTACAGGACTGTCCCAGATCCGGAAGACCTCGTGTGACGACACATCGCGGAGACAAGGGACCTTCTTCGTCTCATACCTTTTTTAGAACCCTTTTTAAAAAGTACTGGTCCTAATCAGCTTTGGTTGCACAATCGTCGTTTTAGCACCAGAACCGTCAGGAACCGACTGAATGCAGCAGGACAGGGCTGGACGAGTAATAAAGCGTCTCTTGTTGAGAGATCACCACAAAACTGCTCGTTTAGCATGGTGTATTGCGTGACAGAAGTGGAATCTAAGAACTTGGAGACGGATCCATTAGTCAGACGAAAGTCGCTTTCTGCTCCACGTCACTGATGGAAGAACAAGAGTTTGGAGGCACTGGAACATGGCCTACATCCCCAGGAACATTAAACCGGCTGTTGTAGACGGCGGGGGCTCGGTAATGGTTTTGGGGTGTATATCTAATGATTGCAGGTTGGATTTGGTCATCATAAAGGGCAACTTAAGAGAGACTAAGTACATCCGGGACGTTTTGAGGCCTGTCGTCGTTCCTCATTTTGACAACTACCCTCTTGCTCCTCGACCTCCTCAGTACATGGATGACAATGCCAGGCCTCATCGTTCGCATGGAGTCGTGGATTACATGAGGTCCAATGCAATAACGACTCTACCCTTGCCGGCAATGAGCCCAGATTTGAACCCCCTTAAACATGTTTGGGATAGTCTGGGGCGGAGCATACAGGCACGAGATCCTCCTGTACAAGATTTACGCCAATTGGAAGCAGCATTGCATCAGGAGTGGTTGTTGTTGACCCATCAACACATCCAACGGCTGACTGGGGGCATAGGATGGAATGCGTCATCCCGGCACATGGCGGTTATACCAGCTACTGATCTGTTTCACGTGTCATGTCAAATAGAGACTTTAAGGAACATTTTCACATGAAATATCAAACGTAACTCGTTTACTTAATCCTGCAGCTCCCTACTTTTTTGAGGAATTGTCTAAGGTCAATAACAGTACCTGTGTTACCAGGATGTTTTTGTCAGTAAATGTAAATCCTAACACACCAATATCTTCTTTATTTGTTGTCAAATGTTTGTACTATCCGATGACATTGGTATCGCCCAGCACATGTGTAGTTTAGTTGGTCAGTTTACATATTTCGTTCAGATTTGTTATTAAATTATATTCTGTTCTTACATTTTGAATAAGGCTGGGTATTTTGCAGTTTCTGTTGTCCTTTTTATGGATTCTTTTTAGTTTGCTGACTGCATGAATCAATAATTGGTATTTTCTTTTCTTTGAATATGACATATTTTTTAAGGTTTCTTAATTGTCATATTCTTGTATTTTGTTTCCATTTAACAAAAATCATCATTGTCAGACACGATAGATATGATTTAGCTGTGCTTAAAAAATCTGAGGATTGGCTGAAAACGAGTGACATGCAGAACGCTTCTTCACATTTATCCGCTTACAAAATGTTAATTTTCATCACTGGCTCTGTTCATAAAAAGAAGCACATGTTTGGGTGATTCATTAGGTAAGCGTATCTGTTTTCTACCCATACCACAACATGCGAAACATAATAATTATAGACACAACCTGTATTCTCATTCTTATACTATGCCAAATTGATAAACTGTAATTCATGATTATGTATATGTGCTAAGGATATGGGTCCATTATTGTATACTATGATTATGACATGTGACTGACACTACTTTGAACAGTTTGTCAATCATAGCACGACGCATCAGGTTAAAGCTGTTTTTTTTGTGTTGCTCAACTCGACCTCTGGTGTGTCGGGAATCCTTTAACGAATCAACGTCAATCAATCTATAGCCAGTAGGAAGCACTGCAACTGAGAATTAAATCGTTAAGTAAACGACGTTATGAATAGGAATTTATTCCCTGTTAACGATAGGTCGTAAATAGTAAATGAGAGCAGGGCCGTAACGTTCTTTAGATTATAACTTCACTGCATAGTAACCTCACTGCACGTTTCAATTGAGGGAAATAGCTAATTGCGTTTTCATTTATTTTCTCAAACATTTTTGGAAAAATGGGATTTTGTATCAACATGTGGTTAACATATTTACAAAAAGGTGAACTACTATTACTTATTCTCATAAGCAAACCTGCAGTGACGCATGTCCCTTTATTGTAAATTGAAGTTGTCACGAACGCTTTGTGTTACAAATACTTCGCATATAGGCAATACACCAGTCATGTAACAATGTGTACAGTTATTTCGTATACCAAGCGCAACAACATACATAGCAACCCTTTCTCTTTTTTTCAGTTGGTTAGAGGACTTGTGGTAGAGGGGAAGGTCGGTGGACTTACATCAGTGGACTTACTTAATGTGGGAATAAAGAACCGAGTGAGGGTATTCCGGACTATGATCATTATTGGTCACCAGCAACCAATGCTGATCGTACGTCGATTCGTTCAAGGCTTGTCATCGGACCCCGACGGCGTTTAACCTTTCTCATAACATCAATCACCGGATTGTTTGATCATTAATTGGTTATTTACAGACCGCAATCATACAGTTGGAATCTTGTTGAATGCGTCACAACAAACAACAACCAAACAACCTATACAAAAGAAATAGACATTTAAGGCTGTCATGTTTGCATTGAAAATAGATGAAAATAGATTACTGACATCGTTACAGTTCATCCAAATTTACGTCTTCTCAGATCAGAAGGAAAAGTTGGAATAACATTACCGAATTCAACCATTTATTTTCACGACGAGTAGTTTGAAGTAGAAGCAAACTTCTATTCATGTTTCATTGATTTCAAAATGAATCGAAAACTCCTTTAAGCTGCAGTCCATTCAGGTAATTGCCATGCCCTGTTTACATCGCTGAAATACGCAGTTCAGTGCCTGCCGCTATTCCCTACAATCGAAGCTGGAGACGCCATATTGCTAAATTAAAGTCTACATTGATATTTCAGTTGACTGATTTGCATTACCACAATGTAATCCCAAGCCAGCTGTGCTTCTGCAAACGTCATGTTTAAAGAGCTTCAGGAAACCTATAACCAGTAATGAAGCTGCTGTTCCATTAATATGCATGCAATGATTTCCTCTTCAACAAAGCACCATACAGCGCCACCGAGAGCACAGGTAAGATTGTCCAACCGAGTGAGTGACGATTTAGGAATATTCCAGCAATGGGCTCACATCGGCACATGTACATTACCGATTTGGATTCGAACCTGCGCTGCATGTATGACGACCGGAGTGTACAGACACTATGATGTACAACCGTCCCTATTGCACGAATAACATAAAACTTTAAGGATTCCTAACACTGTCTAAATAGGTTTAAACTGAACAAATCCAAACCAGATTAACGAGGAGATGTGTTCATGTAGCTATGATATATTACAAAGAAATATAGCTAATATAAGGCGATATTAAAACCGAAGCCTGCAGATTGTCTTCCACTTGAAACGGAAACAAATTCCCAAATAGGTACCAGTGTGAGGTGTTTGTGACACCGACGCACCCTTGATAATTTCAACGTTATCCCTAGCTATTTGACGAGGAAACGAGTTCACATATTACGCACTCATTAGAACAGGATTGGCCTTTCCGTAGAAGCGCACAGTGACTTTCACAAAAACTGACTTCCCCTTTGCATCGAATATAGATTTATATGTTGTCCGTAAAAGCATTAAACACCTCCTAATACCACATGCACCACGGGATCCCACACAGTATCAAATATTAAGAGGGGTCTTTCATTCGGAGGAAGTTAGTTGATGAAGTTAAACAGTACTGACGACATTTCAATATGGTGATGAACGATGCATTAACGGTGTTCTGGGTGTTCCGAAATGTATTATCTAATTTATGTGTTCAGATACTGATCAGTATCGAAGAGATTCTACTGGAAGTTCTGCAATAACAAATTGATCACATTCTACAATGATGACAAAGGGCAAAATTATTTTCCTTTCACAAGACATACAATCTTGTGATACATGTTATGTCTTTGGAGCAACACAAGGAACATTTGTTCAGTTTTGTAAGTTTTAAAGTTAATAAACGTTCGATTCTGCCATTTTCTCCAACATAGACTTGTTCTGTGAAAGATACCTCCAAACAGCGAGTTTTAGAATTGAAACATATGGTTCACAGTGTTGCGCTCGTAACTATCAGCAGTGTGGAGTGAGGAGCAGCTTCAAGATGGAAGCATACAAAAACAACCCACTTTCATGTATGAAACACGGCTTGTCACATTTCTAACTCGCTCTAAACACGGTAAATACGGTAATAACATGTGCTCATCAACACGATGGCACAACTCTCAAACCGTTCGGGCTATAAACAGATATTATACGAAAGTACACTTTCTCAAACACATATATCAGACATGTAAATGCTTTGTAGTACTTACAAATTTCGTTGATAACAGTCGTACGTGAGTTTGACGTTCACAGTGATGCACACTTTCAAATATCATGCCACCCGCACGCTTTTCGCATAATACCCTCCAATAGCGATTATCGCCCCTGTCCAAACCAAAACGTGAATCCGCAAACTGGTTTATTTTGTGGACCAAAACCCGATGCAATTTCCCGGTTTCGAGTTTTCAAAAGTATAATTTAAACTTCATTGTAAATAGGGACGGCACTTTCGAAGGTACTGATATATAACCCCGAAAGAAAGTTCTTTTGCAAGATATGTAACTTATCATACATTTCCATACACGAGTATGTGCACCATTTGTCCCGGAGCTGTTATAGGGAATCCGGACAAGAACAACTGAGATATGTCGTAACAGTAGACAAACGAGGGCTGATGACTTGGCTGTTTGTGTGTGATTGTACCCCAACGACGTGGGTCGCTGCTCATGCATTCGGCCACTGGTTTGCCTGGTCCAGATTCGCTTCTTGACAGGCTGCAGTGACACTGGTAGAATTGGAATATTGCTGACCGGCGTTAAACAAAATTCACTCATTCGATTATGCATTTGCATATTATTGGTATATATATTGGATCACGGTGTACACAACGCATACAGCATTCAGTTTGTCTCATGTTTCTTCAATGCAAAATGGCTGCGTGTGTTTGTTGTCGTTTATTACCATTTACGTATACCATGAATCAACAACATTTTGGTAGTGACCGTGTTGAAATGCAGTTATATCAGTTTCAGCATGGCGTGTCAGGTTTTATTTTGTCTGATGGTGTGTTTGTTTTCTATGTGTTGCTGCTTAACTCATCGTAAGTACTTTAGCCAGAATCATAGATTAAGACGACTCAAATCGACAAGTATTTAAATTTAACGTTGCATCGTCAATATCCCCGTCATATAACTAATGTTACAGTTAACACGTATATCTAACGCAATAAAATACACAGTGTTATATGGCATTTAGTACTGTTTGACAGTTATTATGGCTGTGTTGCATTGTTTCTGTTGAGTTTCGATAGACCCTCATTGCATTGTGTTGGGACAGTGATCAGTCGTCAGGAAGCTACTATATTTAGATGTTAGTGTGGTGAACTTCCGGTTCAGTATACCGCAGACGGTAATGTGATGAGGGCATTACGTGGAATTTTCAAGTTGCTGGTAAGACAATATAACAGGAATGTATTTACGGATCTCTCACGCATTTTCATCACATCAAGGCCAGCTTTTCTGTGAGGATCGTTCATCATCCATAATTCCCGGCCTACCCCATCTCGGAAGCTTGACCACTGTCGCCGCTTTGTAAATATGTGTTATTATAACTGACCTTTTGCTATCAACACTGAATTTTTTTATTTGATACTGCTCACTGAATATTGCACTACCGCTCTATTGTGTACTGCCATTGTAATATCTGTGCAGTAATTTAGGTTGAGTTGTAAATCTAGTTACTTTTGTGATACATTTGTTGATTGTATACCACTTGTTGGTGGGCTGTTGGTTTCACACTACGTTCTTTACGTACAGATTTCTGAGTTCACATATTGTTTCAATTTGGGAATCGACACGAAACAAAAGTAACCCTTTCTTTTTTCAATTGGATAGAGGACTTCCTCCATGGTCTTGTGTTAGAGAGTCCACCCGAAGAGCAAAAGGGAGTTCGATCCCCGCCCGAGAACTAAAAGACGTTAAAAGACGATACTTGTTGTTACCCTGTATAGCGCTCAGCATTAATGGGCAATTGCAAGGACTGGTCGGCTCGGAGTCAGTATACTGTGTCTACGGGGGTTATTCATGTTAAACCTCGGCATGGTATCTCAGTGGGATAGCACTGCAAGTCAGCATTACTCCGGACTAAACTCACGGGCAAAAGAAAGTATACACTTTTAAATTGATTTAGTCCTCAAAACTACCAAAGTGAGCAACATGGAATAAGGCTTAAGACAGTTGCCCAAGACCTGCAAAATCAAAACTCCAAAACTCAATGCGGTGGCCATAAAGATGCACGTGCAGTGGCCAAAAGTCACCCAGCTGCTTTTCCAGGTATTCGTAAAATTACACGTGCTGAATGTATAAAAAGGCGATGAACCGTTGCAAAGAAATCACATGTTTTAAAAAACACACCAAAGATATGCCAAGGTTAACTGCGGAACATAGAGAGAGAGCCATGGGTATGGAGCAGATGGAAGCCAACCAAACCCAGATTGCAAGAAACCTAAACTGTACACGGGCAACGGTCGTCAGAGTGTTTCAACGCTCCAGACAGACTGGCAGGACACAAGACAGGCCAATATCGGGCAGACCACGAGTGACAACGCATGAGGGAGATCGGCACTTGCGCACGAGCCATCTGCGCAACAGGTTCGTCACGGCGACGGAAACGGCGGCAACGCGTTAGTACACCGTATCAGTGGTGCCAGGCTGCATTCAAGAAGTTCATCCCTATGGTGGGGACGGTGTGATGGTTTGGAGTGGAATGTGCGGCAACCATTAGACGAGACCTGTTATCATCTGTGGCAACCTCAGCGACAGAGATGATGTTCTTCAACCCGTGGTGCCTCCATTCCTTCGCCAACAACACACGGAACACTGCAGCATGACAACGCTAGACCACACACTGCAAGGCCCGGCCAGGACTTCTTGAATACGAACAACGTCAACGTTCTTCCGTGGCCAGCACTCTCACCTGACTTGAACCCAATGGAACACTTGTTGGATCATCTGAAGCGTCAGATCCAAAGACGTCTACACCCACCAGCAAACCAGCAACAGCTTGCCGATGCTTTAAGAATTGAATGGAATCGGATTCCCGATTACGTCCTCAGTCGGCTGACAACATCAATGAGGCGGCGAGTCGTGAGGCGTGCAAAGGTGCTAACGCTTGTCATACTCGTTACTGAGCGTACCAGGTATGGTAACCCCCCATGTTCATGTAAACGTCATGAACACGTCACCTGTTTTGAGTTTCGCTCTGAAATTGTGCATGGACTATCGCATGTGACCCTTTTAGGGAATACACCGTCATTGAATAACATTCCCTTGTTTGTTTTCATTTTATTGACCATCAAACATGGGTGTAAACTTTCTTTTGCCTACTAGTTTAGTACAAACAGCCACACACACACACACACACACACACACACACGCACACGCACACGTGCATGCAAGTCGCTATGGTGCAACCATCTTGAACGCGACGTTAAAACCTATTTCATCTCACCGCATCTCAGTTGGTGGGTCTATGAGACACCAAGAATATGTGCACTTTATTTCGAAACAATACACACCACTATACATCTTTCTTGTGGAAATATAGCGCGAAGCGAGGCATGTAGAAGGCGTTTGCATCTGAGAAACCCACGCTAACAAGGACTGACAAACCCAATGATCATAATCGAGCCTAGCTGCGGATCCTGGTAGCTAAGGAGGCTCGCGAGTTGTTGCTCCTCAGGCACCTAAGTTCAACTGAAAGTATAGAATGCTTTTCAAAACAGCATACAGACAAAATATGCATCGAAGACTTCCATGTTTCCATTGATGTAAATGTCAAAAAAGCCTTTGGTTTGTGCCACTGAAATCCAAGCAGGATTACTCACATCGTTGCAGTTCATCCAAGTTAACCTCTTCTCAGACAAAAGATTAATTTGGAATAACATCACCGAATTAAACCAATTCCTTTCACGACGAGTAGTTTGAAGTAGAAGCAAACTTAAATTCATTTTACATTAATTTCAAAATCAGTCGATAACTCGTGCAAGCAGTATTACATTCAGTAATTGCCCTGTCCTTATTGCATCATTGAAACATGCAGATCAGTGCATGCCGCTATTACTTACAGTAGAAACTGGAGAAGCCATGTCGCTTAAATAAAGCCTACATTGATATTTAACTGGATAGATTAGCATTACTACAATGTAATCTCAATTTTTCTGTGATTCTGCAAACGTCAAGATTACAAAACTGAAAAACTTTAACAAGTCATGAAGCTACTGTGCCTATGAATATGCATTCAATGAATAATTTCTTCTACACAAAGATACCCACATCTTAGCTAATGTGAAAATATTTGACATTTTTATTTTCATTTGAAAACCTTCTGAAGAATTTACTCACGATAATATTGCTCTCATCGCGTCACATATCACATATGTTAACCCTGCAGAATAACTTCACATAAACTCTGATGACGCGAACAAACATTCTGATGAACTGGCCAGCGTCAAATCTCAACTCCTCAAACAGTATTGTGAATTATACAGTTAGGTGAGTGAGTGAATATGAATCGAACCTTGTTGTAGGTGTGGCGACCGGTCTTTCTAGTTTTACACGCTGCTCTACCGACACTATTTCACAACATGTCTTTTCGAACATACAAATAAAAGGTTTAATCCAACGAAAACCGCCTCAAATAGGTCAAGTTGGATAATCCTCAGCAGATCGCATTTGAACAAAGATGTTTCTGGACGAAGGAACAACGCACTCTAATATACAATACAATATATACATAGATGTGTGACATTCCATCACAAATGTAAATTGCAGCCCCATTTCTATAATACGATAAAAATTCAATTCATCTTAATTCGAATTCGTAATCGAAGAGTCAAAGTGAAATGTAAAACCTTGAATTGCCTTAAAAAAGATAAATCAGATTTCTGTCAAAACAAGATTACATATATTACACCGGACTGCTTTGATCTGACTTAAAGACAACTTAACCAAGTTGGGCTTGGGAAATAATGTTTTCTAACGACGAAATGTAGCTGTTATTCAACCTGAATCCTGTAGAATGTTTTCCACTTGAAAGGAAAACAAATTCTAAACTAGTTGGCAGTTGAGCGTGTTTGTGACGCCAACACAATCTTAATGACTCCAACTTTATCATTAGTTATTTGACGAAGGAACATCTTCAAAAGTTACAGACTCATTAGAACAGGATTAGCCTTTCCGTAGAAGCGCATAGAGACGCTCACAAAAAATAACTTTCCTTTTGCATCGAATTTAGATTTCAATTTATATCTCGTATTAAAAACATTAAGCATCTGTTAATAACACCTGCTCCACGGGACTCCACTTAATGCGCATGTTTAAAGAGGGTCTTGCATTTACCGAAAGTCAGGTGAAAAAGTTAACAGAGAGAAGAACATTTCAATACGGAGATGTGCAATGCATTAATGGCGTCAGGCGCGTTTAGAAATGTATTATTTGTGTGAGATGAACTGGCTTGTGCAGATAAATGCCAGGATGTCCCATAATGCGTACCTTTAGCAGACTTATGTGAGTTGCTTTGATTGATTCCAAACTTTGAATTTTAAAATAATGGATGAATGATATCACTCTTGTCGATGCTTTGTCCCGACATGCATCGATTCGTTTGTGACATGTCTTACCTTGCTTTTGGTGCCAACCTGCTTAATTGAATGTGTTTTATAAGTAACTGATATATTCTAACTTCACTAAATGTTGTGTTTTATATACTGATTGATATTAAAGGAACTTTGCTTCATGTTACGTTTTTAGAACAACACAAAGAACACAAACACATGTTGTATGTAGAGTCAAGGCCGTAAAGCTTTTCGGAGGTTTTACGGTAGACATGTAGAGGATATTTCCAATTGTGACGCCAATGACCAACAATTTTGACCATATTGTTTTCAGGCGAACAATGACTTACCTTTGCATGTGTTTGTGACGAGTACACCCACCGTTGGGGCAGGATTCGCTCACCTTTTCACGAACACAAAGAATCATTATTTGATTTCATTCACAAACACATGCAGTACATGCTTATGATATATTTGGGATCGTACAATAGTCGTATGGTTATTGTAGTTGTTTTCTCTCATTTATTTACCCCCATTGCCAAATAACTGTTAACGGTTTGGAGTTTTCAAAAGTACGTAAATAATAAATAAATATATTGTGAATCAGGAAATGGCGACAGTAAGGCACCCTCTAAAAGTGAGGAATTTACTCAGTCTACGTTCCGCCATGTCTTCTCTGAAAGAAGGTACTATAAAAACAAACTTAACATGTGCATCTACATGTATGTGCAGCTCTCAACAACATTCATTTATTCATTGCTTCATTTATTCATTTCCTATAGATTCGCTTATACATTTGAATATGCATGTGCATAAGCTGCACGTTTGCATCTTGTGTATATTAGAGTTATCTGGTGAACTGTATTGAAATATGTGTCTCTTTGATCACAAAATGATAACACTTTATGTTCCTTCATATCATCTGAAAGACTTTGTAGACCATCTGTCGGTGTTTCCAATTTCACCTACTTTAGACATCATTGCCTTTGCTTGCATCACATCTGGATAATACATGTAATAGTACTCGCAAGAGATTAAATTGAACGTGCATGTTCGCCTTCGTTTTCTTTAACCTGTATTTTGTGAAACATCTAATTAATGTGCTTTTTCGCTTCAGAATACAGGCAAAATGTATCGCACGAAGCAAACTACCATCTTCATCTTGAAATCGACGGTTTTATGGTAGTGAAATATCAAAAGCTATTTCTTTGAAGTCATTTTTTGGGAAATAGCTATGGAAATAGAACTCTTGAACACATCTAAAAAATCTCACATTAGCAGTTTTTTGTAGAGATTATTCGCTGTTACACGTTTGTATGTATATGTCACAAGCTATAATAACGCCCACGGTAGAAAAAAAGATTGTAAATGAATGAGTTTTCTTTTATAAATGTAGATACATTTTAAATTTAAAGAGAAATAAATTATGCCTGGAAACATTTCAGTAATCGAATTCTGATCGTGATGCGTATTAACTGTCCCAAATGAAAAAACAAACAAACTGAAACTAGTAAAACATCATTCTTGCTTTCCTTCAATATATTTAAGAGTGAATGAGTGAGTATGGTTTTACGCCGCTTTTAGCGATATTCCAGCAATATCACGGCGGGGGACACCACAAATGGGTTTCACACTTTATACCCATGTCGGGAATCAAACCCGGGTCTTCGGCGTGACGAGCGACGCCTTAACCACTAGGCTACCCGACCGCCCCTACATAATTAAGAAGAGCAGGGTTAATCAAAGACATGATTCTGTTCTAATACGGTTATTTTCCTCGGAAACCTTTTCGCTGAGAGCATTTTATGTATTGACTTATATTCTCTGGAGGAATTAACACGTAAGTCAATTTAACACATGCAATTGAATAATCGCATTTGAAGATATTGTTTGACGTTGTAAGAAGAGAAAAGGGACATTGTCATAATAAAACAATTTATTCATCATGTCAGGTTTTGTTACCAAAAGGTTTATGTAACACGGATTGAACATACCTGTGAATCTTGCCATTTGGAGTAAACAGAACTGTCTTTCCGTGTTGTCAAAAGGAACTGTTAAACATTAAACAACTAATTTGACCACACAGAAGAGGGATACTTATTGGGGATATATTGTACGCCATTGTTATGGTAACAAGTTCTTGAGTTCCATGCATGTATATAATTATTATTGTTATTAAAATAATAATACAGATCAAAGTTCAAAATGCAGCAAAGCGGGTTTGGGTGATCAATCAGCTGAGGCCCCTTGCCCCCTCTACCGAAAAAGAACTTGTCGGAGACTGTGAAAACTCCCTAACACTGCAGCCTTCTCCATTACCCAGATTGTCAGAAGGGCTGTATTCCTGGCAATAAACCCAGGTACCCTCCCAATGTCCGTAAACAGAGTGGGAGGTACTAAACCTAAGGCACCGAGAACAATGGAGAGTCGGACAACTTGGTACTTGGGATGCAAACGTGATATTTCTAAAGCGAGGACTGCTGCATTTTTGCCATGTTTTTCCTGAATCGTGTAAATCACATTAGTGTCCAAAGGGACAGAAAAATTAAATAACAAAAACAATTTCATTGGATTTATAAAAAAGGGACAAGATCAGGTTTGTTGACCTGGATAGGTCTGAGACTGTATACGGGACTATTCCAAAGAATTTTTGTATATATCATTTTCAAGACGCCCTCAACAGATTCTGATGTCGTACCGTGGATGGGCGAACAAGCATGGCGAAGACGTTAAAAAAATGATCGAGCCACTCCATTATGTGGCTTAGGATACTGTGTTTGTGCCAAAGCTGGGCATCCACTGACAATATGTTGGAGGATCTAATTAAATTCATTACATAATCTACATTTCACATTTACATGTTGATGCAAAATCACACATAGACGGATTCGAGTGGGAAGTGACAACACTGTAAAAAACTGTAAACATGTACAACTATTCTGAACCAATGCATGGGCTACATGTGCAGAGTATATCAGAAACTTATGATTGTGGGTTCGATTCCCGGTTCGCCCCAATTATGTTTTTAGGTTTGTAAGCTCCATACTCGTGCTCATGGGTTTCACCAATCTTCTGAGACCCGCATCACTTCGGGCTTTCCTCCCACATTAAGCCTAAGAGGTGACCAACGGGGTCGGGTGGTGAGGCTCGCTGACTTGGTTGATGCATTTCATCGTATCCCAATTGCGTGGATCGATGCTCATGAAATATCAATCACTGGATTGTCTGGTCCAGACTCGATTATTTACAGACCGCCGTCATATAGCTGGAATATTGCTAATTGCGGCGTTAAACAACAAACCAACCAACCAACCAGCCAACATTAAGCTGACACGCCGTGATTAACTGGAATGGTGTTAAAGCAGCGTGAACCCAACTCACTCTGGACATTTGTATCTTTTTTGTTTTAGATTTGCACATATTGTAGAAAATTCAACTCCAAAAATAACTTACACGCATGCAGTAATTGTAAATATCGATTCCAGAGAACACATTATCTGTGTACCAGCTCAGGTGTGTTCAACTCTTTTGAATACCATGGAATAATGATCTTGCCACACTCATATGCAACGTTGTTTGCGCTTCGTTACTATTGTTTACAAACAAGAAAGTAAATATGACGGGAGAAATAAGACCAGGTAAAGAAAACAAACAATGATGTGACAGGGAATGTGATTTATTGAAGAATCTCGATGTTCTTTTCTGAATAACGTCAGGAGACATAAGTTTAAAGGGGGCACGATCTTGATAAATTAGAAGCAGAAATAAATATCAATCTATTTGTAGAGAGAAAAGCAGCTATGTCTTGATAACATATTCTTGAAAACAGTATCTCACCTCCAAATGGGTTCTGGACAGCCCTGAAAAACATGAAAATGATATTGATACAATTAAATGGTTTGAATGTTCCATAAGTAAAACTGGTGGTGCTGAATCAAGGAAAGCTTTTCAGTAGAATCAGATAAAAGTGTTATATCACGTGTTATTCTTGAAAAGATAAAGTTCAGGAAATTATTAATCGATACCAGAATACTTTAAATTTTCTCTTGAAATCGTTATTTGGAGAATCCATTCAATTCAATTTTCGAAACATAATTTTTTTCTGAAGTAATGGACTCTTGGTGTAATTATTGTGTTCAGGGAAGGTATTATGCTTGCGAAAAAGGAAATATGGTACTTCACATGCACATATTAAAAACAGTCATTTCTTATAAAAGAAATTGGGGGTGGGGGGTACATTTTCTAATAAGTCAGCACACTAATGATGCAGGGCCTCAATGAAAGAAGGTACTGTTCGGACTGTTACAAAAACTTATAAAATGTAAGTGATATTTCAATGAGGACATCTTTAAAAAATGGTGACACTAAAAGTTTCCTTGTTCTATTATTTGTTTCTGAAGTATAGGGACTGTGTGAATCTAAAGTTATTGAATCAGTTCAATATATATTTTATTCTATAAATGTGGTTAGTATTTTGAATGGAACAATCAATGTGTACCAAAACATCAAGAAGTATTTCTAATGTCACTAAGACAAACTATTGTTGATAGAAACGTCTCATAGTAAGCTCTCTTGTTAATTCGTCAAGTAAATTTTGGTAATAACGGGTATAGGGCTGACAAACATCAAAGCGGGCAAGAACCCAAGGATCTTGGGTTCGATTATCCTGTTTTCTCTTTGTCAGCACCATACCCGTGCTCGTTGGTTTCTCGAAAATGGTAAACGTCTGAGACCTGCATCACTTGCGGTTTTCCTCCCACATAAGCTGACACACTTGATGAAATACTGCGACGGTAAAGAAGATTTACTCGCTCATTCACAAGTTCTATCCATAGTCATGGGGCATCTGATTACTCGATCCTATTTGCATACTCCTCATAGAAAAAAGCAACGACAACCATTTTGTGAAAGAAAGAAACTCTCAAAAGCAACAACAAACTGAAATGTGTGCATCAAAAAACGTGAGCCACAGGCAACGAAGGCATCCTTGAAATCTTGTTTATACAAGTGTTTTCACACTAGGCAACAGACAGTTCTCTGTGCGACTAAGTTGAGCTCGAAACAGTTGTTAATGCGTTATCCAGATGACGAAGAGTACATTTACCTAATAGTAAAACCATGGCGTACTTGGCATTTGGCCACTAGGTCCAAAATACTCTGACGTAAAAATAATCAATTAATGCTACGTTAATGTTACATAGCGTTTACATTAATTCAGTTTTTGGTTTTGTAATCCATCTAGTACAGAATAAACGTATCAATGTAAAATATGAATCCATAAACTGCCTTCAACATTACTATTGACTTAATCCAAAAGCCATTGCTTACGTAACAGAGACATTATCACAACAGTAATGACGTCATAACGCTTCAGTGGCATGGGTCACGGCACGCTTACATGTACTTCAAGTTAACTTTTTCTCCGTTAAGTATTTAAAGAATAATTAATCTGTCCAATCGATAAAAGAAGGCGATTTCTGAGGTTCTTTTGCATAGGCTCACAAATTAAACCCCAAACTTAACACTTTAATTACCATAGAGGCAAAGGGGGAGACTAGTCACCGTGTTTTTCATAAAATTATTATACATTTTATTTAACCTTTGGCCCCATTTTCTTTAGTAAGAAAATATAATAAACACGATCAGAACAGTAACACATCCCCATTCATGTCACACGAGCATCACCATCCCATTGATGAGGTCATACAGAACAAGAGGGTGCAGTTACAGCATAGTTGAATGTATATTCTCTTTTGCCGTTGACAGTACGCGACCTGTGATGCAATGGGAGTTTTGTTTGGTAAATTACGTATACGAATTCTTGTTGACGATGATCCTTTCAGTTCGTGATCAATGGATGCTGCACCGTTGTGAAGGTCTCACGATACACAGCAGTTTGTGTTGTGCATTTAACACAATATCCTTCCTCCAGACATCTTGAATGATATTTTATGATACATTATTATTACACGTGTGTACTTAACTGATTCAACGTCCTGTCAAGTTGCATGTATTAACGTCTTTCTCTCTCTTCAAATACAAAACTTGCGATGCTCAAATAATAAATTAATAATACATTCTGAATGATAAGGAGATCTTTACACTCATGTATGAAATCTACTCGTTTGACGTCCTGAAAGATTGCTTGTATTGACATGGCTCTCGCTTTTGAAACACAAAACTCGCTCGTTTCTTTAAACGAGACCCGCATACGAGAAGTGATTAATATGTTATGAGCCTCGCATAGAAAGATTTGACTTAAACATATTAAAATGATATATTTTCAACATAATCCCCTTCCACACTTATACACCTTCACGAACGATTTTGAGTGGAGTGATTGAGTGAGTATGGTTTTACGCCGCTTTGAGCAATATTACAGCAATATCACGGCGGAGGACACCAGGAATGGTCTTCACACATTGTACCCATGTCGGGAATCGAACCCGGGTCTTCGGCGTGACGAGCGAACGCTTTAACCGCAAGGCTACCCGTCCGCCCCGAGTGGGATTTCGTAGTTTCGTATACGTCCCTCTCTGGCTGTCCCCAAAAAAACTCGCAAGCGGCATCGTCAGTTTCTTTATCGGTTCGAGATACAACTTTCTCCATCTTTTGGGGCAGATGGACGTCTGGTGGAGCCAGATCAGGAGAATGAGGTGGGTGCTGAAGGAGTATTACATGTCCCGTGTATTGTCTGACCCTTTGGAAGATGTCCACCATGATGACACCCTCTGCACCCGAAAACACGGAGGCCATAGCTTTTACAGGTGTTGGATCTTCCTGGTGATGATCATCCATAGTCACAAAGACTCTTTTGGATCAGCTTCAAACAGAGCCATATTATCACGAGACATGTTCTGTCTGGTCAGATGTCGTTAGTCGTTGTTGATCAGATGTCAGAAGCTTTACCCCAAAGGTGATACTTTCTTCATTGCCAAAGTTTATGTGATAATGAAATGTACTCTCCCCTAGGGCATGCCAACTAAACTAGGTCATCACAAAGATCGTGGATTATCTAGATAATTTCTGGTGTTGCTGTCGTCACATTCCTTCTTGGACAATGGTCGTCTTCGCGGATCTCCTTGCCCTGCTTAATCACTGTCCTAACGGTGGGACAGGTCACCCTACCCTCGTGTTGTACTCCTATCTTCATATATAGCCTTTGGTGTTAAATCCTCCCTGTTGAGACTTGAGACTTTAGATTGAAAATTGGAAAAAGTAGAGGAACAAGCAAAGGTCACAGAACCCTGCTTTTTTTACTGACTTGTCACAGCGAAACAGCTTGCTCAACTGACTGAAGTTTTGTGGCTTTATCTTTATGACGTCATTTTATGTCCACAACAAAAGAGTTTCACTATTACGCAATTCCTTCAGTGAGCATCAAACCATATCAGTAAACCCTCGTATGTAATAACCTCTGTATATTCATCTCGATATCAATATTTTATCTTCTCGATGCACGTTACATTAATGCGATTAATTCCTGGAACTTGTGTGGTGATAAGGTAGTTATGGAACCACGTATCAAGGAGTCCGTTATCAGGACAGTTAGACAGCAGCAGCGTGTGTTCTGACAAACACGATTTCTTGAGAGCATTTCAAGAAAAAAAACATACAAACTCAGTTTGTGTAAAGTTTTTCAGAGGAAAACTGAAACTCGTTCAATTAGTGAGGGCATAAAATTCAACAATCAAAGACGTGAACCGTTTACATACTGATAAGAAGGATTGCTTGCCATATTTATTCTGGCTAAGATATCACTGAAACTCTCAAATACGCTCAATAATATCAGTTTTGTAATGGAGAGTTTATTTTTAATATCAGTTGCGATTAGATCAAAGTAATTAATGTGCACCGTTTGCTAAGAACGAAACATCAGAATTGTTTAATGTTTCCTTGGCAACTTTCAGTGGGTTTTGTCATCAAGAGGCGGTTGAAGTAGAATTAGCTAAATATGAATTAAATATAAACTGAACCTGGTCAACCAGTGCTGGATGTAAACGGAGTACGATTATGAACATCAGGTAAGGATCCGTTGGTCGGTCGTTGCGATCATGAGCACAAGGATTGGGAGTCCAAAAGTGCCCCGAAATTTCCACGGGGATAAAAAGATGGTAAATCGGGATGAGATATTCGTTACATTGCTTATTTATTCAGGATAATTTCCTTTCGGTTTTCTTTGGGAGGATGTATTGATAAAGGATAAAAGAAGGATGACTTTTTAACGCAATGTGATGTTAAGCATTAAATCGTGTCTAAGTGTCAACGTTTATGTTTTACAGGGCACGTGACACTAGTCACAAGTCAAGCAACAGGTCACACATGTTAAGTGAGTGAGTGAGTGAGTATGGTTTAACGCGCCTTTTAGCAATATTACAGCAATATCACGGCGGGGGACACCAGAAACGTGCTTCACACATTGTACCCATGTCGGCAATCGAACCCGGGTCTTCGGCGTGACGATCGAACGCTTTAACCACTAGACTATCCGACCTCCCCTCACACATGTTAAGCTTCGTTCGAGGTGAGAGTACATGGATGTGTGACCGTGAGCGTGACTCCTGACTTTCTCTCGGTTCACCCAGCAGTAAATGGGTACCCGGTAGGACGAGATGTAAGGTGTCTGCAAACCTCCATGCGCCTCAAGAGACAGACAGAGCAAATAATGGTGAATGGAATGGACATAAACCTACGGACATAGTTATCATCATCGTCATTATTATTATTTTTAGTAGTAGTAGTAGTAGTAGTAGTAGTAGTAGTAGTAGTAGAAATAGTAGTAGTAGTAGTAGCAGTAGTAGTAGCAGTAGTAGTAGTAGTAGGAGGAGGAGGAGGAGGAGGAGGAGGAGGAGGAGGAGGAAGAAAAAGACTTCTGCACCAGTGGGATCCAGGCACTCGAGCATCGTTGGGAGAAGTGTGTTGACTGAAAATATTAGCAACCGACTCCATCAAAGCACTCCCTCATAGTTAGGCTCAGAACATTTCAACCATTTCCTCGTAGCAAGATCGACACAACCGTCTCGCTGTCTCTGCCCTCCAGCCATGGATACAGAACGGTGTTTTGAATGCCAATAAAACCCCTGTCACAGAACACGACCAACCATTGCAACATCACCGAGGTCGACCTCATTCAAGAAATTCCCCGGTCAGTTGTCAACAGGAACAGGCTACCTACATGAATTGACTTATTACAAAAGCCATTCATGACACTAAAGTGTGGGCTATGAAAGGTGTGTACAACGTACGTTATATGTCTTCTTGGATGTCGAAATTCAAATGTTATAAAGCTGTCACGGGAACATGGCACTGTCTGGTCCTCAGGATCTGCACTGTTTAAAAAATTAGTAAAACCTCGTTATAAATCGTCGTGAAAGTTATCAGATATGTCTCTGGTAATAAGAATTTGGTTTTGTTTATGTTAGCACTTGCATGTGTTGAAATTATGACATAACTTGATTTTGAAATATGGCAAAAAATATTGAAAAGATTGATAACGAGGTGTTTAAGAAGCATTTTTTCCAATATTTGAATATGAGCAAGTCTTTTTGCCCAATATGATATTCTAAAGTGATGTAGGTAAGGATAGTACACATATATGGTAAAACATCATCTTTGCACAAGGGCCAAAAGTTGAGTTATCTCTTGAATATAGAAAATATGACCTTTTGACCCCAATTTTTGTGTTCTTCATCATGTCGGAAATTAACACTTCTAAGTGCACTGAAGACAAAATGGCTAGGTATCAACCATTTGAACATAACTGATAAGTTTCGTACCAGTATTTCAAAGTTCTCTGTAATAAATATAAGAGGACTCTTATCCTATTTCATCTTATCAGGCAAACATATAACATTTAATTTCGGGTGAATGTCCGTTGGATTTTGTCTTCGGCCAAGATAATGTAAATTTTATTTATAATAACCCGATCCCCGTTTAATGACAGAAGAAAATTAGAACCAGTGATATATTATTACCGGGTCATATAAAGGAATACAATTCTTGTTAAACTCTGATCTAGAGGCTTAGAATTATAATGTAATTTTACACTTTATGCCCAGGTACATGCAAGTTAACGTTCGTGGGATATATACCTCATTTGAAAAAGGTCCGACTACGCATTGCCAATAAAACAACTTTACGGCCAACTAATAACAGTTTTACTTAAAACCATTTGATACGGTTATCGTAAATTCACATACAATATATCACATTATTCGTCAAAAATCATTACATTTACACACGCTAACACAAAACTCTAAACACGGTTCTGAGATAACATCCAATTTTTCATCAGCAGCTGACATATATTGACAAATCGACCAAGCTTGCAAGCCTCTTTAAGCATCCGATCAGGCCAGATCTCGGCTGAGGGATTAAATAACGTCCTATCGTCTAGTAGATCTTAATGGAGCTGGTCTTATTGCATGGTTATTTGGCCTGCTTGGGTAAATTTGTCTCAAACCGCTGTCCAGATCCTCTCAGTACTACCACAAGTATAGATGATTATCTCATTGCGGTGCACATGAGGGTGATAGTTTTCAGGGTGACCTATACCACGTCAGCCACAAGTAATTTGTTGTTTCTTGGGCGATATCAACATCAGCCTGTTTTTTTGTTACCCTCTATGCATAAGGAACTTTATGTTGGGATCGTCAGGAGGTCCGGCAAAGGGGAGAATGGCTAAAATGTGTTATATGAGGTAGATGAATACTGGAGTGAGTGTGAGTGAGTGAGTTGGGTTTAACGCCGCTTTTAACAGTATTCCAGTTATATCACAGCGTGTCAGCTTAATGTGGGAGGAAAGCCCGGAGTGATGCAGGTCTAAGACGTTTACTACTTCGATGAAACCCACGAGCAAGGGTATGGTGCTGGTAAACCTAGATACATAATCGGGGCGAACCGGGATTCGAACCCACTATCACAGGTTTCTGGCGTGGCCAAGGGAATCGTATCAGCGAAACGCGGCGCCTTAGACGACTGGGCCCCCCGTGCCCCCGATAAATACAGGAAACACTCCTGATAAATGCAGGTTCTGATATTATATGTTCGATTCACGTCAGATGAAGGGTTTCGCTCTCTCGTCAAGTTCCCTTAAAACGCCCAAACGTACTGCTGTATGAGTGAATTCATTTATGTATAGTCATGTCCAACGATGTTATTTCATCAAGTGTAAAATGGTTAATGTGAAGGTCTATCGCAGCTATCTGTCACCATAACTTTAACCATAACAGTCTTTAAATTAGCATAGCTCGTTACGTTAGTACCCGCTTGCTTGACATATCCGTATCAGCACCAATAATCAGTCAAGCAGGAATAACATACATGCACATGATAACATATGTGTTGATGTACTAAACACACGTTGAACATATTCAGCTCCATACCTGTTTTGAAACGTTATTAATCCAAAACGAAGCAAAAGTATGTTCAGAACCTTATCCTTAGACTAATGATCTAAACATGTACATGTATAACATGTTAAGAATCTAAACAATTCTAACATGTGTTAATTGTAAGAACGAGTTTAAAACTTAAACATTTTTCTAAAAAATGTGGGAAATATACTTATCTATGATATTCCATAGATACGAGGGTTGATTGTACTGAGCTTCACATAGAAGAAAATGTGCAATAGTGCAATCCTTTGTTCGGGACATAACATGATAGTATGGAGGCATATCCACAATCATGCGAGTCAATTGATCAAATTGTTGCGTGGGTGAGTTAGTAAAATAGGCAGTGGTCTGTGACCTTTAGAAAGTGGACAAACTTGAGGAACGTGCAGTGATCAAGAACTTACAGAAAAATTTCCGTACACCAAAAGCCACCTGTGACGATATGAGCACGTGGACCACAAGGGAGGGGTTCCCTTCGTTTGTCACCATTAAGAGGTAGGCAGCTGCGTTTAAGCGTGGCAGGGAGAGCTTTGAAAATTACCCCGTCCTGGAAGGTCGAAAACACCAGAAATGATGCAGAGAATCTACGATATAGAGATGTCCGCCAGGCGAATGATGATAATGCTAGTTTATTACATTCCGTTATCGCATTCCAGCAGCACAGAAACGTTGGCAATGAAGACAGTATCAGCTCGTTGAGTTCCAAAGTTTCTGTTGTCCGAACAAGAAAGCTCTAAAACATGTATCGGGATAATATGGCTCTGTTTGATGCTGACCCAGAAAGGTTCTTGCAACGATTTGTGACTATGGATGAGACATGAGTCCAAACAACAAACAGAACAAAGGAGGCATTTGACAAATAGGTGAAAATAATCGTTCTCTGGCTTTCATTTTCTAGATATGTGGCTCTGTATATACGTGTGTGTGTGTGTGCGTGCGTGCGTGCGTGTGTGCGTGCGTGTGCGCGCGTGTGTGTGTGTGTGTGTGTGTACGTGTACATATATATATTATTCTTGATGGTTTCAGGTCTTCATATAAGCAAGTGAGATCTAGAAAATTAGTTTTGTAACTATACACCTCGTCATTAAAATATCGCACCGGCCATTTTTTTCAAGTTAAACTGGATCTTCAACTTCATTAAAATGGTGCTTTGAAAACTGTCTATATGGCTCATCATGTGAGCGTTCAGTCAGAAAATTGACAACACAAGACCGAATTTGAGCACTCATTGAGGGTTTAATTGTAGCAAACTAAAGTTCACTAAAATCACAGTGAAATAAGGTGAAATAAGTATGGCTGCCGGAGTCGTTACAACAGACACACAACACAGTTCACATTTCATTAATGTAGTAAGGTCCACAATGACTGGCTAACTCAGTATCTGGTGTAACCGCCTCGTCTCTGAGTCTCTTTTGGGGGATCTGCTGTCACTTATCATGAAATGCATGGGTCAATTCCTGAAGGTTCTGAACTGGAGGATCCCTTGCTCTCACTCTACGTCCCAAAATGTCCCACTAATGCTCAATAGGATAAATGTCTGGACTTCTGGCAGGCCTGGGTAGTGTCTCAATTGCGTTGTGTTGGAGATGCTGAACAAAAGCTCGAGCACGATGTGGTCTGGCATTATCGTCCACGAAGACTGGACGTGTGGCGAGAGCATGGTTATCGAAATGAGGCACAACAGCACCGTCCAGGATCAAGTTCTGGTACCTCTATCCATTCAGTGTTCCGGGAACTGTGATGAGGTCAAGTTTACAATCGTAGGAACAACACCCCCACACCATGACGGATCCACCCCCAAATGGAACATCAGCTTGAATGTTCCTCTGATCATATGCTGTGCCTCTCTGCCTCCAAACTCGTGCCCTCCCGTCTGTATGATGCAGCAAAAGTCTGCTTTCATCGGACCAGTGGATCCTTCTCCATGTCCTCAGGTTCCAGCGAGCACGTGCTTGGCCCCAGGCTAAACGAGCATGGCGGTGCTGATTTGTGAGGAGTGGACGTCTGATTGCAGAATTTAGGCGTCGTCTGATGGTGCTGATGGACACTCTGTTGTATGGATGTCATCCATGTCGCAGCTGCGTACAAGTAGACTTTGGGCTTCGTCTGGCTTGGAGTACGAGAGCACGATCTTCCCTGCCATTGGTTTTTCTGGGACGTCCAGACCTCGGTGCATCCTTCACTTCACTATTAGCCTGCTGATGACAGTGTGATTAATGTTCAGTTGTGCTCCAATAGCACAACATGACATACCAGTCTGGTGCATACGAATAATTTGCCATCTTTGGCTCAGAGGCACTGGACGCTTGGGCATTTCACTGGTTGGTCAAAATAAAGCTTAATTTATGCCTAAAACCACATTTTAGCTGTACATGTGTCTGCCAACATAACATATGCCAAAAGAGGCTATGTGCATACTGCATGTTTAGCAAACCGACCCCTGGTACAAGCATGCTCAACGCAAGCATGCACGTGCAGCTCGGAAAAGTGTGTGTTTGTGATATCATGTTTACAGATGGTGTAGTATATGAAATATGTACTTGTAGTTTAAAAAACCGAAAATTATATTTTCTACTTTTACTTTAAAATGTGTGGTGCGATATTTATGACAAGGTGTATAGATACGTTTGTTCATGGAGACGGAATGTCTGGAAGAAGGGGTTTCAGACCAAACAGTCCCAATGCATGACGTAAATGAAGAACATTTTGTATTTGTGTGTATGACAGTGACTGACAGTGAGTTACTGAGTCTTTTCAACAGTATTTCAGTTGTATCACTGTGTGTCAGCTTACGTTCACCACCATAGTGAAACCCACGAGCCCATGTATGGTGCTGACAAACCAAGAATCAAAATAGGACGAATCTGGGACTCGATACAATCATAAGATCCTGGTACACCTGAGGAAAGATAATCGAACTGCGGATTTGTCAGGCCACCCTGTCCATGTTTTTTTTTTCCACGAACCAGCACATGTATGATTCTATAAACCGAACCTTGGGCTTTGACCTGCGTTATCCTCTTCTCCGGGGAAATAGATGGAATGTAATAGCATGACAATATATCGACATTTCAGTATTACTGATCTTATAATGTTGAATAATATGAATAACTCGACATTCACAATCCCGTTTACGTCACTAACATGAGTAATTGCGCCTGATGATCCACAAGTTTCCAATGACCAAACAGTACCCGATCCGGGTGGTGTACTGGGATAATTGTACACCACAATGCACTGCGATCACATAACATAGGAACAAATACACTGTCTTTATAAATCAACAAGATTTATTCAAGTGTTGTAGCAAATCACAATTTGTGTCCGGTAAACGCGCATACACAATACATTACAGGCAACAAAAACATTGACAGACGTGCAGTTAATATTGTCACACACAAGCCTCCACGAATGAACATTCCCAAAAGCTACTGTGTGATGGGACGAAGTAATGCTCGCTGAACATAATAAAAACAGTTTGACGGTCAATGCTCGCTTGCAGAATGTAATTTTGTTACCGATCATTTTAATACATAGAGGTTTTCCTTATTCAGTCCTTACTTTTTAAAACATTTTGATGGTTCCGGAGTTTTTTCTCAGTCACAGTGTTGACAGTAGATTAAAACAAATCTCGATGGTCAGTCTTTGAAAGGCTGGTGATTTTGCGTCATCGTGCAGTGAATGCGTGGATCGATGCGGTGTAAAACAGCATTCACTCACTCACGGGGAAACGTTTATTTGACCTTCACGACAAGAAAGTGCTTTAATATTACCGCATTCTTTGTTGGTAATTCAAAATTAGCTTTACTGCCATCACCCTCATAAAATTGCTTTGTGAAACATGGGCAAAGTATACACTGTTTAACCAAGATCTCGTAACATTCATCAATTTGCTACATTAACTAAACATGTTTGTCACTTGTTTCTGACAGATCAAACCCAGTTGCCATAGTAACAATGAATTACATTTAAACTCGAAATTACAAGTCTAGAATCGATTCTGACACTAATTTGTTCTGATTCAGCGAACGTACATATTCCCCATATGCGACCACACTGAAACGTGTGTTAGCCCAATCATAACTATGTTCCAAAAATATATTCATTCCATAGCAATTAGAGTGTATATCTAAGATTAAAAACATGTTTTTAAATACAACGCTCCATACGAATTCAGCGTTCATTGTTAATAACTGATTTTAGATATATAATTAAGTTATTATTGTGTATATGTTTCTAACCTGTAAGTTTTCAATGAAGATATATTTTATGGACTTTTGACATGATTGTGTTTAGCTACTTTTTTTAGTTTTCATTAATTACTGGTAAATCGAGTTGGCTATTCATCTTCCAGTGCTACAGTGTTGAATAGGAATGATTTCATGTAGAACTTGAGATTTTTGGGAACAATTTCGCCCCGATTATGTTGATATATTAGATAACATAATATAAATGCTGACTAAATCTTAAAACTTAATTTGATAACAATTGTAGACAAACAGTTACGAATTCCTTGCTATTGTAATTGAATTACTTTGCTGATGTGGCGCGCTATCTCACAATTAGACCCATTTCCTACGCAATCAGAGAACCCGCGACAGTCTCTTACATTTCACCGGTTTCATACCATTGACATTTGCAAATGACCCGGTCTCGTTGGCGTCCAATAATCAGAGGCTAACAATACCAATGAATGACTTCCTCAAAGGTTTCCAACGAGTAAAGCACTCAGTGTGTTACATTATCAACGGCTGATTCCTATAATTGGAGCCACGGACGTATGGTTCTAGGTCCTAGAGAGACACTGCAGATGTCTCCATGACACGGCTAAGTATTGCTGAAGCCCCCACATCTCTCAAGTAGTAAAGACACTCTGACTAAAACTGCCGTCATATAGCTGGAATATTGTTGAGTGCGGCGTTGAACAACAAACAAACAAACTTTGACTAAAACACAGGCCACAAAATCTGAATAACATATGATTCACTGTTTCTCGTAAACAATGAAATAACAAACTAATTATTTTGCTTCTCATGGCTTCTCAACTCAACGAAGTCTAGAGTTTGCTTTAAATTTTCCAAAATAATAATACATGTGAAAATATTGCCTTGTGCTTGCCTATGTTTGATATTAAAATGTCATGTACCATGGACGTATACTATACAACTCATGTTTTATAGGGTAAGTCAGATATGTCATTCTATTTAAATATGCACTTGACATATTATCAGCTTTGTGTATGGTGAAAGATAAAACATATCCCTAACAAATGGGAGCAGTATATTTCAAAATATTTCAAAGCTACTAAGAAAATTGTCGTTATCTTACACTCTCGAACAGTTGGGACAGCAGACACCATATTATCAATCACGTATGTTATTAATCATGAACTTAAATATTTCATCCCGTTAAGATAAAGTCGAGATAATTTGAATTCATTTTATTATTCCAGGTTGCATGTTTCAGTTGTGTTCTTCAAATACAGTTCCTGTAATGATTTCAAAGTCGAATCGACCAATCAACACAAAGGACAAACAGAGCATGCACTTGAATGAAATTGGTACGCAGTGTAACATTCTGATTATAATCGGATTTCGTTCTTGTCTTCTATTTTGGAAGAACCATGTCACGTTGTCGAACTACAAAGCAGTCTAATAATACAACCCATCGTAACATATTTTGCTTAAGGATTGACTTACAAGAACGCGTCTCTGATTAGTTTTACCTCATCAGCAGAAAATCAAGCACAAAACCTCGTCGTATCAGCTTCTTCGTGGACATTAACAGCAGTGCAAAGATTATCCAGAATCTGAACACCATATGATGCACACTTATACATCATAACATCATGGCGCACGTCTCAACATTGGCAAACGTACATCACAAAAGCTGATTATAGAGACTCACATGGTCATAATCCATGAGCAGACACGCACTATCAAAGATACGATGTTCTGTAGGGTATATTCAGCAGCATATAAAATATATAGCACACATTACTTTCTCTCGGTGTGTTAAATGTTGACAAATGGACGTCTGTAAGTTGATGATAGCTGTAAGACTAATCCCTTTGAGCACATTGGAGGCTTAATGGCATGAGTAATTTACACACAGTATGAGGCAAATGTTTGAATAAAGACTTCTGTAATGAATTTATGTGCAGACACCCCTCTGCGAAAATTACTTTGTCTATATTAGAAAAGTATATCAAGCTAAACCGTTTTGATAAAGAACGTTTTTATTCATTAACGGCTATTAGAGTATGTATAAATCAACGGGAGTGTCATTATAGTGTAATATATGTACATTAATACAAGTTACGGACTCATAGTTGGAAAGGATTTTATGGGCATCGGAACTTGTGACATCAGTAGCAATGAGTAAGACGTTGCGCAAACGGATAGTAAATCAAATGATTAAATGATATCAGACGTCACGTTGACATTCAGTGCAAATTTGATGCTGTTTTTATTGCTTAATTCCATTTACTGCCCATCAAATAGATATGCAGTTATTTCAGCTGAGACAAACTGATAATTGGATCCAAATTTAGCCTGAGTGCACCACGCCCCAGTACAGTGAAGTGGAGATTTCATGTAGCGGTTAATTCTTCATATCAAGGAAAATCAATGGTTTATGGCCCCAAATTAAAATTCTTTGCATATTGGCTGATACTCCACAGCATACTTTAAATGTCGAACACCGTGTTTGAAACAAGATAAACAGTGCACGTTACGTATGATCAGCTGTGATATTTAAGAAATGTACATTAATGATCACAGAAACTCTAGATAACAGTATTATCTTATGATACATACTTATATTTTTTTCTAATTATTTACAATTTGTAAATGTACATTCAAATATCAAAATATACATAACAGAGCAGAACAGTTCATCTGTGATTTCATAATTCTAAGGAAATAAAATTCGTAAATATCAAACAAGTATGGGATAATATATATTAAATTCGAAAAACACAGTTGTAATATTGTGGCACTATCACAACTCATGTATAAAGAATAAAACTAAAATTATTGCAGTGATTTGCACACCTGATCGGATAAATAAATAGATATACAACTGAAAAACAAACAAACAGGAGTTTAAAACGACACTAATAACATATCGTTTTCAATAATATTACACACCCTGAATGCATTTTCATTTAACGGTATTTACAATGGTCGGAATGCCACTAAACAGAACACCAGGCATAGCCAGGGTAGGGGTCAAATACTGGCTATGTGATGTTAGATTTAGTGACAATTCCACTTTTTGTAATAACATTATTTGGAAAATATAGATATGAAACAATAGAAATGTCCCTAGTAATGAAATATACTACAAGTAAAAGTGATGCTACTTGAGACAAAAAGTTGTGGCAATGATTCTATGGTTTATACAATCATTTTTAGTCAATTCATTTGTAACACCGATTGAAATCGGTGATACAAGATAATAGCAGGCTTAATGACTTATGTACAATAAATGTATTGATTTAATTATAGAAAAGCTTTGTATGTACATATGCAAATGCCTAGTCTCTATGAAAAAAATAATATTCAGGATCGAACTCTTTTCGCATGTCATAAAATACAACTGTCCCCCCTGTACTTCCCTGATACAATTGTACTCATACAACTGCGCCGTGGATCCAGATCTGAGCGAAGTTGAAACGCTACATCGTCCGTAACGCAAACGTAACAGAAAAACACACACGACTGCGAGAGTCAGATATAATGAAGTTTCGTATGTGTGTTGAGCACAGTGTTTGGACCATGAATCTATTTACATCCTCTTATCAAAGCCCTCAAGTCGTCTCTGAATGCTCTGTTCATGAAGGCATAGATTATTGGGTTAGCGACGTTGTTTAAAAAGTACAGGTTGTACACGATGACGTTGAACGGTATACTCTGAAGTCCCATCAGCCATGACGGGAGGAAAGAAATAATAAATACAACGGTTACCACAAACAACATGGCGGCGGTCTTAATATTGGCATACAGAGTTTTTTCCCTTATGGCCGCTTGGCGGCTCTGGAAGGGACGTTTGGACTTCTTTTCATCAGTTACAATGTTGTTTCCATTGATGGCCGTCAACTGAGTCTCCTCTGCTACCGTCTCCACGCCGTTCACGCTGGTGTAGCAGCTCATCCTCTTCCTCTTAGATCTCCAGCGCCTTCTTACTAAGATTGACCTATAGATAAGCGCATACAGGATAGCCACTGCTACCAAACAAAGTAGAAAGGATCCAGCATACAGCTTCTGGTAAATCTGGGTGAAACTGATGCTAAGCAATATAGCGCCAGGTACACACACGCCAATGTAAACTATCCGCGTCTCAACCTCCCCGGTCTGATTGGATTGTTGGTATCCAGTATTGTTTGTAACGTCATAGTTGAGAGAGACGTTCATCACGTCGTAATACGTCTGGCTTGAGACGGCTGTTTCATTTAATGTTTCGTTAAAGCTTGTTCCATTGCCTGTCGCTTCAGGGGGAACTCCAAACTGTTGGATTTGGTAGACTCCAAAATTCAAAGCAGTAATGACGCCCAACAGAAAACTTAGAATTGTCAGCGCCACGCAGGCGAGTTTTGCACGTTGCACGGTCAGCACGTGCAAGAACGGATGGCAGATGCAGCAGTAGCGGTCAAAGGCGATTGCCGTCATAATGAACGCCGACAATGGAACGTTGGATGTTATGCAAAACATATACAGCTTACACGGGATGTCGTATATGAATTCGTATTCCACCAATTCAGCGACAATTGTGTATGGTACCACCACCAAACAGACGACGAAGTCTGTTGCAGCTAACGCCAGAATGAACACGTTGGATGTCGTTTTGTCCCGTTTCTTAGAGTAAATATAAAACGCCAGCGCATTGCCAATGACTCCGAACACTGTGAATAGTGTTAACATGATGATCACGATGATTAAAGTGGCTTGAGAAGTTGCGAACTCGGAAGCATCGTCTTTGTTTGGCACGGACACAGCTAACGTCGTGGTCGCCATCACTGCCGTTGTGTTGGCGGTCATGTTAGGGGTACCAGTGGTTGCCATGGTGAAAGATCTTGTTTACCACTTGAGAGCTGCAATGACAAAAAAATATTCAGAGCTGTAATTCATTGATTTCATTAATTTTGCAACTTTTCAAGTCTATGTAATATGGTGAGATAATACATTTACTCTGCAAAAAAACCCGCATAAGTAGTAAAATCGTAAATATCTGACAGTATTGGCGTACAAATTTAATGCAAAATATCAATTGGTCATTTCTGAATAGTTGGAGAGGTAAGAATGATGTACTGCGGAGATAAATGGTGAAAATGATGGATTAATCTACAAAACAGTAGTATGGGTGACCCTGGCGTCGAAACACACCAACATGACATGCACGTACAACATCACTTCTTTGGCTACAAAACCCTCGGAGTTTTCCATTTGCATGTCATCATGATCTTACAGCAAGTGAACAGCGAAAGCGTGCCATGACTTCTTGATGGCCAACGCAACAACGCCATCGGCCGACTGAAAACAGGAGAATCACCTTCAGCAGTAGACAGGTTTTCCACGTCACACTAAGCACCATTAAAATAATGTGGAACCGTTATCAGACACACGGGACAACACGGACCTTCCCAGATATTGTCGGCCACGTATCACTCCCAGAGCATTGGACCGATGCATACGGATACGTCACTTACGTGAAAGAACCACCACGTCCGCCTCAACAACTGCGGTAATCCCGTGATTACGAAGGCTATCAGCCCAGACAGTGAGGAACCGTTTACGTACTGAATGTATTCGCGCGAGACGACCAGTTCAGGTGTCATTTTGACAGACCTGCATCATCGGCTGCGACGTCAATGGTGTCAAACAGAGTACAGCCACAACTGCGATGGAGGCAAGCTTGGTTCAGTAAGTCACGTTTTATGCTTCGCCGTGCGGATGGTAGACGTCGTGTTTACAGACGTCGAGGGTACGTTATGCACGAAAGTACATGAAAGTGGACAGAGTTGGTGGTGGTTGTGTGATGAGGTGGGCAGATATCTCCTTCACTGGTGAAACATACTTTGAGCACATTCTATGGCCACACGTGCTTCCCATAATACAACACGCGGTCAAGATAACAAGACAACGCCCGACCTCATACGGCAACATTGACAAGAGCCTTTTTTCAGGAATCTTAACATCCAGATCTTGCCATGACCCTCCAAGTCTCAAGATTTAATTCCACTGGAACATTTATGCAATGCACTGGATCAACGACTGCGAGCACGTCAGCAGCAACCACAGAACCTCCGACAGTTGGCACAAGCACTGCAGGCAGAGTGGGTGATCATTCCCAATGCCACAATTTGGGATCTGAAGGCTTCCATGGGACGACGATGCCTGTCAGTTTTCGACTGAAACCGTGACCATACAAGATATTGAGAACAGATGACCTTCACCTTGAAAAGCTACTGTTCCATGCGTGTCATATGGAATCTGGGTCAATGACAAAGATGTATGCCAATTTTGAACAATCGCCTACCATCTGTTGATTTTTTATATGATATTTAAAACATACATCTTGAATCACTTTTGCGTTGTTGTTTTTTGCAGAGTATATATCCTATTTCTGTGTGAGCAGAATGAAAGATGTGGTACTTTAAGTCTTGTGGTCATAAATAAAAGCAACAACAGCATGTAATCTAAATGCCTACTAAACGAAGAGTCCAACCCATGCTTGCTGTAAAAGGCGACTAAGCTTGTCGTAAGAGACGACTATCGGGATCGGGTGGTCAGGCTTGCTGAATTGGTTGATACATGTCATCGATCCCAATTTTGTGGATCGATGCTCATGATATTAATCAGTGGATTGCCTGGTCCAGACTCGTTTATTTACATACCGCCGTCATATATCTGGAATATTGCTGAGTGCGGCGTTAAAGAACAAACAAACAAACTAATAAAGGAAGAGTCAACTGTACCATATCGTTAGCGTTGTATTTTATCATGAGCATGTGTTCATGAATCACTATCAAATAGTGACGACACCAGGGTTTCGCCAACAGGTGAGCGTTTCCTGCCCAACCGATGGCTCCCGTCACAAATACATGCAAAGGCAGGTCATTTGTTCACCGGGGAAAAATGCGGAATTTTGTTCCTCGTAAACAAGCAGATAACCTTCAACCAAACAACAAGAAACGACATGCATTCGACAACTGGACTAACATGGTTCGGGATATTCGTCAGATATATTGTGATCCTTCTGAAATACTGACGTGAAAACATTATCCTCTGAGATCGTCATATCAGTTGCAGGTAAGTGACAAACACAGTAACCGGATATTTCGTGATTCTGCCGAAAATTTGGTTTTAAAGTACTCCCTTATCACATTACATTCGACGGAGGAACACGTACCTATAATTGCACAGGTACAACGAAAGTTAAAAGCCATTAACATCCTTTTGTAGTGTGGTAATGAAGAAATAAACACAATCTAATTGAATTATGTATTGCGTCTATTCTTCAACGCAGTTGAGGGAATCTAAAATATATTTGTTTTTTTCCCAAATGCAAACACAATACCCAATAGGATACCATGTTCAATTTTCTGCAGTCATCAAGGCTACAAGCACAATTTGATTTGCTAGAGTGAATAGAAGTGTCATACCATGGTTCTAATTACCAAACGATGTTACATTTGGAAATCAATGACGACTTATCTTCCATCAGCGAGAGTCGGTTTTCAGTATCAAAACCTCGCCCACACATAGCACGAAAAGGAAATTGCGCTTCGCCTCCAAGATGTATGGCCAAATGCATTACTGTAAAATCTAAACGTTAACGTAATTCTTACAGTTTCCAAAGGGACCGACACAATTGGAAACTATGACACACAGCTTGGACGTCTTCCACTCTAAGTCATGCTCGTTGTCAGGTGGCCTCGTTATGCATGACGGTGTCCATCAGAGAGTTACTGCGTCTAGACCAACTACCTGAGTAAATTGAAGATGCTTGTATCAGAACTTGACTGTCGTGTTTTCAGATTATACCAATTACACACCATTTCTACCAACTAGCCAAAGCCGGGCGACGTCTTGAGACATTGCGGCAGCAACCACAGACTGAGTCAATATTGTCAACAGCATCCAAAGCGCTCTGAATAGTGCGAATTTCATTGTCGATTTCGAATGTGCCTCAGAATATGTTATGGGAAAGTAACATCGATTAGGAAGCCGCAATAATAAGCAAAGCGTGTAAATTAGCATTGTACACATTGAAAATCAATATTTCTTCTATTGTGATATATATTGACTCTGATTATCATCATCAGAGGCAGCAACATGCACTTCCTTGTCAGTTAAAGGAACATTTTTCTCACTATTTGAAAGTGTACATGCACTTCTCAAATTAAAAAAATCATCATCAAAGTGTTCATCTTTAATTCAGTCAGTAGCGATTTCCGATGACATTGATACTCAAGGAAAACCTCCCTCCTTTCATTGCTTTATATAACAAGTAACAATAACATTAACAATTATAGATTTTTCAATACACATGTTCATGTTTTTGTCACAAATCAACCAAGTGCTAACAAATTGAATAACTTAATTAATAATGTATTCGAACGAAACATTTAAATAAATTTAACTGAACAATTAACTTAGTTTATGATGCATTGTACAAATGTTTGTCTTCATTATTTATACTGTGTGTACTGAGAAAAGAAACTAACGATTGTGATTGCAAGTCGAGTTTAATTAAACATGCACCGCTCGGTCTTAGCAAACGTCGAGTTGGAAGGATATCGACGGTACTCGATCACAAGATTAAAGTAAATAAATCAGAAGATAGTATCTAATAATACAAATTTAGCCATGGTTATTTTCAGCAGCGAAAGAATGGAGCAGGTTATCAGCGGCCGCGAGTACTCGAAACAAATACCATGGTTATTGTATTTGCGACCACGATCTTTAGATTGCGTTTCGACCGCAAGTGACATAGATGTAAATATCAAAACGTTATTATTTATTCAGGGTCGCATTCATCAATATGTCAGTTTTTTTATAGATAAGACTTTAGATCCTAGAAAACACCTGGAGGCCGTGTGGTATGGTCTGTAGAATAGTGAACCAGATTCTAAAGAGCACAGGGACCTTGTCCATGAACATGCACGATTTCCATTTGTCAAAACTGACGGTAATGAGCTGTGTGATTGAAAATATTATAGTTTATGAGAGCAGATCTAAAAACAATGAATGCTTTGAGGTTTCATGTTCCATTTTTTCAGCCTAGAATAAGGCCCTGTTGTGATATAGCGGGGCTACGTGAAAGGGTCAACATGTTTAAGCCAATGCCAAGGCAGCCTATAGCGCCTGTGTGTGTGTGTGTGTGTGTGTGTTGTTATCGCCGCACACAGCAATATTTCATCTGTATGACGCCACCCTGTTCGTGATCGAATCTGGACCAGATTTAGTGATTTATATTGTGAGCGAGATTCACGACGTCGGGGTACGATAACGCGCCATCAACCAAAATCACCGAGTCTGTCCACCCGTTACATCAAGTTGCGTCTTACAACCAGTCCAGGCTGCTGAAGACCAACTCTAACCCGGAATCCCCACGGGGTGGGCGACCTATAAACAATCAAGTTCCCCATCATGTTGAACAGCTTTCCCCATCAATAGAGCTTTTAACGCTTTATCAAAGTAAAATGAGGACTAGGTTTTTGCAGATTAGCAGTCCCAGCGATATGGATTAGATTCGTTGATTTCTGTAATCTTTAATGTGATGACGTAGATAATCTGACTGTTGAAATGCCGTATAAAGGGAGACAATATCTTAGATTCACACGGGATACAAGCTTCAACATCAAAACCTTAATTGGCAATTGAGGAGTATAATCTCTCTTGAAGGTACTTATGGGAAAGGGGGACCGGGTGGCCCAGTCGCTGTGTGGAACTGCGTCCCATGGGCACAGACCCGTGAAGATTCCGGGGTACAATAAGTCTTCAGCAACCCATGCTTGACGTAAAAGGTGACTATGCTTGTCGTAAAAGGCGACTAACGGGATCGGGTGGTCAGGCTGGCTGACTTGGTTGATGCATGTCATCGATCCAAATTGCGTGGATCGATGCTCATGATATCAATCAATAGATTGTTTGGTCCAGACTCGATTATTTACAGACCGCCGTCATATAGCTGGAATATTGCTGAATGCGGCGTTAAACAACCAACCAACAAACCAACCCATGGGCACACCAGAAACCTGTGGTCGTGGGCTTGATTCCTGGTTCACCCCGATTATGTTTCTTGGTATGTCAGCACCATACCCCTGCTCGTGGGTTTCACCAATGTCGTAAGCGCCAGTGAGCTGCATAACTTCGGACTTTCCTCGCACACTAAGCTGACACGCCGTGATTTTAAATCAAAACGGGAATACCTTTTCAAAGCGGCGTTAAGAGGCTTTATGAGAAAGAGATATTTTTCACATTAACTTCAACAAACGTCACACCTTGCATTACTATATAATGCTCATTTAAAGATTCAACTTTTGTCTGTGGTTATTGTGAAACATTTGCATCATTGGAAGTCATTGACAGTGCCGTGATATTGCTGGAGTATAGATAAAAGCAGCGTAAAGCCATACTCACTCTCTGAAAGGATGATGTCGGACGTAATGCCTTATTTCTGTCCTCATGCGACTGCTTAAACGAACTTTAATTTTCTTAGTCGGGGGATGGGGAACTTAAAACACCATAATAAAAGCAATACCTGTTATGTTTTAGGTTTCTGAATTGAATACTTTGACATTCATTTGATCACGGTTATCTCAACAAAATGAGTATTTATAGATTAATTCAAATCAACGATTGGTGATGAAATAGAATCACTGTGTTTGATGTGACTGCGTCGAACGTGACAAAGGGACATCACTCTATCATCAGGGCGTTGGGTCTTGAAGAACCAAATGAGAATAGACACGATTGGTTAGAGATGTGCTCACGTAATCCAAACACGTAAAAAACCACTAAACTCACTAATCACAGGAAACCGGAAACTGACAAAATGCAGCTATTGCGTGGAGAAGAAGAGACGCGCTAACATTTCAGGGAGCAGACGACTTCCGGCCAACTATTTTATGGGCAAAGACCAAACGAGACAAAGTTCAACTGTCGGTTTGATGAGGTTTACTATCAACACGAATGCATTACCATTAAATGGCAAGGTCAGTTTTGTTGCAGTTAAGATAGGTTTAATTCCGCTTCCTTCCTACAAGTACACTTATCATTCCGGGTATAGGTTTATCATTTCATTTTATGGTCTGCTCCAGCTATCGTTCTGCTTAACGTCTTTCCGCTCGCGTGCATTGACATCTTCATGTTTTGAAATGTCCTCTAAAGAAAGGTTTCAGTTTGCCCAACAGAATGTCTCCCGAACATATACGGTGATTGGATCGCTTGGTAATGCGGTCATAAATTGCGTCTTGTGTTGCTTCTACATCCGCTTGCAAATGTTTCCTCAACAAGACCTTTTATACTTTTCATCTCATGGGATTCCTGTCAAGTATCTCGACAGATTGCTTCAAGATAAATCTTTCTATTCCAACTAGCTTCCAACTGTTTCTTCGTTAAGAACGAAGTTTCTAGATTTTTTTACAGTCATTACGCCTTCGGTAATCGGATTTTCGAGAAGGACAATTGAAAACTTTTATTCAATAATATACCGGAAATGACATTGTTACATGCCTTTATCTACGTCCGCGTTACATGGACTTTAAATATGATTATAAAGACATAACCCCTGTGATATCAACTTTAAATCAATTAAGAAAAATACGTAAAATGCTGTTGTTTATTACATTAATTTATTCAGTATGTGCTTGTAGCAGCCCCAGACGAATTCTGTGGTAAAATAATCAAACATCTGCAGTAAAATTACCAAAGTAATCCGGCTAAAGTTACAAAATTCTGCAGTATATTCATCGGTAAAACATAACGATTTCCCTCTCAAAACGTAATACAAACTCATTTTGTTCTTTAAACAATTTAATCTCTTGCATTAAGACATTTCAGGTTTCGTTTAACATCTCAGGGTTTGAAGTAATAATACAACAAGAACGTTGAAAAGTGGGAATGATTTATTTCAAACTTTGCTTTCATGAAGGAAATCGCATGTTAGATATTTGGACTGATCGGGTGCAAACTTCGACAGGAAAGTTCATAAAAAAATTATGAAAATTAGTTCATGGATTAATAAGTAAGAAAAATTCCGGGATTGTTCTGCAGTTGTGCGGTAGGTTACATTAATCTTTCTGCCGTCGCGGAATCGCAGACTATGTCTGGGCCAGGTGTACTAGACAAGGTGTTGTAATGGCATGGGTTGCCCAGTCGAACAAGGCGGCACTATTCTGTGCGCCGCTCAGAAATGTCAGAAACCCATAATCGTGGTTCGAATCCAACATTCGCCGTGAACATGATTTTGGTTTGGCAGCACCGTGCCCGTTGGTTTAACCAAATAGATAAACGTCGGGAACCTGCACAACTTCACCAATACAAGCTGATAGCCCTAAATATACCTCATTTACTATTCTAAGCGGCGTTAAAGAAATTTATGCACCCCATAATGTGTCGCGATGTCATGCTCCTTTGCACAAAGCATACTCGGAAGCCGCCATAGAGCATTATTTCATAATAAGAAAGCGATTACAGCGTATTTTTTGTATATTATACAATTGTATACCGCAGGTATCCAGGTACTAGTATCTGCTCGAATGCGGTTTTATTTGTTCCCAGTGGTTTAACGCCGCTTTTAACAGTATTCCAGTTATATCACGGCGTGTCAGCTTAATGTTGGAGGAAAGCCCGAAGTGATACAGGTCTCAGACGTTTACCACTTCGGTGAAATCCACGAGCAAGGGTATGTGCTGACAAACCTAGAAACATGATCGGGGCGAACCGGGATTCGAACCCACAATCATAGGTTTCTGGCGTGTTGAAGGGACGCAACTCTGCACAGCGAATCGCGGCGCCTTAGACGCCCGTGCCCCTTGTTCCGGTTGAGATTCATAATCTGATAAACATCTTGCCACAATCCCTGTAATACATCAGGTTGTATTTGGCACATGTGACATATTCTTTACGAACGGTCTCGTTTGAAAGCCTTAGGTTAAGGAAGTAATTATGAAATCTGTTTTAGATATCTGTTCTTCCAACGTATCTGTCACAACGTGGCGACGCTGCTCAGAGGCGCAAGGTTACAGTAAGTCATTACCCCAGGCATAGCATACAGAACCAACTCGGTGTCGCGATCAACTCCCCGGGGAGGATACATGTACACATCCTCAACTAGTATTACGGAGCGGAGATTCAACAATCAATCTGTTCTCTCGTGCTACCGGGTATTCATTTTCCGGTGAGTGAACGTTGGCGTGTTCAATCAAAGTCATTTACGAAGAGTGTCATGTTAAAAACAGATTCCTGCTGAGCGGTATCCTGAAACGACATTGGTGTCACTCGATAACGACAACGATCTACACACCTACTCTTGAGGGGTGACGGAGCCGTACACTTAGCGTTACAAACAACGTGAAGTGAAGTAAGTACGAACCTATTTCTAGGACAAAGAATAATTACATATCGATCTCTGGTTACTAGTATTGGTACATCCATAAACCTGAACGTTAGTAGAGCGCCACCAGAGTATAACATTACCGTTTCCATACTGGGAAAGAACATGATTTACACGCACCGCTCCCTCACACAAATAATTGATTATCACTACTAATATTCCTAAAACTGCTCTATTGGGACTTTGTTTGTTGTCAAACGCCGCATTCCAGTTTTTCGACGGCGGCCTTCAAATAATCGAGTCTGGACCAGACGATCTAGTGATTCATATTATGAGAAACGATCTTCGCCCGTCTGGAACCATGACATGATATCAACGACCCGCTCTATTTTGTAGCCTCCTATGTCATCATTATATGCCGGGGACCTATCCTTACCAAGGACCGCCTTGGTGGTCAAGTGGTAGAGCGTCCGCCCGAGATCGGAATTTCCGCGTCATATCAAAAGACGTTAAAAGATGGTACTTGTTGTTACCCTGTCTGGCGCTCGGCACTAAGGGTCTAGGACAAGAACTAGTCGACTCGGAGTCAGTATACTGTGTCTGAGTTGGGTATCCATGTTAAACTGCGGCATGCTATCTCATGGGGAAGCACTTTTAACTCGGCATTGGTCAGCCACACACACAAGTGCATGCACGTCGCTATATGAGTGCAATACTCTTAGACGCGACGTTAAACCCAATTTCACCTCATCTCCTTACCTGGAATCTCCTTGATATTTTCCTTTTTGACTATCCCGTAACATGATCCCCATCCTCACCATTATCACCATCATCATCACCCCTGCACCTGCACCCCCCATCACTCTAGTGTCAAAACAGGGGGAGAAGAGAGATGAATACTTACCAACAACGTTGTAGTCCTCAGTATGATATTGGGTCCTTCACATCCACTTGTATAGCCATCCCGGGGACCCGCGTTGCTGCGAAATACAATTTCATTGTGTTACAAACAAATAGTTACATACGTCAGGGTGAACGTATTGCCGCCATAACGTCAACACTTCCCGATCCTTTCCGTGAGATCTCAATTATCGCCGAGTGTCAAATTAACACATTCACATGTTGAACCCACGTGAGGAATCGAACCCAGACCGCCAGCGTGACGGTCACAATTTCATTGTGTTACAAACAAATAGTTACATACGTCAGGGTGGACGTATTGCCGCCATATCGTCAACACTTCCCACTCCTTTCCGTGAGATCCCAATTATCACCGAAGGTCAAATTAACACATTCACATGTTGTACCCATGTGAGGAATCGAACCCAGATCTTAAGCGTGAAGGGCAAATGTTTTAACCTCTAGGCTACCCAAACTTGTATCATATAGTATGTACTGACATCCGCTTTCCCGTAAGGCAAAGGTACCCTGTGATACATAACAATGTTTGTGTTTGTTTGAAGTAGTCGTTTAGTGTACCTAAATACTAAAGGTAATCCAAATAGCTTGCAGCTTAGTGAGAGCATGAAATCAGATGTACCTAAAATATCCGGGTTAAAATTGGTCGTAAGAGAAGGCTAACGGGATCGGGTGATCAGGCTCGCCGTGACTTGGTTGACGCACGTAACTTATTGTCGATTGTAGATTCCAAACGATAGGATTCTTTGTGAAATACGGTGGCAATGCTGACCAAAATAATCATCAATCTGTACGTCCTAGCACAAAGTGAACCATACCTTATGAAGATCTGGGTTCGAATCGGCCTTGAACAACCCCTGATTGTCCAAAGACCGCCTATGCTTATCGTAATTTAGAGGCGACTAACGGGATCTTGTGGTCAGGCTCGCTGACTTGGTTGACGCATGTCATCGTTTCTCAATTGCGTAGATCGATGCTGATGATGTCAATCAGTGGATTGTCTGGTCCATATTTGATTATTTACAGACCTTCGTCATGTAGTGAGTGAGTGAGTATGGTTTTACGCCGCTTACAGCAATATTCCAACAATATCACTGCGGAGGACATCAGAAATGAGCTTCACACATTGTACCAATGTGAGGAATCGAACCCAGGCCTTCGGCGTGACGGGCGAACGCGTTAACCACGCCCAAATCATACAGCTGGAATATTAGTGAGTTTAGCGTTAAACTACAAACAAACAGCGCGGTTTGTAAACTTCCGGTGATGTCATCACTTTGCTCTATGGAGTTTTTGTCTCTTTTTGAGCAAGTACTTTGGCTCAATCGAGTGATCGGGGAGGGAGTGACTTTGCATAGACAAAGGTAGGGTTCACGTTCAAGTAAGACCTGCTGTGAAGATTTACATCGCTCAAGTAAGACCTGCTTTGAGGTTTTACATCTTTCAAGTAAGACCTAAGGTTTTACTTTGAATCATAAGTAAGACCTGCTTTGAGGTTTTACATCTTTCAAGTGAGACCTAAGGTTTTACTGTGAATCATAAGTAAGACCTGCTTTGAGGTTTTACATCTTTCAAGTAAGACCTAAGGTTTTACCTTGAATCATAAGTAAGACCTGCTTTGAGGTTTTACATCTTTCAAGTAAGACCTAAGGTTTTACTTTGAATCAAAAGTAAGACCTGCTTTGAGGTTTTACATCTTTCAAGTAAGACCTAAGGTTTTACTTTGAATCATATGTAAGGCCTGCTTTGAGGTTTTATATCTATCAAGTAAGACCTAAGGTTTTACTTTGAATCATAAGTAAGCCCTGCTTTGAGGTTTTACATCTTTTAAGTAAGACCTAAGGTTTTACTTTGAATCATATGTAAGGCCTGCTTTGAGGTTTTATATCTATCAAGTAAGACCTAAGGTTTTACTTTGAATCATAAGTAAGGCCTGCTTTGAGGTTTTACATCTTTCAAGTAAGACCTAAGGTTTTACTCTGAATCATAAGTAAGGCCTGTTTTGAGGTTTTATATCTATCAAGTAAGACCTTAGGTTTTACTTTGAATCATAAGTAAGACCTGCTTTGAGGTTTTACATCTATCAAGCAAGACCTAAGGTTTTACTTTGAATCATAAGTAAGGCCTGCTTTGAGGTTTTACATCTTTCAAGTAAGACCTAAGGTTTTACTTTGAATCATAAGTAAGATCTGCTTTGAGGTTTTACATCTTTCAAGTAAGACCTAAGGTTTTACCTTGAATCATAAGTAAGACCTGCTTTGAGGTTTTACATCTTTCAAGTAAGACTAAGGTTTTACTTTGAATCATAAGTAAGACCTGCTTTGAGGTTTTACATCTTTCAAGTAAGACCTAAGGTTTTACTTTGAATCATATGTAAGGCCTGCTTTGAGGTTTTATATCTATCAAGTAAGACCTAAGGTTTTACTTTGAATCATAAGTAAGGCCTGCTTTGAGGTTTTACATCTTTTAAGTAAGACCTAAGGTTTTACTTTGAATCATATGTAAGGCCTGCTTTGAGGTTTTATATCTATCAAGTAAGACCTTAGGTTTTACTTTGAATCATAAGTAAGGCCTGCTTTGAGGTTTTACATCTATCAAGCAAGACCTAAGGTTTTACTTTGAATCATAAGTAAGGCCTGCTTTGAGGTTTTACATCTTTCAAGTAAGACCTAAGGTTTTATTTTGAATCATAAGTAAGATCTGCTTTGAGGTTTTACATCTTTCAAGTAAGACCTAAGGTTTTATTTTGAATCATAAGTAAGACCTGCTTTGAGGTTTTACATCTTTCAAGTAAGACTAAGGTTTTACTTTGAATCATAAGTAAGACCTGCTTTGAGGTTTTACATCTTTCAAGTAAGACCTAAGGTTTTACTTTGAATCATATGTAAGGCCTGCTTTGAGGTTTTATATCTATCAAGTAAGACCTAAGGTTTTACTTTGAATCATAAGTAAGGCCTGCTTTCAGGTTTTACATCTTTTAAGTAAGACCTAAGGTTTTACCTTGAATCATATGTAAGGCCTGCTTTGAGGTTTTATATCTATCAAAAGTAAGACCTAAGGTTTTACTTTGAATCATAAGTAAGTCCTGCTTTGAGGTTTTACATCTTTCAAGTAAGACCTAAGGTTTTACTCTGAATCATAAGTAAGGCCTGTTTTGAGGTTTTATATCCATCAAGTAAGACCTTAGGTTTTACTTTGAATCATAAGTAAGGCCTGCTTTGAGGTTTTACATCTTTCAAGTAAGACCTAAGGTTTTACTTTGAATCATAAGTAAGGCCTGCTTTGAGGTTTTACATCTTTCAAGTAAGACCTAAGGTTTTACCTTGAATCATAAGTAAGGCCTGCTTTGAGGTTTTACATCTTTCAAGTAAGACCTAAGGTTTTACTTTGAATCAGAAGTAAGGCCTGCTTAGAGGGTTTACTTTTAAAGTACAGCAATTAATTCGCATTTGTCCAAATGAAAATTCCACGATTTAAATCGAACCTGCAACACCATATATCATGTTCAGTACTGTTTCTCACTGAGCAACCGGGGCAGGTGATGAAGTGAAGATTTGCTGAGCACGTTGTTTGTGACAGCGTGCGTCGCCAACCGGTTGGTGCACGCGCAATACACACTAAGCCGTTGCTGCTGTTGCTAGGATATTAATGAGCGCTACACGAGCCAATTTTTAAACAGGGGTATAGGTATCAAGTAAACACAAAATGTTTGATTAATGCGTGTATCAGTCCAAGAAGATCGGTTTAAATATCGCTTCACGACCTCGCGTCCGTTCTTGGTGACCCTGTAAGTCCTCATTCGCGGTCGTGAAGTTTTACAAAGAAGAAGGAGAAAAAAAAATAGCTCATTTAGATGTCACGTGTCTGTAAGTACATACGAGTTACGTTCATATGGCGAAATACTCGAATAAAAAAGTCCAGTCACCCGGCTAACATCCCTGTGAGACCTAAAAAAAGTAATTTAAAAACATTATTAAAATTGAAAGTTAAAATCCTCCGTTGGCAGAGATGTTACATAGTCAAGTTAAACAGTATGAATACATATGTTACAGAACAGCGAGTTTTCGACGTCCAAAAATTCGTGAAACCAGTGCGGCTGAGGGTTGAACAAACCTCTTATTCCGCGTGAGAAAGACAATATGATCAGCGGGAGACATGTTTACGAATGAGGGCTAGAAAGAAATAGCTTCCTTCCACCGATGATATCTAAGATCAGAACGTAAATTACAGCAGCTGCTAATTTAAAAGTGAGTTTCATCTGCAACAGTGTTTTTATGACAAAGCTCACATATTCTGTGCTGAAACGGAGTCTTTGAACGACTAAACCGACCAGGCTCGACTTGAGGGGAGAGTACCACCTTACGTGAACTCTTTGGAGATGTTGCGGAGAACAGAGATTTGGTTATAATCAGTTACTATTGTAGAAAGACCCGTGCCTATAAATACAGGCGTTTCCCTCCGATACAGATACCACAACTAAAACGCCTTTCTGAAGTCGTGATAACCCAGTCCCGGGCGAATTCAGCGGTTAAATCATCAAAATTCTGCGGTAAAACTATCACATTATGCGGCTAAAATTACCAAATTTTGCAGTAAATTCTGCAATAAAACCACAACCTTTTTCCTCTAAAGAAATAACATAAATTAATTTATACTTTTTTGCAAAATGTAATCTCTTGGACTTGTCTCCTCAGGTTTAGTTAACATGTCAACGTTATGTAGTTATAAAACAACAATAACGCTTAAAAGTGGGAATTATTGATTTCAAATTTCTTTCCATTGTAGGATTCATATTTTGTATGTTTGAGTTGCATGTTTGGGCATCATTCATTCGAGTGCAAAATTCGACAGAAAAGCTTGAAAATAATGAAAATTGTGTATTGGCTGATAAAAGGGGATTATTCCGCAATGTCCCTGCAAATGAGCGGAAAGTTTTATTCGCAAATCTTTCTGCGATCGCGGAATCGCCAAATTCGTCTGGGACTGATGAACTAAGATGGCACAGCTACATATACCAGACGGTAACGTTATCACCAAGCAAGGGCATGCAGGCACAAACTGTTATCTAACACGTGATATGTAATTTAGTCATGCTGTGATTAACTCTCACGGTCTGGTGGTGTTATTAGAATAGACATAGACATGTTAATTAGTGCCTCGTCTGACATTAAGGTGCGGGCTTTATCTGCATTTGGCTGCATGTTTCATCGTCCTTGTTTGGCTGTCTCCCAGGACAGCTACATGCAGTCCTCACGACATGCCACAATCACCACACTTTGTGAAAAAACAAAGCCAAATTCCTCACTGATGTTGTGGAGACCATGAGTTCCAAAGAGGGGCAGGTCAGTCGAAATTGCTAAGGCAGACTTTGAAAGCTTGCTCTTAAAGCACTCAATGGTACTGTCGAACCCATTCGACAAAGTGTTTCGCAAGCCGTGTCGCGACAATCGAATCCATTTGATCATAATTTTTTGTTCGTTGATGAAAAGCAAACTCTCAAGTTTCTTAATTTCTGAAAAATAGCAACTTTCATTTTAATTAATTTTAAAAAACATCTGGATCGTTACGTAATCGATTGGATGGAACGGACACGATCATGGCGGCGGCAATAAATTCCACTTGCATTCAGACCCTGAAATACCATCACAGTCCTTTTGTTATGTCTAATGTCATTTGTAGATAATTGTTTTTTAGATAAATGTTATATCTATCGAGTTTCAAATGATTTTAATTTTAGATTTAGCTGTTGTTGCTAATTAAAAAAAATCGGAATTTAAGCTCGGTTTAATATCAACATGTTAATTAAAAAAATCTTCCGATTAATCAAAAACTCCATCTATTGCAACGATGCAGCGTTTTTGTACTTGCATGTTGTCAGACCAGTCCACTTAGGTATAAAGGGAACGTGCAGGGTATAAGCTTCCCACGTGACCGTTAACTTTGTTGTTTTAGAATGTAGTGATTTTGGCATGTATTTATTTTGGGAGGATACCCATTTTTTATACGTATGAAACTCGAGTTTCAATGTTTCAATAAGCTGATTCCAGTATTGTAGGACTGCACTTTTTCATGAGTGTTGTTCCTCTTTAAAAGCAACGACGCTATTTCCTCGGTATTTAGAACTCCGTAAACTCACAATATGTAAAGCCCGTTTATCCAGAAACTCACAATATGTAAAGTCAGTTGAACTGGAAAACTGCAATGTGTGAAGTCCGTTAACCCAGAAACCCACAATGTGTGAAGTCTGTTTATCAGGAAACCCACAATGTGTGAAGTCTGTAAATCCGGAAACCCACATAGTGTGAAATCTGTACACCCTTAAACCCACAATGTGTGAAGACTCTTAATCCGGAAACCCACAATGTGTGAAGTATGCTCATATGGAAACCCGCCGTGTGTGAAATTCATTAATCTGTATACCCGCAATTGCAATGTGTGAAATCCGTTAAGAAAAAAATCTACAATGTGTGACGTCTGATAATCCGGAAACCCACAATGTGTGAAGTATGCTAATCCGGAACCCAACAATGTGTGAAATCTGTACACCCGGAAACCCACAACGTGTGAAGACTCATAATCTGGAAACCCAGTATGTGTGGATCCCGTTAACCTGGAAACCCAGAATGTGCGACGTATGCTAACATGGAAACCCACCGTGTGTGAAATTCATTAGCCTGGAAACCAACAATGTGTGAAAAACGTTAATCCAGAAATCCACAGTATGCGAAGTCTGTTAACCCGGAAACCCACAATGTGTGAAATTCGTTAACCCGGAAACCAACAATGTATGAAATATTTAACCCGGAAACCCTCAATGTGTGAACCTATTCTCGTATACCCCCGCTGTGATGTGGATGGGATAGGTCCCCGACTCACAAACACATACAACTGAAGTGTAAACATTAAACGGGACCGCCACTGGGCGTAAAAGGCAAATTAGTGATGACAGTTTTTGAATGGATCACTGAAAATCAGTGATGACACCAGGTGTCGCGCAAAGGGTAGACATGTCCTGCTCTACCGGCAGTAACCGACACTCACACACTTTGCACACAATAACGGCCTATCAACAAGCGCGTCTTGAAAACACAATCCTCTCAGAGTGGGTGGACCAGTCTGGAACAGACAATCCAGTGACAATCAATACTGACATTGGCAAACCGAACACGACATATTAATTTTGAATTGGCCACCCGGTGCGTTTAACATTGATATTTACATTCCAGGTGTCTTTATGACAAATCATGCTGGTGACTGTAGTCGATGCATTATAACACATATGACACCGCCAGTGAAGTAGAAAGAAATCAATGCATATAGGTATTGATGTGGTGGGTTGAAAGGACATAGAAGCGTGTGCAGCTGTTTCAGGACAGATAACTCGACAGCTGCGAAAACCTCGAAGGTTCTAGCTTACATCACCAGGAGCTGTGGTGGTGGATTCTGTTATATTACTGAAGTGCATAAATATAGTGAGTAATCATTAACTCAAATTAAACATTAGTGTTCTGATTGAGAATATGTGTGTATGTGTGCAATGACACCTCCCTTCAGGTGAGATGAAATGGGGTTCAACGTGTGTGTGTGTGTGTGTGTGTGTGTGTGTGTGTGTGTGTGTGTGTGTGTGTGTGTGTGTGCTTGTACTAGTCCGGCTTGATGCCGATTTATAGTGCTAGCCAAATGAGATACCATGCCGCTGTTGAACATGAATGCCCTACTCAGACACAGTATACTGACTCCGAGCCGACCAGTCCTTGTTTTAGTCCCCAAATGACGAGCACCAGGCAGGGTAACAACAAGTACCATCTTTTAACGTCTTTTGGTATGACGCGGCCGGGGATCGAACCCCGCAAATCCTGCTCTCCGGGCGGACGCTCTGCCCCCAGATCACGGAGGCGGTCTATTTAGTAATGAACCGACAGACGTTATTTAATAATGAACCGACAGACATTATTTAGTAATGAACCGACAGACGTTATTTAGTAATGGACTAACAGATGTTATTTAGTAATGAACCGACAGACGTTATTTAGTAATGAACCGACAGACGTTATTTCGTAAGGAACCTACAGACGTTATTTAGTAATGAACCTTCAGACGTTATTTAGTAATGGACTAACAGATGTTATATAGTAATGGACTAACAGATGTTATTAGTAATGAACTAACCCAAATATTTTGGTGTTTTTTTGTGATCAACTTACATATATGTAATCCAACAATGAAAGAAGACAAATTATAACCAGTAATGGACTAACACGTTATTCTATAATGAAATAACGCATGTGTTAATTAGTAATGAAACGGCAAACATTATTACCAGTAATGGACGTCACATTGATCGTCAGTAATCATCTGAAGCAAAAGATACAGTTACACACTGACACATATGCTCGTCAGTAATAACATGAATAAAATGATAGACAGTATTGACACAGCTGATGCAAATATACCATTTGTATTCTACCGACAAAAAACATTTAGGTTTAAAAGCTTAGTTTGGTTTGTTTGGTGTTTAATGCCACACTCAGCAATATTTCAGTTACATGACGGCGGTGTTTGTAAATAATCGAGTATGGACCAGGCAATCCAGTGATTGACACCATAAGCATCGTCCTACGCACCTGTGATACGATGATATACATAAACCAATGCAAGTCAGCGATCCTGACCACCCGATCCCGTTTGTCGTCTGTTAGAAGCATGTGTTGCTGAAGATCAATTCTAACCCGGATCGTCACGGGTCCGAAAACTAGGTGATGTAAAATTGGGATCAACGTCGCGTCCAAGATTATTGCACTTATATAGCGATGTACATGCACGTGTGTGGCTGCTTGTACTAGTCCGGACTGATGCCGATTTATAATGCTAACCCACTGAGATACCATGCCGCAGGTTAACATGAACACCCCACTCAGACACAGTTTACTGACTTCGAGCCGACCAGTCCCTGTTTTATCACCTTAATGACGAGCACCAGACAGGGTAACGACAAGTACCATCTTTTAACGTCTTTTGGTATGACGCGGCCGGGGATCGAACCACGGACCTTCCGCTCTCCGGGCGGACGCTCTACCACTAGACCACGGAGGCTGTCGGTCCGAAAATTAAATATATTCTGGGGAATGTTATGGTACAGACACTGGGTCCAACTTTCAAAAGGTTCTATCAGACAGGTCACTGCAAGAGGAAACATGATCCGGATTGCAAGTGAATCAAGGTACTTCTTAAAGGAGTCCAGACCAATAAATCAAGAAATCAAGATTTAAACTATTATCCCCACGACTACCATTAATCCCGTTCATCTTAGGAAATAAGCAGTTTAATTTGCCGCTTCGCAGTCCCCATCCTTGCACACGTCGGTGCAGTATGTCGTTACTTTCACAGACACACTAAACACTACTTTAATCCTAGTTAAATTCAGGCACATACGGAAATAAGTTCCCTGTGCAAGCCCTATGGTTCGGGGCAAAGGCAATCACCATATTCATGTCTGTCGCAGCCGACCTTGCATTTGAAGACATGCTTATCGCACCATTTACTTGGATTTAATGAAGATGAACGCTGACTTCGAGTCTCCAAACAGTTTAATAATCTTATCTATCATTACAACATCACACTCATTACATACCCTCACGTTTGAGTCAACCGCACAAATTTCATAGCCTCTTCCTCTCCCTTTACGAACACGGCATGTTTATATATCACTTCCCCATCACCTCCTCTCAACGCATCAAGAACCCTTTCCAGCTTAGCGGAGCCTCAAGTTCCTAAACGACTGACATACATCTCCATAACTGACTACGCATCACCACCGCCATGGTCGTGGGTTAACACAGGAGGCTAAGTGTTGGCAATTTCTGTCTGTTTTTGCACTTACAGGCGTCTTCATATCGTTGGAATGGCTTATTTACCTCCTCTTCAAAGACAATACTGTTTATTTTGAGAACATGTTCCAATGCTTGTTTCCGAGGAGGGCTTGTTTGACTTTTTCACAGAGCTATTAGTTAGTTTACATGGGTTCAGTCGGTCGTCCTATAGTTGTAAAACATACGTACAAAAAGTGTTTGCAAATGAAAGTATACGCCCTTGTTTGATTGGTGGCTAAAACGAAAGAAACAAGAAATGGTTATTCGACCGTGATGCATTTGATACGGTTGGTTGCTTGGTTTGTTGTTTAACGCCGCACTCAGCAATATTTCAGCTATATGACGGCGGTCTGTAAATAATCGAGTCTGGACCAGACAATTTAGTGACTGATATCATGAGCATCGATCCACGCAATTGGGATCGATGACATGCATCAACCAAGTCAGCGAGCCTGACCACCCGATCCCGTTAGTCACCTTTTACGACAAGCATAGTCGCCTTTTAAGGCAAGCATGGGTTGCTGAAGACCTGTTCTACCCCAGGATCTTCACAGGTCCATTTGATACGGGTATCAAAGGCGATATTACATGCATATTACATCTAGGCGACTGTTTTCAGCCTATGTACGTTTGTAATATCAAGACAAATTCATTTTTTAAGTGTTGCCTATTTTTATATATACTGTTAAAGAGAGTCCATTCTCAGTTTAGCCCTCAATTTGTTCCATGGGTCAAACTGAGACATTTTAATTAAGTATTTAGGATGATAATTAACTTTAACATTAGTATACCTAACAAGCTGACAAACAAATTATGTTTACGTTGTTCGAATGAAATTTGCTTGGACTGATGAGTCAACGCCTCTTTGCGGATCAATTACAAAATCTTTAATGTCTACCTATGCCACGTTCTGAAACCACATCGCTCTGCGTATGAAAATACGTCTTTGTAAGTTTGTGCATGGACACTAGGGTCTGCAATGCTCGCGTGTGTTTTTGTAGTTGGTGACAGAGGAACAATGCTCCACTACGTTGTGCCAATTTCCTGTCTTGATTTTAACGTTGTAATTAAGGTCATTGTGAAAACCAGACAGTCACACTTTTAACAAGAGAAGGTCAGGCCAGGTCATAATACACTACATAACATGTGATAGTGACACTCTGAGTGTCCAGGAAGGGGATTAACATGTCTGGTTTTGGGGGGAGATGTTTGTGTACGAAATGGATGCGATTTGGGCATGGAACTAACGCATGTTAAGTTTCATTTCAAGTAATAACAGACAAAAGTAAACGCGGAAGCGTGTGTGCGTTGTGAGGGTGCATGGGGAGTTATAGAGATTTCGGCAATATCAAAAGTGGGTGTCGAACTTAGTTTGTGCTGAGACTCTGGATGGGAAGAAGTTAATCTTTGTTGCATACAAGCTACACTTCTTTCCTAAAAGTCTGAATAATACAACACAACTCCCGATAGGGATACTGTGCTAGATCACACTCATACGGACGTCGGGAGAGAACACCGTATATAAATGTTTGCTTTTGTGTATAATGAAATGAAGCTTGCCATGCGTCAGTTCCATCTCAAGTCGCTTCATATTCGTACAACGTCACCAAACAACCAGTCGGATTTATCCCCCACCTGAATATCCCTATCAAATATTGGGCAGTACATGCATGATTATATGTGGAGTGAGCAAACAAAGCGGTATATGACCAATGTGAATAAAACTTGGCACGACTGCAAATCGTCGCGAGCAAAAGCCCCCTTTAAGTAATATAAAGACATGAGAGACAAGCGATTCTTACACTGTTATTCATGGTGTATGCTGATATGGAATACCTGTAAATCCTGCAAAACTAGAATACATATAAATCTCAATATCTTTTGCAATATATGTAATGCCAGTGGATATTATTATTCACAGGAATGGTTCTCTTTTTCTCACTAGAGCATATATCAAAACATGTGAAATCCGGTGGGTTTTTTTCATTTTTTCATTTCAAGTTTCATGGTCATAAAAATCTTATCGAAGCCCAGAGCAGACAAAACGCCAGTCTTGTTGTCAATACATCGGAACGTGATCGAATCCAACTGGTTTAATCAAGCGGAGAATGAAACAAATTACATTAAGAATTCTTTAAAAGGAAACTACTTAACTGCCATATATCCTGAAGATTAAGTTGTTCGTTGCTGGTTATTGTATCTGTACCGTGCAATACAGTTTTCAATCAGATGGCAGTGTTCATTCCACCGTTGCCATACACCATGCGTTTTTATTGAAGCCTTGAAGCCTACGTGCCCTGGTCTCCAATCTAGGGCGTCCCAGCAATGGCCTGAGACTTTTAATCAATTTCGTTTGATCCTCAATACCAGATGTTCAATATGACAGGGAGATTGTCATGCCTAATACCTCAAGGTTGGAGATGCTGAAGGCACATGTTGTGGAGCTCTTTATATAATTACCTCCCATGGCCATACTAAGTTTAGTTTTCGATCTAGTTCAGGGAAGGTTTATTTCTATTTTCCAATCTTCCCGTTAAATAGTTTAGCATTGGTGTGGCTGACGATAGCGTAGCTTAATACACAGCACTACACAGTACATATGTTATCATATCGTATCGCACGATAAGACTTAAAGAGTTGCTGTGACTTTAATTTGAACTCACTAACTCACTGATATCGTAGCATAACACATAGCATGTCGTACAGACTGTCAAACTTTGATTAGAAACTAACTTGGTTGAAACACAGTCAGGCGGTCCAAACTTTTTCGTTAAGTTGGCTTAATACACATATAAATTCGGTTTAATTATGTGCTTGACATTATGATGTACACTCGTATCACAAAGGGGAGGCTACACAAATACACATATTGTTGGCAAAATAACAACCCTACTTCACAGCATTTTATCGATACCTGTAGCTACAGTATTGAACACTTTATATGTATGAAACACAATTATGATCCCAACCATGTATTGCTTTTCAGATCATCGATAGTAATAACAAACAGAAATATAAACCTCATATGGTGCTATTAATGAAGAAGGGCAACAGGTATTGTGGTTGTCCGCAGACACCAATTGTCATTCCAGCGCCGTTGTTTATTTAATACCTACATCATTATTCATGAATACAAGAGAAAGAAAAAACATGTGATGAATACAACATGCACATCAATAACCCCTGTGATATCGTCGTTCATGGATAGACACTGTGTTAACGCCAAACACTAATTATACTCATACGTCAATAAGGAGCTCTGGGCGATGTGATCAATGTATGGTGATTCCTTGAAGCAGATGGTTGTCTGACCTGTGAGGTAGTGTTCTATGTCATAGATCACATCTACAGATGAGGGAGCAGGTGGTAGTGACTCCTTGGTCCCTAGTTTAGGCTTACACCACCACTTTCATCTCTACTAGATTAAACACAGAACTCTTTGATATTTGTACGAAAGATATTTTTGAACAGTTGAGCACATATCACACGCTGTATATTATATTAACGTCTATGTAAAAGATAGAGGCTAAGATTCCAAATACAGATTCATATTTCAAAGGATAGTTATATGCTTATAAAGAGTTATCGTCAGAATTAGAAATATGTGAAATTCAACTGCATTTCAATATGGTATTGTAGATTACACGTGTCAACAAACACATGGCCTTTTAAACAAAGTGAATCAGATATTTGGAAACTCAAAATAAAATAATAATTGACATTTTGGTAGACAATGACCGAATATATTGCTACTTTAATAGTGTCTTTTTTAGCCACTTAAAGTCGTCTAGTCATTTTCAAAATGAAACACGTGTAATATTGCTAATTTTGTTGCAACTCGGTACGATGATCATAAAAGGAATGGATAAATAACAATAGTTCATTAATTCATCACACCAGTAATGTATATGGCTGCATTGAGTAGACGTGATCGTGACACGACAATATATTTCAAAGACATAGCTGCACCGTCTAGTCGTTACCTCTAAACAAGCGTAATTCCATACCACTGTATGTCAAAGAGAAAGTAGAAACACAGTTTATATGCATAAGATAGGACACAACGAGATGCTAAACCGTGTTTGAAACTCCTTAAAGAGTTATACCTACAGGTAATGGTAGCCTTGCATGGCAAAGTTCGCAATCCTAGCTTAAGTAAAGCTTTTAGTTCGATTTTGTCATTGCGTTTACATACCTTCAGCAAAACCATTGCCAACATTAGTAAGCTCCAAATGAGAATCCATTAATTCCTAGTAAAGGGAAGTTGTAAATTCCACTGATAGGAGGCAATCGGGATAAGGCAAATTAAGAACAGTCTTGATAGTCCAACTCTGAACAAGAGAATAAGGCTCGGCAGGCGCAGCTCGGCTGCTGCAGTGCGATCGATGCCAGTCATTCTATAGTCAGAGGGTTTTGGTGGGAGGTTTCAGCGTAAAGGAAAGCTTGGTTTCATCATAGGACACTCTACAGTTGCACGGAGGGTGGGACGAATCGGCGCTTTGAGTGATACTTGACTATGCTAATGAGGTTCTATTGGAACGTACAGTATTGAAATGAGAAGAGTAGAATGATTCGACTTTGCGAGTCATTGGTATGATAATAAGCGGTGTTGGATGATGATTGTCTCTTGGATTTGAATAATAAGTACCTGAAATGAATTTCTTTTGGGAAAGACAAAGTATGCTATTAATCACCTGAAACAGCTTGAAATGATTGTATCATTATCCCAAAGATAGCGCAGTAATTTGATCACGGAGCTGTTTCAGAGAATCTGCTGTTATAAACGTTTCAAGAACAGCAGAACATGAATGTGAAAATGTCCAAGTTGAGGAGACGGTGTTCGGTCTTGGAATTTTGTATACACTTTTTCATGTACCTGCTGTGGACGAAGTAAACACCTTGCATTTTCATTCTTAGAAATTATGCATTTTCAATATATGTTATTTATTCACAGAAACGCTGTGTTTACTTTGAAGAAAACGGACAATATATACGAACAAATCCTCATAACATTATACGATGAAAAACACACGTATTTTCGGATTAGACAAACAGGGTCTGGATTGTTACAGGCATTTAGTGTAATAATTTCATTGGCACGCAATAACGAAATTATATATTGGATTACAGTCATGTCCTGCACACATCTTATTATTGAATGTAATGTCATTACATTCTCAATGACGTCATGTGTTACCTCGAGGAACAAACAGCAACAGTTCACTCAAGTCACGGGTTTCCTCCTGGTTTTCTCCTTTACTATTCTTAGAGAGAGCTCTGTCGGTCATTGAGGTGAGGTGAGGTGAAATGGGGTTTAACGTCGCGTCTAAGATTATTGCAGTTATATAGCGACGTGCATGCACGTATATGTGTGTGCGTGTGTGTGTGGCTGCTTCTACTAGTCCGGACTGATGCCGATTTCTAGTGCTAGCACACTGAGATACCATGCAGCAGTTTAACATGAATACCCCATTTAGACACAGTATACTGACTCCGAGCCGATCAGTCCTTGTTTTACCCCCTTAATGCCGAGCGCCAGACAGGGTAACGACAAGTACCATCTTTTAACGTCTTATGGTATGACGCGGCTGGGGATCGAACCCCGGACCTTCCGCTCTCCGGGCGGACGCTCTACCATTAGACCACGGGGGCGGTCCTGTCGGTCATTGATATTGCAGGCTTACATCAAAAGTCATAAAACAAAACATACATTTCACCTGATAATGTAATTTCATTGCATGATTGATATGACATAAACAGGCATGACATAATGTCTGTTTCCAAACTCTTTACTTGCGTATAAATAATAAAAGGCGATCGTGAGATTATTTGTATAAGCTTAACAGTTTCTATCTAAAACTTTCTAAGCTTATCGTCTCATTTGATTACATCGTTCTTTATGTGTTGACGAAATTAACAGCCAATAAGCAACTGTCAGAGAGGAGGGTTCCATTACTGACGCAGCCATGAGATCAAAATGAATTTACAGTGAGTGAGTGAGTGAGTTTGGTTTAACGCTGCTTTTAACAGTATTCCAGTTATATCTCAGCGTGTCAGCTTAATGTGGGAGGAAAGCCCGAAATGATGCAAGTCTCAGAGGTTTACCACTTCGGTGGAACCCACGAGCACGGGTATGGTGCTGACAAACATAATCGGGGCGAACCGGGATTTGGAACCCACAATCATAGGTTTCTGGCGTGCCTAAGGGAAACAACTCTACAGAGCGAATCGCGGCGCCTAAGACGATTGGGCCACCCATTCCCAAATGAATATATATATATATATATATATATATATATATATATATATATATATATATATATATATACACATATATATATATATATATATATATATATATATATATATATATATATATATATATATATATATATATATATTATGGTTGTTGTCATTATAGGAGGTACATAAGTAGGAAATAGAGACTTCTATTTTATAATTCTTTTGATCATTTTGCTCGCTATATTTCCCGAGAGCATGAATTCATTCGCACACAAATGGATTATATTTACAATAAGAACATACAAGTGATCTATCCACGGCTGTTTACAAAATGTTTTCTTATTTCAGAGCAGTGGATTGGACATTCTCCGCATCTTTTCGGAAAGCCTTGTTCCACCTTGTTAAATCTAACACAGTGCGTTGAAATACGAGGATCTAGCGCGTGTTATTCGGAATGACGTGACACATAGCGCTTGTTAAAACGCATTTCTTGTTACTCATGACCTTCTTACAAAGATGCCCACGACCCTGATGTGTTTTTTATCTTTAAGCACTGTTCATGCACAACTCTAAGTTCGTTTTTGCACATGATTCCGTATTTTTAAGTGCCCCAATCAATGCATAGTGTCAGATACGGAGGGGAACCTAACAGCGGTTTCCTCGTACTTTGAGTCGATTGGTAACCTAGTGTATAAAACGTTCGCTCGTCACGCAGAAGACCCGGGTTCGATTCTCCACATGATTACAATGTGTGAAACCCATGTCTGGTGTCCACCAAACGTAATGTTGCTTGAATATTACTAAAAGCGGCGTAAAACCACTTTCACATTCGATTAGTTCCCTACCTAGTCAGTATAACAAAAGTCACGATAAACAAGTATAATTGTTTATTGTCAAATAAAGAGCTGCTCGAATTAAAACTAAATGTGTCATATTGATATCTGCGTTCAGATGAATCTACATTCAGGTCAAGAAGACCGCCTCCGTGGTCTAGTGGTAGAGTGTATGCACGTAGAGCGGACAGTAGGGGATTCGATCCCCGGTCGCGTCATACCAAAAGATGTTAAAAGATGATACTTGTTGTTACCGTGTCTCGCGCTCGGCATTAAGGGGCGAAAACAAGGACTGGTCGGCTCAGAGTCAGTATACTGTGTCTGAGTGGGGTATTCGTGTTAAACTGCGGCATGGTATCTCAGTGGGCAAGCACTTTAAAATAGGCATCAGTCAGGACTAGTACAAGCAGCCACACACACACACGTGCATGCACGTCGCTATGTAAGTGCAATAATCTTGAACGCGATGCCACACCTCATTTCACATCCCCTCAGGTCAAGATTATCTCACAAATAGAATTAGATATATGTAGTGAATATGTTGGGTTTAGGATGCTCTGAAATGTATTATAACAACACGAACTGTCAGTCCAATGTTGGTTGGTTGGTTTGTTGTTTAACGCCGCACTCAGCAATAGTCCAGACCAGACAATCCAGTGATTAATATCATGAGCATCGATCCACGTAATTGGGATCGATGACATGCATCAACCAAGTCAGCGAGCCTGACCACCCGTTCCCGTTAGTCGCCTTTTACGTCAAGCATGGGTTGCTGAAGACCTATTCTATCCCGGAATCTTCACGTCTTAAGGCAAGCATGGGTTGCTGAAGACCTATTCTATCCCGGAATCTTCACGGGTCCAGCGCAATGTGGAGGAAGTGGAAGTGATGCATGTCTTAGTGAGTGAGTGAGTGAGAATACCTAGGAATTTGGTTATACATCATTCTCAATGGACACGTTGCCCTCCAGCGTACAGCAAAATTCCACAGATATTTCTGCCTGTAATAATTATTGAACAACGAGAGGTGCCCACTCCTTAATGCTCAAAGAGTGAGTGAGTGAGTGAGTGAGTCGGGTTTAACGCCGCTTTTAACATTATTCCAGTTATATCACGGCGTGTCAGCTTAATGTGGGAGGAAAGCTCGAAGTGATGCAGGTCTCAGACGTTAACCACTTCGGTGAAACCCACGAGCACGGGTATGGTGCTGACAAACCTAGAAATATGAGGCATCAACTAACGATAACAGTATTGTCGCGATCATAAGAAATGTAACATTGCAACTGGGACGACTTGGTCATCCTTGCATAAGCACACAATAGATGTTAATTATAGAGTTACCCCCAGTAAATAAAAACCTGTCACAAACACATGCAAAGGAAAATCAATTATTCACCTAAACAATACAGGAACAGATGGTACAAGTCAAAATATGGAATTGTATAGGACATCATTTTTGTCACTGATGTGTCACATTTGGAAATTCCTCCACGTGCCTACCATAAAACTTGTTGAAAGTTTTAATGAGGCCTTGAATGTTGTAGCCTTGATCACAACCTTTGAGCAAGAGTCTCGATCGTGTCGCGCTCTTAATAATCTTCGCATAAAGAGCATGCTCGATAGTACGTCAAAAGTTGTGGAATGCTGACACAAAAGCTGGAGCTGCTGGAATGTACGAATAAGAACATATGACTTCATGCTACAAATGTTATGTAGAAACGCATATACATCTGCCCTCCTCAACGCCGAATCCATCGCCAAACGCGGTATTCGATATTGTAACAGATGCCATGAACATATTGTTGTATCGATAGGATGTTTAAGATCTGATTAAGCCATCAATCAAATACATCAATCTTCACTTCCTCATCAACAGCAGCTAGTTTGTGGCGGGCAACGTGTTTTGTCCAGTGCCTTGCATTTGCATCCAACTCTGATGAAGAAAAACGGTATGTGCCGCTTCTGTACCAGCTATTCAGCCACCTATGTTAACAGATGTACTTCCTTCCTGGCAGATCGCTTCCTTCCCAGGTATTGTTGACGTACTGCACTTATAGCTGTATCATCCCTCTATCGGTTCAATCCTATTGTGCCTACATCCCAATGTGCCTTCAGAAATTACTGTAGGCACATTGGGACATGTTTATGGCATTGAATATATGTCATATTAGGACTTTTTGAATAAATTGACAACAGGAAACAAATCGAACAAGCTTTCTGGTCTTATCGATAATGTCCCTCGGAGTACCTCTAAAGATAACACAAAAAATCATCAAAACAAATGGATTTCTTGCATTTATGACACTTCAATAACGACAAGCAATAAAATTACATGGATTGATTATTTCTTTTCAAACAGAAATTTGCTTCGTCATAAAATTAAGAATTCTCTCACAGATCGATATATTCAAAAACTGAACTCTGACATAAAAATTTAGAGTAAAAGCAGATTCTGCAAGACAGTTAAAGAAAATACTGACAGTGAATTTTATCTGCAAAATGTATCTAATAAATCTAAAACTAGTTTATAAGTTTAATGCAGACTCCTTGTCACAGTCTACCTGTTGAAACGGGTAGATTACAGAACACTCCTCTCATGGAAAGTATATGTGTATTACGTCCACAAAAATAATACTGCAGATGAATACCAGTTTTCGTTTAAGTGTGTGTATTTCAATGTGAAGAAGGTTTTTTTTATCCTTATCACATTAATCGACCGTCAATTTTCAAACTGACCAAGTTATTTCAATTGAAAAACATACCTACTCTGAGGACACTCTATTATTTCTGTCGCCACATTTTCTGTTCATTTAATCAGAACTGCCACGTCACAAAAAAATAGACCTCTATTTAACTCCCCATTCATAGCCTTGAGTGAATAAGGTTCTGTTCTGTTCTGAGACTGCAACACACTGGCAAGACCTTTTTGTCACAACAACTCCAAATAATTTACTATCGACGGGATTAAGGGGTAATTAATATAACCGCACAAAGATAAGTCATTGTTAAATTCATAGGACAATTAAATCTGTGAACAGCGATCACATCTGTCAATACCTGACCCTATTTACAGCGTTCATTTTTCGTCAAGTGAATCTGACAAATCCGTTCTCCCTTCACTCCGTATCCTGACTAAAAGAACAAAGGACCGATTCATTATGTAACAGAGGCACAGGTGGCCCAGTCGTCTAAGGCGCCGCGATTCGCTGTGCAGAGTTGCGTCCCTTGGGCACGCCAGAAACCTATGATTGTGGGTTCGAATCCCGGTTCGCCCCAATTATGTTTCTAGGTTTGTCAGCACCATACCCGTGCTCGTGGGTTCCACCGAAGTGGTAAACGTCTGAGACCTGCATCACTTCGGGCCTTCCTCCCACATTAAGCTGACACGCCGTGATATAACTGGAATACTGTTAAAAGCGGCGTTAAACACAACTCACTCACTCACTCATTATGTAACTGATGCTCCCTCATCCGTAACATAAGTCAGACATTCGCATGTCCGGTAAGCCACCCTACATTCTTCAGCTGCTTTCTGATAGTTTGATTTACGATAATCGTGTTATCTTGTGAAACACACTTGGATTTTTATCATCTTTGCTGAATGACCATTGCCTGTCTCATTATTAATGTGCGGTTTTTTTTATTTAGTTTGTTTGAACATTCATATACGTGCCTGTCGGCAGATTCATTGCACTTATACGTTTAGTTTACTGTATTATGGTTTTCCAAGAGCGTCGTACGACAGTTGGTCAATAGTTGTTTGATCACATTTCAATATTCAAGGCCTCTGTGAAGCTTGCACACATGTTTGTGGTAGACATGTGGCGGACACTCCACACTTGATGCATCAATGACAAAAGTGATGTCCGATGCAATTCCCTATTTTGACTTGACATAATATGTTCCCGTGTTGTTGTTCAGATATTCCATTGACTTGCCCTTGCATGCGTTTGTGACGGGTGCCACCGGTGGGGTAGGGTACCATTTCTCGGTCACCTGGAATCATCGCTGTTTGATTATAATTTATAAACGCATGCTTATGCTTTTAGTGGAGGTTTCTTTTGAATATGGAAATAGTTTCTGTCGGTTATATTTAATAATGAAAGGAGAATAATTTTATTGCAGCAAAATTATTATCCATTAAATGCTTGCTTATTTTAGCGACAAGATGTACAATGATCTATTTAAACTTCAAAATGACGTCACACACGGTCACGGTTCCGGTTCCTGCCAGTGACGTCAAAACAGTGTGAGTTCGTTTCTAATGTATGAAAATTACCTCATTGTTATATTACATCAACATAGAGTTTTGAAAGAAAAACGAAGGACAGTACTGCAGATGCAGGCACATTATTGTCATAACTGAGACAAAATGGTCATTGAGCTATCTTGATAATCAAACCCGAGACTGCTTCCGACCCCTAAGCCTCACGTTGTGTTTTCAGATGAGCTGATTGCGACCTATTTTCATCTTCAGTCGGGTGACGTTAATGAAGCGAACACTAAAACGAGAAGAATTTCGAGTTTAGCTAACGCATGACCACATTGTTCTGATACTGGGGCTTCTGCAACTGAAAATCAAAGTTCGATAGGAATCACCTTGCAAAGCTTTTGTAGATTTTAGAAAATTGTTCCTACAGAGTCTTATTGAATAGCCCACGTCTAGCCGAAGGCAAGATTTGATAAAAACGGGAACGGTGGCACATCTTTGCTTGTCCTGTTGAAGCGATTACACTAAACAAGCCCCGGACCTTCCCAATGGTAGCAAATATACATCAAATAGGATTTACTTACGTTTGCAAGCGTTCCAGAGTTCATAATCAATGACAAGGCGTTTTGTAAGGGATGGATAAACGCATTATGTCGACCTGTTCCGTCACGAAGCATGTCTGGAGCTTGTAAAGGGCAAATGCCTATGTTATAGGTTATGGCTGCAGTCATGTGACAACTGTAAGCTCATCAAGACGGCTGGGACAAACACAAGTACCACATTATTGTTCCTGTGTTATCCGCCGTATTATTCGCCTATTAAACTTTCATAGGCTACGCTTAAGGGACAGACACATCTCTGGCTTTGTTACTTCCCACAGTGAAAGCAATCTGTATGCGAAATAGAACATGATCCCTTAGTTAGCATCATCAGCTTGAAGGTTTACGTGTGTGTAGATAACAGTGTCAGAAAACTTGTGTATTCTTCATTGACTTTGATTGACGAGAACCGCCACATCTTAACTCTGATATATGTATGAGGTGAGGTGAAATGGGGTTTAACGCCGCGTCCAAGATTATTGCACTTATATAGCGACGTGCATGCACGTGTGTGTGTGTGTGCTTGTACTAGTCCGGACTGATGCCGATTTATGCCGCACTTTAACATGAATAACCCGCTCAGACACAGTGTACTGACTCTGAGCCGACCAGTCCTTGTTTTAGCCCCTTAATGCAGAGTGTCAGACAGGGTAACAACAAGTACCATCTTTTAACGTCTTTTGGTATGACACGGCCGGGGATCGAACCCCGGACCTTCCGCTCTCCGGGCGGACGCTCTACCACTAGACCACGGAGGCGGTCGATATATGTATGAATCGATTAAGATAATCTGTTTCCTAACTTGTTATATATGTATAACATATGTTATATGTTTGGCTGCTGTTCTAGTTCAGACAGAAAAAAATGTCAGTTCTTTGTGTTTGTTGTTTAACGCCGCAATGTTTCAGCTATATGACGGCAGTTTGTATACAATCGGATCTGGACCAGACAATCATTAGATTGGCATTATGAGCATCCATCTACGCAATTGGGATACCATGACGTGCATCAACCACGTCAGCGAACCTGACCACCCGATCCCGTTAGTCACCTCTTACGACAAGCATAGTCGCCTCTTACGACAAGCATGGGTTGCTGAAGACCAATTCTATCCCGGATCTTCACAGAGCTCAAGAATACCAAGTCATATTCATCTCATAAGGTTAATATATGCTAGTTAGGTACATTTCTGCATCGTGAAACTACATAATACATAAACGTCCTACATGTATTAAATATTTCCAAAAGGTACAAATACCTTAAAGTTTGAATGAGTTAATGGAAGCCAATATCCGAGCAATATCGCAGCAGTTTGTATATCCATGAAATGGAATCTGTGCAACACAAATCAGCTGATGACAGAACGGACAACGAATCACACCGTACGATGACAAACAAGTAATTTTGATTTATGGAGCAGATGATTGATGTCATGGAAAAGGTAAATTTATATGCATCCAACAGATTCCTTGGTGTGAAACCTAGTACGTCTAATTAATTTAATGGTCTTCGGGGAATGTGGACTATACCCATTAGTTAGGTTTTCAAAGGTACAGACAAAATATCAGATCAAATTAGTTAAAATTCCTGTAACAAGATATCCAAAGAAATCTTATAAAATGCTATTACTCTATGATCAACAAGGACAGACTAACTTGGTATCTTCTGTTAAGCATCAGCTATATTCGAGTGAGTGAGTATGGTTTTACGCCGCCAGCAATATCACGGCGGGGGACACCAGAAAATGGCTTCACACATTGTTCATGTCGTGAATCGAACATGGGTCTTCGGCGTTACGAGCGAACGCTTTAACCACTAGGCTACCCAACCGTCCCTTTTATTCAAGTGGTCATGGTAATGTATGGACCATATATGGACAGATCATTTCATAGATGCTTTTACTAAGACATTGAAAACAGTTTCTGTAGAGAGCAATCCCTTTTTAATGTAACACTAAAGACATTTCGAAATGCACTTGCAAGATTCAGATGTAGTTCACAAGAACTTTTTATCGAGACGGAAAGAGATATTGGGATCTTAAGAGAACGCAGAATTTGTCAGTCCTGTGATTTAAATACTTTAGAAAGTGACTGCCATCTCTTACCAATAAGTCTGAACTAAAAAAACAGTTCATTGATAAATATTATATCTGTTATCCTAGTTATCCTACAGAAATTTGTTTTGTTAATGTCAAGTAACAATGTTGAAACGAAAAAAATGTCAATGTTCAAATTGAATGCTATGAAGCTGAGATGTTTCATTAGAGTTACGGAAAGCACCTCAACACACAGAATTCTGACGCTTTAGACGACAGGGCAGGGTTTCAATAATTGCAGTCTGTGTTCACACAGAATTGATTTCAGGTTTTAATTTTCAGATTTCAGGTTTCGTTCATACATTTAGATATTCAAAACGTTTCAGTGTGTTCCACCGATTACATGAAGTGCGTTATCGATATTGTATTGCTCTATTATACGTCCGTCAACACTTTACGGTGATTATGGATATAAAAGAGTGATAAAATCAATCAAATTCCAATCAAAATGTATGCATGGCGACACAATAGAATAGGAATAAAGTATTTTAGAGTCTTTTATTAATACTGCATTCTGATTGATTCACTAGCGGTAGTGGATCTACATTAAATCACAATTTACAACGTTATTGATGACCGCATTAACGCAAATGAATTATTACAGTTTCTTAATGATATGATTGAAGTACAGATTGGGGAACATAATGGCACGGGTCTACCAAAGCTGTGCAACGTTAATTGAAGGTAATAGTCATTGATCCCAATATTTTATCACGTACCTTTCACAAGTATCAAATAGATTATGTACAATTGTTGACATTCAGTTTATTTGTGGAGTAAGTGAGTAAGTTTGGTTAAACGCCGCTTTGAACAGCATTCCAGATATATCTGCGTGTCAGCTTAATGTGTGAGGAAAGTGTTCAGACAAAAGGCGGTGGGGCAGCCTAGTGGTAAAACATGTTGGCTCGTAATGCCGAAACGCTTGTTCAGTTCCCCATATTGATATACTTTTTCAAGTCAATTCCCCGTGTCCTGTTTTGTTTGTTGTTTAACGCCGCACTCAGCAATATTCCAGCTATATAGGGCTGTCTGTAATCGAGTCTGGGCGCGACAAACCTTACATGTGATTGATGATATCATGAGCATCGATCCACGCATTTCTGATACGACTACATCATTGAAGTCAGCGAGCCTGACCGACCGATCCCGTTAGTCGCCTCTTATGACCAGCATGATCGCCCTTTATGACAAGCATTGGTTGCTGAAGACCTATTCCAACTCGTATATTCACGGGTCCTCGATGTGCTGAAATGTGTTGCTCAAAGAGGCGTAAAACTCACTCACTCACTTCAACCAACAAATTTCACTCATTGAGAGAACGAAAACTACAACGACACGAATGTGTTAAAGCAAGAAGATTCGCAATCCGATTTGAGTTTAATTGCCGGTCGTACAAGGCGACTTAATGGATCGGGTGGTCAAACCCAATTACTTGGTTGGTTGCGATTTATCGTATCCTGATGGCATGGATCGTTGTTCCTATTATCAATCATTGGTTTGTCGGGACCAGACTCGAATGAAAACAGTCTACGGTCTTAAAACTTTGCTATTGCAAACAACCAAACGTATAATATAGGATAAATAGTTTTGCAGATAATATAATCTACCCCTATGTATGATACACGGGTATGACATGATTATGATCTATTTTTTCTATTTAATAAAAGCACATTTTGACACTGATAATTGCAAGTGTGTAACATTTAAGCTAAGCATTATGTAGGTCCTACACTTGGACGTTTACTGGAGACTGAGAGACAATACCAGATCTAGACGTTGTTAGATGAGACAGATTGTGTTATATGTTCACACGGGGACAAATGGATATAATCCAATCTCCAGCCATTAGACATATTGAGGGCTCATCTTAAAAATGCTTTTAGGAGAAATAATATAACTGTCCCATTGTCCCCGCAAATACAGATGGAACAAATCCTTTTCGTAATCCCATTCCTTTTGAACTGATTTATTTCTGAGAATAACTGATCGTGACTAATGCATGGATATGTGAAAATCCCGTCTAATAATGAATCGATTGATATTTCCGCTTCGTAAATGTTGGTCCAAGTAGTTTTTTCATCTTGCAGTGCGCTTCCAAATGATATAATTGAATTAAAGAATGAGGATAGCATGTGAATTATACCCAATATTGGAATCACCAGCGTTACTTGCACTCGACCTTTTAAAAGACACCATATATGAATGTATGCTCAAAATAGAATCATGTATGTGATAGACCCTGCAGCTCTGGAAGTGTTGGGAACTACCCCTTGTAAAATGCTGGAACTTTTAAGATGGCATATGCATACAATCACATCAATTTGCTCTTGAGAGTCTCAACGTCTCGGTTCAAACGCTCTTATACTCTTAATAGGAAGAATCCGACGTAATGCATGTGTCAAGTATGTGTCCCCAATGTACCTTTCAAACAGACGCCGATCACAATTATTCAAAAATTGATGCATAAAACAGTCGTGAAGTAGCGTCCGTAGTTCTGGGGTAGTTGACATAATGGTCCTATGATTTTGATTACTGAATATTTTTTACATAGGTCATCGAAATTATACCAAATGTACGGAATGCTATTACAGACACAATTGTCATGTAGTCAATATACATAATTGGCAGAACATATAAACTTTAAAGTTACATCACTGTAATCATGTACCGGAAGACAAAACGGTTTGTAAGTTTGGTCAGTAAATGTTACATTTTCAACATATCCTTAATAATAATAAACATCATCATCAATCATCATCATCATCATCAATCATCATCATCATCATCATCATCACCACCATCATTGATTTGTAAAACGCCTAATATCCAACCAGTGCTTTCAAGTGGCGCTGTTACATATTAATTATTACCCCGGTCAATGGATCGATGTGCACTGGATATTCATTCCCAGCTCCCTGGGGAGTATGCAACTCAAGCTGCCTCTCAGGCGCTGGAAGTTTAGCTGTGACACTGCTCATCTTATCTGAGGTAGATCTGACTATGACGTGTCATACAACGAAGAAGTTCGATTTAACATCAACATCACCACCCTTAATCTAAAAATAAAGTGAGCATGCTGAGCCAAGAGACAAAGATAGCAAGGCGAATCAGAACTAACCACGCTGCCAGAACGCGAGGTACCCTTGACGACATCATGACGTACAATCCTGCAGCATGTTAGCAAATACGTCAGAGATAAGAAACCCGCCATTCCAAATCATTAATGTGTACTCACATGTCAAAGTGTTGCACTTTCAGGGAAAATTTATGAAATGCATCTGTCCATTTGATCCAAAATCTCCTTTGTTCCCATTGTTTGCAGTGCCTTCATAACGGTGTGCTCTGAAAATATAACGAAGTCCATGTTCAGGAACAAGCTCGTAATATACTGACATACAATATACTGGAAAGGTTAATTGTACTATGTTCCTGATAAATAAGACGAAAATAGATTCAGATAAGTAGGAATTGGACATTTAATTATAAAGCTACGAATACAGGCTCGTACTGATATTACCAAACAAACGTGAAAAGCCGGAAAAGGATTGAGCTCGTGTAATGTCTCAAGATCAATATTCAACAAAGCAAATGATCGCTTCCGTCGCCATTAATTCCTTCTAAAAGGGAAATAGTTCTTATCAAAGAAAGCCACGTTCTGATGCGTTACAACAAGAAATGAAAGCGGCAAATAAACTCAGATAAAGAACATAAAAATATCAACGCTTCTGTCTTGAATCCGTAAATACTGCTAACATATTGGCAGGCAATGCATTATTTGAAACGTATGGTTACCATAAGGATTCATGAAAGGTTTTGCTCGCCTCGCGCTCATTTTTGTTGACATTTTAGCGTTTTTTTAAAGCATACTTTGCGGTTTCTAAGCTTATAGAGCGAGTGAGTGAGTTGGGTTTTAACGCAGCTTTGAACAGTATTCCACTTATTTCACGGCGAGTCAGCTTCATGTGGGAAGAAAGCTCGAAGTGTTGCAGGTCTCAGACGTTAACCATTTTGGTGAAGACCACGAGCACGGATATGGTGCTGACAAACCTAGAAATATTATCGGGTCGTTTTCATGATCAAGGTTTCTGGCGTCCCAAGGGACGCAACTCTGAAAGCCAAGCGGAGCCTTTGACGACTGGGCTACCCGTGTCCCCTTGACAACTTGAAAACATATATAAAGAGCGCGAAAAGAACAGTTTTTGCTGCACATAAGTGTGAGTATTTTACCACTGAAATATGCATTGTGCTAAAATGTGCAACACATGTTGTAATTAAAGTATAGTTCTACCCATGTTGTAATTAAAGTATAGTTCTACCCATGTTGTAATTAAAGTATAATTCCACCGCATGTTGTAATTAAGGTATAGTTCCACCCATGTTGAAATTAAGGTATAGTTCTACCCATGTTGTAATTAAAGTATAATTCCACCGCATGTTGTAATTAAGGTATAGTTCCACCCATGTTGAAATTAAGGTATAGTTCTACCCATGTTGTAATTAAGGTAAAGTTCTACCCATGTTGTAATTAAAGTATAGTTCTACCGATGTTGTTATTTAAATGAAGCTCTACTCCTACGCGTTATGTAATAAAGTATAGTTTTGCCCTAAACTATTTTAGTTCAAGCTAGAAGACGTCTGTCGGTGATATATTACACAACACATGGGGGTCGAGCAAACTATAGTTAAGGTTTCCTTTGTGTTTAAATAGAAATGCTTTAAAATCAAATATGCAATAACAGGCGCCGTAAATTGGAAATATCCGAACAGGGCTAACTGATGGGCTGTTCCACCTACAGTAAACTACGGTTATAACGAACTTAAAGGGACTGCTAATTTTAGTTTGTTATAACCGTAGTTCGTTATAAACATATATACAGTATAACTACAGCACATTGTCGGGACCAAAAAGTAAGTTCGTTATATCCGTCAGTTCGTTATAAGCGTGTTCGTTATAACCGTAGTTTACTGTAATTGCATGCATCGTCACTTTTAGAGACAAACTACGTTTGTTGTTTGTTGGTTTGTTGTTTAACCCTCAGCAATATTCCAGCTATGTTTCATTGGTCTGTAAATAATCGAGTCTGGACCAGACAATCCTCAAATCTTTCGACAAGCACGGGTTGCTGAAGACCAATTGTAACCCGGATTTTCAGGGGTCTCACCACTAGCAGCTTATACTTAATTTATATTGCATTTAGTACGTTCTATCACGAATCATGACTTACAGAAGAAGTCTCATTACGGTGAGAATTGGTTAAAAAGACTATATGTTCATGAACATTTGCGTATTCGACTCCAGGGCTCGTATAGTGCTGTAGAAACATTTGACAGAAAGGCTTGATTGTCCGCAGGAGTGCAGCTAAATATATTGCAAGAATACTCATGATCTGACAAAATCCTTTAAGACAGGGGATCTATTTTCAATTCTGAAGTTGTATATCATGAAAAAATATATCCTTAGATTTATTTAACAAAATCCCTCCGTACTGACATCAAAGGTCTATCTAAGCTCCACCAAGGGCACAGTGAAGTTTGTTTATTAGATCCAGAAGAGTACAGTACGGTGTTATTCCAATTCGAGTCTGATTCCAATGTTACATTCTTGCAATTACGAAAGCAATTGTTTTAAATGGTCCAGATAGACTGTGTCAAGACAACTGTTGTCACTAGGGTACATGATATTAACACGTGAGAGTAGGTCCGGTACATTTTAAGTCTTGGGGGTTTGACGTGCATGCATGTGCGTGTGTGTGTGTGCGTGTGTGTGTGTGTGTGTGGGGGGGGGGGGGGGGGGGTGCGTTTGTGCGTTTGTGCGTGCGTGCGTGCATGCGTGCGTGCGTGCGTGCGTGCGTGCGTGCGTGTGTGTCTGTTTTTCTGCTTGTACTAGTCAGGACTTTATAATTCCAGCACACAGAGACATCATGCCGCAGTTTTACATGGATACCCCACGTAGACACATTACACTGATATGGAGACGACCAGTCCCTGGTTTATCCCCTTAATGCCGAGCGCCAGGCAAGATAACAAATAACAAGGATCAATCCATCGACCTTCCGCTCTCCGTAATAATTCGGGACAATGAAGTACAATCATGTTATGGTTGTGAGAGCGTAAACATAACTGGGTCACAGTAGAGGAACTGCACGCCGGCTGGATTGAATAGAGGATCTCACCCTCGTGTCAGATTTAATTTATCATCAAAAATCATTCTTTAACTTGTTCACTTTGTAAACAGTAAAGGCCACTATCTTGTGTGTAAAGGTAGAGCTACCAAGCTTCAGAGGCAGATATATTAGTAATGTCACTTGACTGACGACATGGGAACCGATGACGTCACAATGGTCTGCAATGCCTTCTGATGCAGCTTCATTGTAGCGTTATCGCCACGGAGCTATCATTTCATCCTAGCTTAGCGATATCTCTAATAGAAGACAATAGGGACTGATGCAGATTTATAGTGCTGGAACACTGAGATACCATGCCACAGTTTAACATGGGTACCCCACTCAGACACAATATACTGACTCCGAGCCGACCAGTCCTTGTTTTAGCCCCTTAATACCGAGCGCCAGACAGGGTAACAACAAGTACCATCTCTTAACGTTCTTTGGTATTACGCGGCCGGGGATCGAACCCCGGACCTTCCACTGTCCGGGTGGACACTCTACCATTAGACCACAGAGGCGGTCCCAAGAGTCCACGAATCATACATGACGTGAAGCTGAAAATACCTCCAAGTATGCCAGGTCTGTAGACCATCAGTTGTGTCATTCTTTCACTCTCAGTTGTCAGGAAATCATAGACGTCATCGAACGTTTCGTGACGTCACAGCATTTGAGGATTATACCTTGTCTGTGTTACAAATCATGTTGAGTGAGTGCTACCAAAAATTACTTTTAACTTTTATATTTTAGAATGTCAATGAGCATCTGCATGTGTTACTAAGTACTTGAAGCCCGGAAGTGGAAAATAACATTTTCAAATTTATGTCTAGGGTACATGTGATGCCAACAGCAGTAACATCAGGTACAATGGCGGTGTCACGTGAGCACAAGACCGGGGTTAAAATAAGCCCAAGGGCGTCTTCTAAACCCTTCAGAACAGGTCCAACCCGTTAGGAGATGTCCAACTCTGCACAAGGACCGGGGATAGTATATGACGTCTTGGCTAAATGTAGGGAAACAAGTAACGTTCTGTGTAGTGTGTGCGTGTATGCGTGCGTGCGTGTGTGTGTTTGTTTGTGCGTATGTGTGGTTGTGTGTGTTATTAGTTTCAACCGGTAGTAGTAGTAGTAGTAGTAGTAGTAGTAGTAGTAGTAGTAGTAGTAGTAGCAGAGGCAGCAGTAGTGGTTGTGGGAGTAGTAGTATTTGTTGTCTGGGTTTGAGCGGCGAAATATGTGTGTTCCACAGCTTGTTCAAGACGAAACTGACGATAACATATGTAGTAGAAATGTTTCTGGTGTACTTGTGATAGATGGTGAGAACCAGGCCGCACCAAAATAGATTTACAAGGATGATTCCAACAAGCACACTGTGTTGCACATATACAAAGAACGGTCCTGACCATGAAATATTGTGTTTGTTTATTACGACCCTTTAATGAACTTGACGTCAATATGTGTGATCAAGATTATTCTCCAGACTTAGTGTACAATCTCCATTGAATAAAAGAGTTGCTTTGTCTTCAGCTCCTTGTTAATATAGCTTCTCTTCTACGTCAAGCATATGGAGTTGTATCTCAAAAGGAGTTGCTTTGTCTTCAGCTCCTTGTTGAATATAGCTTCTTTTATAACGTCAAGCATATTGAGTTGCATCTCAAAAGGAGTTGCCCTGTCTTCAGCTCAAAGTTAAAAATACCTTCTTTTTTACCTCCAACAAATAGAATTGTATCTCTTTTGGAGTTGCATTTCCAAGTTGAATATATCATCTTTCTTTCGCCAACCAAATGGTAAGGTATCTTTACTGAAGTTGTTTTGTCTTAATCTCCAAATTGAATAAATCTTCTTTTCTTCGTCTTCAGCGCCCAGTCGAATAGATTATCATATCTACTTCAAGTACATAAAGTTCAGTCAACCATAAATATAACGTATCCAGTTTCACAAAACAGAGTTCTAGTAATGCATCAGCCATTAATCTAAAGAATTACTCTTTACACTACCAAAACCATGCTACCATTTAATCGATCTGCAGCCTATGGCATATGTTAATAAGTTGAGAGCTGCGTCATACACGGTCAAATGTGTCATTTAATCAGATGTGATTGCCAGGCAGGTACCGTCCAAGGAACAACAACGGTATCGATGTCGATGTCGATGTCAGTGTCGATGTCGGTGTCGGAATCAATGTTGGACCGGTGATATATGACTCCATATCCTACATTCCCCTGTCACCGTGCCTGCTTCTGAACAAAAATGTCTCCATGTGCGCAAACTAGATCGCGACACAAGATTGCCTCATGTAGACAATCTACATAACACCATATCAAGCACACATCAACACATTCCAGATTGTGATTCAAAACCTCAAAATGAGGTGTGAATATCTAAGAATAAGGAATTGACATATTTTCTAAAAAGTAGAAGCCATGCGTAATCGACCTATTAACACGAATACTTGACTATTGTTATCCACTAGGCTCAATGGCTAAGCTCTCTGACTTTGTTACAGCATTTGCCGTTCAGCATCAAATGCACCCAAATGAATATATCCTTACCTTACGTCCCCGTATAATGCGAGATAAGCATGACGCATCCGTCTGGTAGGATTAAATGCCAGTGTGGTACAGGATATTTCTGTGGTACTATTCGTGTTTGATCCAGCAGTAAGTTACTTTGCTGTCTGGAAATACAGCCGATATTGAGTTTCCTGGTCGATTTATATCCGAAGACACATAGATTAGGTAGCCTCAAGAGACCAATCGCCCATTAGAAACTTTCGTGTAGTTCATCATGTAATCTTGTTCTCCTTCTATTCGCAATTATACATCAAAACTTTCACTTAAAACAAAGACACAGGTCTCATGTATACCGTACTCCACATAACTTATCAAGAGGTATGGGACGGATTGTAATTTGTGGACAAATCAATGTTTTCCTCAATGCGACCGTATCTTACAAATGGTTTCAAGGGACTATAGACACATCCTCGGATACAATCAAGGACCATCTTTAGTATGGCCCTGGGAATAGCCTGTAGCTGTACTTCAGATGACGTCTGACGATTGCAAAATGTTAATACTGCATTATCATGAACACCAATACAGAATCTATCCGTGTTACTTAATTCTGGGGCACGGGTGGCCCAGTCGTCTAAGGCGCCGCGATTCGCTGTGCAGAGTTGCGTCCCTTGGGCACGTCAGAAACCTATGATTGTGAGTTCGAATGCCGGTTCGCCCCGATTATGTTTCTAGGTTTGTCAGCACCATACCCGTGCTGGTGGGTTTCACCGAAGTGGTAAACGTCTTAGACCTGCATCACTTCGGGTTTTCCTCCCACATTAAGCTGACACGTCGCGATATAACTGGAATACTGTTAAAAGCGGCGTTAAACCTAACTCACTCACTCACTCATTTAATTCTGTGCAAAAATAAGGTAATGGTGATTATAAAGAATCCCCCAGGGGAAGGGTAGTAGTAGTAGTAGTAGTAGTAGTAGTAGTAGTAGTAGTAGTAGTAGTAGCAGTTGCAGTAGTAGTAGTAGTAGTAATATCAGTAGTAGCAGAAGTAGTAGTAGTAGTGGCAGCAGTAGTAACAGTAGTAGTAGTAGTAGAGCAGTTGCAGTAGTAGTGGTAATATCAGTAAGAGCAGAAGTAGTAGTAGTAGTAGAAGCAGTTGCAGTAGTGGTAGTCGTAGTAGTAGCAGCAGCAGCAGTAGTAGCAGTAGCTGTAGGAGTAGCAGTAGTAGTCGTAGCAGTTGCAGAAGTAGTGGTAATATCAGTAGTAGCAGAAGTAGTAGTAGTAGTAGTAGCAGCAGTAGTAGTAGTAGTAGTAGTAGTAGTAGTAGTTGCAGTTGCAGTAGTAGTAGTAGTAATAGCAGAAGTAGTAGCAGTAGTGGTAGCAGTAGTAACAGTGGTAGTAGTAGTAGTAGTAGAGCAGTAGCAGAAGTAGTAGTAGTAGAAGTAGAAGCAGTTGTAGTATTGGTAGTCGTAGTGGTAGCAGCAGTAGTAGTAGTAGTAGTAGTAGCAGCAGCAGCAGCAGTAGTAATAGTTGTAGCAGTTGCAGTAGAAGTGGTAATATCAGTAGTAGCAGAAGTAGTAGTAGTAGTAGTAGTAGTAGCAGTAGCAGAAGTAGTAGTAATAGTAGTTGTAGTAGTACCAGTAGTACTAGTAGTAGTAGTAGTAGTAGTAGTAGTAGTAGTAGTAGTAGTAGTAGTAGTAGTAGCAGAAGCAGATCATTATAAAGAATCTTCCATTTGAGATTCGGAGAGGGGAAGGGAGTGGTATGCTGTTTCCTTTTATAAAAATAATCCGTTCTCGAAGATGCGGAAGAAAGTTTGTCCTCCACTTTCACTCGACTTGTGGGTTAATAAACCATGTTTTGTTCCTCTTTTTGGAGTATTAATGCTGTATAGTAATTAAATGTCTTGAAGCACTGACGGAAAATATATTTGGTCACAAACCACATACCACAAACCACACCGCCTCCTGCCCCGGAACATCAAATAGTCAACTGTTTGATTTGTCTTTTTTAGACGTTGGCAAGTAACAGTAAAGGCAAGATAGTTCATAGATGACAACTTCCTTATTCTATTATGATGCGACGTTTAAGAATAGATCCTTTTACCTTATTTATCCTTTGTTGTTGTTGTTAATCCCCTTTCTGTTTTCCTTCAAGTTGTTATTGTCAATCCTTATTTGAAGTATATATGTCTCTCCTGTGCTGTCTTACTTCACTATTGCTAGACAACGGTATAAGGATCTCTACCGAAACATCGCATCATAATCGAAAAAAGACATCATCCATAAATATCTTGTCTTTACTGATATCAAATAGTCAGTCCACAAGTACACATGTCAATCTGTACGTGTATATGTACGTCTGTTAATAAAGTTAATGTTCTTGTCATGATGAACATTCCATATGGACATGTGTCCTAACATGTAATATAAATTCATAGCTGTGATGTTGCCGACAAGAAAGGAACTTTGAAAGCTATGCGCCAAGTTTTAAATAGAAGTTCAAGAGTAGCTATAGCGACGTATTGTGCAAGGGGAGATCACATCCTACAAGGCCTGTTACACTTGTGAACCAGCGCTTGTCCTCAGCACAGGATGCTGGAAAGAAATTCTATCATCCGCCAAAAAAACACTTTCAATTACTTCATCACAAAAACGTATTCCGAAGTTGTCGCCAATATTATTACGAGGTGGTTTATGAGTATGCTGTACATAACATGGTATGGCATCATATACAAATTGATATAAAAAACTCACAAATTGCATTTTGTTTTGTAAAATAGAAGATGATGAAAAAAATAAATTGCATTTCTTTCTACAATCTACCAAACAAGCACGAGCATATGAGTCAAAATGGATTAATAAAGCTTTCATAAACATCGTTGTGACTTCTTCAACAGCGAGAAATATTATTGACAATATCAAAGAATTCTATAAATTTGACTTTGTTGGACTTGCCAATCCCATTTTTATTGCCCGTTGTCAAGCCTGGAGACGAAAGATCGGCAACAGATTCATTTTTGTACAGATCATGCGTAAATCAATTTATTTCTTTGTGTACAATTATCCGCTTGTCTGCACTTGCATCACAATCACTATCTGTTGAACACTTCTCAGTGGGAGTCTTTCAAGAAATTACTGTCTATTCAGCGTCACTTTCTGACTTCTGTAACAATTTAGCTCAGCAAAATAATACGTCTGACCTCTTCCAAGAGACACACAATTGTCATAAACAGCGGAAAGGAAATATGATAGCGTATCATCAGTAGAATTGTCACATACGGATTCTGACAGTGTCTGAATATGATCTCTCCATCATTTGCAAGCTCTATTAATGAACGCTGCCTTCCGGCGTTGCGATGACCGCCGGACATGTTCCGAATGTAAATGACGCGGTCACAGACAGCCGATGGACACTGTGAAACCTTACGTTGCCGAGCAGGTTACGGTTCAGCAAAAAGGAAATTACCTCTATTAGTTTAAAGTTGGATGCAATCAAACCTTTTGATGCGTCAAATCTTCAGACAGGTGTGTGATTACTGCCACCATGGTACTAAAGTGCAACCAGGGCCCCATCACTTCCTCTATGTGTTAGCAAATGTCTTTTGTGGGGCGTTAACAGACGCAAATACGTTATTGGAATGTCGGTCCCGAATGAGTCCGGGAGCATTGAAAGGACTCCCCTCCCCGAGGCGCTGGTGTTTCTCTGATCACTCCCCAGACACCTCTGGAATCCTTTCCACTAATTAAACGACAAAAACGCGACAAATTTTCAATTAATTAAATCCTACTTTACCCACGATATCATTGCCGGTCGGGGAAGAAAATCAGCTGTATGCTGAATACAGTGATTATTTGAGCGAGATCGATGCTTGATTAAGCGGCCGTCTATCTTTAGGATAGGCTCTGGACTTAACCACACTTTCCTAACTGCCATACAAAGATCCTTCTCTTTCTAATGGTCGACATGGCCCCGATCAGTACCCATGGTATGTACCAGAGGCTTTGACGGTCACTATGCATCCTATACGAGGCATTCTACGATGTCATCGAAAGAAGAACACAAGGGCGGTTTACAATACATTTTAAATAGCTCCGATTTCATACTGTGATTCAGACAAACTAAAAAAGCAATGTCGTATAAGAAGCATTACTTAATTACTTGGGGATTTTTACGATAAATGTTGCTCTCAGTGTTTGTGAAGCAAAAAAGAGGGTCAACTGAGACATTTTAAAAATAGAACTCTTAGCTCCTGTTTTAATTTGAAATAAAGTCTCATTTTACTCAGCAACGTTTCCACGAACATGAAACACATGGAAAAGCTTTCAATTTGGTTAGAAAACATCATTATTTTTAACTTTAATTTGAGAACACGTTAATCGTATGTAATATGGCGTTGTTGAATGGCACAGAGATACAAGTAGCATGTTATTGAGCTGAAAACAGGCTCGTCCATAGAAACACAGGTTTTTACTAGTTTGTTAGTCTTACTTTTTAATGGATCAACTTCACATATAATCACACAAACGAACACATTGTCAACTCTCAGGGTGGATCTTGGCTCAAACGTTTGTTTGTTCTGAACGTTAACGTTAAACACTTTTGTATTTGTATTTTTAGAGAAAACAATCTCCAAGTCGTGTTTTCTTATTGCACGGTACATGTATAAACTTCAAGTACACACTTTGAAGTGTAAGTGATGGAACCCAATGCGATGTTTGTTGCTCCATTTTTGTTTGGTACACGTTTTATTTGCTGCATGTACATGTTTATTTGTTTGTTTGTCACACCCTGCAAAATTCCAGCTCTGTGACGGCGGTCTGTAAATATTCGAGTCTCGACCACCATGAACATGCTCCACAACCTGATAGCCTTCTCCACCATTTTACCATTTGTTGGACATTGTAATGAGCGCCCCGTGTGAAGCGTATAAAAAATATTGCAAAAATAGCTTGGCCTGACGCAAAACATGAAAAAATCAGTAATTGTTCAGGACTTGATTTTGTGACCACTAAATTGCATGGTTCCTTCTTTCCAAGAGAGAAATTGAAGAGAGTATGAAAAGATAAAATATTATGTTACAAACAGCAACCCAAAGAGAGTTTGTCTGAACCAAAGTTACTCGCTGGTCACGAATCTGAATATGATCCTTGATCTATCAGCACCATTTATATAACTGATATACTGTTCAAAGTGACGTGTATTAATATAAACGCCAGAGTACAGACATATTTGGTTTTCCATCAAATGACACTATGGCAGAAAAGCAAAATAGAGGTGAAAATTATATGAATAAATCGCTGACGTCAGAGATGACAAAGAGTTTGCATGTCATCTACCTGTGTCAATTACCGGTGGGCGCTGCTGTACCAGTAGCACCCGCCACACACACAATGTATTTGTTTGTTGTCTACGCCGCACACCTGTACTATTGCCAACTCACTGTCTATCGGCGCCAACTTCATGAAGGGCAAACGTGTTCATATAAAATCATCATTTAAAATAAATATCTTTTAAAAAGCAGTTTATCACGCATTGATAAAACCATACGTTCCTGCGTCGGTCGCTATTCTTACAGCAAATGGGAAATATCCGGTTCAATGATTGCTTTCCTCAAGTTGTAACGTACAGCGATGTTTTTCTTATTGCCAGTGGCATCCAGGATTACAGCGGATGTAGCAATGCACAGTCTGTAATATTACCCTCAGATCGGTAGTGTTCTTAAAAGCAATATTTGATTCTTTAGAAGGAAAAAATGAAGGCTTTCTGAACTTATTTACTAATATCAACAAGGAACGTGATCATTAGACCTCATTCAAATGTCACTGAGTAAATCAACTAGAAATGTTAACATAAAAAACTACACTGCTTCCAGAAATATGGATGTTAAACATATTCCATTGATGCTTTCTACAGGGACGTGCACAAGGCTGTGTTAGAGAGATGATACAAATTCAAAGGTCTTTGATTATCCTGGCGTTAAGACAGTGTAGGAAGCGATCAATTTTTATCAAGGGGGTCAATAAGTGTATGGGCATTAAAAGCGATACTTTGACGTGAAGACAAATACATATTGTAAACGCCTAACGATTACAATCTTTTGATGACTTGCGTTGACAAACACAGCTGTACGTAAGGACGACATCTACATAAGTTTGTAAAAATAGATAGGTTGTATTATGAACTGTTGAAACTCACGTATTTCTGTTAAGAAGAGCAATGAGTGACGTTAACGTCCATCGAAGGACATTAAAATAATTCATTTGTCAGAAACAAAATATTGATCAATGTGTGGTTACATTTGCAGCCGTTCAGGAATCAATCACATAATCATTTGTAATTATATATCCTTGTTCAACTCCGTTTATTGATCATCAGAATATCAATGGTTTATATTTTGCTTTGATAAAAACATCAGCATTACTTCAGCTGACATATTCTAATTTGGAAGACCTTGTTGACGCTATCGAATTGCAATGCTTCTATCTGTTAACCTTCTGCACAGTCGCATATAAACAAGATCACGTTAATTCCAGATTTAAACGCATTCGCATTCGCATATAAACATGTCATTGATCTAAAAAAATAAATGCGTTGTTTTTTACACATTGAAATCATAAATGTATTTGGGCGGAGGGGTTGTTGTTGGTTTGTTGTTTAACGCCGCACTCAGCAATACCCCAGCTACATTGTATATGACGGCGGTCTGTAAATAATCTAGTGTGGACCAGACAATCCAGTGATAAATGGGCGGGGGAGTAACCTTGTGGTTAAACCGTTCGCTCGTCACGCCAAAGATCCGGTTTCGATTCCCCACATGAGCGCAGCATGTGTGAAGCCAATTTTAGGTTCCCTGCCGTGATATTGCAAGAATATTGCTAAAAGCAGCGTAAAAACATACTCACTCACTATAAACGTATTTAGACGATTAAGCATGTTAGGTTTTAAACATTCAATCTTTGACTTTAATCACATTTCCAAATATGTTTATCCCCTTAAATGCATAAATCGTACGTTTTGGGACAAGAGATGTGGCCCCAAAAAGGATTGGATGGTCAAATTCAGCGACTTGGCCGATTGCATAAAATCGTGTCCCGAAAGGGTCGACCAATGCCCATGTTTCAGTTTCTGGTTACAAGTTTATTATTTACAGGCCGCTGTTGTACAGGTGTAATATTGCTCAAAGTGGCGTTACAACATGTACTCACTCACTTCCGCCTATTGCAGGTATCTCATTATTTGTGCATTAATGAGTAATGAATTATTCTATGATTGCCACTAAAAGCAACAGGATCATGGTGACCTTGGGTACGTCTGTTTTGCTTCAGGAAGAATTATTGGTGACTCCCTCAATGGTGCTTTCAAATTGATTCCAACATTCCAACACTGCTTCACACACTGGATAACCCGCCCATGTAATAGAACATCTATGCGGTTGAATCTGTTGAAACGTGAACGTCCTTTGGAAATGGAAATGACATTTGTATCACATAACACTTTCGGACATACGCTAACAATAGGATGGGAAGTGAAGGAACCGCATCATATAATGTTCGACTTTGATTACCATTATTCACATGTCCCGGTTTGTTTGGTAAAAAGGGATGAAGCGAGTGTCATCCGTTCTTCCCGATGCGGTGTTCGTGTAGGAGTTTCAAGCCTCCCACACTCGTTTTGTTATCGACTTTTGGGAATACAATTGATAACCCTTTCCCTTTGCCACATTAGATCAACTTCCGCATTTAACGGTTGTCTGATGACATTTATTCTCAAGATCTAGAATTCCTGCAGGTCACAAAGGAAATACGAATCATGAATGTAGCAATAATTATAATGATAATAATAACAATAATAAATTAAAATAATGAGACTGTCCAACACATTGCCAGTGGACGCCCAGCTTTGGCACAAACACAGTTTCTAAAGCGACATGATGGTGTGGCTCGTTGATTTTATTACCGTCTTCGCCATGCTTGTGGTTTTGACATGGTACGACCCAGAATATGTGGAGGGTGTCATGGAAAATGATAAACACAAAATTCTTTGGAATAGTCCCGTATATAGTCTAAGACCTATCCAGGCCAACAAGCCCGATCTCTGTCATTTTTTATTAATCCAATGAAATCATTTACATCATTGAATTTTCTGTCTTGTGATTGACAACATTGAGGAAAAACATGGCAAATATGCGGACCTCGCTTTCGATATTGTCACGCTTGCATCCCAAGTAACAACTTGTCCGACTTCCTATTGTTCTCGGTGCATTAGGTTTGGTACCTCCCAATCTGTTGACTGACATTGGGTGATGACCCGGGTTTGCTACCAGGAATACAGGCCTTCTGACCATCTGGGTAATACAGAAGGCTGCAGTGTTGGGGAGTCTTCACATTCTACGAAAAGTTCTGAGTGGGTTTGACTTGGCAGGGCTTCCTGGGAGTAGTCCCATTCGCTGCCTGAGTTGCGTGAAGAGGGGGCAAGGGCCCTGAGCTGACGATAAGCCTAACTCGCCTTACTTGTGCCAGGATCACCCGAACCCTCTTTGCTGCATTTTTTATTTTAATCTAATAATAATAACAATTATGATACGATCTCTTCATAATCGTTGGGTTGGTTTAATTACATATTACAGAACACACTTATTGTCATTATCCATTCGTGTATACTCGACGCATGTACTCTAAGGTAGTTTGCTTCAGGTGAACAATTGACTTGCCTTAGCATGTGTTTGTGACGGTACCGCCGGTGCGGTAGGATACGCTCACCTTTTCGCGAACATCAGCTTTAGAAGGAAGGAAGGTTATTTAACTTTGTTTATTGAGATATTTTATAATTATGAAAGATGCGAGGGTTGACTGAAAAGTTGTTAGCCTTAAATAGAAGAAGATGTTTTAAAGTGAAATCGTTTGTTGGAGTTTACATAATGTTATAGAAGTATATCCGCAACAATTTAAGTCAATTGAGTGAACTGTTTCGCTGTGACAAGTGAACAAAATAATCAGGGGTCTGTGACCTATGCAAAATGGACACCTTGAGGAACAGTTTTGTGGATCTACCTCTATGGCCTCGGGGCGATAGGTTTGATGACCCTGATTCGATTCATAGATACAAAGTGTGTCCCCCGACGTGAAATTGCTGGAATATTGCTAAAAGAGGCGTAAAGCAATTCTCACTTACTCTTTTAAATCTTATTAGGTTCACAACAAGTTGTACTTCTATGTGAGCCTTAGACCTTATGAATCGACCAACGTCAACCAATAAGTATGTCAATGAAGTCTTATATTTTATGTGCATAACATTCATTTTCCAAGCTGTAGAAGCTGGATCCAGTTCCTGAGCAGTTTATACAGCTAGTACGGCAGTATGCAACAAAATGACACCCCCCCCCCCCCCCCCCCCCCCCCCACCCCCACCACCACCACCACCACCACCACCCCCTCCCCGACTGGCAACTGAAGTGGTACCGTGACTATTTTCTCTTATCTACTCTTAGCCGCTCACTGATGTTGACCGTAGGATCACCAGTGATGGATTCCGTCAAAATAAGTACGGCTAAATACTTCCAATATTTATATCGTTTTTCAATAGTCGCAATAGGGTAAATATTAACAGTGCAAATACTGACCAGAGCTTTACTCTTAAGAAGATCAAATAATCTATATTTATCATAAAAAGTGCATATATCTTTCAAGTTTGAATGTTTTACCTAAGACGGAGCGAGAACAGCAATAACTACTTGTTTTCAGCATTCTGTCGTTATAAAATGACATCATTACATGTATAGAATTTAACAGTATATATCCTTGTATTATACACTATAGTCCACACAGAATTTATTGTGTCAACCAAAGAAAGGGTATTCATGGTTAATATCATATTTGTGAAATAAAGGCATTTTTTGTTTTTGATATTTGTTTGACAGATAGTGATATTTCAGTAATATTTTATTGATTTTAGATCCAATATATTTTGTCAAATAAAGGCATATTTGTTTTGTTTCGTTTTTCTTTGACACATATTGATATTTCAGAAACATATTATCGATTTTAGATTCCAAACGATGGGAACCTTTGTGAAAGAAGGTGGCAATGCCGACCAAACTAACCATTAATCTATACGCCCTAGCACAAAGTGGACCTTACTTCAATATATGTGCGTCTATGTTGTTTGACCAATGAAGATCCGGATTAGAATTGGTCTTCAGCAACCATTAAGATGCGCCTATTCTTGCGTAAGAGGCGACTAACGGGATCGGGTGGTCAGGCATGCTGACTTGATTGATGCATGTCATGGTATTCCAGTTACGTAGATCGATGCTTATGGTGTCAATCACTGGATTGCCTGTCCAGACTCCAAATTTACAGACCTTCGTCATTTAGCTGGAATATTGCTGACAAACAACAAAAAGGCTGTAAAGTGCACTGTGTGATCCGTACACAGCTGGTGACAGCCCTTCATCTACAAACAACATATTGTTTATCTCCACGGTTAATGGACACACCAGCAAACGTATTCAAACAGCCTGCTATCATAACACAGTTAAGTGCTATCTCACAGCTTCACAACAACAACAGTGGTTATATACATTAGTGTCTGGTCTTCATATGATGTTCTCTTGTCTGATCATTCGGTTCAGTATTGGTATTTTACAAACAATGGAGACCATGACGATATTAAAAATGCATCAATGGACATCAATAAGGACAGGTTTATACCGCTGTCCATTGAAGGAATAGAATGAGTATCGGAGAATGGAATATGAGACTACAAGGAACAGGTCAGGTCAATGTACAGGTCATGTTACAAATTGCATGACATCGTCTTCCAATGCCCATATGAATGCATAATGTTAACTTCAATGCTTGGGCAGCAATTTCAGAGCAATCTGTATTCAGTTACGTGATTAATGCATTTTTTGTTCTTTTAAGTGTACTGAACGTTGTCGATTTGGTTTGAATCCAAATGGCCAACCATGTATCACTGATCAAAGGACATGGTCATTGGTAATCCTATAGTTCATAATACATAACTATTATTGTTTCAGAATGATCATATGAAAATCACAGAGTACAAAAATCAATGAAAGCTCTTTCCTAATGACATATCATAATGGATTTATTTATAAAACCAACAATATTGATAATACCTCGTAATTACGAAAATATTGGCCGGTGCAACAGTGAACCAGCAGGTAATCGAGACTGACTGTTTGTGTGTGTCTTCGTGTGACATGCACAGAGCTGCTTATATGGCATACGTTTAGGACGTTGCTTTCATAAAGAACAAATACATGTCAGGTATTGAACACACACACATGCACTTACTGAGGTGTTTTACACGAAAAATAACAAAATGCAAGATCAACAAAACTCATATAGAAGAAGCTAATAGAGACTAGTACAGTACAATACAGATATAGCAATGATAATACACCGCGCGAAACTCCGGAATTGAGGTAAGTGCTAGAAATGCTATTTCTACCCTGGTTCATTGAGAGAACAATTCGCAAATATACTTTTAATGATTTCTCAGTTATCCAGAAGTAAGTCAATTTGTTGAACACAGGCTACAAAAGAGACCAATAATGCTATTACACCAGAGTCAACCTCTGGGAGCGTGACTCGACAGAAAGGGCATTTGTCGTAGTGAGAGACTGGCTGTGTTATTCCATAGTCGGTATTAACAGCCTATATGTGGCATTGGTGGCACGTCAAAAGAATTCCATTAGACGCAGGTCGACCTTGAATAGCCTAAGTGACTACCGTACTGAGAGGTTTGTGGAGCCTCGGAGCATATATACACGCCATATATCTGGTCACCATTTTGCTCTTAGCAAGTTAGTCGAAAAAGACATTTCTAATATATGGTAGTTTAAGTTATCTTATGGACCCAAATGTTAAACAGACACACAATGACATTTTTTCTCCCAAAAGTGAGAAAAAAATTGCTTTGAGTTATTTTGCAGTGGAAGAGTCGTTCTTCTTATTCAAAGGGATATGAGAAAATTGCTATTGTGTTATCAGTAACTCGCAATGGTCCTTTGTTCACATTGGCGTAGTGACGACTTTTTTACTGCATTACTTATAACTTCATAGCAATTTGTATGTATGCTCCATGCAAAGTGAGTGAAAATAGTGGATGCATATGACACGAAAATTTACAAACACTCAATAGTCAGCTGTATTGTATTGTGCCAAGCAGGAAACGCCTCTTCTTGGAACGTTTACGGCTGACAGCCTGTTTGCCTACGCTGGCTGTTAGAGACGAGCATAAGCTGACCTTTGTTGAAGCATCTAGGCCGATAATTACAGTAGGAACTCTGACTGAACAATAACCCTACAAGTGACCCTCCGTTGCTGCCCGGGGCAGACATACACCTCCATGCATGAAAATGAAGGCAACATCTGATACTTGCTGATAGGTTGGTACAGGAGACTGTGGAAAGGGCTTGTTCCTCGAGGTGTGTGTGTGTGTGTGTGTGTGTGTGTGTGTGTGTGTGTGTGTGTGTGTGTGTGTGTGTGTGTTTAAAATACACGGGAGGACTGAGGAGGAGCAAAGTAACGAATAAAATATGATAAAACATAAATATTTTTCTTCTAGCTTTGAGCTGCTGCTAAAATATGCTAACATTTGCATCGAGACCTCCATATGTCACTCCCTTTTCCAAGACGACATCATTTGAAGAATAATTTTAATTTCTAATTTCTTCTTCTCTAATTAGAAGTGAGAAGGGAAGCAATTCTGATTTTGGTATCCATAAAACTGCAATAATCTCATATCTCATCCATATCGGGGCTTTGCCCCTTGTTGATGCTTCTTTAACACGGGCCGGTCTCACCACGTTAAGATCTCATTGTTAAATCAAGGCCCGGTTTGGTTGGTCATGGAACACCTGGATCATCCCTATTTGATTGTGATTCATGGACGCATGCCCATGTTATGGTCGGAATTGTACAATCAACTCTGCTTTTAGCAAAGATTTCTTATGAATATGGAAAAGGGTTGTGCTGCTTTTATTATCTCCCAATTCTGCCATATCCCCAAACCACACATACAGTTCCCGTTGCATAAATACGTGTGTGTATTCATCGCAATGTAAGTGAAAAGAATGCTAGAACCCTATACGAATGCTGTCAACATCATTAACTCCATTCCATGTAACAAAACATGCCACAGCACCTACAGCCGTCAGTTACGCGAATGTTCAACAAACGGGTTATCGTCAGAAGGTCGTTAGACACTCCAGCGAAGCCTAAATATTTATCAAGTTATTTTCATGATCCATTGCGAGCGAATTAAAAACAAATCTAACATTTGCAAGTGTACATGTGTAAGGATGAACCTACACAGAAGAACGTCAAACCTAATTACCTTCAAACGAATCTCCCTTCTTTGAAGTAGGATAATGCAAGTCTGAAGAAGATGGCTACAGGACGCTTTAACAAGACGAATGCTCCTACAACGCCCCCCGTCCAAACAAGTCTTTACAACGAGACAAAAAAAATGATTAAACTAATGCGTGCAGTTTTTAGATATAGAAGTTTATATGCCTTATTTGCCAACACCATATCTTGTGAAATTTGAAAAAGCTTAATTATTTACACTTTGATATCGATGTCCTCACCACAGAAATATCTGACTGATGATTCTTTTTTGATAACTTCTTACCATTTTTATGAAATTTAGCTGGCAGTAATCATACAGATGTTCTCGAACATTCAAACATACTTTCACATGTAACGTGTAGGAGTGACTCATTTTTGGTATTATAAATATGGTTTATGTTGCCCAGATATTTACTCACACTTAACCTCATAATGCGAAAAAGCTGTAACGTTGACTTCCGCTATCCAATAATCCTAAACGGGTTTTGTGAATTAAGTGAATTAGTATATTGCCTGTTAGTTAAAGTTTCAGGGCAACTGGAGACGTGCTTGGTTACACGTTGTATTGTCAAACATAGTCGTTCAAAGAATATAAATCTTCTGACAATCAAAATACAGAAACGTTAGACCATAAGAAGTTAAAACAAAAGGTTAACCCAACTGGTAGAAGTTGTTACCAAAGGTTAACCCAGCTGGAAGATGTGAGTACAAAAGGTTAACCCAGCTGGAAGATGTGAGTACAAAAGGTTAACCCAACTGGTAGAAGTTGGTACAAAAGGTTAACCCAACTTAAGGAAGTTTGTACAAAAAGTTAACCCAACTGGTAGAAGTTTGTACAAAAGGTTAACCCAACTTATGGAAGTTTGTACAAAAAGTTAACCCAACTGGTAGAAGTTTGTACAAAAGGTTAACCCAACTTATGGAAGTTTGTACAAAAAGTTAACCCAACTGGTAGAAGTTTGTACAAAAGGTTAACCCAACTTATGGAAGTTTGTACTAAAAGTTAACCCAACTGGTAGAAGTTGGTACAAAAGGTTAACCCAACTTATGGAAGTTTGTACAAAAGGTTAACCCAACTTATGGAAGTTGGTACAAAAGGTTAACCCAACTTATGGAAGTTGGTACAAAAAGTTAACCCAACTGGTAGAAGTTGGTACAAAAGGTTAACCCAGCTGGTAAGAGTTAGCACAAAAGGTTAACCCAACTGGTAGAAGTTGATACAAAAGGTTAACCCAACTTATGGAAGTTTGTACAAAAAGTTAACCCAACTGGTAGAAGTTTGTACAAAAGGTTAACCCAACTTATGGAAGTTGGTACAAAAGGTTAACCCAACTTATGGAAGTTGGTACAAAAAGTTAACCCAACTGGTAGAAGTTGGTACAAAAGGTTAACCCAGCTGGTAAGAGTTAGCACAAAAGGTTAACCCAACTGGTAGAAGTTGATACAAAAGGTTAACCCAACTTATGGAAGCTTGTACAAAAAGTTAACCCAACTGGTAGAAGTTTGTACAAAAGGTTAACCCAACTTATGGAAGTTTGTACAAAAGGTTAACCCAACTTATGGAAGTTGGTACAAAAGGTTAACCCAACTTATGGAAGTTGGTACAAAAAGTTAACCCAACTGGTAGAAGTTGGTACAAAAGGTTAACCCAGCTGGTAAGAGTTAGCACAAAAGGTTAACCCAACTGGTAGAAGTTGATACAAAAGGTTAACCCAACTTATGGAAGTTTGTACAAAAAGTTAACCCAACTGGTAGAAGTTTGTACAAAAGGTTAACCCAACTTATGGAAGTTTGTACAAAAGGTTAACCCAACTTATGGAAGTTGGTACAAAAGTTTAACCCAACTTATGGAAGTTGGTACAAAAAGTTAACCCAACTGGTAGAAGTTGGTACAAAAGGTTAACCCAGCTGGTAAGAGTTAGCACAAAAGGTTAACCCAACTGGTAGAAGTTGATACAAAAGGTTAACCCAACTTATGGAAGTTTGTACAAAAAGTTAACCCAACTGGTAGAAGTTTGTACAAAAGGTTAACCCAACTTATGGAAGTTTGTACAAAAGGTTAACCCAACTTATGGAAGTTGGTACAAAAGGTAAACCCAACTTATGGAAGTTGGTACAAAAAGTTAACCCAACTGGTAGAAGTTTGTACAAAAGGTTAACCCAACTTATGGAAGTTTGTACAAAAAGTTAACCCAACTGGTAGAAGTTTGTACAAAAAGTTAACCCAACTGGTAGAAGTTTGTACAAAAGGTTAACCCAACTTATGGAAGTTTGTACAAAAGGTTAACCCAACTTATGGAAGTTAGTACAAAAGGTTAACCCAACTTATGGAAGTTGGTACAAAAGGTTAACCCAACTTATGGAAGTTGGTACGAAAAGTTAACCCAACTGGTAAGAGTTCGTACAAAAGGTTAACCCAACTGGTAAGAGGTAGTACGATAGGTTAACCCAGCTGGTAAGAGTTAGCACAAAAGGTTAACCCAACTGGTAGAAGTTTGTACAAAAGGTTAAACTAACTGGTAGAAGTTAGTACAAAAGGTTAACCCAGCTGGTAGAAGTTAGTACAAAAGGTTAACCCAACTGGTAAGAGTTAGTACAACAGGTTTACCCAACTGGTAGAACTTGGCACAAACGGTTTACCCAGCAGGTAAGAGTTAGTACAAAAGGTTAATCCAACAGGTACGAATTAGTACAAAAAGTTGGAACTGGTTGAACAGGTCGAAGTCTACCGATGTGTACGTGTATTTGTAAGACTGCTGTACCCCTGATACATAACAACACAATCAGACCTATTGTTAAGGATGGCTAATGGACGGCTATGTATACATCCCACTGAGTGACTACAGAGGACACGATCACACACTGCCAGGAGATGTGTGGTGGGGTGAACACCGCAGTGTTTCAGTTACGTCACGTTGTCCTAACGTGGGAGGACAGTAACGCTTACCACTCTGGTGAAACGCTTGAGCACGGGTTATGTGCTGACACATCAAGGATCATCATCGTGGTGCATATAGTACTCACGGCAAGTGATATCAACTCTGCGTTTAAATTGTCACCAGTGCCCCAAAATATGAAGGAGATAGTGAGATAAATTGCATTAAAATTCGTGGCCCATTTAGAAACCGATGAATGGTAAAAAGAACTTTTGTGGTTTGCGATTTGAATGTCAAAGATCGATACAGAAAAAGGAATAATACAAAAGGGTGTTTGTTACACAACTGTGTAAAAATATATCATCAAAAACATAAAATTAAAATATAACATCAAGTTCCTGGAGCTTGTGACTTCAGCTACATACAACGTTGTCAGCCTGTCTGACAAGCTGAGACGTTCAGCATGAAATTACCACCGTCCTTCTTGATGACAGTTACGTTAACACAGTTCATAAATATTTATATGTTTGCTAATAGGGGCCCCGGGAATGCGTCCATGTATTGTCAGGGTGTGAACATATATCTTAGGCGTCAGACACTGTATAGATAGAATTGGGATATGTTTCGCTATGATTATTTTTAATAAAAAAAACTCAGCCCTGAGGTTTTATTAATTTTGTAACTCGATACCGTCTGCTTCAAAGACCGCTGAGGAAAACTCTGTTTTTTCACCGACTTGAAAGTAAAACCTAAAGGCATTAACGTCAGATGTGACATTCGCTGATGAGCTGCATGATTGTAAGAATCAGAACTTCGTGGGTTTTTTGACAGGTTGAAATCTTAATGGTCAGATTCACAGAACACTCTCAAACATTGACCTTCGATCTTATTTTAAAATAACAAACGTAATTAAGCTCAGAGTAATTAGGTATCGTTTTCCAATATGTGTGACAAATACCAATTTACACATTGGTATAGGTATCAACGACCATGATGTGTTAAAGGGCATCTTCCGTACTGTGAGGAAATTTATCATATTCCCGGTGTCACGTATGTTTGTGGGAAGCGCAACAAGTCGTGAGGTAAGGTGTCAGGAATGACAAATGGCCACCTTCATCTCCTGGTTTAATTCCAAGTCATCTCCCCGCGGTGACCCGGGGTAAGGTGTGTCCCGAGCACCCTGTTGCTCGTCGTATAGGCCACCAAATTGGGCTCACCGATTCGGATTAAAATTGATCCTCAACAAGCAATGATTGTAACAGGCGACTAACGGGATCGGGTTGATGCATGTCATCGTATCCCAATTGCGTAGATGGATGTTCATGATGTCAGTCACTGGATTGTATGGCCCAGACTCGAGACCACTGCCACATATTTACATCGTATATGTACTCGGACTCAGCGAGTTAATTAACGTTTTTGTGTACCTTTCCCTTTAAGGTGAGCAATTCCAGCAGCTACATTGCAGTCAACGTTCACGACATTTGAGGGTTCATCGAGCATACCCTTTATACCAATATTTCAAAGAGCGTCATACAAATCTTGCTCAAAGGTTTTTTGATCACTTTTACAGCATTCAAGGCCTCAGTAAGCCGTTCAAAACCTTTAATTGTAGACATGCGGGGGGCATTTCCAAATTTGATGCATCAGTGACAAAATTTATGTCGGATGCAATTCCTTTTGAGTGTGGTTTGACACATGCTGACTATGCTTTTAGTAGAGATTTTTTTATGATTATGGAAATGGGTTTTATCGCTTTATTTACTAGCATGCTTGAGAACCACGATGACCTCTAGAAATGGGGCAAGTATTGGAATGCTTGGGATACTGGGTACACAATGATTTCAGTACTGGACAGATTCAGAAATAAGGTATCCTCAATCCTTCCAGTACTATAATTCCCCTCGATGAATAACCTTAATGATTCCTGTGTTCGAATCCCGGTTCGCCCTGATCAATATGTTTCCAGGTTTTTCGTCATCTTAAGCATGCTCTTGGGTTTCACCAAAGTGGCAAACCTCACTTCCCTGCATCCCGTCGAGCTTTCCGATCACATCAAGTTGAATGTAATGTCACTGAAATACTGCTCAAGCGGCGTTAAACCAAACTCACTCACTCAATGATTTCAGGCACTGCACTAGAATGCCTCAGAGCCCATGTAACGATTCTAATTCAAGCACAAGGATGCCTGATAGTCCGGGTTACAATTTCAGTTTAGTCTGTCCGCCACCTTAATTCCCTTTTCTCCATAGAAATCAATATCCCATAAAGCTTCTAACAAAATACTGGCTTCTTTATAACGAACCATTACAACTGAAATGGTGCTGCCTTCAACGAGTTAATGCTTTTATTGTTCACAAAATGGCTAACGTTTTTATCACCACAATAAGTGTGATAACATTAAAACATCAAAGAAACAAAAGCTGTCATTAGCAAATAAATCCACGCAAACAAGCCAGTCATTATAGTCCACCTATTGTCTTACATCTTAACGTTGACACTTCATAGTCGCTATCGCTTTAATTATGCATTTCATGGGGTCCCGGGGTGTCATGCAACCTACACATAAACTTATTAGTGCTTCAAGCATGTCACTTCTTCCTTTACAGCCACAAAGTTAAGTTTTAGCACGCTACAAAAAGCTTCTCGGTGTTCTTCAGCTGGTTCGGCTTGGGATCAAGCGAAGCTTCCCTCGGGGTGTAGGATACCACTATCAAACTGGCATTTATTGCATTGCAACCATTAAGGTGTTTACGATCAATTTTCTGTCTTGCCTCAAATCACGCGCTTTCTCAAGTGGAAAAGAGTATCAAAGAGACATTAAATGTGCGACTATCAAATGAACTATTAAACGATGATTTGACAATATTACCAAGAGACCTGCTTCGGTAACTACCAATACATTGGGCAAACATCTTGACTTGATTCTGCTCGAATGTGTCTTGAATGTTGAGGAAGGGGGATTGCGTCGATAACGATAATATTCTCCATGGTACGATTTGGTGATCATACAACAAAAGTGATTGAAATGGAAAGTATTTTAAGTAAGTTTTCCCATAAATAGCTTTTTTGCGTAAGTAATGGTAATTTATGTCTAACTGTTCCAGATTGTGACATTGACGAACACGTGCGTGGCGGCTGAAGGAGGGCCGTATCAATAAACCGTAAATTCGCTTGTCTTTCGTGGGTTTACATCAATTGCAGAATTAAGGGCTCACATCTTTAAATAAATCAAACGGTATTAAAACCTGAGAAAGTAGTCACCTCATGACATGAATTCATACATGGCCACCTGTATAGGTCAGATGTGAAAAATAATACAAGCTCAAACTGTCGTGGTTGTGTTAATACATGTACTCAGAATATTGTTAAATTGTGCATCTGACCTAAACGTCACTTATGGTTGTTTAAACAGTGTGATAGTTTCAGATCTAAATTTCAATGAAAAAAGAAAAATGTGTATTTTCATTATACATGAACGTCCCTTGGGTTGACAAACACCAAAATTAGAAGCAGAGTACCATACAGACAATTGAAAATGTGGAATCTAAGTTGTGGTCGGGTGAGTTTGTACGGCCTTCTTGTCAAGGCATTCGCTCGTCACGCTCAAGACCAGGTTCAAATCCCTAGATTGGTGCAATACTTAAAGCTTTTCCCTGGTGCTTTCTACCATGACATTGTTAGAATATTGCTTAGAGCTGTGCAAATTTCTTCACACATTGAAAAACAAGTGAACTGGTGAGTGAGGGAGAGAGAAAGTGAGTGGAGTTTAACGCCCCTTTGAACAGTATTGTAATTGAGTGACTATTCTATTTTAGTGAGTATTGTACTAACTGCGGAAGTCAGTGAGTGGTATTTATCCCCCTTTGCACATAAATGTTATTATATCACAGCATGTCAGCATAGTGTGGGAGGAAAGTCCGAATCTTTTTCTGAAAAATTCACAGCAACAATATCCATTTGGTGGCAGACAAATTATTTTTGTTCTAACAATATGAAGCTTAATCATGTTCTTCAAGAATTTTCGGGGACAATGATCTGTTTAGATAAACTCCCCCTCTCCAACTGAACCATGAATTTATGCTACATTGATTCAGTGCAGAAATATATTTTTTTCTGTTTAAACACTTAGATCATCATATGTGTATCACTAACCTGGACCAACTGCATTGCATTATTTACGTAGTAACACGAAAACATTAGACCATGCCCCTTTAGACAAAGGCAATTCTACCATCGGTTTCATGCCAAACACAAACTGGCATCCTACAAAAGTCTACTTACAAAGGCTGGGTACTGATATTGGCGAACCAGAATTGGGGTCATTCTTTCGTGCAGACGATGTCAAATGGACTCTTGAACTTTCTTTTGGGACGGAAATATTTGCACATGAAAACGGCCATGATAACATCCCTGTGGTATGATCGATTTCATCTCATAGTGAGTGGCATATCTTTTATTCTGTGTCACAGTGTTGACAAAAGATTACTGTTTCATCAAAAAGTCAGTCCTGTCAAGAGAGAGTAAATCAAGTGATCTACATTTTAGTCTATTCTGGGACAAGATCACGGCTCCTGCACAATATGCATATTTGATATTTTCAAGATATAGAAAGAAAGCAAGGCTCTGACAGAAGGCTTTGGAAAAATACTTTAAAGTATGCTCCGAGAGTAGGTTATGAAAGAAGGCTATGAATGAAGGTTATGAAAGTAGACTACGAAAGTAGGCTATGAAAGTAGGTTATGAAAGAATGCTATGAATGTAGGTTCTGAAAGTAGACTACGAAAGTAGGCTTTGAAAGTAGGCTTCGAAAGTGGGTCATGAAAAAAGGCTCTAAATGTAGACTCCAAAAGAAGGCTGTGAAAGTAGGTTCTGAAAGTAGGCTCTCAAAGTAGGCTATGAAAGAAGGGTATGAAAAAAAGTTCTGAAAGAAGGCTCTCAAAGTAGGCTATGAAAGTAGGCTAAGAAAGTAGATTCCAAAAGTAGGTCCTGAAAGTAGACTGTGAATGCAGGCTATGAAAGTATGTTCTGAAAGTTGGCTCTCAAAGTAGGTTCTGAAAGTAGGCACTCAAAGAAAGCTATGAAAAAGGCTTTGAAAGTAGAGAATGAAAGTAGACTATGAAAGTAGGCTCTGTAGGTAGACTCTGAAAGTAGACTATGAAATCAGGCTCTGAAAGTAGACTATGAACGGAGGCTCTGAAAGTAGGCTATGAAAGCAGGCTCTCAAAATAGGCTGTGAAAGTAGACTCTGAAAGTAGACCATGAAAGTAAGCTCTGAAAGTAGGCTCTCAAAGTAGACTCCGAAAGTAGGCTCTGGAAGTAGGCTCTGATTATAGGCATAAAACAACCAGTTCCAGTACTTCATGTAACAGTTGTAGAAAACATGTCAACCATCATAATAGTAATACAATGATAGGGACCTTGTTATACAACTAACATTGATTCAAAGTAACCTACGCATTTGGTGATGAGGCTACCTGACTTGGTCAGTTTCATGTCATCGTATCTCAGTTTCTGACTGGATTGTCTGGTCCAGATTCGATTATTTACAGGCCGCCGTCATAAAGCTGAAGTTCGGCAGTAAACAACAAATAAACGAACACACACTCGCTACACACATCCACACAATAGTATTATTTGTGGTACAACCATCATAGAACATATATCATATCAAATACAGTACTACAAATGTTAAATAAACAAAGTAACTGGGGGCACGTGGGACCCATTCGTCTCAGACGCCACATTTTGCTTTGCAGAGTTGCGCCTCTTAAACGCCCCAAGAAACTATGATGACGTCCCTTTTCTTCCTGATTATGTTTCTAGGTTTGTGAAATCCTTGACTATTCCTGGTTCTACGGAAGTGGTATATATCCTACGTAACTTTGTGCTTTTCTCCCACAGCAACCTGACACACTGTAATATTGCTGAAATATTATTGAGGTAAACATAACTCACTCACTACACATATTCACTCACTAGTACTGGAAGTAACGTCTTGCAACCTATACCATCAGTTCAATGAGTCAAATAATATTCAGCCTAGTTAATTAAAGAGCATTGAAGAACCTCGAAGATGATCCTGTCACATCATAGCTACACAGTCAAGCATTAAACATCTACGAATACACCGAATACATGATTGCATTCTTAGATAAAGCCAAGAACACTCGTAATGGAAATATATTTGTACTCTATTGAAGTGTACCGAAACGAATATGAGCTGGTTCTTGACGTAAAAATAAACTATTTACTCTTACATGCTCTTTCGCGAACGATAATTCTAATTCTTTCATAAACATCACTCTACTTTCTTACACACAACATGCCTCTTTCAAGAGCCACAATGGAAAAAAATATTCCACTGCCTGTAATAGAATGTTCTCTTGGAAAATAAGATTTGCTTTGATGTTTCAGGAAGCACTCGCATCATTGTAATCAACTGCATTCCAAGGACTAAACCAAGGAGCTCTACCTTAAAGCGTACCTTCTTACATGCCACAGCGAGCCTTCATTAATCATAGGATGAAACACCTGGGGTCAGTATGATGGTCTGACATAAGCGCTGGAGGGCGCCATCGATTGTGAGACCATAAGCTTCAACAGGCTATAAGACCATGATTGATTAACAAACGGGGGACTTCCGTAAGAAGAAAAGGGAGCGCCTTGCTCGTCTACGTAGTTACGTCAATAAATCTCCAAAAGTCAATCCAGGGAGCTATTGATAAACTAGAGTGGACTATGATTTTTTTTATTTTGGGATGACCCTGTATGTTCAAATACTGGTCACGGCGGCACTGATAAATAGCATGGTACCATGCGTGTTAGTGGTAGGGACCGTTTCAAAGCCGCATAGATGTACTAATGTAACATGTAGTCGTTCGCGGTGCCACGACTCGTTGTAGAGAGTTGTGTTCCTTTGTCGTGCCAGGATCAAGTGGCGGGTTCGAATCCCAGATTCTTGACCAGTCCGAAGCATAGACGTTTTTTATCAAAACGAATATTGATTCGCGACATCCCTAATTATACTGAAACATAATCCCATCACTCAAATACTGCAACTTTTAAAAGCGGGTTAAAACACCGAACTCACTCACTCCGAACGATACTGAACACTGTCAACCATAAGATTAAATTCATATCCATAATCATGAAGAAATCTCAACTGCAAGCAGACTTCACTGTTCCATTCCGACTGTATCACAAGAATGTCTTTGTGAATACAATTAAACAGTGAATGTAACAGGTGTTCGCGAAAGGGTGAGCGCGTCCTGACCCACCGGTGGCACCAATCACAAACAAATGCAAAGGAAAGTAAATTGTTCACCTGAGGAAACACGAGAACCTATGGTACAAGTCAACATAAGGAACTGCATCATGATCAAACATCGTTTTGGTCACTGATGCGTCAAATTTTATAATATCCTTGAATATCGTAACCCTGATCATAAAACTTTTGAGTAAGAGTTGCAGAAACAGCATTTTCCATTGTGCAAAAAGGAAAATTGGCGCTGCAGGAAAATTCCTCGACACAAAGGGAAAGTTGAAGTCATCCCTCGTGTGATAGTCTTGTGGAGGGTTTTTGTGTCACTCTGAATACACAGTTCTAAATCTGAAACAGATGTGCCTGTATTCATTGCATCGGACTGCCAGACTGTCGGCCATGTCTCAACACTTGTTATATTTGATGTAGATAGTATGAGTAAGCTGCTGAATGATGCTGAAAGCCTAGGTAATCGTCGATCAGTTCTGTTATGCTAAGTCAGTGTACTCTCTACTACATTACATGCAGAAAACATTAAAGAACATCCAAGCAGTCAGACTGGAACCACTTAATGGTTTTTACAATGAATACAACAACATACGTACGTGTTTGCTCGTCAGCTTAAAAGAAGGAAACTGACACAATCCACTTGTAACAAAGACATCGAATGTCTCAATATTTTCACATAAAACGCAGCAAAAGAGTACAATATTCAAGAGCCCACCATCGTTGTCTGAGTACTTGCTCGTACTGAGTGTATGCTATCCGCGTGGAGTCAATAACTTTCTCAACTTTCGCAAACTGAAAGACATTTTGAACTGGATCAATTATTGACACCTTGTTCATCCTAAGGAAGAGAATTAATAAATGTCAACCTCTTATTGTTCGGACTATAAACGTGAGCCTTTCATAGACTTGACTCCGATAGATGAATTGTGACCACAACATTGGAATATATATGTCCCTACTTTCTTGGTGTGAACGTAATAAATCCTATGATGTCAAATTATGCAAGGCACTGTCTCTCCTTTCAGCAGTTCATAAGTGCGTAATTGCAACAATGTCACGTCATCATAATATGACGTCATAGTGATTGCAATGTGACGTCATGACAAGGAATAACGCGTTGGCGGCAAATTACGCGGATTAATAAGAAGGTAGCATTTTTATACATTCATTAGAGACAGCATCGTATCATTAATTGTTTACCAGAGTTTAGTACTGATTGCAATATCTTTATAAACAGTGTATCTTTCTCTTGGTGAATTGATTTTTCATCTGTTTGTAAAACGGAAAAATCTAAATTTCCACATCGATCAATTTTGTCCACTCTTTTTTGAGCAATCTACATTCGGATCTCTTATCGGTTGTTTATGTTCCGTGACATGGTCTGTTAATTCCTGCTTTACCAATGTAATTGGCACCACATGTACAGCCGCTACATTCTATAACATAAATCACATTTCTACTGCGGCATGTCATAGTAGTTTTAACCTTAGATGTTTTACCATTATGGAATGAAGACTTACGGTCTTCTAGGATTATTGGTTGTCACAAATGGAATAGACCTGCAGTATATAAACAGGTTTTATGTACTATTGTTACGGACAATATCTGCACCTTCAAATACGCAGAGTTTGTTTCGTTTGTTTCATGTTGTTTAACGCCGCACTCAGCAATATTCCACCTATATGACGGCGGTCTATAAATAATCGAGTCTGGCCCAGACAATCCAGTCATTGATTTCATAAGCATCGATCCACGCAATTGGGATACGATGACATTCATCAACCAAGTCAGCGAGCCTGACCACCCCATCCCGTTAGTCGCCACTTTTACGACAAACACGGGTTGCTGAAGACATATTCTACCCTGGATGTTCACGAATCCTACTCGCAGAGGCGAGGAATACATGTCATTAATAATTTGGACAGTCCAATACCCCAAGAGACAAAAAATGTGTACTTTGTTTATAAACCGCGTGTTGTGTTGTTTAACTGTTGCTCCATCCCACGTGAGAATACATCAACATGATGCATGTGAAGCACCCAAAAGCATCCCCAAAGAGAACCAAAATGAAGTTGGCTGGTATTAATAATCCCTTAGGGCTTGGATAGGAGGAAAGACGCATGTTATCAGTTACAAGCAAGGTATTACGTTATTCCTGCGTCTGTCATTATCTGTGCTGCTCGGCAAGAATAATGACAACGATTAGTAGAGTTGGGGGTATTACATGTAAATGGATGAGCAGCGTAGACGGCGGCATTGATTCTGTGTTTAAAGGTTGTCAGAGAGTTCAGATCTCACCCGGCCTCGATGAGAGATAATCGATTGAACAAACACTTGTTGCGATCATTTGTCCGCATTGTTTAACCTTGGGGTATGACTGTGCGGTGGGAACTAAGTAATTACTCTAAATGTTAAAATGGCCAACGCGATCTCAATAATATCAACATACAGTAATGTAGCTGCGATGTTCTCTTCATGGAGGTTGTGACAGGATATCAACGCATGTGGCATATTTTAGTGAGACGGCCGATCTTCCGACCTTTAATGCATAAAGACACTTAGCGGAACGGCAGATAAAACAGGCTCTTAAATTTAGACTAAGCACCACGGCATGTCCAAGTGAGGTTATTCCCATTAAAGGCTACAACATACACATTCAGTTTATGGTTTCATGCGTTCAAGGAACGAGTTCATTTAATTTAGAGTTTGACTGTCACTGTTTAGTTTGCTGTCCTTGTTTACAATACCTCCGCGGAGATTCGGGCTCAGAAATGGCCCTACACAATCTATGTTGGTCCTAAGGGGCCACTGAATGGATCTGGTGGTCAGGCTTTGTGAATTGGCTCTTTGCATGTCATCGTAGTCTGACGTCGTTGATCGTTGCTCATAAAATCAATCACTGGATTGTCTCGCCTTGACTTGATTATTTACAGGCCGCCGTCATATAGCTGGGATATTGCTTTGTGCGGCTTTAAGCACAAACAAACAAGTCATTTTTAACAACAGTAGTCATGCAATTCGATAGGACACATCAGACATGCATACTCTCCGTTGGGATTTGTAACCAAACACTTTTGATGATTTGAAATTTGGATTTAACTATCAAGGATCTGTAATGTATACACACTGATTATTAAATAAGGGCTCCTTCACCACATCTTTCAGATCATGAACAGATATACTAATTTAAAAAGGAAACTCCATCTGTTCTGAATCAGTCATTGAATTGCAGACAAACATCTGTCATTGATTTCTTACATGACTTACGTGAGTGTCGGTAAATACACTGTGTTGAAATTCTATCCGTATCAATGTCTCTATAGAGCAACGAAAAAATACCAATGAGAGTACAGGCTATTCAAATGTTCATTAAACTATTCTGACACTGTAGGGGAGGTGGGTTAGGTTTAACGTCGCATTTAACAGTATTGCACTGATATCATGATGTGTCAGCTTGATGTGGAAGGACAGGCCGAAGAGATGCAGATCTTAGGCGTTTACCTCTTTGGTGAAACGCACAAGCACGGATATGGTACTGACAAACCTGAAAACATGATCGAGACGACCTGGGATTCGAACCCACAATCATTGGTTTCTGGTGTACCAAGGGCGCTCCTGTAGACCCATGCCGTAGTGGGTGAGTAACCGCATAACGTTTTACGCCGTGTCCAGAAATAAATATAATGAAGTATAACCCTGACGGCATTGATTTGAGATATTTGGAGAGTTGAAGTTTGTTTTCTCATGAGTATATTCGAAGCTGGAACGTCCATCTTAAAATGTAGGTAAAAGCCCTTACGCCAGCCAATCAATGAATCTGCAACACTGAAACATGATTTCTGAAGGATGGTATTAAGACGAGATCGTTTTCAGAGAAAAGTCAAACAGGTGACTGATGATTGTCACTGTAACTTCTTTTAGCATTATTGTTCAGATCGTATTTGACAACAGGTGCTGTACAAGGGACATCATGCAACTGCTATCATTGTAAGTTTTATCACGTCCAATTATGTCAAGTAATTATCAAGAAATATGGGGGTGTGGATAGCCTTGTGCTTAAAACGTTGGCTGGTCACGCCTATGGCCGCTGTTCCATCTCTCATGGGAACACTGTGTGAAGCCCATTTCTCACAACGTTCAAGCCACCGTTGCTAACTTATTGCTAACGCTAATTTTACCAAGAAATATGGGATAGCTTCGCGAAGAGCCAAGCTGATGGGAAACGGACACCATTCTTAACCGTAGATTGTAGTGACATTGCATGCAAGGGGGTGTTATCAGCCAACAATGCACACACCAGCTATGCGCCTTCTCCCAACGAGACACAATTACGGAAGGCACGTGCCAACCGTGAGCTTCCTGTTGTCAGTGTTGCATGTAAGGTCATGATGATAACTGTAGGCTATGTAAATAAAAGCCGCAAAATCATTTCCATTTTCATAAGAAATCTCGACGAAACGCAGAATCTATTGTACGATACAGACTTCATCATGAGCCTTTTTTTATGAATCACTGTCCAATAGTCCTGTCTATACGGGTGGCATCCGTCACCAACACCTGTAACGCTGAACAGACAACAGCTGAACAGACACATATGGTGCAAGTCAAAATAGGGAATTACACAGGACATCATTTCTGTCACTGATGCGTCAAATTTGGAAATGTCCTCCACAAGTCAACCATAAAACTTAATAGAATTCAAAGTGATCGTTTTACTAACATATATAGTCTGAGTAGAGTGAAAAAGTGTATTTTGAAAATTCGACAAGCCTAAAATTGAATCTCTTCTAAATTGAGTATGGTTTAAGACAACCTCAGGTAATACGTTTTTTGGCATCTGAACTTCCAAAAAACCCTGCAATATTCACATACTCTTGATATACGCGCATATCCATGTTACGTGATGAATCTGGATGATGAAAACAATCTGAATTGAGAACCAGCTGTGTACGGATGTTTTCAGTATTGTCAGAAGAGAGCTGATTTATATACATGTAGTTATGCCACTGATATATATTTTAATGCCACACCCTGACATACATTTTGAAGAACTCTAAGACAACATTGACGCAATCTTTCAGGGTTTCTTGCCTTCGTTTTAAGGGTGTTTTCAAGATTTAAGGTATTCTACAATTAGCCTGAATTTCCTATGCTGTTTCTGCATTGCAATGCCAGCCTTTGGTGAAGCGATGCAAGAGTATGTTCCAGCTTTAATACACAGAGCACTGTATAATACCCACCAGATTTTACATGGCTTTCAGAGGCTTGGTCATAACTGCCCAGAAGTCCTCGGTTAGGGTTCGGAAGATCTGAATACATTATATGTTATCAATGTGGTAACACTGACTGGCATGTCTTCATTGAAGATGCTTAGCGTACACGTGTTACAAAGCAGTGACGATCATGGTTATTTTCGTACTAATAAGCACAACGCCAGAGGCATTTATACCCAGGAGTACACACACGTTAGGTTTCAGAAAACCTGGCAGTGTTAGAGTACAAAGCACGGGAAGACTGCATGCAGTGACGGTCAGATTTGACGTAACCAAACAAATACCATGATGTATTTGAACAACTCCTCTTGGACGTCACGGAGATAACAGCGAAGGAAATTGTCAGTGGAGACAACAGCTGATAAGAACAGTGGAGCAATTTATGTTTTCCAGAAGCTAATGTTTCTTTAACATGAAAGAGGGGGTCCCCTCGTCCTGCATTATTTATGAAGTACACGCGGAGAGAGGAGAGTGTATCGACGTCGAAATGTGCCACAGTGTACTCTCAGACAACTGTAGAAGCAAAGATCATTATCTGAGCCATGAAGAAATTCAATGTGTCATTCCTGAGACAATCGACCTCCGAGACCTCCGAGAAGAAAATAAAAACATTTCGGGACGGGAGATCGGATTCATCGTAACCATTTTTAACATTTTTCTCGGGCCACAATCTACAATTCTAATCAATGCATTTCGACAGCATATCAGATGTTTGTGAGACCTTTAAGGTCTCCAACTGTATTTGATGTCAAAGATTATGTGTCCCACTTGGTTGTATTCACGATAAAACATGCAGTTTTCACATGAATTCTACGTATGGTTGCTTTTATAGCCTTTCTATCAATTGCCACTCGTTTTTCTGCATCACTAAGAAGCATACGCATATTCTACACTCCTCTTAAACTAGATAAGATACGCTATGCTTGGTGAGTGAGAGGGTTGTGTTTTAAAAATAATTCCACTTATAACACGGCGCGTTAGCTTCATATGGGAAGGAAGCCCTAAGTGATGCAGGTCTCAGACGTTTACCACTTTGGTGAAACCCACGAGCACGGGTATTGTGCTGACAAACCGAGATTTGGCCCTCCGGGAATTGAACCCTCGGTCATAGGTGTCTGGTGTTCCCAAAGAACGCAACTCTGGACAGGGATAACAGCGCCTTACACGACTGATCCACGTTATGTTGATCGTAACAAAGAGAACACATATATCTTCAAAGCTACGTCACATAAGAGGGATGCCAAAATAGATATGTGTGTGTCCGGTTTTCTGACCGAATACGTTTTATCACCATCCCGGTATTGTCCGTATTTTATGCCACTTGCGTAATTTTGTTGCGCTTTACGTTAAAGTTGGAGCACAACTAAAGACCTCGGACCCCCCAACAGCAGTTTGTCGTTTGGGTCACGTGACGTACGATCATATCCCGTCGATGTTCTACCAAAACACTTTACCTAGGAATTGACATCTTAAACGCCTGGACTGTTGTTTCGTGAGTGTTTGCGCGAATTGTTTATTTTATGCACGTGTTGTTTACTTTACACACGTTTTATGTACGTGTGTAGTTGTCGAATATTTGGCTTTGCTGTACACCACCTGATCGAGAAACAAGAACAGATGCGAAAACAATAGCCCTGAAATAGGAAACACGCACAAATGTAACATGTTTACTTAATTATTTTATGTTATTAATGTCTTTATTTTTTTATTTTTTTTTTTCGGGGTGGGTTGGGGTGAGGAGGGTGGAGATTGGGGGAGAAGCAAGTGACTGGCCATATTAAAACGACTCCAGGAATATCAATTGGTCGGTTCCTAAGTGCGGAATCTAAAGAGACAACATCTTCAAGTGATCTCCGCCTGCCATTGCGATGTACGCAAACACTTAAAACAGTATGGATCGCCTACTTACATATTTCTGGATAACAGCATATTTTTAAAACCTTGAAACCAAAGGAATTCATATCGATTTCAAATCACTTCGTGTGTTTCAGGAAGAAGGATGCAATGTATTAGGGACTTCATGGGCTGATATGTTTGCCTGGAAGAATGCTGTGTTGCAGCGTGGTGCATAAATTCCTGGTAAATCGAAGCAACCGACATATTTAGCGTTGGAGAATGCATGCAGATTATTTGCGGTGATATGAGCTTGACAGACTGATCTGTTTAGTGGGTATGGCTCGCTGTTTTATTTACTTGGATATGGATGTGATGAATGAAAGTACATAGACAACGGATATAAGAAGTAGGGGGTCAGTTGTAACTTCCAGGGGGATGGTGTTTTATATCGCTGCAGCTATTACCACTGTTCCGGTCACTACATCGAAGCAGCTTTATCGCTGCTGTTGGTCTTTCGAAATTATCCGAGTCCACACCGTGAGAGTAATAGAGAATGATTTACACAACAGAGAACAACAGTCATAGAATTCTCATGGATGTGCATGTTTAGTAGGTCTTGACAAGCCAACCACGAAAATATTAAGAGAGAGAATTTATGGATGGCAACTTATTTTATCATGAAGAACACAACGTTTCGGAGTATATGCTTCATCCCCCTGATGACGAAGCAAGCATGTACTCCAAAACGTTGAGTTCCTCGTAATATAGAGGTTCACATCCATAGATTCTCTCGCTAATGTGTATCACTTCTTAAAGCCATTCAGAGACATGCCTAGTGAATATAAATGTGACTTGCGATCTACATGAAATCTGATTACGGTATTGAATTGATGTTACCCTGCCATTTCTACCTTTAAAGGTAGACATCAAGCGATGCCAAAGGGCTGGACGACCTGAAATAACACATGACTTTAGAAGGTCACAGTGGAATTCTCTTGAGATACGAGTATTATAACTACCAGTTTGGTAGACGCTCCCAGTGATGCTAAGCATAGCACAATAGTATAAGCCTCGGTTTGGGATAATGAGCACTCAATGGCTACCTTTAATGATATTTGATATTCGACATAGACTTCCAAATTATGTATGATTGTGTTACCTTTACTTGCGTTTTGAAGATAACGCCACGCATATACAACCAGGAACCAGTGCATGAGAATCAGTCCTAGAAGGAATCACTGCCTCTCCGTAAATAATAGAATTAGCTCTGCAATATTTGGGATAAACATGGGTGAACACAAAACTGTGACGCCTCGTTTGATGGCGCGTAAATGCATGAGGTTATTAGGTCTTCATAGTAGGAATATGATACCTAATTACTCTGAGCTTCATTACGTTTGTTATTTTAAAATAAAAGTTGGGTTAACCTTTTGTACTAACCTCTTCCAGTTGTGTTAACCTCTTGTACTAACTCTTACTAGTTGTGTTATTTATTTAACTACATAGTTCACAGATAAGATATGAATCGACTACATCTATAAGGGTTCTCCTTAGAATGAGATCTAGAACTGAGTACCGCTGCATCAATAGATCGGTACGAACTCCCCAGAATTTAATAGCACTATTACACGTGAAAAGAAGATTTGAGATCAACGGCAGGCAACATGTACATGCGTTGGATTTTGGGATAAACTGCTATTTTCGTAAATAAATGTTAGGCAGTTGAACTGAAAGACCAATCGAGTTAATGTCTAACAGGCATAACGTATTCACAACTAGCATCCAATGTCCAAGTACCCATGACAGAATAATCACAATGATTGGAATTCAACATATAAATTGATAAATTTCCCACAAATAATGCAAATTCATTACTGTAAAAATCATCAATGTTTGTGAAACTCCCGATAAGCGCTCTGATGGCACCATACAACTCACTGCAGACATATGGTCGAGCTTAAGTAATTGATTAAAGCTGAGAAATTACATTTATCAACTTCTGGCGCACTTATAGATTGGTGACATCGGTTGTAAATATGTCATAATGTAAATGAAAAGATATTTTCGTTCTGTATATTGGCTAGACAGTAGTTCTTTTAATTAAAGGCTTATCTCTCATGCACGGAGAATCAATATTGATGATACAGTGAATGCGTTATTAAAGCAATCCTCCAGGCTTGAGAAGTATTTCCGTGTGTCACACTCCAAGACCAAAATTACGTTTCAGATGGTATATGACTTAATTACCGAGGTAATTAAGACCGTAAACCAACAAAACCAGTCCTAAATCATTGATAATCTGTTAACGTCAGAACAGGCAAGAACGATCTTATTTGGATTCTGTTCGTTATTACATAATACCATCTGGGGATAGTAATGGTTAAATAAGCACACTAAAAATAATACGTTACAACAATACGACATATTAATTCTATTCGTTGAAGATTTATTGCACTCGGCGAACATTGATGTACATTTATATGCATGAAGTGTTTCACATTTGTTTGCAAAAGTTGGATTTTCGTCTAATGTAACGAGCACGCTGTGAATGTTCTTAAGGAATCAGAGTAAAATTACGCAGTAAATCGTAACGTAAACTATGATGCCACATTTTTATTGCGAGCGTTAGAGATTCGAACCGCAAATAACAATATCCGTTAACATTATTTCGGTACGAGAAGGCTAGGGTGTCATAATCGCCTTCAAGGACTACTACCAACGCGCGCCATCGACACAACGTGTTCGTCGTTCTGCATCTATTCTTCAAGCCCTCTTTCTGTTCCCAGCAGAGCACTGTGTCAAGCTTCTTGTCAGACGTTGCTCGATATGCTGCCATTAATACAGTTAATGATTCCCTGATAGACTAGGGCTGGGGTATCAGGACGTCTATTACCATCCAGCTACTTGTTTCTATTCTAGCACAATGTATTTGAGATAGACAGACAGCCTTCCACTAGGATTTCAGAGAAGCCGAACTAACGACAGAGCAACACGAACTGCATTAGCAGTACAGGCAACAACCGAGAGGTGTTCAACCCTTCACCACAGAAGCAAGGTTCACAGACACGACCTGTTTACAAAGAGATGAGATGACGACACGTTTCCAAGAGAAAATGGTCTGTTAAAGCGTTTAGGTACATTACCATGTTTATTTTTTTTTTCTTTGTCCAGAGCCAGTTAAAGAGTATTTACATGGAGATGAAAAATGTCGCCCTTGTGTAGTTGCAATGTAGTCAAAGACGTTTCAAGCTGGAAACTTGATGAGATCAAATTTGGTAGGGTGAACTCGTGACGTTGAAATTGGTGCTGACGAACACCTTGAGTCATTACTAATTGTCGTATGTTCATCATTAGTCTGGTTATTACACCCAATGGAATCCATTTCGGCAGATATTCCAGAGTGCTTACTATCTGGCTTGGACGTTTCGAACACATTACGTTACAACAACCTTGCTTGAACGTTGAAGCGTTTTGTCCACGCTGTTGTTACGTTGTGGCAACGTTGTGTATTGGCAGTGAAAATACTTTTATGAACTAACAATAAGGCTTAAATTTCGAGTATGATATATGTAGATGAATGTGAAACCCAGAATCATTGTGGGAAATCCTTGTCAAATTCTCAGATATGTGAGATATTTGTTAGGTCAGGTGAAATGGCGTTTAACGTCGGGTTTGAGAGTATTGCACTTATATAGCGACGTGCATGCACCTGTGTGTGGCTTCTTGCACTAGTAGTCCGGACTAATGCGGTTTTATATAGTCCACTGAGATACCATGCCGCAGTTTAACGTGAATACCCCACTCAGACACAGTATACTGACTCCGAGCCGATCAGTCCTTGTTTAAGCCTCTCAATGCCGAGGGCCAGGCAGGTATCCAAAAATATCATCTTTTAACGTCTTTTAGTATATTGGAAGACGTAATTCAATGGTGATATATTTAATACGGGTATCAAAGTTTTGATAATGTTTGTAAATGTTTTGTGAAATAAAAATTTTAAGTGAAAACTTTGCATTATTATTATTCATGACAGAACTGATTCTATAAGAAACGGCTGTCGAAGATCGAAATGTTAAAGTGGAGAAAGCAATGTGTACGGAACTAGAGTAATGCAGACATCATCTCTCGATGACATGAAATCAATGTGATTTCTTAGCGGTATGACATCACGTGTATATAGCGTCAACTAGAACAAGAGGATTGACAGTTCAGCCACATTTCAAACACTCTACCATCATGGAACATAGACTCTTGATCCATGACTTCATGATTATATGCACAATGGGTGTACTTTGCATGTATATCCTCAAGCAGTACAATGACGTCATTAAATATCATTAAATATCAGCTACCTCTGCCCGGCTTCCCTTCTGTGAATGTGTAGGTGTGCTTGTACATCCGACAACGTAATTTCTTTTCAAATGCCATGTCAATCCACGACACTTCTATAAAGGTCACATTTTTTCACATAATTTTCCCCATATTCTGACAAAATCACGAAGTTTATATGTTTGTTCTGATTATTTTATTCTTTGAAATAAATGTCAACCACAAAGAACAGTCATAGTCGGTAATATTCCACAAAGCTTTCAAAATATTGACATTTCCTCGAGTTCGCAGTATACCTGAACCTAAAACTGTATTAAATTATTTCCATTAACAAATTGTTTGCTCTGGGCGGGTGCATATCTGCCACAATGCCCCGGTGGAAAGTTTAAACTGCATTGTACATGTCAGATCCATCTAGGTAATGTAAAAGATCTGATAAACTCAGCTCTTGAGAAAAGATAGTGCGTCAATTTTATTGTGTAGCCCATCTTCACACTAAAGCTGCCTCGAAAATCAAACCATCAGTTTCCGCATTTGATCATTTACGAAACTTAACTACTTAAATAATAATTGTGGATCGAACTATCTTTACTACAATATAATTGTGTAATAAAATGGATTAACATGTTTGAAATTGTCCATCGAGGCAGTCGACTGGAGCTGCTACCACCATCATGCCCTGCATTCGGAAATATAATGTTTACAACAATCGATTGGTGGAGTTACATTACTCATTGCAAACTGTTTTTTTATCAAGACATAAATTGACCAATGAGCCTTAAAAGAACCTGAAACCCACGCAAACTGCATTGATGAGTACATAGGTGCGTGCGTGCGTGTTTGCGTGTGAGAGGCATGGGAATAATCGACTCTGGACCAGACCAACTATTATTCAAAACATAAGCACCGATCCACGCTATCAGAAAACACAAGCCAATGCATAGGGCTCCAGACCAATTTAATTTAGTCTTATCCTAAGACCAGCAAGATGGGTTTTTTAACCCAGACCTACGGGTTGCATTAACAGATTCGAACCGGCTCAACGAACCGATAAAAACTTTCTATCCTTAATGGATCACAAGTTGCCAAGACAACAGGCTAAACATTAGTGCAAAAGTATTCGCCATCCAATTAGTAACATAATATCCAAGAGATTATGTCAGAAGCGTTCTGTTTGCCCGAGGATATCCTCCGCCAATGTTTAAATCAGAAATGCCAACACGTTCACAGTTGCCAATTATTTGATGACTTGGTCAAAATAAATGGTTCTAAACACAAACGGACACATTGTTAAAGATAAATGAAAACAAACGGAGACAATCGACGTTCATTCCCTCATGTCATGGACGTAAACAGGCCTTATGTGACCAGAATTTGTTTGTTTGTTGCTAAAGCCCCAATAGTCAAAGTACACATATATCACGGCAGCCTGTAAATAATAACGAAGTAGTGGCATCACACATCATTTTGGTACGAGGACTCGCATTCAACCAAGTCATGGAGTCTGACCATTCATTTCATTTAGTAATCTCCTACGACAACATATGGCAGTGTAATTTATTGTTAAACAATGATTGTGACTGCATTACATTGTTTCTGTAGAGATTCAGTAGAAGTTCATTGCATTGTCTGTGGACAATGATTAGCTTATAAGTTATTATATATAGATGCTCGAAGTACATGTAAACTTCCGAAATAGCATGGCTGGATGTCAAGCGTCATAGAAAAATGTGGAATATTCTGTTATGTTCGAGTGACACTGGACTGGCCTGTCACTGTGTAGAAAGTGATGGAAGGTGGTTGGACAATATAACTGGAACAGGCGCGTCCCTGTACATTTCATCTGATATTACATCAAGACCAGCTTTCGTATGAAGATCCCTTATCATTCCCAGACTCGGCCTTTCTCGGATGCTTGACCCTGTTGCGGAAAGGTGAATATTATTATCATCTCTGTCATCATACTTTGAATCAATACATTGAAGATTGTACTGTCACTCTAAGGCTTACCGCCATTGCAATTCCCGTGCAGTAATTTGTTTTGATTTGTAAACCTCGTTAACTGTGCAACACAATTTTGGAATGCATACCATTTGTTGCTTCTTTGTTGATTTCACGCGAAGTTCTGTTTCGTATAGATTTATGGGTTTACATATTGTTTCAAATTGGGAATCAACGCGAAATAATATATAGGTTGATTGATGCCTATTCTATTCCACTACTGTCTCCCCAAGGTATTGCCCCTCATATATATGCTATTTTGTTTAATTGCAAAGACAGTTGGACAAAATGAATAATTTCCATAACTTACAATTATATTTGTATGTGGTCCGACTCGGTTTCATCACAATTTCGTGATTGTTGTTTTTAATAGAACCTAGCCCCAGGATAAATGGGTACATGTTGTGTACGCAGAAAGAAGTCCAGGTAATACCAAGGCTTTGTCAAGTCTTAATATGGACCAGACCCTGCCGTACGAAAGAAATCAGTCCGTCAAACGCTGAAGCAAATCGAATTCCTAAACAAGTACCTGTTTGCCAGTGTTCGGTGTATTTAGAGCAGTTTAAATAATAAAACGAAATTAGACATATACATATTCTGCCCGTACTACAATCATTTTGACGATATTTGGAATTTTCTTAAATATAAGAGACATCAAGACATTGTGCCATCACTACTTTGCCTACTAAGACCAATGGAATCTGTTTTGTGGGATATGCAATACACTATTATTAAAGTATACACATATTATAGAACATTTTTGGGCCAACTGGAATATGAGTCGATAAATAGCGTTATCATTTGGATAAGCTACTTTCACACAAACATTCCATGTGTTTGCTACAACGTGTAGTTGGCATTCACATTTAAAAAATGTCCTTCATTTTTACTAAGACCATTATTTTTTGGAGTAATACATTTACAAACACCAACGCTCTTTTAGGTTTTCCTTGAACAGCAAATGACAAATGATTTTCTTTTGTAAGAAATGCAATGACAAATAACCCCAAATGCCCCTAAAAGCATTTCCTGTAATGTGAAACGAAATGTAATATTGACAGTAATGGCACATTTGTCTGATGAAATATATTAAATCACCTTTTGGAATATTATTGTAACGAACTTTTGAAGACTTATACTGAGGCATACATTATATATATTATGTACATAGAATGGCATTTGAAAGTCGGTATGAAAGGTTCGTGACAGCACAGAAAGCCTTCCCTTTTCCATCTTCAGGTCCTGAAAAATAATCCAATAAACGCCTGTAACGTTCAATTCAAATTACCTAAGAGATCGAATTAGCACAAATTTGTTTAAGGACACACAGGATAAGATTTGGCGTGCATTCCCAGAAGTAGATAACGTAGTTAGCTTGAGAAATGAACGGATGTATTTTTTCCGACAATCACGAAGAGTTTCTTCTGGAACCAGATGAATAATCAAACATGCCTGTGTATACAATTCAAGATTGTCTAAAGGTATCAGCATACCAGGGGATATGGGTTTGGGGATATTTTATTGATGTTAATTGTTTACATTGTACTCATGTTTTAGTTGTTGTTTTTTTTGCTTTTTATTTTTATCTTTTTACAATGGTACAGGTCAAATTCTTGTGGTGGACCATTCGTTTCTCGTTTATACAGAAGGTTCAAATATCAATAGAATGTTATTTGTTGGAGAGATGTTTTTCACATATACCAACCAAATGAATTCCGAGTTTTTAGATTACATGAAAGAAACTTCTAATCAGACGGACGCCTTGTCCACAAGTACAAAGACGTTGGCTCCGGCAGCAAAGTGAACCAGCTCTAGAGAGGCCATCTGTGGAGTGACTTCACGCCCTGCTACATACACAATACATCGAAATAAAAGCGACAAATTCATTTCCATATTCAAAAAAAAATATCTGCCAAATGCAAAGTCGATTGTACTATTGTAACTAATTCATGAAAAAGTGTTTATGAATCACTGATGATACCAGGCAGTCGTAAAAAGCAAACGCGAGAGTTTATTACCCACAGGGTGAAGCGACAGGTCATGATATATTCAATCCGTCATGTTTCTTTGTTTTATTTGTTTTGATTGGGTAACGGTCACACATGAAAGGCCACGCTGGAACCTTTTTTTATTCATACAAAATAACGATATCGTTTAACTGATAACCGTTTGTAGATCATGGTTGTCTGATTCTGATCTTTCCCTTCGTTTATTTGACACGATAACAAGGCAGACACGAATTTGTTTATGTTTACTTTTTCAATACAGGCTCGTACAGCCAAATGAACGTCATTGGCGACCACGTTGGTTTCCTGATTTCCCTTTGGAAAATGATACGGACAGGATGTTGTTTCAGTTGATAGATACAGAAAAACGCATCATGTCGATCGCACAGTGGGGATATCGGATGTCCGATTGGCCGACAGTAGATCCGAGATTCAAAGAGCGACGCTGTTTGAACTTTCAAGCGTTCTTACAGTTGTTCTGGTAGTAGGTATGAGGTGAGAGGTGAGGTGTGTGCGTGTGTGTGTGTGTGTGTGTGGGGGGGGGGGGGGGGGGGGGGGGGGGGGGTTGCTGCTTGTAGTAGTCCGGACTAATCCCGATTTTATAGTGCCAGCCCATTGAGGTACCATGCCGTAGTTCAACATGAAAACCCACTCAGACACAGTATAATGATTTCGAGTTCTTGTTTAGTTCTTAATGCCGAGCGCCAGACAAGGCAGCATCAAGTACCATCTTTTTACGTCTTTTGGGATGACGCGGCCGGGGATCGAACCCCGGACATTCCGCTCTCGGGGCGGACGATCCATCACTAGAGCAGAGAGGCGCTCCTGGTAATTCGCGCTTGAATTACTTCATCCTGTTACTTTGAATTACCATCAGTTGAAGAACTTCTTTGATAATATTGTTGAGCATTGCTGCTTTTTAATCTTGCATACACAACAACGGAAACAATTTAAAAGTGCGTATGCATAGAAAGATCAAGTGTGGCCTTGTTAGGGCACGTACCAATATCGTGAGCTTCTAAGGTATCTGACCTCGCTTTTGATTGGTCGGAATCCATAAAAGTCAACTTGTTTTGTAAAATTATATCTAACGAGTACGAATGGTCCGAGAACGAGAATGAATACGCGAGCCTTCTCATCAGTGACTCATCCTTATCGAACGGTCATCTGGTCATCGAAACACCGCTCCGCTACAATAAATATCTTGTTTCGGATCAAACGTGTATCTCGGAAAGATACTGCCATCCTATTACATTGTTAATTAATTTGCGAATTTAGTTTTAAAATATTGTATTTCTAATAGAGTTACAAATTGTGCATTCATCAATACGATATTCCAGCTGACGTGAGAACTTAAGATAGATAAGTGTAGTTTAATGCTGGATTCTTTGGAATCCAAAAGGAAATGCAACATACTTTCAACGAGTGCTTTGAATAGTGAGTGAGTTGGATTTAACCCCACTACAGTATTCCAGTTATTGCACGGCGTGTCAGCTTAATGTGAGAACAAAACCCGAAGTGATGAAGGTCTAAGACATTTACCACTTCGGTGAAACCCACGATCACGGGTGTGGTGCTGACAAACCTAGAAACATTATCGGAGCGAACCGGGATTCGAACCCACAAAGACAGGTTTCTTGCACACCAAGGGACGCAACCCTGGACTCCGAACTACGGCGTTTAAGATAACTGGATCACCCAAGTGATTTGAAGAAGACGTATGCAATAAGCACATGGAAATGAGCGAACAGAATCAATAAAACATAAATGCCTCCATTAAGAAGTGAATTTCAATCTGGAAGAAGGTTAAACATATATTGAACATGAATAATGATCTTGTCAACCGTTCAGAATGTTCTCATTAAAGTACTGGTATCTCTTTAAATCGTACCGATCGCCATCGTCAAATGTACATGAAAGAGACTTTTCTTCTCTTGTAATTTCATCCAATTATTTCATGTATGAAAACTTGTAGAGACATCGTGGCAACTCCAAAGTCAGACAATACTTCTTCCTGAAGTGCTGTTATTTATACGATCGGTTTCAGATTGTTCATATTGATCTATGCACAGCGTTCCCATGACGCCACGCGAAGAGCGTATCGTGGTTACATTCATATATCTGGATCATGACTGTCTACACCTCGTCTCTCGAAGCTTAACTTGCTTTGATATTATAAAATGACATATTTAACTCAGCAAAACATAATTTCTAAGCTGCTTTGTAGAACTTATTTCTGAACAATCTGCCATCATTTTATTTCCTATTTGTCACATCACACGCAGTATTATCAAGTTGATTATCTTTTCTGTGTATTTATCTTCAAGAAAACCTCATTGAGCATACAGTTCTGGCGCTACGACGTTCGTTTGAGACAGTTAGAAGGGAAAAGTTGGCACTTTTCTAGCGCGGCGTGTTTAAGGCAGGCAGAGAATGACGTATGGTGTTGTTCATACGATATACGACCAATAAGTCGAAATAAATTTCACCGCAGACGTGAAAGCCAAAACAAAATAAACCTTAATCTCTAATTTTCTTTCCTTCATCATCAACATCGACTGCTGTTATTCCCACTGCCATTGCCACTAAATCTCTCACCTGCTAATTGTAAAATACTCTTGTCTGGTGTGTTTTTCACATCAGTTCAGCTCACGGTCTAAAAGTGCGTGAGCTGAGACGAAATTGGTTTTAAGGTCGCGTTCAAAATTATTGTCCTTAAATAGCAACGTGGAACCATTCGCGCGCGTGCGTTCGTGAGTGCGTGTGTGTGGCCCCTCGCACTAGACAGGCCTAAAGTCGGTTTTATAGGGAAAGCGCACTGAGATACCATGCCGCAGATAACATGAATACCCCACTCAGTATACCCCACACCGTATTCCGACGCCCAGTCGACCAGTCCCTGGTTTATCCCCTGAATGCCGAGTTCAAGGGGGGTCACAGCGATTTCTTATTTGTAACGTCTTTTGTGAAGACACGGCCGTTGATCGACCCACCGAACGATCTAACCGCCTAAAAGTGAGTGAGCTAATCAATGCTTACACCTTTGTAAGTGTGAGTGAGCTAATCAATGCTTACACCGTTGTAAGAGTGAGTGAGCTAATCAATGCTTACACCGTTGTAAAAGTGAGTGAGCTAATCAATGCTTACACCTTTGTAAGTGTGAGTGAGCTAATCAATGCTTACACCGTTGTAAGTGTGAGTGAGCTAATCAATGCTTACGCCGTTGTAAGTGTGAGTGAGCTAATCAATGCTTACACCGTTGTAAGTGTGAGTGAGCTAATCAATGCTTACACCGTTGTAAGTGTGAGTGAGCTAATCAATGCTTACACCGTTGTAAGTGTGAGTGAGCTAATCAATGCTTACACCGTTGTAAGTGTGAGTGAGCTAATCAATGCTTACACCGTTGTAAGTGTGAGTGAGCTAATCAATGCTTACACCGTTGTAAGTGTGAGTGAGCTAATCAATGCTTACACCGTTGTAAGTGTGAGTGAGCTAATCAATGCTTACACCGTTGTAAGTGTGAGTGAGCTAATCAATGCTTACACCGTTGTAAGTGTGAGTGAGCTAATCAATGCTTACACCGTTGTAAGTGTGAGTGAGCTAATCAATGCTTACACCGTTGTAAGTGTGAGTGAGCTAATCAATGCTTACACCGTTGTAAGTGTGAGTGAGCTAATCAATGCTTACACCGTTGTAAGAGTGAGTGAGCTAATCAATGCTTACACCGTTGTAAGAGTGAGTGAGCTAATCAATGCTTACACCGTTGTAAGTGTGAGTGAGCTAATCAATGCTTACACCGTTGTAAGTGTGAGTGAGCTAATCAATGCTTACGCCGTTGTAAGTGTGAGTGAGCTAATCAATGCTTACGCCGTTGTAAGAGTGAGTGAGCTAATCAATGCTTACACCGTTGTAAGTGTGAGTGAGCTAATCAATGCTTACATCGTTGTAAGAGTGAGTGAGCTAATCAATGCTTACACCGTTGTAAGTGTGAGTGAGCTAATCAATGCTTACGCCGTTGTAAGTGTGAGTGAGCTAATCAATGCTTACACCGTTGTAAGTGTAAGTGAGCTAATCAATGCTTACGCCGTTGTAAGAGTGAGTGAGCTAATCAATGCTTACACCGTTGTAAGTGTAAGTGAGCTAATCAATGCTTACACCGTTGTAAGTGTGAGTGAGCTAATCAATGCTTACACCGTTGTAAGTGTAAGTGAGCTAATCAATGCTTACACCGTTGTAAGTGTGAGTGAGCTAATCAATGCTTACACCGTTGTAAGTGTAAGTGAGCTAATCAATGCTTACGCCGTTGTAAGTGTGAGTGAGCTAATCAATGCTTACACCGTTGTAAGTGTGAGTGAGCTAATCAATGCTTACACCGTTGTAAGTGTAAGAGAGCTAATCAATGCTTACACCGTTGTAAGTGTAAGAGAGCTAATCAATGCTTACACCGTTGTAAGTGTGAGTGAGCTAATCAATGCTTACACCGTTGTAAGTGTAAGAGAGCTAATCAATGCTTACACCGTTGTAAGAGTGAGTGAGCTAATCAATGCTTACACCGTTGTAAGTGTAAGAGAGTTAATCAATGCTTACACCGTTGTAAGAGTGAGTGAGCTAATCAATGCTTACACCGTTGTAAGTGTGAGTGAGCTAATCAATGCTTACACCGTTGTAAGTGTAAGAGAGCTAATCAATGCTTACACCGTTGTAAGTGTAAGAGAGCTAATCAATGCTTACTCCGTTGTAAGAGTGAGTGAGCTAATCAATGCTTACACCGTTGTAAGTGTAAGAGAGCTAATCAATGCTTACACCGTTGTAAGAGTGAGTGAGCTAATCAATGCTTACACCGTTGTAAGTGTAAGTGAGCTAATCAATGCTTACACCGTTGTAAGTGTAAGAGAGCTAATCAATGCTTACACCGTTGTAAGTGTAAGAGAGCTAATCAATGCTTACACCGTTGTAAGTGTAAGAGAGCTAATCAATGCTTACACCGTTGTAAGTGTAAGAGAGCTAATCAATGCTTACACCGTTGTAAGTGTAAGAGAGCTAATCAATGCTTACACCGTTGTAAGTGTAAGAGAGCTAATCAATGCTTACACCGTTGTAAGTGTAAGAGAGCTAATCAATGCTTACACCGTTGTAAGAGTGAGTGAGCTAATCAATGCTTACACCGTTGTAAGAGTGAGTGAGCTAATCAATGCTTACACCGTTGTAAGTGTAAGAGAGCTAATCAATGCTTACACCGTTGTAAGAGTGAGTGAGCTAATCAATGCTTACACCGTTGTAAGTGTGAGTGAGCTAATCAATGCTTACACCGTTGTAAGTGTAAGAGAGCTAATCAATGCTTACACCGTTGTAAGTGTAAGAGAGCTAATCAATGCTTACACCGTTGTAAGAGTGAGTGAGCTAATCAATGCTTACACCGTTGTAAGTGTAAGAGAGCTAATCATTGCTTACACCGTTGTAAGAGTGAGTGAGCTAATCAATGCTTACACCGTTGTAAGTGTAAGTGAGCTAATCAATGCTTACACCGTTGTAAGTGTAAGTGAGCTAATCAATGCTTACACCGTTGTAAGTGTAAGAGAGCTAATCAATGCTTACACCGTTGTAAGTGTAAGAGAGCTAATCAATGCTTACACCGTTGTAAGTGTAAGAGAGCTAATCAATGCTTACACCGTTGTAAGTGTAAGAGAGCTAATCAATGCTTACACCGTTGTAAGTGTAAGAGAGCTAATCAATGCTTACACCGTTGTAAGTGTAAGAGAGCTAATCAATGCTTACACCGTTGTAAGTGTAAGAGAGCTAATCAATGCTTACACCGTTGTAAGAGTGAGTGAGCTAATCAATGCTTACACCGTTGTAAGAGTGAGTGAGCTAATCAATGCTTACACCGTTGTAAGAGTGAGTGAGCTAATCAATGCTTACACCGTTGTAAGAGTGAGTGAGCTAATCAATGCTTACACCGTTGTAAGAGTGAGTGAGCTAATCAATGCTTACGCCGTTGTAAGAGTGAGTGAGCTAATCAATGCTTACGCCGTTGTAAGAGTGAGTGAGCTAATCAATGCTTACGCCGTTGTAAGAGTGAGTGAGCTAATCAATGCTTACGCCGTTGTAAGAGTGAGTGAGCTAATCAATGCTTACGCCGTTGTAAGAGTGAGTGAGCTAATCAATGCTTACGCCGTTGTAAGAGTGAGTGAGCTAATCAATGCTTACGCCGTTGTAAGAGTGAGTGAGCTAATCAATGCTTACACCGTTGTAAGAGTGAGTGAGCTAATCAATGCTTACGCCGTTGTAAGTGTGAGTGAGCTAATCAATGCTTACACCGTTGTAAGTGTAAGTGAGCTAATCAATGCTTACGCCGTTGTAAGAGTGAGTGAGCTAATCAATGCTTACACCGTTGTAAGAGTGAGTGAGCTAATCAATGCTTACACCGTTGTAAGAGTGAGTGAGCTAATCAATGCTTACGCCGTTGTAAGAGTGAGTGAGCGGTATCTTACGCGACTTTGACCAGTGTTTCAGCTGCAGCTTGGTATGGGAGGAAAGAAATGTTCACCACATTGGAGAAAACCTACGAGCACGTGTATGGTGCTGAGAACCAGGACTATGCTTGGATTCGAACCAGGGATCGTAGGTTTCTGGCACTCCTAAGGGACGCAACTCTGCACAACGTATTGCGGCACCTCGGATAGTAGGAATATTCGTTCTCCATCGCCAATACATGGTGGTCATGTGTCTATGTTCATTGTGAATGTTATACAAACTAGCTGTGCCACCGTCCAACCAAAGTGATTTTGATTCATTCCTTACATTTTCAATTGATACCCTCACTGTGTAGACAGTAAACGTTCTTCAACGTTCAGGGTCTTGTTTCCTTAGTGGTAGGCTGTGCCGCACAAGATCATAGCTGAATTCCTTGGTTGATATGCGTGTTAGCTGTTTGTCAGCATTCCTCGCTATCTTGTGGCGTGGATCCTTCTCCGCTCATTAGCGGCTGGTTTTAGGAAGACTTTGCCCCATAATCTGTTGCCCGTTTCGGTGGAGATCGAACCGATACAATAACTGTCTTTTGTAAAACTGAGAAAATGTCATGTGTTTAGGGAAATCATCAAAGATGCTACCCGAAATGTTCTTAAACCCTAAACGTTGACATGCATCATAAACCTTACTTTACAAACAAAGTTTTAAATGCGTTACGTTGTTGGTCCAGACACTTTATTGACATGCCGCCCTCATAAAGCTTGATTCGATAATTTAGAGGTTGTCGTCATAAAGCTGGAGCGCGGCATTGTAACTGCAAAGGGTATTTTCCAAAGATTGGATAAGAAATATGATTTGAGAAATAGAAATGTTTACAGTTTAATCCCAGTTACCATGACGATTCCGTTTCGTGATTGAAACATATTCGATTGAACAAGTCATAGTTTCAAAGCGATATCCTTTCAAAACATGCAAAAATGCACAGCATATATAGTTACACATATGTGACGCATTGTCACATATATGTTGTACTAACAGTATCCGGAGTAGCAAGGTTTATGTGTAATCACACAGTACACACAGTAGACATGAGGGCCAGACCAGTGGATATTGATCTAGATGTGGTTGGGGTTGGTGAGGGCTGGGCATTTGTCGAAGAAAGTAAAGTGTTCAAGAATAATTTTGAAAAAACAAAAATTGACTGCCAGAAAAATTACATTGTTGCAAGGTGGTTTTCTTATCAACAAATATTCAGGCTCGTGGTTTAAATTTTAAAATTATCGGTTTTTGCAGCTGTAGCTGAAACATTATTTAAACTCCAGACAAAGTCAAGGTCTGGGGTTCGATCCCCGGCCGGGTCATATCAAAATACGTTAAAGATGGTACTTGATGTTACCCTGTCTGACGCTCGGCATTAAGGGGCTAAAACAAGGACTGGTCGGCTCGGAGTCAGTATACTTAATGTGTCTGAGTGGAGTATTCATGTTAAACTGCGGCATGGTATCTCAGTGAGCTAGCACTATAAATCGGCATCAGTCCGGACTAGTACAAGCAGCCATACGCACACGTGCATGCACGTCGCAATATAAGTGCATTAATCTTGAACCCAATTTCAACCCACTTCACCTTTGCCCCAAATAGTGACATACAACAGCTGATGATAAACGATGATCGTATGATGAGCTCCGTTAACTACTAACATGAATTTACGCTATGTGCATGAGAATGTACATGTAGTTGTAGGTGTGGCTTCACATCGAAGTAGTAAATTACCTTCGGCATGGTATATCAGTGGGCTATCACTCCTAAACTGGAACAAGCTAAAACATACACTGAAATAATGCCCATGCGACGTTAAACTTTAAGTCACTCACAAACACACGCACACACACGCACGTGAAGATTCCGGGGTAGAATAGGTCTCCAGCAACCCATGCTTGCCTTAAAAGGCGACTATGCTTGTCGTAAAAGGCGACTAACAGGATCGGGTGGTCAGGTTTGCTGACTTGGTTGATGCATGTCATCGATCCCAATTGCGTGGATCGATGCTCATGATTATAATCACTGGATTGTCTGGTCCAGGCTCGATTATGTAAAGACCGCCGCCATATAGCTGGAATATTGCTGATTGCGGCGTTAAACAACAAACAAACAAACACGCACGCACGCACGCACGCACGCACGCACGCACGCACGCACGCACGCACGCATGATTTATAGACATTTTTTCAGATACCAATATGTTTAACAAAACATAATAAAGATACAGCTATCTAAAAATACACGTCATGCTTGCGGAGCTCAGACGAATTTGACATCATGAAAGTGCTGGTAGGTAGATAAAGTGTCTGACGTTAATGGGAAAACAGATGTCTGTAACCTTACCTTGATAAGGTTCAATCGTTTCTCTGTTTATCAGCTGGATGTTTGCTACACAGCGAGAAAGCGAAAACAGACAGCTGATGAAGTGTCTAACATGTGTCATTCTATACACCTCACACATTCCCCTCGGAACAATCAAGGCATGATCGTCTTGAAAGGCAAAACGCTGATGGTAAGATCCACGACAAAGACGATGGTTTCTTTAATGGTATCCTTGATTATCGATCTGAAGTGATTCTATGTGGTTGAATCAACATGCAGTTTATGTACAGGTACCTTGAAGTAATTTCATCACCGCCCTACATTTTTACATTTTAAAACCGTCAATGGTCAATCAGGCGATTTACAGACATGCATTTGGTCTTTGACATCAATTTTTGCGAACCTTTCAGAAATGGTGAAATACGTTCGCGTTTCCTTGATGGTCGTTAGATCAACACCTGCATTAATCTTCATCCCTCATCCTTCATCCATGTGACATCCTCCTCTTACACATGAATCACAAACACACCACTCTTAAGTTTATCCATGCCAACATTTTGCTTCTTTAAGGCTTGAGGCTTTTGTATTCAATTCACAGTTCAGTTTGTGAAGTGTGTCCACTTTTTAGCGTCTAATTATGCACGCATCGCTTGTACTTTGGTACACAGAGATCACAGGGCATTTATAAAACTGGAAATGTGGAATTGCCGCGTTTTCGGAATCCGTAAAATTATTTCATTTGCCCGATGTCAGTATTTTCCGATACATTTATCTGTGAAAATGCTCCTACATTGAACATTAACCCACCGTGACGACCATGTGGAAGAATTAACAAAGAAATAACGTTATTAATTTTGTAACATGACATGTACAACACTTATTGCGTAGCGTTGCTCATAGCAACGTCTCAACGAAATGCCACGAAGAGCAAGGCGGCAATCTGTGCGGCTATAACATCGTTAACGTTCATAATGACATCAGTGCAACGCGACAATATGATTATTGTTTGGTTTACATGACCACAGCAGTTATGGCACGACTGGAAAGTCTAACGTGTCATTTTCATGTCTACAAATATCGTGTGACATACTGGTCCTATTTTTGTAAATAAGTATGGCATCACTCATCAATCAAGAAATGTGTATAAATGAATCACGAAGGATTACTTTCTCAAAATATGAAAGCAACAAGCCTTTGAAATAATCATAAACAACCTTTACTAAAGGTAGAGTGCATTGTACGATTCCAACTATATCATAAGCACGTGTTTAAGAATCACTATCAAATAGTGATGATATGAAGTGTTCGCTTAAAGGTTGCATACCCTGCCAACCGGTGGCACCAATCACAAACACATGCAAAGGCAACCTGTTTCATCGTGGTCGACCCGCAGCAATTGTCCAGAAATTGATTGTATTTGTATTTGTATTCAACAGTTTACTACGATATTGAACATGACTTGAAGTTGTCGGGATGCCATTATCGACCAATGTTGTGAAAGTTAAAATATATAGTTTTATAGCATTTTTCGCAATTCTTCCGCATATGTCTTAAATAATATGGTTTGGTTATGATATCCATGTTGGAATGACACAACAAACAAAACACTGCAGTAAAAGCAACATTTAAGTCTCTTTTACCATTCGAGTGTACGCTGTCCAAGCACACACCGTCATCCTCTGCGGCCCGTCATATACATGCACTGGCACATTAATGACATCTTAGATGTGGTGGCTTCCGCAGGATATGACGTTGAGCAACGAGGCGGTGAACGCCCTAATTGGAATACTCGGACAAATGTGATGTAATGTACTTATAGTATTTTCATTAAATATGCGTAATTTGCCAGCAATGGAATCACAACACCGTTGAGAACAAAAACACGTGTCAGCAAGTCAAAACTACTTGTTCAATTAGATGTTCAACTTAATGCTAGTAGACAGTGACACATTCTGTGGATGTCGACTTATGTTGACGCCAAAATAGTATAAAACTCTTTCAGAAAATCTCTTAAACAGTGAGCCAATCATCTGTACATGTGTTTATATTGGAAGTAAAAAAAACAATTTCAATGAACAATTTCAATTATTTTATTTTTTTTAAATCATCGTTGAAATATGGCAGTTCTTGAAAGCCCAAACGACCTTAACCCAATGTCCTGTACATGTGACATTGACAAGTAAACACTCCTACGGGGTGTATACATATACAAGCCAGATAGCACGTATGTACTGTGTCGCTGAAAACCAATGAACAATGCATGCTTCGCCTTTTCTAAGTTAAGCCATAGACATAAACATCAACCGGAAAACGTTTGATGATATTTTATATCTTGCAGCAGTTTCTTATGTTGCACATGAGCACATATTCCTGCAGGGCCAGGCGCTTATCATCAATGTTGCGTAGACATTGATTATCTCCAGAAACCACAGATATTGGAGCAGGCCACCTGCCGTCAAAGAAATGGGTTATATCGAGACCGTTTGTATCAGCCTAAGACTTACGTGCTATCGGAGCCCAAAATACATTGCCTTACATTGACCCAACTGAAATGTTCGACGTTTCAGAGGTTTACGCTGTATTATATATTGACAATGAAGGATAAACCTTTTCTTTCTAGCTCTGCAACAAGCGTAGGATCAACTTTCCAGCGGCACTCAGGCAGTTTGGGTTCTTTGCTCCCCAGGGAGATGGCAAAGAAAAGCGTGTGGACCGGGGTTAAAATGGTGCACTTTAAAGGAAGATATCTCGCAAGAGAAAAGTCCAATTCCAATGGATCACCATTTTATTAATGTACAGATTAAAATAAAAAATGCAGCAAAAGGGGTCTGGGTGATCCTGGCACAGTCAAGATGGTTAGGCTCAGCACCAGCTGAGGGCCCTTGCACCCTCAACAAGCTGCCAGACAGCGAATGGGACTTCCGGAAGGAAGTGCTGCCTCGTCGTACCCACCTAGACCTTTTCGGAGAATGTGAAGACTCCCCAACACTGCAGCCTTCTGCATTACCCAGATTGTCAAGAAGGGCAGCAAATCCGGTTCTTGAAATTAGTGTCAAAAGGGACAGACAATGCAGTGATATAACTGATTCATTAGATTTATTAAAAAGTGAGTGAGTGGTGTTTAACTCCGCTTTTAACAATATTCCAGTTATATTGCAGCGTGTCAGCTTAATGTGGGAGGAAAGCCCGAAGTGATGCAGGTCTTAGACGTTCACCACTTCCGTGAAACCCACGAGCACGGGTTTGGTGCTGACAAACCTAGAATCATAATCGGGGCGAACCGTGATTCGAACCCACAATCATAGGTTACTGGTGTGCCCAAGGGACGCAACTCTGCACAGCGAATAGCGGCGCCTTAGACGACTGCGCCACCCGTGCCCCCAGATTTATCAAAAAGGGCAAGATCAGGTTTGTTAGCTTGGATAGGTCTGAGGCTGTATACAGGCCTTTTCCGCACAAAAATTATGCGTCAAAACCACCAGTGTGGCGAAGACGGTAATAAAAGGATCGAGCCACTCCATCATGTTGCTTAAGATGCTGTGTTCTGTGCCAAAGCTTGGGATCCAATGGCTATGTGTTGGACAGTCTTATTGAGTTCATTTGATAATCTACATTTCATATTTCCATTTTGATGCAAAATCACTCATTGACGGTTTCGAGTTGGAAGTTTTTGTTTGTTATTTAACGCCGAACGTTTAACGCAAAATGACAGCGATCTGTAAATATTGGTATTGACATTATGTGTCCCACATCCTTGGCTCGTTTAAGAACTGTGGAATGTTTTGGTTATATTATTATTATTATTATTATTATTATTATTATTATTATTATTATCATGTTGTTGTTGTTGTTGCTATTATTATCATCATTATACATCGGCCGAAATCACTGATTCACGAGAGCAGTTCAAAAGATCTTTAGTTTATGATGTTTTGAAATAACGTTCTTATTTTGACCATGATACTGAAATCAATACAGAAAGCGATTTCAGGATCTTTGGGGCACTCGGATCAATTAGAAGCGGACCCGATACCTACTACTGATCATAAGAGGCGACTAAATGGAAAGGGTGGTCAGGCTCTGTAGCTTAGGGCGTGTCATCGTACCCCCACGGCACTGAACGTTGTTCAGAGTTTCAATCACTGTCATTTGAGATAGCACAGTCACGCATTGTTGAAAACGGTGTAAGACAACAAACAAAACAAACTCGACCAAAATATGCATTTTACTGCCTCATCATCAAAAGATACCCAGGAAGACTTTTGGTTAAATGATAAGACAGACAAAATTATCTTGATTCCTGTCTGTGAAGAAACAAATTGTCATTTGTCCCGAGTCATCACCTCGCTATCACTTCCTCTCAATGAACCTTAGTTCTGTATGGTCTTCCCTTGATAACAGCTTATTTAAGAATGCAAACATTTCATTAACTCGCCTTTCAGTTTGATGCGCGATTACTTCCGCTATTGATTCATAGAAGCATCCCAAATACACTCACAGATGGGAAGGAATCCAGGTGTTCCTGCCATGAATATCCTCAGGGCGAGGTGTCATCATCTGACACATCATTTTCTATCAAAGCAAAATCTACCAGGGTGGTAAAATAAAGTATAATCATGTCGCTCCAGGTTCGTTTCCTTCAGCAGTAATCTCGACACAAGGAAATAAAGTGCAATTGGTGTTACGTACTTCTAAAATGCATCGCAAGAAAAAAAACTAAGCTATTACTTCAATTCAATTACTTTTTCATCGGGTTTGGGAACATATCTTAACCCTGGGATACACTGAATTCAGTAAACAGAGCTGTACAAGGCCAGTAAGGTCGAGCTGTTTCCCTCCCCATCCCAGACAACATAGAATATTTCACATGTATGTTTCTAACTTCAAGGCGCTGACGCTCTTTTTTTCTTTTTTAGAATACGCATTCTCATCTCACACTCGTCCTGCGTTATTTTGGTTTAGACAGTTTTGAATCAAAATTAATACCCTAAAACGATTACTATTGAAATTATTTTAAAACTCTTGAGACATTTCTGTTAGTTGTAAAACGCCTTCCATGTCTTGTTTTGAATGAGCCACCATCCTCAGCACATACGCGATATCTTAATGTGCAAAGACAATCTTGATAACAGTCGGTATGGCAGTCTGCTGGATCTCGGAGCTGTTAATGTTCGAAGCTTCAGCTCACACTGATCAGCTTCTGATAACTGGCATCTGTCGGGAGACGGGTTCCTCATAACGACTCGCCCAGTAGTTTGAGATAAAAACTTAGACATATCCACACCATGGACCACACGCTTCAAACTTTCTGGACTAACGGTTACAGACACTTTCTTCAAGGATGAAAGAAAACGATACAGCATCAGCTGTTGAAGAGGTATCAATCGATGAGTTATATAGTGTATATTTGTGTGGTCATTCACGCTAATGAATGGGTATTAGTATTACACAAAGCAACTTATACTCTAATTACAGCAATAAATTGCATGTGCATCTAGACGCCTATCTGTTAACTATTTATATCGATATAAATGTTTGATAATACAAAGGTTACAAGTCTTGGTATGGATTGGTTCTGCACAGATGCATTTAACACTGTAGAGAGTATTAACTCAAAACCATTCGAACATCAAACGTTGGACCTTGAGAAAATTTTATCTGTGTTTAATTGACCAAACTCTCAAGACCAACCCTGACCGACAACGAATTCATTTGAACCATCTTGAGATCGGTAGGGACTCTTGACTGTTTGCTGTCGATCTTAGAAGTACCCATGGAATTTTATACTTAACGTGAATAAGCTCGTTATGGATCAAACTGGCCGTTGGTGGCCATTCGCGTTCTCCTTGAAGATTGAAAGGTTTCTTTGTTGATAGGTGAAACGGAGCGAAACAATTCTTTTCTATCATTTTAATTTTTGGAAAAGAGTCTTGGCTTTGTTCTTTCGAAATAACAGACAAACATGTTTGTTTAAGATCGAACTGAAACACAAAGGATCTCCTTACACCCGTGAGAGGCGTTAAATTGTGATCAATGCAGAAGACTGCATCAGGTGTGACTTGATCCATAAGGCAAAATAGAACACCATTCTTACTCGAAGAATCCTCTTTAAAAATACATAAAACCGGATTTGCCGTCATCAAAAGTGAAATGTACAGATCTTTTGGTTTGTATTTACACTCTAACATAACTGTCACTGTGGTGAAAATCTATGTCTAGTTTCCCCCGATTATATTAGCCAATAAATGTATATGGCATACCTTATGAAGCCATTCTTGAAACATGACAATGCCTTTGAGAGACTTGTGGTTAAAGTGTATTTTGTCACATAGAAGTGCGAGTTCGATTCCCCCAATGGGTATGATATATGCCTGAAGCCAGTTTTTGATGTTTCCCCTCATGACATTGCTGGGAGAGAATTCTCGATCTTTTGTCCATTGATTCAAAAAGTTTCTTCTGAACAACTCATTTTCCATATTTCCTATCTATTAATGTACTTTGTAGGTGCATCTCAATGCGTTTCCTCATGGAGTCATGTTGACTTTCAACTACATGTCACAAGACACTATTCTACCTTATAATGCTGCTGCCTTTTGTACAAGCTATCCTGCAGCTAATTGTTCATGTTACCTACACTAAATCGAGGCGATTCATGGATATATACATATATATAATAGAGATTGCCAGAATTGTTCAATAGGCATCATGACATCGATGGGTGACTGTTCTCTGATGATCCTTCGATAGCAAACACTGTGATGTATCAGTGCCAGAATTGTTCTTATAAGCATCATGACATCGATGGATGACTGTTCTCTGATGATCCTTCTTTGGCAAACACTGTGATGTATCATTGCCAGAATTGTTCAATAAGCATTATGACTTCGATGGATGACTGTTCTCTGATGACCCTTCTTTGGCAAACACTGTGATGTATCATTGCCAGAATTGTTCTATAAGCATTATGACATCGATGGATGACTGTTCTCTGATGATCCTTCTTTGGCAAACACTGTGATGTATCATTGCGAGAATTGTTCAATAAGCATTATGACATCGATGGATGACTGTTCTCTGATGATCCTTCGATAGCAAACACTGTGATGTATCATTGCCAGAATTGTTCTATAAGCATCATGACATCGATGGATGACTGTTCTCTTATAATCTTTCTTTGGCAAACACTGTGATGTATCATTGCCAGAATTATTAATATGCATCATGGCATCGATGGGTGACTGTTCTCTGATGATCCTTCTTTTGCAAACACTGTGATGTATCATTGCCAGAATTGTTCAATAAGCATTATGACATCGATGGATGACTGTTCTCTGATGACCCTTCTTTGGCAAACACTGTGATGTATCATTGCCAGATGAGCACTATGACAGCGATGATACCTGTACCTTATAAATGTTTTATGGCACATGGTCTGTTCCATGACAGACTCACATCACATCATTGGCAGATGCAATATCGTCTTTATGCCATTTATGTCAGAGTTTGAAATGTAAAAAATAACCATATTATATATATATATATATATATATATATCGTGCTTCCTTCAACTGGCCATCGATACCTTTTGTCTTATCCGTACACAGTATGCATGTAAACCGATACCTTCACTCTTGAAAAACACGCTCCTCTGTTGAAAACTCACAAGTGGAGTTTATACTGGACATTTGATCTTGATCTCTGTGATGATAAGTAGACCTTACGTATTGTCTTATATACCTAAACACACATTGGTACAGTGTTGTTATTCGCTCCTTTCGGTACGGGAATTATTTTCTATTTTCGAAGTTGTTTAGCGAGGGCATTGCAGAGAGTCTCGAGTTTATATCCTTTTTATATGTGATGTACCAATAGAACTATGACTCAATACGTACATACACATATGAACTCAAGTTAGTCAATTAACCTTAACGCTTAAGCTTGACCTCAATCACGTTTTAGTTATCAACGTACGTCAGTGTTACTTGTTCTTATAATTATTCACCATGGAAAATATGTATTTATGCTTCCATAATGCCTAATTATTTAAATATTACATATGAACTCAAGTTAGTAAATTAACCTCAACGCTCAAGTTTAGCCTCAATCACGTTTTAGTGAACAATGTACGTCAGTGTTACTTGATCTTATAAATATGCACCATGCAAAATATATATTAATGCTAAGATACCGCCTAATTATCGAAATATTTTCTCTAATGATCGTAATATGTAAAGTAATGCAAACAATATTCCAAACGTTGAAAACAATCAGTATTGACAACAATTTCGGATACGTAAAAATGTATTGTCAATATAACTCTTACCTGGAACATGGAATGCCGAACCTTATGTTTATGTTTTTATTGTACCCTTTACCCTTCCGACAGAGTATGGAGGATATACGTCCCACTACTTCACTGAAAATGGCGTGAAAGTAAGTTATTACGTCTCACTCCACTTAATACTACCGTTATATTCCTTCATGACGTTGTAACCCCTATTTTAAGATCACGATCAAAGAGAAAATGACAGCGTCGTTGACTGGAGATATCCATCTTGTTGATTGATGTGGAAACAATGCATGCTAACTTACGTAACGTTCAAAACTCCGAGATAAATTTTGATACCTTATGAATAAACATAATGATGTTATCATCCAAATAATCTAGCCCCTAAGCCAGCGCAGACACTGATGGACATTTCATAACAACAGGGCATATTAGTAACCAGAGAAGACCTTTGAATAATCACTGTTGCTTTTGAGAGGATGGAATCTTTAATTGATGTCATAGACTTTAACCCTACTAATTCATGATTAGGAAGCGTTGTATTTGTTCGAGGAGAACGGTATCACAAATCCTGTACACTGTGGTCGATTAGTGTACAGCTTTGGTGGAAGAAACACACGATTCTTTTTGCAAGGGCAGGGAGTGAGTGAGTGTGTGAGTGAGTGTGGTTTTACGCCGCCTTTAGCAATATTCCAGCAATATCACGGCGGGGGAATGGCGGAAATGGGCTTCACACATTGTACCCATCAAGGGCAGGGAAGCTGCATTAGCTTGATGATTGATTGAGTGAGTGAGTATGGTTTTACGCCGCTTTTAGAAATATTCAAGCAATATCATGGCGGGGGACACCAGAAATGGGCTTCACACATTGTACTCATGTCGGGAATCGAACCTGGGTCTTCGGCGTGGCGAGTGAACGCTTTAAACTCTAGGCTACCCGACCGCCCTTAAGCTTAATGAACGTGCTTCCGAGGAGAGACTGGATGACGGAAGATGTCCCTGAATGTAAGTACCTGTACAATACATAATTGTGCCCTTTATATGAAATGTAAAAGTTGTTTAGACGTTTGTAGATATACAGATATGTTAAAGTACAGAATGGAATTGCATCACTGTAAAGTGTGTTTATTGTTTAACGCCGCATGCAACAATATTCCAGCCTCATGTATAAGTAGCTCAGTGGTTGATGCCTTCAATCACTAAACAGGACAGCCAGTTCGATTTTCTCAACTTTGGTGTCCCAACCGGGATGATATTTGCTAAGTATCGTAAAAATAATACTTACGCACTAAGCTGACAACGTTCGTTCCTTTATATATGAGACAATAACTACTTCGCAGGCTATGCTTGTCGTAAGAGGCGACTAACGGTGTCAGGTGGTCAGGCTCGATGACTTCGATGATGCATGTCATCGTATCCCAATTGCGTGGACCGATGCTCATCACATCAATCACTGTATTGTCTGATCCAGACTCGATTATTTACAGACAGCTGTCATATAGCTGGAATATTACTGAGTGCGGCGTTAAACAACAAACAAACAAACAAAACTTTACGGGACACACCAATATATTTTTGGTATGCATTTCTGTGTATCTCACAAGAACAAATTATGTGTTACATGATTATTTCCCATTGACAACAGGCTGATGTTCTTGAAGATGTCGTGGAGTACCTAATCAAGCCTAAGAGGTTTCAGACTGTTATATGGCTTCATAAATGTTATCTTAATGTAGAACACGTTTGAAGTAGGGAGAATTTTCCCTCCTTCAATCAGCCATGTTGCGTTTGTAACTTGAAGCACAGACATACCTGAACACAAACTAAATGCCTCCAGATACATTTTATATTCCGAGATTGTAAATACATGCAAACCGAGATTACAATCTACATTGATTCGGACATGTGTGGCGCTGTGTATGTGTTTAAAGTCTATAATAAAAAAGTAAACAGATTGATGTTAACATAATGTTAACTTCTGTTTAAATAAAGAGCAAAGCTTCAAGCATTGCATATCTCAAGTTTTCGAGTTTTCTCATTTATATTTATATTGGAACTAATACAAGCTTTTAAGCGAAACTCTCCGTTTACTTTACCACAAAAAGCACAGCGACATGTGTTGCCACTTGTAAAGAAAGCATTGCTAGATTGCTGACATGACAATGCTACGCTGACACAGGGAGAGGGATTTCTGTTACCTGAAAGACATGCAAGCATGATTTTCACATTTACAGCAACAAAGTTGATATAGTGCCAATTATTTCGTGAGTATGTTCGCAATATTCTCGAGTATGTAATACGTGGGTTCCCAAGTGAATATTCACATATGTCTCAAATCTGTTTTTGCAAATCTTGTCAAATTTCTCCTCAAATGTTTTTTTTCAGTTTTGTGGCATTTACTGTTAGTATGTTCTTACATCTTTTCCACGTGTGTGTTCTCATACATATGGCATGTTCAATGTCAAAGGGCCTTCTTTTCCAGTTTACTCTCCGTAAGCGGTAGTACAATTTTCAGAGGGCATTGAGTATGTTTTTATTATTACACGTCATTCGAATCTTATGAATGGACCCTGTTTTTTTTAATTTTTGATCAGAATTGACACCCCTTCCCCGTCCCCACCCCAAACCCTTCCACACACTCAAGGTTTATATGTGGATACGGACACAACATTCTGGGAATTGACTGTTGTGTGTCATCTGCGGAGACCGTTGTCCACTTAAGGCATCCCCTGGGTTTTTTTTGTAAATATTCGATAAGATTGTATTCGTTTGGTCTATTCATGATGTATCCAACTCAATATAAGGTAATGCCGTATGTTCAATACTGCGTATAAAAATACTCACTCACTATATATTTAAAGATCAGGGACATTTGTTAAGAAAAGATTTGGTTGTTTTCATTACATAACTTTTATACTATGTTTGTTTGTCTTTGGGTTGATTTGACGTTTTACGTGTTTAAAACAAAATTTATGTTCATCATCAAAAGAGGGTACAGTCTTACATGCACGTAAACGAAACGTCTTGTAAACACGTCACGTGACAGGTCACCTTGACCTGTTCTCTCGTTATCGGCCATGCCGAGCTGCCACCATCATATATATGCCAAATAACACCAGATAACACACATGTCGATTTTTTAGGGGTTTGTGTTGATAACGTTAGTTTGCTGTCGACGTAGACTACACCAGACCCAACTCGTTTACATATTGATCATACCTGAACATCGTTGTCAAGGTGAGTCTGGTTATCTCGATATTGAAGGTTTAGCGGAAGATGACGTCTTTCAATGAACACTTAAAGGGGGCACTACAGATGTGTGCGCCATATGCATGTAATACAAACGTATGCTTCTTAGGAATGCCCTTTAAAAATATCAGTGTGGTTTAATTACATCGTTGGCTCTTTACGCCGAGAACCCGGGTTCGATTCCCCACATGGGTACGATATGTGAAGTGATTTCCCGATGTCCCCAAACATTTGTCAATGTTCTATCAAGTACTGTGTGAATGTATATTAATGAATGCAACTATGACATGTTCTACCAATATATGTACCTTAAGAATGTTCTATAAATCACGATTTTCTATCAAGTACTGTGAGAATGTCTATCAATGAATTCAACTATGAAATGTTCTATCAATATATGTACCTAAAGACTGTTTTATCAATCTATGAACTTGGAGATCTGACATTTGAGACTTTGTGGAAGAATCTAATGTAAAGTGATTGTGCGTCTTCAGCAATGGTCATCAAGTTGTTGTCATTTAGAACGTTGGAATGAAAGTTCCATGACTGTAACTGTGCTAAATGTTCAAGCAAAGTGTTCTTTCAATAATCATGAATAAGTGATGATGCACACTTGAAAAACCAGAAGCAATAGATCATGACAATATTTATGTGGTAAAAAGCACATGCAGTATTACGTTTTGAAATATAGACAGAGAATGTGGCTGAGAGGTACGAGCAGTTTATAGCTTGATTAACTGGCGTTACAAATAGGGAAAAAAGCAACAAATGTATTGCCTCCACAATGTCTGAACAACTTCCTTTACAGCTGATGAGGGGTTGGTAACACCATTGTATCAAAGATGACAACAGATGCAATAAACCGTACGTCAACACTCTGCGATGAAATCATACTATTAACATCTGTCAGACGTGATATGAGTTTTACATTACCAGAATGGAACTCTTCTGATAGTTTATGCTATGACTGGTTCACATGGTTGCCTGAGTAATTATGGCCAACTCGTTCTTCCCAACAATTGTCCCAACCCGAAGTTTACGGCAAGGTGTTAAAACTTTACTGATCACTGTTAATACATATTCCATGTTAAAGTTTACAATGTTGCATCCTAAATGTCAGGGTAAATACACGAATCAGAACATTATCTTTAGAATTTAGAATCATTTCATCCAAATAACCACACAAAGTATTTTTAATTAAACTAAAGTTGGCATTTCACTTTGTCTGAAGAGGATCAAAAAAGAACAAACTTTTCAAGGCTGTAGCATTATGACGTGTCTTTGATACAAAGAAACTTTCAGAGCATGGAAGTTAAATGGATAGTGTCACATAACAACGCTACGGATACTAAAACTTTGTAGATCGATCTGTACTGAAAAGGAAAGTGAACAGACAAGCATTACAATGTGCAAGCTGCATGGTAATTTGATGCTTCGAAACATCATCACTGAAGCTGGATTAAGTTCATATGACATGCACCTCGAACATAGACAAACTTAAACACAATGTGCATGCTACTATGACAAAGGCGCTTACCTAAGCTGACGACGACAGTGAAATATACCATCAGAGAAATCCCTCCTCAAATCTTCACACTCCTTTCACTATAGGTCTGCGTGTTAGTCCAGATTGGTTGCAATGTTCATTACTAGACTTGATAGAATGGATGGAGGGAGCTTAATGGTAAATCCTACAGCAAGCGTTCCGCTGTCTCCCTTCCGAGATAAGCTGCTGCGAAGAGCAGAAAGGGGATGCGACTATCGAACTGTGGAACGCTGCAGTAGAAAGAGGAACTGTCAATAAATGAGTCGCTGCCTTTGCTGATGATAACACACCTTCTGAGCAGCAAGACCAGGGTTGGCAGCAGTTCACGGAGAGGCGGGCCTGTCCCCTTGCTGTACAGATAGGCTATCTTTAGGTTTATTTGACATTGTTCATGTTCTGAATTGCACTTTCTGCATTGAGGTATATATCTATTCAGCTTCTTAAAGGGGTTACTTAATCGTGAAATGTGGTAGTGGTTATATTTGTGAAATAGACACCATCTTTTTTTGTTTATTCTAGTGGGACAAACCTGCAACACTGAAACTTTCGGAAAACCATTTGGCTTACACTAAATACTGAACATTAGATAGTTTGTTTTACATAAAATCAAACACGCTTTTCAGTCACAAATATCACAAGTGTTTGGTAACAAGCGTATTTCTTTGTGGTTCCTTCTTAAGCAAAAACCCTAAGTTATGTACAAAAAAATAATTTCAGAAGTACAGAGTTTGCTTCCTCAATACCTTCGCTTTGGAGATAAATGTTTGCAAATACTTTCATACCGCATTTCATACATGTATAAATACACGTATACAATATTTACTAATTTCCAATGTTTTTCGTTCAAGCATGAGTTAATTCCATGAGTATGTTGGAATATGGACATTCAATGAAATAACTTTTCACATGAGATATCACAACTGGGATCGTCGTCGTAATGATGCATAATCATTTATTCATAATGATTCATTCATCATAATCATTCACCATAATTGTTTTTGACGTATAACTATAAAGAACTCTATATTACCATACATGTAGTTACATTTTCCTATGAATTAATACGCCCTGAGTTCCATCGTCCTTGTCGAATGTCAACACTGAAGAAGGAAATGGCGAGAACGATTCCATCTTCAACGACTAATTTAACATTGTTCATTGTGTATCCCGATGTAAAATTCATGAGACTCGAGACGGGCTGCCCACGGAAATCAGGACATGTAATAAGAGGATGTTGGTTGGGGTTAATTAGGCTTCACACGTTGTATCGGGGACACCTACGTGTGCTCACGAAGCTGCTCTTCACAACACTAGTTTCCTGGTATTTCGAGCAGTTCAATGCAGGTTGGTATTGATGACAAACCTACCACAGGCAGGGCAAGAGAAAGAACAACAATTATTATGTTTTGGTTCGCGTTGAAGTTAATTCGGAAAAGGTTTGGTTCAATTTGTATTATCAGTAAACATAAATAAATTTATAAATTTCAAACAAGGCATCGCACTTCCTACAACAAGAAAATCTAGACAAGGAATGGGCACTAGAGATTTGGCATAGCACCCCATTAAGTGTCACAGCTAAGGCCACCTTGTGCTTTCAACAGGAAGAAATGACAACTAATATTCTGATTATAATCAAACGTCGGTGCGACTCTCGCTATGACACTAAGAAGGCAGGCATCTTGTCAGCCAATCTTTTTTTTTACATGCCAGTGGTCTAGTGGCCAGATCGTCTGCCCGAAGAGAGGAAGGTTTCAGATCCATGGTCGCGTCATACCAAAAGGCCATGTTACTCTGCATGGCTTTCGTCGCTAAGGGGATAACAGCAAGGACTTTTCGAGTCCTTGTAATATGTCTGATTACGAAATTCATGTCAAACTGTGGCATGGTATCTCTCGACCAGACAATCAAGTGATTGACATCATGAGCATTGGGATACGACGGCATCAGAGACACGTGTATGCACGTCGCTCTATAATTGCAATGATTTTAAACGCGACGCTAAACCCTATATAACCTTAACTCAATTCACCGTATCAAGGGATATGTCAATTGGGAGTTAATATGTCAGTTGGGTCTCAATATTTCACGTTGTCCTCATCACCAAATGAACATGTATAATTCATCAGTAAACATTAGTTAATGATTAAAATATTAATAGGGGATTTACACAAGCTAGAATGCATGATATTATGTTAAGAACGGTACATTTTCGTTTACTTTTTAAGGCCGTGTTCAAAACCAAACCAATCACATCATACTGGATAGATGATAATAAGCAGGCCAGCTGATCATGACTTTATTGGTTAAAACGTCTTTACAAATTGACAGCTATTTTCTCCTCAATCCAGGTTTAATGAACAAAGGGTACATCTATTTCTTTGAAATATTAGAGACAATTGAAGAATGAAGTGTTGGTGTCAATTAGTATTCTAGAGGTTTATTTGCAGAAAATAAACACAAAAATATTCCTCAAATGTCATGTTGATGGAATGTAATTTCATGGAAATTTGATACCGGTTTGCAATTGGGTTTAACTATAAATGAATGATTTAAATCTCTTCACTTGACATCGAGCCAACACACATGCCATTCAGAAAGATACAAATGACTCTGTTTAACCTTAACATGTCAAACCCAATATGAAGTGGTTCCAGTAACAAATCTCCGAGCTGACCGGGGAGACCGTCTCAAGTTCGCAAACATGTGCCCAAATCACCTAATAAACTCCTTCAATGCTACAGCAAGCCAGTCCACATATTTTATCCCGGATAACGTTAACATCTGGTCGTTATAATCGCCGTGTTTATTCAATAAACAGAGATTACAGACCATCGCGAAGCTTGCTGAAATAGGGAAGTACCGTGTTGTGGGCTTCATAGAGTTTATCTTGGCCTTGGCGGGCTGCATAACACTGTGGATAGAAAGCCAAGTGCCTATCGAGACGCGTTATTGCTGGAACGTATGCATAATTGTCTTGTTTGTTATCAAGAGGCTAGTTCCCATATGGTGAACATTGTTCAACTACTTCAGCTGTCTTAAGCCGAAATATGTGTAGACATTATTTGTTGGTTTTGTTTAATGCCACATATCAGGTAAAGTATGTTATTGTCAGATGTACTGATGGATTATTTCCGTACTGAGTATTTGTCACGTTGATACGGAACCTATTTGCCATAGACATTCACCAACCCACACTTGATCAATTCTTATTCTTTTCAAGTAGAATAATGCCTCATCGGTTACGTTTCGTTGGAGTTTTGGAAGATTTTTTATGATCAGAATTCTTCGACCATTGCACAGCTGGGGTTCGGGGAAATCCATAAATGTTTTGTGGATGTACTTCAGTGTGTTTTAGTTATTATTGAAACGTGTTGCAACAATCGATGTTTATACAGGTGAGTTTTTTTTCTGATATCGATTGTAATGTTTTTCACTTTGCCTTGTAAAATTATCAATAGTTTGTACGTAAAGTGAATACATGCTTGTCATATTCATTGTACAGTTATCCTGTTTTCTGAGAACAAGGATTATGAACACTGGATTAGATTAAAGATATAATTTTCAAAATAGTTCAAATTTTATTCTAAGATTGTTTGTTAATGGAAGAATAGTATAAGGTTCAGTGAGCATGCAATAGCAAGTGAGTGAGGGTGATGTATCCCCTCAGAGCGTATTTCTGTTTTATCACATCGTGTCGCTTGATGTGGGAGGAAAGCCTTAATTGCTACAGGTCTAAGAGGTTGAGCACTTTATGAAACCCACTGGTACAGTCATGGTGCTGATAAACGAAGAAAAAATCAGGGCGAATTTTGGAATCAAACCCACGCTACAGGTTTCTGGCAAGCCAAAAGACCTAATTTTACCGTCCAAAGCGAAATGCCTTATATTAGCCTTATATAAGATGACTGGGCCATCCCTATCTCTTTCATAGCTTTAGTACACATGTAGATGCATCGATTATTTGACACCATTATTCGGGTCTGCAAATGGAAAAACCTCAGTTGCTATCACGAGTGACGAGTACGTATACACAGTCGGTATAAGACGAAACACGAACAGAAAGGCCCCAAAGTAATTATGACAAACCGTGACCCATTTCAGTTTTGCAAACGGTACAACGGACCTTATATTTTCTAGAGGCTATGGTCATTAACATTTGAGTTAATTGGGTACGTTGTCCTATTCCTGTAGGGCAAGCTCACACATTTCACGACACCGTCAATTATAGTTCTCATGTGCTAGTACGGACGTTTTACAGTGTCTGATGACAATTTAGATGGTCATATACATACTACTACCATATATACTACCACAAGAAGTTAAAGACACCATTTTTTCATATTACAAAAGTTAATTTTCGTGTCAACGATTCTGTCTACTGTGACAGATTAACTATAGTCATATGAAAGAATCGGATCTTCTTTAACTTATTTTGAGTCGCATATAATTTTCCATAAGGGTCTATGAACGAATCGGGTGTCCTTTAACTTGAAAAGTATATAAGTTTCCATGAGGGTCCTCTAAAGTAACTTTCATATGAATATACATATGTGCACCTTTGGGTGAATAGCTACATGTAATCAGAGTGAGTGAGCCTGATTTTACGCCGCTTTTAGCAATATTCCAGCAATATCAAGGCGGGGGTGGGGTGGGGGTGGGGGTGGGTGGGTGGGAACACCACAAATGGGCTTCACACATTCTACCCATGTGGGGAATCGAATACGGGTCTTCGGCGTGACGAGCGAACGCTTTAACCACAAGACTACCCCACCGCCCCACATGTAATCAGAGCCGTGTTGTGGGAATGTACCACTTAGATGTGAAGCCACACCTACAACTACCTGTACATTCTCATGCACAGAGCGTGCGTTCATGCTTGTGGTTAACGGAGATCATCATCCGATCATCGTTTATCATCAGCTGTTGTATGGCACTACTTGGGGCAAAGGATCAACTGGAAACAGTGCCGCGATAATGTCCGCATACCACGTACATGTATACGCAGTGGTTTAATTGTGCATACGTATACGTAGCGCATTAAATCCGCAAAAATATCCCGTTACTGTTGCGAATCGGTCTGGCCCAGTGGATAACAGGTAGGTAATTCTGGGCAGTAGTGCACGTGTTGTTACGAGTTGATTTCCAAACCGTAACGCAACGGTCCATTTATGAATCGGCTCGCGCAGAACCAAAGTGGGAAATCGGTAAATGACCACGCAAGATCAATGAGTCATTCACAAACCACATTGAAAACTCAGATCTAGGTTTACAAACACAAAAAGTTACACAAACAACTGTCAGCAGCAATAATATGTAAGGTTCCATAATATGACAGTGCACTCACGAATGTCCCGAAAATGGGTTATGTTCGTTATGGAATCCGGAACAGCTACCAAAGCCGGTAGGAATTCGGTGTTTTCAAACAGGCACTTTTGCACGTGGTAAGCAGATAAGACGGAATGCCATAAAAGGCCTCGAATCGTCCTCGTGTCGCTTTTGGTACAGCCAGCCTTCTAAAATTGTCCCATACCGAAACTCCTTGAACAATCGAGACTGTCATGTTTGTCAACAACAAAGAGAGGTAACTCTCAATCACACTTCCCGGAAAATATACGACAGCATTCTCTTCTGCCACATAATGTAATATAGGAAGCGGACGCTTGTCGCTAAGTACGGCGATGTCGAAAATGCACTAATTTCACTTCAAGTAATATAAAGAATACATGACTATTAACAAGGAAGCAAAAATAGCAAAATGAAACTGAAACAAACGTGAAAAGAATTTTGCAGGATAGGTTAAGGGTGTATGCATCTCTATAAAGAGCTCTTTGAGCATTAGGGGGCACGGGTGGCCCAGTAGTCTAAGGCGCCGCGATTCGCTGTGCAGAGTTGCGTCCCTTGGGCACGCCAGAAACCTATGATTGTGGGTTCGAATCCCGGTTCGCCCCGATTATGTTTCTAGGTTTGTCAGCACCATACCCGTGCTCGTGGGTTTCACCGAAGCGGTAAACGTCTGATACCTGCATCACTTCGGGGTTTACTCCCACATTAAGCGATATAACTGGAATACTCTTAAAAGCGGCGTTAAACCCGACTCACTCACTCACTCACTCTTTGAGCATTAAGGAGTGGGCACCTCTCATAAGTTGAAGCTGGGCTTCGTTGTTCAATAATTATTACAGGCAGAAATATCTGTGGAATTTTGCTGTACGCTGGAGGGCAACGTGTTCAAATGAGAATAATGTATAACCAAATTCCTAGGTATTCTCGAAGCCTTTGAATGCATTTTAGGATTCATACATGTGTGTACACACATAGCCGCCTCCGTGGTATTGCTGGTGGTTAGAGCGTCTGCCCAATAGACGGTAAAAATCGTACTTGTTGTACCCCGCCTGGTGCTCGGCATAATGGGGGTAAAACAATGAATGGTCGGCTTGGAGTCTGTGTACTGAGTCTGAGTGGGGTATTCATGTTAAACTGCGGCATGGTATATCAGTGGGCGAGCACTTTTAAACTGAAACAAGCACAAACATACACTGAAATAATGCCCATGCGACACACAGGCATGTCGCTATATAAGTGCAATAATCTTGAACGCGACGTGAAAGTCCATTTCGCCTCAGTTCACCTCCAGGATTCCATACCGACGCCAAATCAATTTTACACTGATCTCTCGATCAACATCAATTGTAGCTGAGTGGTCCCCCTTTGGTTATTCCAGGCTATTTAAGTTCCGGGCGCTGGTAATTTGGATTAAATCATTTGCTTTTCAAGATTTATATTCATTGGTCAGCAACTCCGTGGATCAAGACATCATAATAGATTTCGATCTTGCCTCATAAATGAGATTCTTCCTGATACGATTATGCAGAGTGAGTGAGTGAGTATGGTTTTACGCCGCTTTTAGCAATATTCCAGGGGGACACCAGAAATGGGCTTCACACATTGTACCCATGTCGGGAATCCAACCCGGATCTTCGGCGTGACGAGCGTACGCTTTTACCACTAGGCTACCCGAACACCCACGATTATACAGAAATACTTTATATGTAGTATATAAATCCGGTATAAATGTTAAAAGTAAAAAAATAAACAAAGATCGGATAGTTTCGTTTAATCATATATGAAATAACTCATAACTGCATTTTAACAACATTGTATTATTTTGAATATTATAGACAAAACAAATTAGTTATGCGTTATGAAAAACGTAGAATACATAAATGGCATCCTGCTTAAATATGTAATACGGTATTAGAGGTGAGGAGAAATATGCAGGAAAACTCAGGAAAAATATACGCCTGTGTTACAGTACATGTAGTTATTAAGATGAAGCATGGATTACATACAAGACGGGATGAATCATAGTTCTTACATCCTGAAGATTGACTCATTTCATGGTTGTTTTGATTCATTGGATAAATACATCAACAGATGCTCTTTCAAGGACATTGAGTGCCGCTTCCTGGCATTTGTCCTATTTCCTGAGCTATGATGCTATTCTCATCAGCTGCAACAATAATGAATGAGATGTGTATCTGTTAAGAAACATCGCAGATGAATTAGATATACTATACTTTTTTGTGTCACTTGAAAGGAATGTTTTTTATTTAAGCATATTTTATTGTGGAATGTTAATGGCTTCTGAGTAACTATATATGTTAATTAAACAAACATATTTTTGAACACCATGCAAATGTATTTCGTTTGAGTGAACGGTTTCCTAAGATGATGCAAGAACTAGTTGTTTCTCTATCATTGAAGCACGAACTGTTGTTGCATAATGAACTGAGTACAATGTACATGTACCTCGGTGCTATATTCCGAGCTGTAATATTCAACTATGTTTTAGAATTGAAAGTTATATTGTGTTTCTTGAATCCTTGACCCCCAGTAATATCGATTTACTCAGGTGCGATTATAGTGAATTTTCATATCAGACTCTTGGTCTCCGTGGTCTACTGGATGGAGCGTCTGCCCGGGGAGCGGAAGGTCGGTGGTTAGATCCTCCGGTCGCGTCATACCAAAAGATGGTACTTGTTGTTTCCCTGCCTGACTCCGAAGAGAGGGGATAAAACACGGATCCGCGGCTCGGTGTCAGTATGCTGTGTCTGAGTAGGGTATCCACGGCATGGTATCTCAGTGGGATGACATTACAAAGCTGGCATACGTCCGAACCAGTAAAAGCAACCACAAACACACGTGCATGCACGTCGGTATGTAAGTGAAATAATTTTGAACGCTACCTTAAACCATGTTTTACCTCACCTTCAGAGTCTTGGGTTCAGAGGGAAATCGATATTTTTCAAAGTGAAATAGCGCAGGATGACCCTGTGGTCTAAAGTGTGGCACTCGGCTGTGCAGAATTGCTCTCCTTAGATGTGTTAGGATCCGCGGGCTATGTCCGATCTACGGATCGCAGGTTTGAATTCCAGATTATGATCATCACGTATCAGTTTTTAACTGATAAATGCCTGCAACTTCCCTCTGGCACTTTCCTTGAGATTCGGTGATACAACAGGGAACCTATTCAAAGTGAAGATGTGCAGGGCAAGAAACAAACACGCCGAGCTACAGGCACAGTTTCAGGTGGACTGGATGGCACGATTCCACTGATACTTTTCCACATCTACAAATTCGTTGAGACATTGTTGGTTGTAACCCTGGTTGTTACTTTGGAGCCGACCATTGATAATGGTGGAAATTGAGCGCCACAAAAATTAGATTGTTGCAGGTGTTTTCCTTTCAAAAGAATTCAGGCTCATACTCCAAAATATGAAAATATCTGCTTTTTGGAGCTGAAGCTGAAAAGGCACATCTAATAATCTCGATACAAAATCCCAACAACATCCCCAAAACCCCCAAGTACCTCTTTTAATAGAATTATCGACAAATATTTATTTTGCGAAACCAAAGCGGTGATGTGCGGTAATTCCGCTAACGTCCCGCAACAATTACGCAAAGGAACTGTTGCAATTCCGCAAACGTTCTGCGTTGCCACTGTTACCGCTTTGTCACACAACTGGTACGGTCGGATAGCCTTGTGGTTAAAGCGTTCGCTCGTCACGCGGAAGATTCCTGTGTTCGATTCCTGACATGGGTACAATGTGTGAAGCCCATTTCTAGTGTCCCCCGCCGTTATACTGCTGGAATATTGCTAAAAGCGGCGTAAAAGCATGCTTACTCACTCGTGACACATCTGAAGTATTCTTGTGGTATCGATTATCGTCTACAGAAGCCTTTGTATTCATATCAATAAGTATCTTACTTTAGTTTACATCAAAAGAAATGACGAGACTCAATGATATATCTAAAATTGTTGCCAATTATATATATATATATATATATATATATATATATATATATATATATATATATATAACCAGGGCTGGGTTGCATCTGTTCTGACGTGAACACATCTGCTAACGCTTTATATATAAACACCGACATTTAAGTAATTGAAATATGACTACAGATCTGAAATAAGCTATTAGATTACCAAATTATAAGCAATTTGGTGGGAAGCCATTACATTTATTGTTATCATATTTTTATATTCTTACCAAGATCAAAAAGGAAAAATAAATAATCTATCGTTATGTTTGCTTTGACACAAGTATCAGTACATTAATCTATTTATTTATTTAAAATTCATAGCCAGGTGTCGTTTGCAATGCAATAAGAAGAGGGCCCCGTTGCACAAATCTTAGAGCTGAGGTTATCATAACTCCCTTCTTCAACAAAGGCTGACGATAGTCGTAGCGCTAAGATCGCTTTGTGCAGCTGGGCCCAGGGCTGAATGTATTTACATCATATCTGAATCAAGCAAGTTGATTCAGTATTTTACAAATCTCCCATGTCCAATAACGTTGTGCAGTAGAGTTCTATTGATATGTCTCCAAACAGATCTGTAACGTTTCTCTGTGTTTTAAAATTGAGCAAGCAGAGGGGTGTTTTTATTAAAAAATCAAGAAATGATTCACACTGTAAGAAAGGAACATCAGCATATAATGGATATGGGGGGGGGGGGGGGGGGGGGTGGGGGGGGGGGGGGGTATGGGGAGGGGAGGGCGGGGGCTGTGATTTTATCGAAAAATATGAATTGTCCCCGAAATATCTTGAAAAACATAATTCTGCTTCATATTGATTAAATAAAAAAGAAATTATCTGCCACAAAAAATTACATTTGCCAATTATTTGTGCGACTCATAGCTTTCATAAAAAAAATATCTGGTTTAGCAGCTGTAGCCGAAACAAATATCTGGTCTCAACAAAATCCCAGGTCCCCTAGAATATCAAATAGCCAATCAGATAAACGATGCGATAAATATGATGTTGTCACATATCCCGAAGTGTGTGTTCCTAATATATATAAACAAACACTGCTGCAAGTTAAATCATTTCACATGATATTAGAAACGCATACGCTGAATCTAAAGTTACAAGGTTTCAAAGAACTTCAAGAACACAAGAACTTCCAAGGCCTCATCCAAGGTGAAGGTATTTCCAAACTTGACTCATCAGTAACAAATATTATATCCAGTCTTAGACGTTTACCACTTTGGTGAATCCCACGAGCACGGGTATGGTGCTGACAAACCTTGAAACACAATTCGAATTCCAACCCTCATTCATAGGCTTCTTGTGTGCCCAAGGGATGCAACTCTGCACAGAGATTAGAGGCGTCTTTGACGACTGGCCAACCCGTGCCCCTTTCGGTACAGTAATTATCATATTCTAGCGATTAAAAAACAATTTCTGTTCTAGATAGTATGTTTACAACAGGACAACATCCTCCGCTAATACTCTCGATGTATCTAATATTGTTTCATCCCAGTGGGAGGCAACGGTGGCCCAGTAGTCTAAGGCGCCGCGATTCGCTGTGCAAAGTTTCGTCCCTTGGGCACGCCATAAACTTATAATCGTGGGTTCGTGTCCCGGTTCGCCCCAATAATGTTTCTAGGTTTGTCAGCACCAAACCAGTGCTCGTGGATTTCCCCGAAGTGATAAACGTCTGAGACCTGCATCACTTCGGGCTTTCATCCCACATTAAGCTGACAGGCCGTGATATCAATAATGTTAAAAAGCAGCATTAAACCCAACTCACTCACTCACTCATCCCGTGGAAAATTAAACCATTAAACCTGACACTGAACTTGCGTATTGTTTAATTAATGTATATGCCGAGAAGGCCATTCAACAGCAATGACGACAAAGGCACAACAATTACCTTCCAATGTACATGCACCATAGATTATGAAACACAACTTCGGATAAGGTCGATCGTATTTCTAAGAGCGCAGTACTAATGGACAACTCTTCAATATTCTGGCACTACCTCTGAGAGTAAGGGAAACCCTGTAGGTGTTACATGTATGCGCTACTTAGTTCAAATTAATTGAAGACAAAGGCCAGAGACGATAATACGTTTTCTCTTTCCAATCCCATGCCCATTTCATACCTGCAACACAACGCTGAAGAAAAGTGTTCCATTAAGCTCTTATTATTTAAGAATAAACCATTGTGAGAAAATAATAATAAATACATTAATTATATACACATGTCAACGCGAGGTTGGCTTCCAATCATGTTTGGATGGCTGTATTGATGTTGAACCTTTTTTTTGCTTTTGTTTAAATCATTTGAAAAAAGGATTGAATGTTCTTTGTTCAAATTTTGTATCGATGTAATTTGGAAAGATAATGCTAAATTGCCTTCTAGCAAAACGATTTGCTCACTGCCGATTCATAAAATACCTCCTACGTTTTGTCAAAGGCAATTGTCACGTTATAATTCACTCACGGAATCCTTATTCCATATGCATGCGTTTCTGAAATATATCCATATTAGTTTTCTATTTGCTGCATGACGAAGAAAACCAATTAGTATTTTGCATCAAAGAAATCATATCAAATGTGCATCACATTCCTGGATTTTACCTGTGCTGTATTCCAATTTACAGAAATCAACAATTTATCTCCAAGAAGATGTGTAGTTTAGGAATATCAAGATTGATTGTTGATATATCCGTTCTTGTTCTATTGAGTAACAGATGCAAAACATTATTGTTCCTAAATTATCTCACTTGAAAAATGTTGAAAGAAACAAATGCTTAGCTGAAATGACATTTCCACTCACTAGAACGTGTCAGTTACAAAACATCTACAGTAGTTGATTCTGCACTCACATTACAATTCATGAATTCTGTCAACTCAGTGAAAAAGCTGTTGTCATGTTATGACATTATTCATTACGGAGATGATATTTCTTACGTTTTAATTTGCTTAATTGTATAAATAAATGTCCTTCGTGATGAAATTTGTATTTTTAATAATACAAACGCCATTGTAAAAAATCGTCAATGTGCGGTTGATTTCATGGAATTAGAATATCGATTTAAATAGCTTCATGTAGTAACCCCCCAATAGGATCATACGTGGTTTGAAATCAGTTTCAAATGAGTGCGTTTTCAACCACCAGGTTTAGTTCACCTGTGACCATTGTTTCCGTCACTGACTCGGGACTGGCAAGGCTGTAACACAACCTGGATAAGGTATCAATAGTAACGATTGTAATATTTATTTTTTGTTGGTTACATTCTGCTTCACTTAACAAGCTGATTTTTTTGTATTATGTGTTGGTTTTCAGGTCAGCCTCTTTTATGCTACAATCATCTGGAAGCTAATTGGCGGTATGAGCTATTATCGATATTTATATCTGATTTGGACGTAAACCTGTTTCTTCCTCCCAGAAAACCTGAGGCAGTAATCTAATAAAATGTCAATTTATACCCTACATTTAACTCATTTACGGTACCGTGAATAAAGTTGATGATATTAGTACAATTTTATTTCAATCCCTCAAAGGCGCTTCCATACAGCTTCACAAAATGACGAGTTTTTACAACACAGCGTGTATTCATTGCAAGCCACTGAAATCTTCCACGTGGATTACATTCGTTTTTCATAAATTGTTTTTATGAAAGATAACTTTATGTCATTATCAAATTTAATAACTTGGGATGTTATTGGATTTGCAGATCAATATTTAAACTCAATACATTATCACCGACATTAAAGAAAAACTGTACTGAATCTACAAAAGCAAAGTGCCCAATCATGACTCGATCCGGAATCAAATTGATGTCGACATTTCTGGATTGCAGATTTAAAAATATTTATACCAGTGCATAACTGCTGTAACATGAAATTTTATATGAGATAATGGATCATTAAAATACAGCGAATGATGATATTTGGGGAATTTATTTTTAGCTACTCTTGAATATTTGAAGAATATTTCGAATCATGTGTTTTTCCCTGCGAAGGAGCATGTAAAACAATAATTAAATCTGCCATGCAAATATAACAAAACGATATGAAAGTGTGCATAATATGAATATGGTATGGGGCTGAATTGGTTATTTGGCTAAGTTATATATCATTACTTGTCTATACACATTGTCGTGATATGTGTTGATTATGTGTATTACTATAAGATGGTAGTTATTTGAAAGGACATTTCAAAATGCTTATGTTCAATCACAAGATTGGCAGGTTCCAGACCAGTTGTTTATATACTCTCTGACATAATGTCATGTCAATAACTATGAACAGAACTATGCATGCTAATTTATTTTAAATTGAAGCTGACAACAACATCCTGTCAAATCTATTTATTTATTAAACTGCGATCTCTGCCTTCAAACTATTTGCCTGAATCACTAAGGTGTTACAAAGTTCAGAATGCACTACAACGGGAGATAACATGAATATGTGTTTGAATTACCGTGAAACTTGTAATTTCTTTCTCCAACCAAAAGCAGAAGTAAACTACATACAAGTAATCTCCACATGAACGGATTCGGAAATACAATAATTTTGAACACAAAATTGTTTTTAAAATTTGTTAAGAAACATGCATACATATTATTGCTAACGTAAGTGACAAAATGCATGACTTTCGTAAGTAACCAAATGCACCATCAGACTTTGAGAAGTAATGAGTGAGTGAGTGAGTGAGTGAGTGAGTGAGTGAGTTGGATTTAACGCCGCTTTTAACATATTTCCAGTTATATCACGGCGTGTCAGCTTAATGTTTGGAAGTCCGAAGTGATGCAGGTCTCAGACGTTTACCACTTCGGTGAAACCCACGAGCACGTGTTTGGTGCTGACAAACCTAGAAACATAATCGGGGTGAACCGGGATTCGAACCCACAAACAACGATTTCTGACGTGCCCAAGGGACGCGACTCTGCACAGCGAATCGCGGCGCCATAGACCACTGGGCGACCCGTGCCCCTATAGGGGAAGTAGAAAAAGTAGAATCCGGAGGTGTGGGAATAGTACGAAGGGTGGCTGAAAAGACCTGAGCCTTATAATAAAGGATGTGATGCAGACCCTTAACAGTTTGCATGACATTGTATAAAGTACAATACTTTCCAGGCATATAGCCTGCACTGAACCAAATATGCAACCCGGCAACACATTTCTGGAGTTACCAATCAACTAGGTATTCTTTGTTGCAGATAGTTATCAAGCATCTCCAACTGAAAGGGCCACTAATTCCAACAATCATCCATGCGGACGTGGTGTCAACTTTAGGGGATGATCCTCCTTCATTTTCGACTGTAAGAGGTGGGCATCAGAGTTCAAGACGAGAAGGCAGGGTCTTGAACACGATCCAAGTACAGGAAGACCTATAACTGCAACCACTAAGAAAATGTAATAAACTTCTTGACATGATAAAGAATGATCTTTAGAGTGTTGTGAACATTCTAATGAATAAAAGTTACAAAACCCTTACCATATCCATAAGAAATCTCTGCTAAAACAGTGCCCATCATGAGCATGTGTTTACCAATCACAATCAAATAATGTTGACGCCAGGTGTTTGTGGAAAGATGATCTTATCATGCCCCAGGGGTGGAACCCGTCACAAACACATGCAAAAGCAAGTCAACTGTTCACCTCAACATCATTGGAAAGAAGGGTGCAAGTAAAGAGAGTTACATCGTAAGGCGCTCTTTGAAATCATCGTAGAAAGAGCACGCTCAATTGTGCCTCAAAAATGTTGAAATTTCAACCTCCAGGAATGGAGCTGCTGGAATATGGATCGACATAAAGGGGAAGTTGACTATTTGAAGTTGAATTCATCCCTCTTGTCACATAGCGTTGTGGGGTGCTGTCACTCTGAACCTCTATGACAGATCTAAATATTTCACAGCCAATTTGGGGGGCACGGGTGGCCCAGTCGTCTAAGGCGCCGCGATTCGCTGTGCAGAGTTGCGTCCCTGGACACGCCAGAAACCTATGATTGTGGGTTCGAATCCCGGTTCGCCCCGATTATGTTTCTAGGTTTGTCAGCACCATACCCGTGCTGGTGGGTTTCACCGAAGTGGTAAACGTCTGAGACCTGCATCACTTCGGGCTTTCCTCCCACATTAAGCTGACACGCCGTGATATAACTGGAATAATGTTAAAAGCGGCGTTAAACCCAACTCACTCACTCACAGCCAATTTGTTTCTAGTTCAGGTGGGTAAATCAGTGAAAGAGAATTGGCTCTTGGCGATTGAACGACATCAGATCATTTATACATCTGAAGCTTAAGGTGAACTTCCTGCCCAAGTTCTCAAAATTCCAATTCATATTTATAAAGTACCAGATCAGCTAAAAAGAGAGTACGGTGGGATGCCTACTTCTTGCCTGAATACCTTACCCCCGTGTACATGGATGGTCTCAATGGGGAAGTCCAACCTTTCACATACGGTTTTCATTGTAAACTTCAGACGGCATTTGTTTTCATTTTGGACAAATTATCCTGAAGATAGATATATAACTATATCCTTGAATGAATTGGAATTGAAAAACGTTTCGTGATCGGCACACTGTTTTGCAACCAACTCAACGCAATATCAATCATAATTAGTTGACGAACATGCATAAGCTATTACCGTCACAGCAATTTACAGAAAACGTTGTAATACAAGATACATAACGCCACAACTGAATATACTTCTTTGGTGGGAATAATGCATACGTGAGCTATGAATCAGTTCCACAATGTATCACTGACAAAACATAATTCAAGCTGTGGCGAGCCTTCCGATGTAAATAATGATACTTCGTGAACAGAAAGAATAGCAGCACTATTTACTATAATCAATGTAATACCGTGAAACTTTAGACAATCACTGTGTGTTCAGGCTGGAGTTCTGTGTCCCTCATTGATTTATAAACCCTCTCAAATCTCCCACACCGAATTTCTTCTGACTGATTGCGGTGTCAACGCTAAGCTGACCACCATATGCAAATCTAGGTGATGTAGGTAGGGCTTGATTTTCCCAAAGTGTACTTTCATCAATACACGTCAATGAAAGGCAACCAACACGCGATCACTAAATAGACTTCTGCACTTTTTAAACAGGAGTGTTTTCTATTAGTCCCTCGGTTGCAACAGAGTTGTGTTGAATGTGCAAGAGTTAATGGATTTAGAGTAAGTTATAATTAACCATTGAAGGTGACTATTTTGACCAAGGGTTAGAACCAGTTATTATCCAATAACTTGGGTGGTTGGGTGGTTGGGTGGTTGGGTGGTTGGTGGTTAAAGCGTTCGCTCGTCACGCGAGGTCCAGGTTCGATTTTCCACATGGTTTTCCCCGCCGTGATATTACTGGACTGTTGCTAAAAGCAATGTAAAGTCATACTCACTCAGTAACTCTGTCGACAGCTTGCTAGTTATAGAATGGTGGAAATGTTGCTTTGTAAAGAAGTCATCACGCCCATTATGGGTTCAGATCAAGATACTCATGCAGAAGTACATGTTACATAAGTAATCAAAGGCGTCATTGTGTGTGTCGATCTAACGTGCATGATGCACATGCATAATTTTATATTCATGCATTCATGCATTTATGCAACCATACACCTTTGTTCAATCTTGTATGACAAGATACATCACGGGCCCAGAACACAGAAGCCACAGATTATACAGGTCAGAATTAATTTCCTTATTCAACTTGTAAAAATAGGTTTTACATCAGAAAATAAAATCTCGAAGAGTCACAAAATCAGAACAAGTCTCAAGGTATTAATCTTATCAAAATATTCTGGACAGCTTCTGTTTAATGTAACTGCATCCATACATATACTGAACAACAAAGTTCCTGTGACATTGAATAAGATTTAATGAAAAGTTATGTTTTTTATCAAATCTGAAACAATTTCGGTTTGCAACAGATAAAAGACACCTGTAAGTGTTCAAATGGTATAATTTGCAATACTGACTTCAGAAAATGCGTGATTTCATTAAAAAAAATCATGAACATGCCAAAATGTCAATTTACATATCAAGAGCGTGTGTGTCCACCTCTGGTTGCGATGCAAGCAACACATCTTCGTCTCATGGAATGGCGTCGCACAATGTCCTGTGGGATATCTGTCCATATCTGCTGGAGCATGTTTCGAAGTTCCTGTAGTGTCTGTGGAACACTTGGTTGACGTTGAAGGCGCCGATCCATCTCATCCCACATGTGCTCGATTGGTGAGAGATCAGGGGAGCGAACCGACCAGGGGATGACACTCGCGTTGTTTTGTTGAAGAGAATCCTGAACAAGTCGAGCAATATGAGGCTAGGCGTTGTCATGTTCAAAGGTAATGTCTGGGCCATGACGACGCAAAAATGGTGGAACAACAAGGCCGATGATCTCGACGCGGTGGCGCTTTCCATTGAGATTTCCTTCTACCTCTATCAAATGGGTCCTCTCTCTTGCTGTAATCCCACCCCATACCATAATGCTGCCGCCCCCGAACCGATCTTCTCCCATGACATAATGATTGACGTAACGTTCACCTCGACGTCGGTACACTCGAATCCGTCCATCGCTGTGGTTGAGGTGAAAACGAGACTCGTCAGTGAATAGAACTTGTCCCCACTGCATGGCCGTCCAGCGTAGACGCTGTCTGCACCACTGTAGACGTGCTTGACGGTGGTTTCCTGTCAAAATGGGAAGTCTGGCGGGTCTTCTGGCGACACTCCCTGCACATCTGAGGCGACGACGTACGGTTTGTGAAGATATTCGTCGAAGGCCAGGGATGCTTCTTGCAGTATTTGTTGCGGGCTGGAATCGATTTTGTAGGTGTGTTGTTCGAATCCAGTTGTCTTGTCGATTATTGGTTACGCGTGGCCTGCCACTCCAAAGATGATCTCTGACTGCATTCGTCTGTTGCCAACGTTGCCATAAACACCAAAAGGTGTTTCTGTGTACGTTAAAAGGCTCGCAGACGCTCATTTTCGACAGTCGTGGCATTTCGTAATGTTGAATAATTGCGTAATTTTGTTGTTTTTCTGAGTGGCTGTTGTCAGCACGATGATGAAAAATGCATATGGAATCCCGTTAACGGACATGTTTTTTATACCCATTCTTGGGTAGTGAATTGCATGGGGTTTGCCTAAAAGTAATTTTTTGCATGGAATGCATGCTTTTCTGTAGCAGTTGCATTTTTGTGACTTGAATCCATACATGTACTACAGTATTGAAAACCAAACTTTACTTGTTTGAAAAATACACTAAGATATTGGTGTCACAGGAGCTTTTGTTGTTGAGTATATTTAAAGTCTCGCAAACATATGCAAAGCTAAATTCCGAAGAGAAACATCGATCATAGCCATCAAAAAAACAAAATATGCAAAGATCCACGCTCATGCAGAAATATGAAATGTGAATCATTTCAGCATTAGCAGACACATTTTAAAAGAAACACTTAAATCTCATTTGTTAAAGTATATTTGAGATAAAAGTATCAATGTTTTCCATTTTTTAAAGATAAATAATGTTTCAAATTATGTTATGGGTTCCAGAAATCCAAATTCAAGAACAATAGTAGTCTTCATACATGTACTTATTTCGGTTTATGAAATAAAACGTGGTAAAGCTCAGTTGACTGGTTTAATAGTGGTTTGTCTGGAGCCATTCCCAACTATTATAATGGCGAAATCGTTTAAGACTTTACGGAAAAAGTATTATGTATTCACACCTAGAAGTACTGAAATTCCTGAATCGACCTGCAAAGTTGAGTTGACAGATTTAAAAGTGATTGTCTGGAACCATTCCCAAATATTACAATGGAGAAATCGTTTAAGACTTTACGGAAAAAGTATTATGTATTCACACCTAGAAGTACTGGAATTCCTGAATCGACCTGTAAAGTTGAGTTGACAGATTTAAAAGTGATTGTCTGGAACCATTCCCAGCTATTACAATGGAGAAATCTTTAAAGACTTTACGGATAAAGTATTATGTATTCACACCTAGAAGTACTGGAATTCCTGAATCGACCTGTAAAGTTGAGTTGACAGATTTAAAAGTGGTTTGTCTGGAACCATTCCCAACTATTATAATGGCGAAATCGTTTAAGACTTTACGGATAAAGTATTATGTATTCACACCTAGAAGTACTGGAATTCCTGAATCTGAGTTTCCAGTAGTCCAGATTGGCGAGACTCTGTTGTATCAGTATCTTTTATTTGTCATTGTTTCTATACATAACTGCAATTATTGCTGGAACCCAAGCCCGTATGGTCGTTTGTCATACTGATGTTTCATTTCATGTATTAACCGATCATTAAAACGGACGTCAATCACCACTAAACGCAGTCCAGTCGACATGTGTCTAAGGAACATCTGTCATTAGTCTCTCATAAATGGTACTTAAGGTCGTTCTACATTATAGTCGTTCCATTGCCATCAGTCAAACCGATTAAACAGACAATACAACACAACAGATTGTGATAGAGATTATATACTTTTGAATTTCGATTATAAAATATATAACGTCAACGTCGGAAAAAAAGGCAAACAAGTGACGCAAATTATATAAATGGATCACTGAAAATCAGTGATGACACCAGGTGTTCGGGGTAAGGCAAAGCATGCGCTGTTTTATAGGTAGCACAAGCGTCATCCTTAGCCTGCACATACATGTACCATACATTGATATGTTTTTGCCAAACGAAACAAAAACATCTAAAGTACCAAACTGCATGAAATATTAAAATGCTGGAACTTCTTCAGTGTAATCACATAACGTTTTATCCTATTTATTGGTGATAGAGCGTCTTTCTTTGAAATATTTAATAGTTACCCACAACATGGAGTCTCAGCAATGGAATCAATTACGCAAAGGTGGAAATATTCCTAAATTACGTTCAAAGTCTCGTCTGTGAAATATCGCGATATCTGCAGGTGCCATTGCTACATTTACAACCCTATGGAAGGTTAAACTAGTAAATGTGTAAAAAGCGTGTTCTCTCGTCAATATTCCAAATCAGACACTGATAGCACTATTATAATCTGTCAAGTAAACACATATTCGCAGATAAATCCCCGGACAATGTTTTGCTACATCCGTTGAAAACCTAAGGCTGTTTAAACCTTTTTGCATTACATTTACACTTATGTTCATTATTAAACATGTCTAAAAGAAAGTACACACCTGAAAATTGGATTTGATATAAAAAGATTACAAACGTTATCAAAGTAAAACGTTACCAGATTGTAACAGTCATTGAAAAACTGTAAACTAAAGGTCCAAAACACAACCACGACTCCTGTGTCAAATACATCACTATCGAATAACCATTTCTTGTTTGTTTCATTTTGAGCCACCATCAAAGATGGGTGTCTACTATTCTATGTTTAATTGAACCATTGAACACAAGCAGGGTCAAACCACTCACATTTTGCAGCATGGGCATTCTTACAATGACACATTTGTCTTCAAATGTTTTCTTCTTTGTTAATTTGGAAACAATTCATGGTCATTTAAAAAATATTGTACTTAATTTCCTGAACAGCACCAATGATCATGGCATATGTTTCCGACATCGTTGGTGTTTCATTACCCGTGAGGAGGTGAAAACAATTAAGTTTAAAGTCGCGCGCATGCACGTGTGTACATGGTTGCTTGTACTTTTACGGATTTTCTGGAATTAGATTCGCTTTGTAGTTCTATCCCGATGAGATATCACGCGGTAGTTTAACTCAGAAGCATCCACGCCTTTAATCTCCTTAATGCAGAACAGCTGGCAGAATCATCATTTGACATATTTTGGTGTAACGCAACTTGGGGAACGAACTACCGAACTTCCGTTCTCGTGGAATACGCTCCATCCATTTCACTACAATTTATACCTGGGTATAGATGCATGCGTTTAGGAGTTCCTTTATCCGGTTGCTGGATTGCGGTATATTAGATTTGGATTGCGGTATATTAAATTCACATACATACATACATGCAGACAGACATACAGATATACAGACACATAGACATACATACATACATACATACATACATACATACATACATACATACATACATACATACATACATACATACATACATACATACATGTACATTAATCTTATATGATATGGCACAGAAATAATCGTGTTCGTAGTCAAATCCATATCCTAAAATGACCATTGACGAAGTTCCCATCCTAATATATTTACTTTGGGTCATATGCGGATAGAGATGCAAATATCAAAGGTCAAGTAGGGACGACTTTCACTGTTTATAAACAAACGTGGCGTTGTCCTTGTCATTCAGCGATCGAGTCAGAATGAACCATCGGGAATCTGGAGAAACTACTGGGATAACTGCTATCATTTTGAAAAGAATAGTCAGATATACTGAAAATCAGAGACTCAGTCCAACTGTGTCGTAGCTAAGGCATTTTACATGTTTTGGAAACTTTGGAGATATATTGCAAAAACAATTTAGCGTGGGCACTAGCCAAGCGGGATCACTTTCCATAGCTATTCTTGTAGACCTCCGCGGCTTGGAACCTTGTCCACAAATTAAAACAGTTGGATTTGGCCGAAATATGCTCGAATTGTTACCATGTTTCGTTTTGTCGATGTGTGTAAATCTGACTGCACTTTGTAACGTTATGACAGGCCAGGCCGACTGTCAACAACGCCTGACTGTGGCCGTGACTTTTCATAGACTTGGCTTAGAGTAGCTTCCCTTTGATAAAGGGCAGTTACTCTATAGGACAGACCGATCGATTGCCGCGAAAGGCAAGTAAAAACAATTTGTGTGGGCAATTGTTGTTTTGCATATACGCCACTGTATAAGAAACAGGTTTCTGTTGGAACTATATTGGCTACTGTCACTGTCCAAATGACACATCACTTACCATCTGAGGTAATATATATTGATGCGTACATATCAGGAAAAATTGCAAAGTATAGGTAATGTTTGTGAGAGATGGAAAGAAATTGAAAAATGAGATTATATGATGCAGAGTTTATCACACTTGTGTGTTTGGGGATGGTAAATATCCTGTATTAAGAATAAACACTATGTATTACGCTCGCCAAGGCTCTCTGAATACAATGTTTATTTCTAATACAGGATATTTACCATCCCCAAACAGACAAGCCTGATCACCTCTTTTTATGTTTTCATTCCGTTTGATCACTCCCTTAATAGGTCCACTATTCCTCTTTTGAAAAAATGAATTGGAAGGTAATTTGGTGCAAAAACCTAACATTTCATGATATGTGCGCTACTCTATCACTGATAGCATCTGAGACTAATTTTACAGGGCACAGTACACGGAGTCTTAATCTCAGAACTTTTTCTCACATGTCTGATGTACGTCCTTTTGAATTCGAAAACATTCTGGGATGGAACCGTGCAGCATAGAATTCGCTCAAGTTGAAGTTGTAAAGACATCAAAATCATACTGTGTGGGTGTGATGTTTGAAGGGCAGGAGTGCAGGGGAAGGGTGAAAAAATGTTCCCATTTACACTTTGACCCATTCCTATCGCCCACACTGCACCGGTCGCCCGGACGTCCCTGCCCGAAAAATCCGATCTACAATACCACCTACTCAGCTGCGTTAATTTGGAAATGAAATGACGCGGAACATTTCAGCAGAACTAACTGTCAAAAACCTGGAAGAATACGCACGTCTGGCTCTCAGACCATACATCAACAATCGCGTTTAAACAAACACATGTTCTCGGCATGGTATGTGTCGGTATCTCCGAAACCCACCTGTCGTGTTTAATCAAGTGAACCCTTCCATTCCGTTAATACCAGGCTACTTGAAGAAGGAAGCCAGTAAAGCAGTAAAGACCTCAAGTAATGGTTCTTACTCGCCAATGTTTTGCTTACCATGGAGTCGGGTTTGAAACGGTGTTTACCTCTCGCTTACTGTTGAAACAGTCCGCTATTCGTCTTTGGTTGAATGATATGAGATCTATTGTGGTGCCTACTCTCACTGGTATTTCTTGCAATGCATTGAAACAGCTAAGTCTTACAAAACATAAACACCATGAGGATGGTTTGTAAACACTTCTCCATCGAAAATAAGCATACGTCAAACATTCGATGTATTTGTTGCAAAGAAAATGCCGCATGTCTACAACGTCCTTTCTCAATATAAATCCATGTTTGCTTGTTTAAACAAAGCATGGAATCCCGGCCGAATTTCTTATTGGCTATCATTTATAGCATCAATGTAGTTTATCAATTCTCCCTGACATCAGTCTTTGAATCCTCTGATAATCCTCTAAAAATGTCAACAATTCTTATCCATATGGAAAGGGGGCTACGAATGAAAATCGAGTGCACACTGAATCATTGATCGGGATAATAATGTTAGCACTTTAAACATGCACCTTGTGTATGTAGTCAAGCGCAATATAAGTTCACACAGTACGATTATTATTCATTATTATTTTTGTTGTTGCTTACAGTTACTTTTTACCATCATTTTTGCTACAAATACTTCCCATCTGCAATTGCCTCAGTATTCACTTGACGCATTAACTATTGTCTTACATTTTGTGTTATAATGAAGGACCGCCGTCATAAAGCTGGAATATTACTGAGTGCGGCGTAAAACAACGCATATAAAGAAGGCGACTACTAATCTTTGAAACAAACTCGGCTGAACTATTCAATAATTGTAAATATGTCTATCGAGCAGGAAAAGAGACAGATTACGTAAAAGGGCCAACAAACATAAAACTGTACCCAATATTGCAACGTTTAAGAAACAACGGAATAAGGTTAATAATATGAAGTGTTATGCTAAAGAAAACAGTATGCCAGTCTTGATGATGTTTTATCAGATTTACATGTAGAAGACAAGAAGTCTTACTGGCGTCATTTAGACCCGTGAAGATCCGGGGTAGAATAGATCTTCATAAACCCATGCTTGCCTTAAAAGGCGACTATGATTGTCGTAAAAGGCGACTAACGGGATCGGGTGGTCAGGCTCCCTGACTTGGTTGATGCATGTCATCGATCCCAATTTCGTGGATCGATGCTCATGATATCAATCACTGGATTGTCTTGTCCAGACTCGTTATTTACAGACCGCCGTCATAGCTGCAATATTGCTGAGTGCGGCGTCAAACAACAAACCAACCAACTACTGGCGTCATTTAGTGAAGCAATCAAATTCGACTACCTGCATTCCACCGCTTAAATCTTATGAGAATGACGATGGCCCATCTTACTGCACTGATAATGAGACAACAGAAAGGTTGAACTATCAGTCTATTTCAACACTGGATGATGAAAATGAATGATTACCTAATTTTAATAAGCGAACAAGTGGTTGTTTTTTTCGAAACTCTTATTGTAGATAGAAGTGAAATATCAGATGTCAGTAAATATTTACATTTAAAGAAATCATATGGTCCCGACAGAATTAGTTATCAAAAAACATTGTTGATGCACATAGTACAATCGATTGTTTAATTGTTTTCGCAAAAAAGGTATTGTATAAGTACCAGTCTGTTTTCAGTCTGTACATCAGTTAATTGTAATATACCAGAAGATTTGTATTGCGTTGGATAAGAAAGAAAGCTTTTGTATGGTCTTTTGTGATGTTTCAAAAGCTTTTGATCGTGTTTGGCATCATTAAAATAAGAACAGTATGATGCAATGGAAACAATTCTTGGGATGGTTAGCTTGTTATATAAGCGATCGTAGTCAAAGTGCCTTTGTTAATGGAGCTTCCAAGCAAAGATCATCCAGCACTGGCATCCATCAGGGTACAATATTTGGCCCTTTTTTATTCATTGTATACATTAATGACATAGCTAATAATTGCTGATGACTCGTCACTGGGTTTGTCTGCAGCTGGCAACAGTTGCATTACACTTACAATGATATAAAATGCAAATTTAAGTATATTAAGAGTATGGGGTAAAAAGTGATTGGTTAAGTACATTCCAGATAAGACGGAAGCGGTACTATTCTCTTTTAGAAATAACACAGAAATTTTAAATAACGACAGTTAAAGTCCATAAACATCTTTGAATAACTTTATCAAGTAGTGGAAAAAGGGATGATCAGATTGAAACAATTATAAAATAGCCTCATCCACGCGATTGTTAAGGTATATATTATGCAGAGGCACACTTAGTAAAATATATCTCATGTTCATAAGACCACATCTAGAATACACATGTGAAGTCTGGGATAAGTAGAGCAGACAAATAAGCTTGAACAGATCCAACTCAAAGCAGAAAGGACAGTTGCGGGTTTACCGATGTATCCAACAAATCACTATCTTTACTACGAAATAGATTGGGAAACATTATTCGAACGCCGCAGGAAACGAAAATTATGCCTATTTTAAACAATTCATAACGAAATGGTTCTGCAATTTCTAAAAAAACTTATTCCACACAAGGTTGGTACTAAATCTGATTATGATTTTAGAAATTCTGAAAACATAATATTTTCGATTCCTCAAACATTCAAGCGAATCCTTCCGTCCTTCAATAATAAGATAGTGGAATAACTTCACTAAATGTTCGTAATTGTGCTGGTGTAACATCCTTCAAATCGTGTATCTCAAAACATTCATTTTGCGCCATCCTATTTCTGGTATGGCTGAACAAACCCTAATGTAGCCGGGTAGTGGTGCCAACTCTGACTGGGTTAGCCACATAAGTACCACCCTCTCTTAACCCCCTTGTCTTTTTCCATCCTGTTCTTGAAAAATATATTCAAAGAAAGGATATCACATCTTTATATTGAAGTAAAACATATCTTTTTAAATCAGTATTTAATTTATTCCATCTAAATAATTGCCAGTTAACGCATTTGTGCTACATGTATTGAGGCATTGCAAAATCCTACATCATCAGACCAAACGCTTCATCTTATTTGTCTCTGATCTTCAAAATTTGTCTCCTTCTATTCTCATCATTCCCTGTTGTACTTGTCTTCCTGTCATCTTTTGTACATTTGCAAATAATATATGTAAATACCAAGGACGGGGCGTCCTAAATTAGATAACTTGTTCCAAATCCTTTTCCATTTTTAAATCAAATATGTTTTAACTAAACATACTGACCTTGACAATCGCAAGCTGACTGACGAACCGCAAGGAGACTGCATAATATAGGTATCCCTTGGTCATAATTTTTTTGCTTGGGATTTTCTATCTTTCACCGTCATCATAATTTCGAAGAGGATCCATGCAAAGATATATGTGTGAGTATGGATTAGTTGGGGTTTTTTTAATGTTTGGGGGCAATTGGCATTAAATAGTGTTACATTTTCCGGTTTCCAGACAACATGACATGGACATCGAAGAGCACTTTGCAGCTCGGTCGTACCTAATGTGGTGCAATGCAAACTAGAAGAACACAGACAAAAATAACGACATGTAGCATAACATATATCTCCTACACGACACCCAAGCCAAAGTTATGCACATACTGAATAAATAGTGGAAAAACATGCAATCACAACATGGAACAGAATGCACTATTACGTACACAGACAACACAACACAGTCTCACACAACTCATTCAGGTACATTGCAGAACAACGCAACACAAGATGCCAGCCCAGAACAGCAGTTGACTACCGAAGACACTTACTCCATCATTGTATGTAATTTGAGAGACGTTATGTCACGTTTATTCATCCTTGTGTCCACGTCAATATCAAGTCGCTTACCCTTGACAACAGTTTGGGGGCCTAGTCCCCATGGAAATCATAACCTGGGTGTAAATCATGATCTACGCCGCCAACACAGGACAGTTTGCAGTTGAAACACAGTAAATGTCGCACACAGCCGAACCGCAATGGCACATTTGTAAAATTTAATCTCCATGGCTACTTACAACATTTATTGTACGCGAATCATGCCAGCACAGGGGTGTGAACATGTTTCGACAATGCGGTATTGTGTGCTCCACAGTCTGGAGTAAAACAAGTCATTCCTTCGCATTATTATACAATACTAAAGCATCAGGTGCACCACAGCTTACACATACATTAAAATGTCATATATATACACATGTGTATGTCTACGCATATATAGAGCGTATTGCATGAGTGTGTGTATGTCACGCTGGGTTATTGTCCATCGGAAAATAAAGAAGTTTTGAAACTCTTTTTGATAAGTCCGCGTGAGGCAGGCAATTTTCTGTGTATTATCAAGACGTTATGATATACCGCAGAGTGGTGTATATTGAAAACCACTCAGAAAAACCAACAGTGTTAACGTAGCGTCACAATAAAGTGGAGTGCTGCTATGTAATGACCCAAAATGGCGCTTGCATTAAGTCACCAGCTGCATTCCGTAACGAAAGATGTCTGCATCCCATAACCAATGGATCCTGCATTATGTCCCCAACTCCACGTGAAAGGCACATGAACTCGTTGTAACACTTCTGCAGGAGATTGTTTTTATCGGATGGATTTTACATACAGTGAGTATTCAAAGAGAAACAACCAAAACCTTATTATAGTCATTTTACTGGCGTCGAGAAAATCAGAACATGTGCTATTACACAGCCTGGCACTCACTATAATTGGACATTAGTTTCAACTTCCTACGCAAACGTTCACAGGCACATGACAAAGGCGTGTGAAATTTAACTTCAGTTTCGGACTCTTCCAAATGTGTGTGTGTGCAAATATCGATTTCTTACTGTCAGTGGAGCTCTCATTGGTCCAAATCCACAAGAATGTCATTTATTTCTTTTTTTGTTTTGGGTGGTGGTGGAGGTGGAGGGTTATACATTACATGAGCGTTGTCACGATACACCTACATCAAATAATTACATATGCGTCACGGGGAGGGACACGTTTCAGTACAAATACACAAACTCAGACGCGGACACAGCTGTTTCAATAAAGAGGGTAGCAATTCATGTTTGTTGAAAATATATCCAAATGATATAAAAGTATGTTACTCAACGTTGACATTGTGGATACCCTATGTTGGAAGGTTTAGCATTCTTCAAAAAGGACGTGTCCACACCCCTTCACACCAAATGCTGAAACCCCGGAATGTAGATATATGTTCTAGCAGAGGAAAAATATCGTTTTAGATAAAACAGTGTTACTATATGTTGAATTGGGAAATGCAAAACCAGATATGATAGGTAATTCTTGAAGCGCTTCCGATAAATTAATGGCACCCTCCAGCTGATTTACCAAAAACATAAAACTCTCTTTTACCCCTGGTGAAGCAAACAGTAATGCTGTTGGATTGTTTGCAGAAGCATTGCCTTGAGCTGGCCCTCAGACATGGTGACACCACTGTGTCTATACATGGAAGCAGGCGCTAAAAGGTTAACAGTGCCCCATACCTGATGAAAACAAGATAGAAGATGAAGCGTGAGATACCAAATGCTGGAGTGAAGGTTGAGTTGTTCATTTCCATCAATCTACCAACTGATTGAACACTAAACAGAAATACGCCACTGCGTTATTGAGACTTAGTCGACACGAGGCCTTTTCACATTACATAACCTTACGAAATGACACGACGTGTAGGTATTATCTTTACAACGCACTGCCATACCGAACATTGCTTCTCAATGTGGTCCAGTATAAATGAGCCTCATACCAACTGTCTGGGAAAAGTTCATCATCGTTGAAACGTCTAGTGAGATCAAATAAACGCATCGCTATAATCATAAATGGGATGATTACGCCGAATTTATAAGATATCTACAAATTGGTATTTATATGTGTATGTGAAGAATGTTGTTTTCGTTGGGTTTCCCTTCAGATCGCCATCATCTTCTGTCGTTATTCGGAGGATATCCAAATTAGTAAGATAAGTGGGATTATTGAAGTTGTTGATTAGACAAAATAAGGGAATTCAGAGTATTGACATCCACACACGAAGAATCATGTCAGACAATAGATTCCACCACCCTCGCCCTTCCCTCAGTAGCTTATACTTTTCAATTATTAAGGGAGGATGTGGTTTGATTAACGTGGCCCTCCATGATAGAATTGTAATGTGCACTTTTGCACACATGTATTTTTCTGTTTCGTATGTCAACTCATGATGTAAACAAGGTATTCCACAGTTTCCTTAAACGAGCCAAGGTTGTGGGACATAATGTCCTGAAAGTGAAACAAGGCGGTGGGGCACTCTTCCACTTCGTAGTTCATCTGGGCCCACTTGCACAAAGCGATCTTAGCGCTAAGATGATCGTAACTCCCATACTTTAACATAGGCTTACAATAGTCTTAGCGCTAAGATCGCTTTGTGCAAGTGGACCCTGGTGAGGTTGCGTTCTCTTTCATTCACAATTCTTAGGATACTAGCAGTGAAATGCGAGCTCTACTAGGCATGTGTTATCAATAGGTTAGGTGTTTAAAAAGAATTTGGCATATCTGCCTTGGTTTAGACCCCAATAACGCCAGGAACCTAGCAATCAGGCACTGTGCTTTAATTAGCGTATTTTCAGTTTTCCACTGTTAGGTCGAGACGTCGGTGTGTGTGACGTCATCAGGCTTATTAACCTTTTAGATGGCGAGGTTAAAGCTATTAGTCCTCCTGGTAATGAAACCTACACGTCCAGCATATCGTAGATGCGGGCACTGTTTGGTAAAGAGTACGGGACGAGAAACATCCAACCCCTGTTGAAGCTGGACTTACGTGCACCTGTACATATAAAACATTACTATTCATACAAATCATTAAAGCAGGATTATACACTGACTGTAAATTTATGATGCGGAACAACTGATATCTAAATTTAAACAAGTTATAATCCTAATGTTGTGATTCCTTTCGTTAAACTTTTCGGATTTTGGAATTAAAAACTTCTAAAAAAACTAAATGCATAATAATGCACTTGTAACTCTTATCTTGATGTTCACAGTGAATGTGTTCGCGAATAGGTGAGTGTACCCTGCCTCACGGGCATCACTGATCACAAACACATGCACAAGCAAGTCAATTTATCTAAATGTCTACCACAAAACAGACTGAAAGTTTTACGGATTCCTTGCCATCATTGTCAAACACTTGATAAACTCTTCTATGGGATCATATTGTTTGTGTTGTGTCTGGAAAACAATGATTGTTAATTAAGCTTTCTGGTGCCGATCAAGGTAAATTGAAACGTCAGCACCAGGAAATAATCAGGTCTCGATTAATTGCCTGAACAGATTCTATTGAACGTAAAAGGCAATATAATGATGCAGATTATATGACTGGATCCCGGATCATATCCGTGATAACACCAGGTGTTTGTGAAAAGGGTAAGCAATTATGGCACCCGCCACTCACACAATTTTTATGCAAATGTAACAGTTTGTTTTTTGCTCAACGCCGCACCCAGCAGTACTCTTGCCATTTGACGGCGGCATGAAACAGGCGAGTCTGGACCAGACAGTCCAGAGGTCAGTATCAGTACAAAACCACGCCAGCTAGGTACAATGAAAGGCGTTCAAACAAGACTTGCAGCCTTACCACCCGATCCGGATAGTCGCCTCTCACGACCAGGACAGACTGATATTTTACCCGGAATCCTCAGAGGGCATTTGGAAGGACAACAGGGGGCTGGCTGCAGCTCTCCACAACTCCAAGTAACTCCAAATAATTATCCAGCAGTCTGTAGCCTTGTCTATGCATTTTACATGGAACCCTACATATCTCAAGTTGTATTCACTTTGACACCACCTACGATACCAATGATGCTGCACGCTGAGCCAACTCAAATGTGAGATCAATTAAACATTCGCTCAAAATGAGTTTAAGCAACATTGCATTTCATTTAAACATTCACTTTTGAAAAAAAGTGTTGTCCTAACTTCTGTGTAAATAATAATAAAACAACAATGTAAAGCTACTTTACTGAACATGATAAGAGAAGATGCTTGGAACCTATGGCGTTCCACTTTACAAACAAGTTACGGAGAGGTTGCCTAATCAGTCTCAACGGAGGACTAATGAAATTAGACTTAGCCACCTGTCGACAGTTCTTCACTGCTGAATATTCCTGGGCAGAACCGTACGTAACCTGACTGATTCAGGGAACATCTCTGGGTATTTCCATTGCTTGAGCCATTGATTATTGGCAACAATATCTGACAATATGTGACAAAGGACTCGAGCTGTTGTAAGATAGAATCCCAAGGGCGTAGAATAATTGGTAACGTAAGTCAATAAGCGTCCCACGAGTAGGTGATTACATCGTGTTCCAGTGAAAACGTAGTTTCTTTGTCCTTGAAACCATAATCCATACACTTTTTTATAAAGAACAAAACAGCGCAATATCATTCGCTGGACTTGTTTGTCTTCGTGTATTGCAGCCATTTTTAAAAATGGACCTTTCGAAGGAAAGGGAGCCTCACGCAGTGAACGACGAAATATACCATGTTGATATAAACTGCCGAGCAAAAGAAAGTATACACCCATTTTTGATGGTGACTAAAATGAAACAAACATGAAATGGTTGTTCGAAAGTGATGTTTTTGATACGGGTATCACAGTTCTGTTTTGGACCCCAGGTAAGCAGTGTTTCGACGACTGTTCAGACTTGTAACGTTTTTATAACGTATGTAATATTTTGGCCAAAGCCAATTTTCAAATGTATGCTTTCTTTTGCCCGGCAGTTAATGTGTAATCAACAACGGACATATCGAAACGTGTACAGACATAACGATATATCAACTACGGATGTATCGTCACACGTAAAATGAACTATTGATATAACGATACATGTACAATCACCAACGGATATAACGAAACATGCACAATCAACTACGAATGTACCGACATATGCACAATCAACTATGGATATAACGATACATGTACAGACAACTGTGGATATAACGATACATGCACAATGAACTACGGATAAAACGACACATTCACAGTCAACTACGGATAAAAGATAATACATGAACAAGGATCTACTGAATCGTATTGACACAGTTTATATTATTAACCAACTGTCATAAATTAGACTTTTTTAATTAATAAGATTTAATGTTTACACGATATACGGTTTTTCCATTGGGCTAGAGGCCAAAACTGACGTCATAATTTGACGGTCATACGTTTTTCACGAGACCATATTCTTGAAATCACGTAAACACTGAGAGACTACTTCCACATTCCCCTGGGAACTCCCTTGCACGGATACATACAAAGCGTTCTTTCAGATCATTTAGGCCCTTTAATCTTGAAATCAGCGTTTTAGCATACATTGAGAAACGCCAGAGACCTTGACTGCATGATCGTTCACGAATATCCTCGCTACGATCCATCCTTGTGAACAAAACGTAGAAATGCACATCCACTATCGTAGTTTCGACTCGATCCGCGACAGTTACAGTCTACAGCAATCTATGAATTGCCCTTTTATCTATTTAAGACATCTCCATGATCACCTATCAATGATCGGCCAACTGACTGACACAAGTAACTGCCACAGGATTTCATCAACAAGTTCTCTCCGGTCACGTTTATCGTGTCGGCCATTTTAACGCCTTGTACTTCATGTAAATGTTTTACGACGCGCTGTCATTGTGACTGACTTATCTTGGTAGTTCTTACAGGCCTTTTTCACCCAATGATGATATTATTTGAATACAATTCTTGTTAATAAACTACAACAGATGTTCCTGTAAAGTAAATTGGGCATACATACGCTCACGTCGCCTCTCTCTTGGGCAAACTTGTTTTTTCCGCGACACTCTTGGCAGTTGTATAGCTGTCAGTGTAAACATGAAGTCACACCTATAGATCTAGCGCTACATCCCTAGCGGTATAAAATAATGATATAAAAATCATAAGAATTGCTTTTCACTTTGTGTGAGTTCATTGGAGTATGAACCTCCATACAGTGAGGGACAAACATTGAATGATCTACATTTAGTCAGAGGTAATGGCCATATAATAATTCACTCAAGGAATCTTTATTTCATATGCATGCGTTTCTGAAATAAAGCGAAAGTAAGGTGGGTAAGGATAAGATTTATGGATGAACAACTTCTTTTTTCACAATTAAGAGCGACGTTTCGGTGTAGATTCTAACACCGTTATCAAGCAAGAGATGAAAGTGATGAAAGAAGAAAGTAGGGTGCTTTATATTTGCTGCACGACGAGGAAAAAACAGTAAGCATCTTGCATCAAAGAAATCAAATAACAAAGGTTATTCTCATACCTGGGCATTATTCCAATGTACTGAAAACACATATCTCTAAGAGAATTTGTATTTAAGGAATATCAAGATTGAATGTAGATATGTTTGTTCTCGTTCTTTCGATTAGGAATCAATATCTTTTGTTGGTTACATTCTGCTTCGCTTAACAAGCTGAGTTTTTGTTTTATTATGTGTTGGTTTTCAAGTCTGCCTCTTTTATGCTACAATCATCTGGAAGCTAATTAGTGGTATGAGCTATTGTCGATATTTATATCTGATTTGGACGTAAACCTGTTTCTTCCTCCCAGAAAACCTGAGGCAGTAATCTAATAAAATGTCAATTTATACCCTACATTTAACTCATTTACGGTACCGTGAATAATGTTGATGATATTAGTCCAATTTTATTTCGATTCCTCAAAGGCGCTTCCATACAGCATCACTAAATGACGAGTTTTTACAACACTGCGTGTATTCATTGCAAGCCACTGAAATCTTCCACGCGGATTACATTCGTTTTTTCAAATAGTGTTCTTTTGTAGGATATCTTTATGTCATTATCAAATTTAATAACTTGGTATGTTATTGGATTTGCAGATCAATTTAAACTCAGCATATTATCAGTAACATTAAAGGAACAAAGGTACAATCTGCAAAATGCAAACTGGCCAATCGCCACTCGATCCGGAATCAAATTGATGTCGACATTTTTAGATTGCAGATTTAAAAATATTATATACCAGTGCATAACTGCTGTGACATGACATTTTATATGCGATAAAAGATCATTAATAATATGGCGAATGGTGATATTTTGGGAACTTTATTTTGTGCTACTCTTGGCCATTTGAAGAATTTTTCAACATTTTAAAACATCTGTTTTTCCCTGTGAAGGAGCATAATAAAACAATAATCAAATCTGCTTATTATATACCATAACCATTTGAAAGAGTGCATAATATAATTGAATCATGTATATGACTGAACTGATTATTTGGTTAAGTTATATTTCATTACTTGTCTATCCACATTGTTGTAATAATTGTTTGTTGATGTGGGTTACTATTATATGGTAGGAATTTGAAAGGATATTTCAAAATGTATATATTCCATGAACAGGTACTTGACCAGTTGTACATATTCTGACGACATTTTAGTGAGTGAGTGAGTGTGGTTTTACGCCGCTTTTAGCAATATTACAGCAATATCACAGCGGGGGAACACTAGAAATGGGCTTCACACATTGTGCCCATGTCGGGAATCAAACACAGGTCTTCGGCGTGACGAGCGAACACTTTAACCACTAGGCTACCCGGCCTACCACGATTATGCAGGATTACTTTGTATGTTGTATCTAAATCCGGTATAAATTTCTACCCTCAGAAACCAGTCGGCATATATAACGCGACCGCCCCTCTTTTTAAAGAAACATTCATGCATATGATGGCTATCGTAAGCAACAAAATGCCTCACTTTTATAAGTAACCAAATGCACCATCAGCCTTAGGGCAGTAGAACAAGTAGTATTCAGAGGTAGGAATAGTACGATGGGTGGCTGAAAAGACCTCAGCCTTATAACGAAGAATGTGATGGAGACCCTTAACAGTTCGCAGGATATTGTATTAAGTACAATACTTTCCAGGCTTATAGGTGAGGTGAGGTGAAATGGGGTTTAGCGTCGCGTCCAAGATTATTGCACTTATATAGCGACGTGCATGTACGTGTGTGTGTTTGTGTGGCTGCTTGTACTAGTCCGGACTGATGCCGATTTATAGTGCTAGCTCACTGAGATACCATGCCGCAGTTCAACATGAATACCCCACTCAGACACAGTATGGTGACCAGTCCTTGTTTTAGCCCCTCAATGCCGAGCGCCAGACAGGGTAACAACAAGTACCATCTTTTAACGTCTTTTGGTATGACGCGGTCGGGGATCGAACCCCGGACCTTCCGCTCTCCGGGCGGACGCTCTACCACTAGACCACGGAGGCGGTCTCCAGGCTATAACCTGCACTGGAACAAATATGCAACCTGGCAACATATGTCTGCATGCATCAACTCAAGTAGGTATTCTTTGTTGCACATAACGGACAAAATTGTTTACCGCGCTGTTATCAAGCATATCCAATTGAAAGAGCCAATAGTCATCCATGCTGACATGGTGTCAACTTTAGGGGATGATCCCCCATCATTTGCGACTGGTGGAGGACGGTGCCTCTAAGACGACCCAAGCCCAGGAAGACCTTCAACTGCCACCAATGTTCATAAACTGCATGACATAATTATGCCTGGTTGACGACTCACCCCACGTCATGAGAATGTTGAGAACATTCTGATGAAAAGGACCAACAAAACCCTTTTCATATTCATAAGAAATCTGTTCTAAAAACAGGGTACGTTGTCCGCTTCCGACTATATTATGAGCATGTGGTTATCCATCACAATCAAATAGTGAGTGAGTGAGTGAGTGAGTATGGTTTTACGGGGAATAGAACCCGGGTCTCCGGTGTGACGATCGAACGCTTTAACCACTAGGCTACCCGACCGCCCCTACACAAATAGTGATGACAACAGGTGTTCGGGGAAAGATGAGCTTATCATGCCCCAAGGCTGACATATGTTACAAACACATGCAAAATCAAGTCAATTGTTCCCTGAACAAACATTGCAATATATGGAACTAGTACAAAACGGAATTGCATCGTATGACGCTCGTTTAAATCTTCGTAGAAAGAACATGCTCAATTGTACCTAAAAAATGAAACCCCAAGAACTGGAGCTGCCGGAGCATTGCTCGACATAGTCTGAACGGTGACTTTGGGAAATTTGCCATCCCTCTTGTCATACAGTCTTGTGGAGTGTGTCTTGTCTGACCAGACCAGTTCAGGTGGGTAAATCAGTGGAAGGGAATTGGCAGTTGATGAATGAACGATATCAGATCATCGATATACCTGAAGCTGAAGTCAAACTTCCTGCCCAAATTATCTTGCTTTGACTTTGACAATTCGCGTAGAAATTCCAATTCTTATGCATAAAGGAACAGATCAGCAAAAAGGGGACAGTTGGTGCTCATGGGGATGCCTACTTCTTGCCTAAATGTCTTACCCCAAAATTGTACATAAATGATCTCAGTGAGGAAGTATAACATTTCACATATTTTTTCCTTAGTAACTTCAGACGACATTTGTTTTCATTTTTGGACACATTATCCTGTATGTAACTGTATCCTTGACTGAACTGGACGATACTTTAGACAAAACTGCGTTCAACAAGGAGTTCTGCTTCTCTCGTTGATATATTAACTCTTCAAAATCTTCCACGCCTAATTTCTTCTGACTGATTGCGATGTCACTGCTAAGCTGACCACCTTATGTAAATCTAGATGAAGTTGGTAGGGCTTCATTTTCAGAAGTATACTGTCATCAATACACGTCAATGAAAGCCAACCAACACGCGATCACAAACTAGACTTCTGCACAGGGGAGTGTTCTATTGGTCACTCGGCTGCAGAGAACAGTGTTGGATGTGCAAGCTTTAATGGATTTAGAGTACGTTATAATTAACCATAAACTATATTGACCGAGGGTGTAAAACAAGCACGTTGATATCCGCGAATAGCTCGGTTGGTGGCTGTGTGGTTAAAGCATTCGCACGTCACGCCGAAGTCCCAGGTTTGATTCATCACAATGGTACAATGTGTGAAGTCCAATTCACGTGTTCGCCGATGTGATATTGCTTGACGGTTGCTAAAAGTGGTTTAAATCCTTACTCAGTTCTCAACGGAAATGGGGGGCACGGGTGGCCCAGTCGTCTAAGGGGCCGCGATTTGCTGTGCAGAGTTGCGTCCCTTGGGCACACCAGAAACCTATGATTGTGGGTTCGAATCCCGGTTCGCCCCAATTATGTTTCTAGGTTTGTCAGCACCATACCCGTGCTCGTGGGTTTCACCGAAGTGATAAACGTCTGAGACCTGCATCACTTCGGGCTTTCCTCCCACATTAAGCTGACACGCCGCGATATAACTGGAATACTGTTAAAAGCGGCGTTAAACCCAACTCACTCACTCACTCTCAACGGAATGGTGAAAATTCTGCTTTGTAAATGAAGTCGTCACACTAAATATGCATGGGTTCACATCATCGTATTCATGCACGAGTATATGTAACATCAGTAATCGTACGCCTTTGTTCAATCAGCAATTGTATGACAAGAGTTATCAAGGGGCAAGCACCTAGCAGATTGATACAGGCCACCTCAAAGAATTAATTACCTTATAAAAATCGGAAAAACAGGTTCATTTTAATCTTAGTCATAAAATCAAATCAAGTCTCAAGGGATAAATGTCATCAAAATATCCAAGACAGCTTTTTAATGTAACTGCGCATCCATACATATTTAAAGTCTCGCAAACAAACGCAAAGTTACACTCCGAGGAAATACAGCATAGCCATTGTGAGAACGTTTTCCAATTTTTAAAGAAAAATAATGTTTTAAGATATGTTATTGGTTCAAGAACAATAGTAGTCTTCATACATGTACTTATTTCGTTGTATGAAATAAAACGTTGTAAAGTTCAGTTGACTGGTTTAATAGTGGTTTGTCTGGAACTATTCCCAACTAGTATAATGATCAAATCGTTTAAGATTTTATCGAAAGAGCATATACGTATTCACACCTTGAAGTACTAGAATCCTGAACCTGAATTTCCAGCACTCCAGATTGACCAGTCCATTGGTTCAGGACAATTTGTGAAAAATGACGGCAAAAACCATCGGAAGTTAACTGAGAAAACAATTTGTGAAATGCTGGACTTCCTCATTGATAACATCTACGTAATATTTTGGGGAAAGACCTTTAGAAGTGGGCATCCCCATGGGCACCAATTGTGCTCCCCTTCTTTCGGATCTGTTTCTATGTGCATATGAACCGGACTTTCTGCACTGATTAACAAAGTCAAAGCAAGGTAATTTGGCCAAAAAAAATAATTTAAGCTTCAGGTACATCGATGATCTGATATCGTTCAATAACAATCAAAAAGCAAATTCCCTTCCACTGATTTACCGATCTGAACAAGCAACAAAGGAGACAAGTGAGACCGCCTCATCTGTTTCATAGTTAGATCTATGCATAAAGTTGCCTTAGGTGTTTACATTCCGCTACTTTTGAGATACAATTTCAACCAAGTTTTCAAAGAGCGTTATACGACTCTTGCTCAGAAGTTGTTTGACCAAGGCTACAACATTCAAGGCGTCAGGAAAGCTTTCACAAAGTTTTATGGTAGTCATGTGTAGGACATTTCCAAATTTGACGCATCAGTGACAAAAATGATGTCCGATGCAATTCCCTATTTTGACTTGTATCATATGTTTCCATGTTTTTTTAGGTGAACATTTGGCTTACATTTGCACGTTTTTTGTGACGGGTGCCACCGGTGGGACAGGATACGCTCACCTTTTCGCGAACACCTGGTATCATTACTATTTGATAGTGATTCATAAACAAATACTCATTATATAGTCGTAATTGTACAATCGAGAGTTCTATTGTGTATGGAAAGGGTTTTGTAGCTTTATTTCAATACATAACTGCACTTGTTGTTGAATCCAAAACCCCTTTGGCCGTTTGTCATACTGATGTTTCAGTTTTATGTATTAACCTATCTTTAAAACGGACGTCAATCACCACTAAACGCAGTCCAGTCCATATGTGTCTGAGGAACGACTCTCGCCAGTCGCTCATAAATGGTACTTAAGGTCGTTCTTCATTTTAGTCGTTCCATTGCCATCACTCAAACTGATCATACAGAAATTACAACACAATGGATTGTGATAGATCGATTATGAAATATTGACAGTAGCGGGTGACCTCGCCTACGTGAACACTGCTAAGCTGACTGTCGTTCATTTCCCGATGAACGTCAATATGTCACGTGATTACGTTGTCACTCGCGCGGAGACATACAGAACTACTTTAGGGGAATTCCTCAATGTCTAAAAATAACATTAAAAATAATTAGGGAAAACTGAGAGCGACACCGATAAATGATACAGGCTTTGAAGTCAGACATATCATGTATATGTCGGGTCACCGGAATGAAGCGTCCATTCGAAGCTATAACAGAGAATTCGCCGAGCTCCACATCGTGCCTCGGGAAATCCAACCGCGCCGCCTCAAGCGGTAATCTCCGTCATCGGCAGCCGTAGTATGACTCAAACACAGAACGTAAATATGCATCCATTTTCAGCATAAGTCGGGTCTGGATTTCTTTCCAACGTTAACTTTACTGGGTGCAACTTGTATTAGAAGCGAATGACATTGCGGTAGCCGCCATTTTCTGCCCTTTGTAAAACCAAGGGATGTCACTCCAAATGGAATGTTTGGGACGGATGACGTCACGACTCTCCGCGTTGATATAGTTCGCTTTCAATATTTAAAGTTTGATGTTTAATGGATTGTTTTGTTATGATTTATGAATCTTTCAATATAAGGATTAACGTTGTATCTGTTGACGTTCATAAGCGGATGAAGACAGTGCCTCATGTGAGCAAATTTACCATGAAGCGCTTCGAAAAAGGCAAAACAGTGATGAAAATTCAATATATGAGCAAATTCCATGATGCACGAAGCGCTTCATGGTAAATTTGCTCACGCGAGGCACTGTCTTCATCAGCTGAAGAAAGTCAACAAATACAACTTCAATCCTTAAATATAAAACGTCAACGACAGAGAATATTCACTTTCGTTTACTTGGCGAATTCCATTCCATTGGGCGAAAAAGGCAAAACAGTGATGAAAATTGTATAACTTGGTCACTGTAAATCAGTGATGCAGCAGGTGTTCGGGATAGGGCAAGGCACATGCTGTTCCATCGGGAGCACAAATTATATCATCCTTGGCTCCAGGTATCAAATCGTACATTGAGTAGAATTATCAAAATATATGTTTGTAGTTATAGTGGGTGCTGCAACTTGAAGGGAATTTTGTATATTCCAATATATTGGTCCTACAACATGGTGATAAGATAACTTTGGGGTTGTACAGTGATGGACATGTTTGCTTATCACTCGTTACATTTTATCCTATTATTGGTGCTGGAGCTCTCTTCTTTGAATAATTTAATAGCTACCCACAACATGAAGTCGCAGCAATGAAATCAATTAGCTAAGGTGGTAATAGACAGTGTTCAAAGTCTCGTCTGTGAAATCTCGCAAGATCTGTAATTGCCATTGCTGCATTTACAACCCTAGGAAAGGTTTAGTTTGTAAAGGTGTAAAAAGCTTGTTCTCTCGGTCAATATTCCAAATCAGCCACTGATAGCGCTATTATGGTCTGTCAAGTAAACACATATCCGCAGATAACTCCTCGGACAATGTTTTTGCTGTATCAGTTTAAAGACCTCAGGCTGTTAAAACCTTATTGCATTACATTTACACTTATTTTCATTTATATAACATGTCTGGTTAAAGTATTTTCTGTGCAAATGCCTATACTATTAGATTATTAAACGTTTTCTTTTCTAACTCATTCATGGTTTTTCTATCACAGTCGTCGTTCTTTGATCTTATGACCCGTGGTCTGTCAGCACCAAACTTCGGTGCGTGAGTTTCACAAACTTTGCGAAACTTTGTGATCAAATTTACAAGGCAAAATAAAGTATACACTTGAAAATTGGATTTGGTCAAAAATCGTTATCAAAATTAAACGTTACTGGTCTGAAAACAGTCGCTGAAACACTGCAAACCTAATATCCAAAACACAACAACGACATCTGTGTCAAATACATCACTATCGAATAACCAATTCTTTTTTTTACATTTTGAGCCACCATCAAACATTGGTGTCTACTTTTCTTTATTTAATAGAAATTGTAAACAAGCAGGGTCAAACCACTCGCTGGACAATTTGCATCAAGGGCATTTATACAATTACACATTTTTATTAAATGTGTTCTTCTTTGTTGATATGGAACCAATCCATGGTCATTTAAAATACACTATACATAATTTACTGATCATGGCATATGCTTCCGACATCGTTGGTGTTTCTATGCCCGTGGGGTGGAGAAATGAAAATGAGTTTAACGTGTGTATATGTCTACTTGTACTTTTCCGAATTTATCTGGAATTATATCAGTTTTTTAGTTCTAGCTCAATGAGATATCACGCGGCAGTAAATTCAGAAGCACGTCCCTTAATGCCGAACAGCAGGGAGAAACCGTGATGGAACCGAGCACCACATAATTCGATCGAGGTGAAATTGTTTAGACACCGAAATCCGACTGTGATGAAGGGTGTGATTGTGAAGGGCAGGAGTACAGAGGGAGGCTGAAAAATGTTCCCATTTACTCTTTGTCCCATTTCTATCGTCCACACTGCACCGGTCGCCCGGACTTCCTTGCCCGAAAAATCCTATCTATAATACCACCTACTCAGCTGCGTTAATTTGGAAATGAAATGATGCAGAACATTTCAGCAAAACTAACTGTCAAAAAACCTGGAAGAATATGCTCGCTTGCTCTCAGACCATACATCATCAATCGCTTATAAAGAAACACATGTTCTCGGCATGGTATGTGTCGGTCTCTCCGAAACCCACCTGTCGTGTTCAATCAAGCGAACCCTTCCGTTCCGTTAATACCAGGCGCACTTGATTGTCTACGTGAATAATGTAGCCACTAAGACCTTGAGTAATGGTTCTTACTCACCAATGCTTTGCCTACCATGGAGTCGGTTAGGAAACGGTGCTTACCTCTCAGTTCCTTTTGAAACCGTCCGCTATTCGTCTTTTGTTGAATGAGATCTTTCGCGAGATCTGTTATGACTCTACCTGTTCGTGGCATTTCTTGCAACACATTGAAACAGCTTTGTCTTGCAGACCGTAAACAGCATGAGGATGGTTCGTAAACACTTCTCCACCGAAAATAAGCATACGCCGAACATTCGATATATTCATTGCAAGTACATGCAGCATATCTACAATATCCTTTTCTCAAAATAGATCCATGTTTGCTTGTTCTATTTGGCAAACATTTATAGCATAAAAGTAGATTAGCACAAGCAATTCTCTCCAATTTCCGTCTTTGAATACGCTGAGAATCCTTAAGAATGATAACAATGCTGATGAGTGAGTGAGTGAGTTGGGTTTAACACCGCTTTAAACAGTGTTTCAGTCATACCTAATGTGGGAGGAAAGTCCGAAGTGATGCAGGTCCCAGACGTTTACCACTTCGGTGACACCCACGAGCACGGGTATGGTACTGACTAAACATAATCGGGGCGAACCGGGATTCGAACCCACAATCATGGGTTTCTGGCGTGCCCTGGGGACCCAACTCTGCACAGCGAATCGCGGCGCCTTAGACGACTGGGCGACCCGTGCCCCCTACAATGCTGATGAATATAGAAAGTGAGTTGAGAATGAAAATCGAGAGCACACTGATTCATTGACCGGGATAATAATGTTAGCACTTTAAGCACGCAACATGTTCATGGAGTCGAGCTCAACATAAGTACACGCAGTATTGTTATTATTTATTGTTAAAGGGTTTGTTGCTATTATCTACTTCGCCACCATTTTTTCTACAAAAATTAATGCTTTCCATCTGTATTCGTCGCAGCATACACAAAACGCATTAACCGCACGTAATTAATGGGTTTTTCAACTGGTTAAACATATTGACCCAGATGATCTTATAAACTGACGGAAAGCAAGGAGGCTGCAGAATGTAGGTATTATTGTTTTGGCCTGGGATATTTTGTCTTTTCCCGTCATCATAACATGAGGAGGAACCATACAAAGACATGTGTGCGTATAGATTGGGCAATAGGGCTTTAGAGAGTCACATGTTCCGGTTTCCAGACATGACACCGACAAAGAGGAGCACTTTGCAGCTAGGTCGAAGCTAATGTGGTGCAATACAAACAAGAAGAACAATGCAAAGATAACGAGCATAAGATTTAGCATAAGATTTATCAACTACACGATAATATAGCCCAGATTGACAGCCTCAATGGATGCATTAGAATAAGATGCAAGTGCAGCATGGAACAGAATGCACTGTTATGTACACAGACAACACGACACTTCCAACAGTAAACAAGTTACCCCACAAGTCCAACACGTGTACAGTACAGCAGCACACACACAGTGGTCAGCCCCAACACAACTCGTTCACGTACATTGCAGAACACGATGCCAGCCAGAGCATCAGTTGACGACCGAAGACCCTTACTTTGTCATGTCCATTATTGTACGTATTATGAGAGACTAACACTAGCAGGACGTTAGTGTTACTTCATCCTAGTGTCCACATCAATATCAAGTCGTTTATCCTTGACAACAGCTTGAGGTCCTAATCCCTATGGCAATCATAACCTGGGTGGAAAGCATGGTCTACGCCGCCAACACAGGACAGTTTGCAGTCGTAATACAGTAAATGTCCCAAAGAACCGTACGGCAATGGAACATTTCTAAAATTTAATCTCCAAGGCTAATTACAACATTTATTTTACGCGAGTCACACCTGCACAGGGGTGTGAACATGTTTCGACAATTCCGTATTGTGTGCTCCACAGTCTGGAGTAAAACAAGTCATTCCTTCACATTATTATACAATACTGAAGCATCAGGTGCACCACAGCTTACATATACATTAATGCGTCATCTATATGTGCATGTGTATGTCTACGCATATATAGAGATTATTACAATCACGAGTGTGTACGCGTGATGCTGCGTTTTGGTTCCTGGGAAAATAAAGAACTGTTTGTAAAATCAACAATTATCTGGAGTAAGGTAGGTCATTCCTTCACATTATTATACAATACAATTCACCACAGCTTGCACAAACATTACTATATCATCTATATCTACGAAACTTGTGTCAGAATTCTTGTATTTCCCCAGCGAGAGCGAGGATAATACATGCATTCTTACACGAGTTTCGTAAAAAAAAAGCATGACACACATGTGATTGGAAACATTCCTTTATTCCCCATTATTTCGTTATCCTTTTGAGCCTCATTTAGAAAAATGCAATGATCACCTCCTCTGTCCAATTTGTCGAATAACGAAAGCAAGTTTCAGCTTTGATGTCATTTCTAGTGTGACGTCATTCCGACCATATGTCATCAAAAATTCGAAATGACATCAGTAATGCCGTCCGTTAAGCTTGGCCCCGTCTCTCATATCACCAGTGGCGCTGGCACATTGTTTATAGTCATTAGAGAGGGCACTCATTTGTCTAAATCAACAAGACTTTCAATCAAACAAATACTTTCGTCTTTATAATGTTGGGTTTTGGGTGGGGGGTGGTACATTACATTAGGTTGTCACGATACACTTACATCACATAACTACACATGAGTCACGATACACTTACATCACATAACTACACATGAGTCACGATACACTTACATCACATAACTACACATGAGTCACGATACACTTACATCACATAACCAAACATGAGTCACGATACACTTAAAAATGTACATCACATAACTACACATGAGTCACGATACACTTACATCACATAACTACACATGAGTCACGATACACTTACATCACATAACTACACATGAGTCACGATACACTTACATCACATAACCAAACATGAGTCACGATACACTTACATCACATAACTACACATGAGTTACGATACACTTACATCACATAACTACACATGAGTTACGATACACTTACATCACATAACTACACATGAGTCACGATACACTTTAAAATGTACATCACATAACTACACATGAGTCACGATACACTTACATCACATAACTACACATGAGTCACGATACACTTACATCACATAACTAAACATGAGTCACGATACACTTACATCACATAACTAAACATGAGTCACGATACACTTACATCACATAACTAAACATGAGTCACGATACTATCAGGTTACTTCCGCCAAATTCTCAAATTCCCATGTTGCACTGTATATGATGAGATGTCGAGACACGTTTAAGTACACATTCGAAGGCAAGGGCACGGCTGTTTCAACAATGAGAGCAGCAATTTATCATTGTTGAAAGTATATACCAAATTATTTAACAGATATGGCTTTCGACGTTTACATTGTGGATACAGTATATATAAATGTTAGCATTGTTCAAAAAAGTGTGTCTGAAGACACCTCCACACCAAATGCTGAATCTCTGAAATATTTGTATATGTTCAATCAGAATAAAGAATATTGGTTCAGATAAAACCGTGTCATGATTATGTTGAATTGGGAAAAACATATCCAGATATGATAGGTAATTCTTGAAGCGCTTCCGATTATTTAATGGCACCCCCCAGCTAAATGACCCAAAACATAAAACTCTCTTTTACCCCTGGTGAAGCAAAGAGTAATGCTGTTGGATTGTTTACAGAAGCATTGCCTTGAGCTGGCCCTCAGACATGGTGACACCACTGTGTCTATACATGGAAGCAGGCGCTAAAAGGTTAACAGTGCCCCATACCTGATGAAAACAAGATAGAAGATGAAGCGTGAGATACCAAATGCTGGAGTGAAGGTTGTTCATTTCCATCAATCTAACAGCTGATTGAACACCAAACAGAAATACGCCACTGCGTTATTGAGACTTGGTAGACGCGAGGTCTTTTCGCACTTCATAACCTTACGAAATTACTAGAAAAATACGTATTATCTTCACAACCCACTGTCGACCCACACATTGCTGCTCCATGTGGTCCAGTCTTACGCCTATTGCACTTGAATAAGTAGGCCTCATATTAATTGTCTGGAAAATGTTGATCTTATGTGTCAATAAATGCAATAAGAATCGATTGCATCTATTTGGGTATATGAGGTGATAGAAAATGATGAACCACGTCTTCATGAAGATGGTCGTCAGAAGAGAAAAGAATGAAATGTAATTTCAAACCAAACGTCAACCCGAATCTGTTTGGGTGGTTAACTGAGACTAGTTATACGTGATATATTCATCTGCTCTAAGTTGAAAGTGAAAAATGTCATTTTTGCAAGATCCTCACGTTATTGCGAATGATGGTCTGTAACTGTAACCCAATTGCGTGAACCGATTTCAATCACTGATTTGTCTGATCCAGACTCGAATAATTACAGACCGCGGTCATAGAGGTGGAATATTGCTGAGAGCAGAGTTAAACAACAAACGTGCTCTCCAAACGCGACGCTCGGTACATGGATTACAAGCACGCATCATGATCAAGGGTACATTTTACATCAATAATCAATGAAAAAAATTGGTTTCCCTTCTCATCATCATCATCATCATCATCATCACCTTCTGGCATTATCAGAAGAATAGCCATGGGTTTGACTGGGCAGCGCTTCCTGGGAGAAGTCCCATTCGCTGTCTGAGCTGCCTGTAGTGGGGGCAAGGGCCCTGACCTGATGAGCCTGACTGTGCCAGGATCACCAAAACCCTCTTTGCTGCATTTTTTATATTAATCTGTACATAATCATAATCATGCTCGAAGCGAACGACAAAAGAGTCACTTCAGTCAACAAAGGCGAATTTAAGAGGCGAGTGAAGATATGGAAAGTTGGAGAAACTCTACGTTTGAGTGGGAAAATAATCCATCCAGTTGCAGTAAGCAACGTATAATCAACACCAAACAACACAAAATCCGGCACATATGTCCTCCAATGTCCTTCGCCATTTTCCCATGAAGTTTGCCAAAGCATAGCATAACATAAATATACAGGCATTTTAAGACTTATTGTGAAATGAAAGTAAAGCATGCTTTCTGATTTCGCTCAATCCACATGATGGATATTCCAATACATCACCTTTGCTGAACCTTATAGAGAATAGAGTTGAAATTGGTTAGGTTGCGTTTTCTTACATGTCACATTTCTTAGGTTAACAAGCTGTGAAATGCGAGCTTCGCTTGGAACGTGTAATCAATAGGATAGTGTAAATTCTTTTCGGCAAATCTGCCTTGGTTAAGACCCTAGTAACGCCAGAAATCTGGCAATCAGGCACTGTGATTTAATTAACGTAGTTTCAGTTGTGACCACAGTTAGGTCGAGACATCGGTGTGTCTGACGTCATCAGGCTTATTAACCTTATTGATGGAGAGGTCAGAGCTATTTGTCCTGGTAATGAAACCTACAGGTCCAGCATATCGTAGATGCGGGCACTGTCAGGTAAAGATGACTTAAAACATCCAACTCCTGTTGAAGCTGGACTTACGTGCACCTGTACATGTAAAACATTACTATTCATACAAATCATTAAACCACGATTATACACTGACTGTGAATTTATGATGCGGAACAACTGATATCTAAATGTCAACAAGTTTCAAATGTTGTGATTTCTTTCATAATACATTTAGTTTCCGGAATTTGGAGTAAAAAATCTAAATAGATAAATGCATAATGATACACTTAAAATGTCATCTTGAATTTGACGTGAATGATGCTTTAATGCGGCCTCATTTGCAACAATGATTCATGGAGCATAGTGTTATTGTAAGCAGTATATTCGTTTCAACGCTAATCAGCGTTACTTTTATCAATTGGTTTTGTGTGTTTCTGACAAATCGACTCTTGGACTCTTGACAAATCATAGACACTCGTTTACTATCAAATGGTGAATATGTTCGTTAATAGGTTAGTGTAGCCTCACAGGCAGACCTCATCACAAACACATCAAATGTCTACCACAAAACAGAATGAAAGTCTTACTGATTCCTTTAATGCTGTCACTTTCATCAAACATTGTTTAAGCAAAAGTCGTATGACGCTCTTTGAAATTTTTTGAAATGGTGTTTAAACCAACGTTAAAAATTGGCACTAGTCCTGTAGTCCTTACCAAACTGCTCAATGGTAAAGGTATCCTAAGGACTAGTAGAAATTGGCCCATTTTAAGGGTTTTGCTATATGTTATCATTATAAGGACCAGTGGACAAAAACTGTTAGTTTCTAACCCTGTTTAACCCATTACCTGTAACTCCCCCTTTCCAATAATCTTTCGCGAAAAGGGTGAGTGTATACTGCTCCTTTTGTGACACCCGTCACTCACACTATTTTCATGCAAAAGTTACAGTTTGTTTGTTTTGAATTCTCTTGCTATACGACGGTGGCATGTAAATAGGCGAGTCTGGACCAGTCCAGTGGTCAGTATCATGGGCAATGACCCACGTCGTTCGGGTACAACGCCACGCTGTCAACGAGGTCACCATAGCCCTGCACAGTGTATCGTCCATGTAGATGACAATACGGCAGTGTTCGTTGGTACCTCCTCCGTTACCCCACACAGAAATGTGCTGCTGACAGAGGCGCAGTTTATCATTGGGAAGTTCAATACCAAATTGGAGTCTATAATCAATTTGTTTTGCAAATCACTTCAAGAATTGGGGATAGTCACCAAAAGGTGGGTTTCCCGGCTTAACATCACTTTCACTTCAAGAGATCCGTTGGTTCACGAACACCTGGTGTCAAAACTGATTTTTAGTGATGCATTCATGTAATTTTCACTGCTATTGGGACTTTGACACCCAATGGAATCCGTTTCGTCAGGTAATCGAGCCTGGTTATTCATTGCTGTTGAAATTTAATATTTGCCACAAAACATCCAAATTAAGCATACGTCAACAACTACATGTAACATATTCAATCAAGTGTGACACTTCTGTTGTTTATATACAATGGGAATACAACATCCCATCACTTCAAGTTCGAACCAAGCTTATCATTGATCGCTCTGTACCTCCTTACAGAAACTAATATACGTGTTGTTGAATGTAACGAGGAGCATTAAGTAATACTTTGAGCTTTTGTTTCTCTCTTACTCAGCAATATTACAGCTACAATTGAATTTAGACTGGACACACCAGCGATTGATTGATATGAGAACCGAACCACGGCAGCTGGTTACAATGAAACGCAAGTAAACACGACTTTCAGTCTTTCCACCCGATCTGGATAGTCGCCTCTCACGGCCAGGACAGACTGATATTTTACCCGGAATCCTCAGAGGGATTTGGAAGGACAACAGGGGGCTGGTTGCAGCTCTCCACAACTCCAAATAACTCCAAGACATTATCCAGCAGTCTGTAGCCATGTCCATGCATATTAGATGGAACCCTTCATATCTTAAGTTGTATTCACTTCGACACAACTTACGATGCCACTGATACTGCGTGCTGAACCAAATCAATTGTATGATCAATAAAACAATCACCTGAGTACATCAAGGAAGACCCGTCAAAATGTATTTTAACAACGTTGCGTTTCATTTAAACATTCACTTTTGAAATAAGTGTTGCCCCAACTTTTGTGTAAATAATAATGAAATAAGAATGTAAAACAACTTTACAGAACATGATTAGCCAAAGAAGATGCTTGGAACCTTTCATGCCCTTCCACTTTTCACAAGTTACTGAGTGGCTGCCTAATCATTCTCAACGGAGGACCAACGCAACAAAACTGTTTACCATGCAGTGTGTAAACAAGCGAGTCTGGACCAGATAGTCCAGTGGTCAGTATCGTTGGCAATGGACGATGTCGTTCTAGTACAACGCCTAGCTGTCAACCAGGTCACCATAGCCCTGTTGCGGTAATATTTTATCACGACAGTCTGTAAATAATCCAATGTGGGCCAGGAATGAACATGCATATTAGGCGGGATCTTACATATTTTCAATTATATTCACTTGGACACCCCGTGTGATACCACTGCTACAGCATGCTGAGCCAAATCCCTTGTACGATCAATGAAACATTCACTTAAGTACATTAAAGGAAACCTGTCGAAATGAGTTTAAGCAACGTGCTATTTCATTAAAACATTCACATTTGAAAAAGGGTTGTCCTAACTTCTGTGTAAAAAATAATGAAATAACAATGTAAAACAACTTTACAGAACATGATTAGCCAAAGAAGATGCTTGGAACCTTTCATGGCTTTCCACTTTACACAAGTTACTGAGTGGCTGTCTAATCAGTCTCAACGGAGGACTAATGAAATTAGACTTAGCCACCTGTCGACAGTTCTTCACTGCTGAATCTTCCTGGGCAGAACCGTACCTGACTGATTCAGGGAACATCTCTGGGTATTTCCATTGCTTGAGCCACTGATTATTGGCAACAATATCTGACAGTATGTGACAAAGGACTCGAGCTGTGGTCAGATAGAATCCCAAGGGCGTAGAATAATTGGTAACTTAATTCAATAAAGCGTCCTATGAGAAGGTGATTACATTATATTTTTAGTGAAAACGTAGTTTCTTTGTCCTTGAAACCATAAGCCATACACTTTGTTTCCAATAAAGAACAAGACAGCGCATTATCCTTGGCTGAACTTGTTTGTCTTCGTGCATTCCAGCCACTTTCAAAATGGCCCCTTTAAAAGAAAGGGAGCCTCGCCCAGTGAACGACGAACTGTGCCATGTTGATATTAACTGCCGGGCAAAAGAAAGTATACACCCATGTTTATTGGTGGCTAAAATGAAGGGAACACGAAACGGATGTTCGAAGGTGATGTATTTGATACGGGTGTCACAGTTCTGTTTTGGAACTCAGGTTTGCAGTGTTTCGAGGACTGTTCAGACATGTAACGTTTTGATAACGTAAGAAATTCTTTGGTCATATCCAATTTTCAATTTATGATTTCTTTTGCCCTGCAGTTTCTGTACAATTAACAACGGACATATGGAAATATGTACGGATGTATCGACACATTACAATGAACTACGGCAGAACGATACATGTACACTCAACTATGGATATAGCTATACATGTACAATCAACAATGGATATAACAAAACATGTACACTCCACTACGAATATAAAGATGATACATGAACAAGCATCTACTGAATACTGTTGTTAACGTTGGTTGTAGGTTTGTTGTTTAACGCCGCACTCAGCAATATTCCCGCTATATGACGGCGGTCTGTAAATAATCGAGTCTGGACCAGACAATCCAGTGAATAATATCATGAGCATCGATCCATGCAATTAGGATCGATGAGATGCATCAACCAAGTCAGCGAGCCTGACCACCCGATCCCGTTAGTCGCCTTTTACGACAAGCATAGTCACCTTTTACGGCAAGCATTGGTTGCTGAAGACATATTCCATCCCGGAATCTTCACGGGTCTACTGAATACTGTGTTGACACGGTTTGTATTATTAACTAAATGTAATACTTTATAACAAATCGTTATGACAATCATCAACTAAACAATATTAATTCTGATTAAATATTCATCATCACATTACACACGATCTTCTAGATTGCAGGCTAGTATGCAGTTAAAATCACCAGTCTCAGCCTAAAATGCCATATTCTTAGCATATACCCTCACACATATATAGCTACACACATGGGCTTTGTCATCACATGCTTTCCGAAACAAATAGTAACAGGCATACATGTGCACACATGTAGCCACGCCGGTTTTGTGTGTTTGTTTGTTGTTTAACGCAGCAGTCAGCAACATGACGGTGATCTGCAAATAATCGAATCTGAACCAGACAATGTAGTGATATCATGTGCATCGAAATACCCAATTGAGATGTGACTACATGCAAGCAACCAAGTCAGCGAATCTGACCACTCAATCCTGTTAGACGTCTTCCATTTTTCCAAGCAGGGATTTCTAAAAAACTATTCTAACCCGGATCTTCACAGGTCAGATGATGGTGGTTGTGGCATGTAGGTCGTTTAGGGAAATTTGAACTCCTTTATATATGAACGAATTAATTCTTATATTGGCGTTTGTCATCCAAACTATATTTTGGTTTCATGTATGTCTCCAATCATACTACCCATTAAAAAGAGCTCCAACTCTGGTAGCAAATGTTGAAACTGACCACCGTTAGCATTCGTGGATATTTAAAGGTTAAAAAACGTCCTTATAACCATCGCCAATACTAAACAGTGCTATTTGTGTCCATTAGGCAGAAAAGCAATGACAAAGGAATTTATCACTCAAAACAACTCATAACTTAAACATCACATTGTTAGGAAAAATACACTAAGCATCAAAATGTCTGTTCTAGGTGGAATTGGCGATTAGAAATGACACAATATATATATATAATCTTGGGTCCCAAAATGGCGGACGGACAATTATATCAGTGATTCCTTGAATAACGTGGAAAAGCAATTGACACAGTTAAAAAAATCAAACTGCAAAATGACTAATCAAAAGTACATATAGTGAAGTCGTCATGGTTGGTTGGATGTGATTGTCGGAAAAACGAAATTAGGTATTGTCAACGTTCGTGATTGAAAATCGGACAAGTACACGATAGAAAACAACGATATACCTACGTTGTAATAAGACAATAATTGAAACGAAATATCCATATGATGTTGTTTATTCCTTCATTTCATTTATTCATTTACAATGACATTGTAAATATACATAAAACATTCCACATGTTTACGCTCTCTGTGCGTTTATCACGTCAACATAATCAACACTCGTTCATATGTACTATTGTCTGGAAGACTTATTACATGTATTGACATTATTGACATTATCGACACATCATCTAGACATTTAACATGATGTTTCTCGTTCCAAAATCTGTAACCACAACAGTGCATGATAAATGTAATTTATTTTTGAAAGTTACAACATTCAAAGCTTCAGTCTTAGACGTTCACCACTTTGGTAAACCCAAGAGCACGGGGATGGCGCTTAAAACCCAGAAATATAATCGGGATGAACCGGGATTCAATCCCACGAGCATAGGTTTCTTGCGTACCCAAGGAACGCAACTCTGCACAGTGACTTCGGTCAAGCAACATATACTAGCAATGACGTTGTACAATTTCTATTCCTGATATGGAATATTTATAATACGATAACAGACTCGGCTAATACTCTCTAAGAATCTCATATCGTTTCATCCCAGTGGAATATTAAACCATTAACCCTGTTGTGTAACTAATGCACATGCCGACAAGGCCAAACAACAATTACCTGTCAATGTACATGCATCATTGATCAACACAGCTTCGGATAAGGTCGGTTGTATTCCTAAGAGCGCTGCATTAATGGACAGCTCTATTATATTCTGCCAGTACCACTGAGAGCAAAGGCAACCCTGGAACTTTTACATATGCGCTACTTTGTTCAATTTGCCAAAGTACATTTCATACATGCAGCAAAACGGAAATTGACTATTCCATTAAGTCCTTATTGTTTAAGGATTAATCATTATAAGAAAATAATTATGAAACTAATTTAAACATATTAAGCTTCCTATCATTTTTAGACTGTTGTATTGATGCTAATACAATATTTCTTATTAAATGAACAAAGATTAACGGAGGTTAATAAGTAACGCGTACACCATTTTGATAACACCATTTGAATAATTGATTGAATAATATTATTTGTTCAAATCTTGCAAGGCTGTAATTTTACAGATGATGCCAAATGGCCAATCAGCAAAACGATACCGCCGGTTTCGTCAGTGAGTGAGTATGGTTTTACGCCACTTCTAGCAACATTCTAGTAATATCACGGCGGGGGGACACCGGAAATGGGCTTCACACATTGTACCCATGTTGGGCATCGAACCTAGGTCTTCGGCGTGACGAGGGAACGCTGTAACCACAACCAAATCACCCAATGGGGATTATTCCAATATACAGAATACAACATTTCTCCAAAATATGTGTATTTAAGGAAAATCAAGATTGAATGTTGATATGTTCGTTCTTTCGATTACGACTATATATGTTTTTGTTCGTTACATTCTGCACAAAGCGTGTATTCATTGCAAGCCATAGAAATCTTTATTACATTCGTGTGTGTTTTTCAAATATTGCTTTCGTGAAAGATAACTTCATTTTCAAATTTGATAACTTGAGATGTTATTGGATTTGAAGATCAACTCAATACATTATCACCGACATTGATGTCGCCATTTCTGGATCGCAGATTAATAAATACTTTATACCAGTGCGTAACTGCTGTCACATGATATTTTATATAAGATAATGGATTATTAAAAATATGGCGAATGATGACATTTGAGGAATTTATTTTGAGCTACTCTTGAAAAATATTTTGATCATTTTGAATCATGTGTTTTTCCCTGCCAAGGAAAATGATAAAACAATAATAAAATCTGCCATGCACATATATAAAAAACACAATTTGACAGTGTGCATAATATGAATAACGCATATGACCGAACTGATTATTTGCCTTAGTTATATATCATAGCTTGTATATCCCCATTGTAGAAAAAGTGTTTGTTGATGAGTGAGTGAGTTGGGTCTGACGCCGCTTTTAACAGTATATCACGGCGTGTCAGCTTAATGTGGGAGGAAAGCCCGAAGTGATGCAGGTCTCAGACGTTTACCACTTCGGTGAAACCCACGAGCACGGGTATGGTGCTGACAAACCTTGAAACATAATAGGGGCGAACCGGGATTCGAACCCACAACCATAGGTTCATAGCGTGGCCAAGGCACGCAACTCTGCACAGCGAATCGCGGCGCCTTAGACGACTAGGCCACCCGTGCACCCTGTTTGTTGATGATTTTGATTACTATGATATCTTAGGTATTTGATTGAATATGATCATTTTGAAATATCCTGTCACAAGATTGACAGGTAACGGGCCATTTGTATGTATACTCCGTGACATAATTTCATGTCAATCCTGATAACATATAAATACTTTGACACTGAACTGAACCATGCATAACAATGTATTTTAAATTTAGGCTGACCACAACATCCTGTCAAATCTATCTAAGATTAAACTGCCGCGTTCATATCCTTCAAAATATTTGCCTGAACTCATAAAGCGTTACAAAGTTGTGACTGAAGCTGCTTGTACACCTGCACGTATTATTTCAAGCATTTAGCGTCCAATTACCGTCTCACGAATTTCTTTCTCCAACCAACCAACCAACCAAAAGTAGAAGCAGACAACATACAAGTAATCTCCTCATGAACAGATTAAAAAATAATTTGAACACAAATTTGTTTCGAAACTTTCTTTGTTAAGAAATATATTATATTATGGCTAACGTCAGAAACAAAACGCATCACTTTTGCAAGTAACAAAATGCAACATCAGCCTTTGGGCAGGAGAACAAGTATCATTCGGAGGTGCAGAAATAGCATGAAGGGTGGCTGAAAAAACCTGAGCCTAATAACGAAGGAAGTAAAGTACAGCCTTAACAGTTTGCATGACATTGTACAACACGTTCCAGGCTATTTGCAAAGAACCAAATATGCAACCTGGTGAACAAAACTGGCTACCGCGCTGTTATCAAGCATCTCCAACTGAAAAGGCCACTGATTTCAACAGCCATCCACTCTAACATGGTGTCAACCTTCATTTGTGTCCATTGTACGCTTCCGACTATATCATGAGCATACGACCCGTGAAGATCCGGGGTAGAACAGGTCTTCAGCAATCCATGCTTGCCGTAAAAGGTGACTATGCTTGTCGTAAGAGGCGACTAACGGGATTGGGTGGTCAGGCTCGCTGACTTGGTTGATGCATGGCATCGATCCCAATTGTGTGGATTGATGCTCATGATATCAATCACTGGATTGTCCGGTCCAGACTCGATTATTTACACACCGCCGTCATGTGGCTGGAATATTGCTGAGTGCGGCGTTAAACAACAAACAAACCAACCATGAGCATACCTTTATCAATCACAATCAGATAGTGATGGCATCAGGTGTTCGCGGAAAGGTGAGCTTGTCATGTCCCAAGCATCAAGCACATTCGAAATCAAGTCAGTTGTTCACCTGAAGAAACATTGGAATGAATGGAACAAGTACAAAGAGGGAATTGCATAGTATGACACTCTCACAAATCTTGGTAGGAAGAGCATGCTCGATTGTACCTCATAAATGTTGAAAGTTAAACTTCCGGGAATGGAGATGCCAGAATACTGCTCCACATAAGGGGGAAGGAAAGTCGACCAGTTGAAAGTTAAAGTATCCCTTTTTGACATACAATGTTGTGGAGAGTGTTTTGTCACTCTGAATCTTAATGCACTGATCTAAATATGCCACAGACGTTGTGGCCAATTAGTTACTAGTTCAGGTGGGTAAATCAGTGGAGGGAATTGGTTCTGGGTAGTTGAAGGATCATTAATAACTTTGTAACTTCCAAATTATCTTCTTTTGACTGCAATCCGAGTAAACGTATGCATAAAGAAACAGATAAGAAAATGTGCTACCCCAACAGTTTACACAGATGATCTCAATGGGGAAGTCCAACATTTCACACGTGGTTTTCTTAGTAACCCTCAGACAGCATTTTGTTTTCATTTTTGGACAAATTATCCTGAACCTCTGAAGATAAATGTGTATATCCTTGAATGAACTGGATATGACAAACGTTTCGTGATCTGCACACTGTTTAGCAACCAATACATCATAATTAGTTGACGAACATGCATACGCTATTACCGTCACAGCAATTTACAGCAAACGCTGTAATACAAGATACATAACGCCACACAACTGAATATACGTCTTTGGCGGGAATAATTGCATGCGTGAGCTTTGTATCAGTTCCACTGACACAACATAATTAAAGCTGTGGCGAGCCTTCCGACGTAAATAATGATACTTCGTGCACCGAAAGAATAGTAATATCAATGTAATACCGCGAAACCTTAGACAATCACTGTGTTCAGCAAGGAGTTCTGTTTCTCGCATTGATTAATTAACCCTCCTAAATCTCCCACGCCCAATTTCTTCTGACTGATTGCGGTGTCACCGCTAAGCTGACCACCTTATGTAAATCTAGGTGCTGAAGGTAGGGCTTGATTTCCCCCCAAGTGTACTGTCATCAATACACGTCAGTGAAAGGCAACCAGCACGCGATCACTGAATAGACTTCTGCACTTTCTCAACATTGAAATTTGCTGTTGGTTTATTGCTGTTGGATGTGCAAACTTAGGATTTGGAAACGATTTAGAATAAGTTATGATTAACCATTGAATGTGACTATTTTGACCTAGGGTGTAGAACCAGCACGCTGATATCCAAAAGCTTAGGTGGTTGGTGGCCTTGTGGTTAAAGCGTTCGCTCATCACGCCGAGGCCCAGGTTCGATTCCCAACATGGTTACACTGTGTGAAGCCCAATTCTGGTGTTCCCCGATGTGATATTGCTTGACTGTTGCTAAAAGCGATGTAAAATCACACTGACGCACTAAGTCTGTCGACAGCTTGCTAGTTATAGAATGGTGAAAATGTTGCTTCGTAAATGAAGTCATCACACTCAATATGCATGGGCTCAGATCATCGTATTCATGTACGAGTATATTTAACATAAGTAATCAATGGTGTCATTGCGTGTGTCGATCTGACGTGCATGATGCACACTCATTTATTTATGCATCCATGCATGTATGCAATCATACAGGTCACTACAAAGAATTAATTACCTTATCCATATCGAAAGAAATAGGCTCATTTTAATCCAACAGTCATAAATCAGATCAAGTCTCAAGAGATTAATTTCATCAAAGTATTCTAGACAGCTTCTATATAATTTAACTGTGAATCTTTACAATTATAAGTCACATTTTTTAAAGAAAAAACTCTTAAATCGCATGTGTTAAAGTTTAAATATTAAAGTATCAATGTTTTCCCATTTTTAAAGATAAATAATGTTTCAAGATATGTTATTGGTTCAAGAAATCCAAATTCAAGAACAATAGTAGTCTTCACATGTGTATATATTTCGGTTATGAACTATAACATTGTAAAGTAAAGTTGACTGATTTAATAGTGGTTTGTCTGGAACGATTCCCAGCTATTCTGATGGTGAAATCGTTTAAGACTTTACTGATTAATATTATAACTGGTATTATGTATTCACACCTTGAAGTACTGGAATTCCTGAATTAGCGAGACTCTGTTGTATCAGTATCTTTTATTCGCCATTGTTTCCATACATAACTGCAATTATTGCTGGACCCCAAGCCCCTATGGTCGTTTGTCATACTGATGTTTCAGTTTTATGTATTAACCGATCATTAAAACGGACGTCAATCACCACTAAACGCAATATAGTTTACACGTGCCCGAGGAACGTCTCTCATCAGTCTCTCATAACCGTTTTAACCACTAGGCCTCCACCCTCAAGAATCATCTTTTAACATCTCTTGGTATGACGCGACTGGGGAATGGAACTACCGAACTTCCGTTCTCATTGAATACGCACTATCCACTTGACCACGATTGTGGTCTTTATATCTGTGAGTATAGATGTTCACGTATATGAGTTCCAATATTCGGCTGCTTGATTGGGCTATAAATTACAGTAATCACTGTCATGATTCGGCACAGAAACAGTCCTCTTCGTAGTCAATCTTTATTCCTAATATGACGACACGTTGAGTGTTAGAGTTATAATTTTACATTGCATCGGCAGACACCGTTGACGAAGTTCGCATCCTAATATATTTTCTTCATGTTTTCATTCCGTTTGATCACTCCCTTAATGGGTCTCTTTTCCTCTTTTGAAAAAAAGTCGAAGGAATTATTCCGGCAAAGCAAACTAATTGGGAGGCAATTTGGGGCAAAAACCTTATTCCCAGATTTCATGATATATGCGCTACTCTAGCACTGATAGCATCTGAGACTGTTTTTGCAGGGCACAGAACATGCAGTCTTAATAACTGAACTTTTTTCCCTCTTGTCTGATGTACGTCCTTTTGAAATGGAAAACATTCCGTGATGGAACTGAGCAGCACAGAATTCGCACACCGAAATCCCACCTTGATGAAGGATGTTATTGGTGAAGGGAAGAAGTGCAAGGGGAGGCTGAAAAATATTCCCATTTACTCTTTGAACCGTTTCTATCGTCTATGCTGCACTGGTCGTCCGGATGTCCTTGCCCGAAAAATCCGATCTACGACACCACCTACATAGTTGTGTTAATTTGGAAATGAAATGACGCGGAACATTTCAGCAGCTGATTGTCAAAAACTTGGAAGTATGGCTCTCAGACCATACATCATCAATCGCTTATAAAGAAACACATGTTCTTGGTTTGGTATGTGTCGGTATCTCCGAAACCCACCTGTCGTGTTCAATCAAGTGAACCCTTCCATTCAGTTCATACCAGGCGCACTTGATTGTCTACTTGAATAATGGAGCCACTAAGACCTTAAGTCACCAATGCCTTGCTTACCGTGGAGTCGGTTTTGAAACGGTGTTTACTTTTCAGTTCCTGTTGAAACCGTCCGCTATTCGTCTTTCGTTGAATGACGTGAGATCTGTTGTGGTGCTTACTGTTCGTGGCATTTCTTGCAACGCTTTGGAACAGCAAAGTCTTACCAAACATAAACACCATGTGGCTGGTTCGTAAACATTACTCCATCGAAGATATGCATACGTCAAACATTCCATGTATTCATTGCAAATAAATGCAGCATGTCTACAACGTACTTTTCTCAATATAAATCTGTGTTTGCTTGTTTAAACATTTATAGCACCAATGTAGTTTATCGCAAGCAATTCTCCCTGACTTCAGTCTTTGAATCTTCTGAGAATCCTCAAAGAATGCTGAAGATTCTTCGGAATATGGAAAGGGAGGAGCTACGAATGAAAATCGAGAGCACACTTAATCATTGACCGGGATAATAATGTTATCACTTTAAGCATGCACCCTGTGTATGTAGTCTAGCGCAATATAAGTTCACAAAGTAATATTATTATTTGTGATTGAAGGGTTTGTTGATTTTACTTAATTCACCAATATTTTTGCGACATATCCTCTCCGTGTTCAGTATTCATTTGACGCATGAATAGCACATAGTTTGTTATGGGTTTTTCAACTGGTTAAACATATTGACCAAGACAATCGCATCTTGACAAACTGATAAAAAGCAAGGAGGCTTCAGAATGTAGGTATCACTTGGCCTTTTTTTTATTTTTTGTTCGGATTTTTTTTGTCTTTCACCGTAATGATAATATGGAGTGGGCCCATGCGAAGATATATGTGCATATGGATTGTGTTTTGTTTTGTTTTTTGTTTGTTTTGTGTTGTTGTTTTTTTGTTTTTGTTTTTTCTTTTTGTTTTGTTGGGTTTGTTTGTGTTTTGTTTTGTTTTTTTGTTGTTGGTTTGTTTGTTTTTTTTGGGGGGGGAGGGCAATGGGCATTCAAAAGTATCCCTTTTTTCCGGTTTCCAGACAACATTACACCGACAAGTAAGATAACGACGTATACCATGACATGCACATACATGTATATATTTGTGAGTATGAATTAGTTTTCGGCATTAAATAGTGTCACATTTTCCGGTTTCAAGACAAAATGGCGTCGATATAGAACACTTTGCAGCTAGGTCGTGGCTTATGTGGTGCAATGCAAACTAGTGAGTGAGTATGTTTTACGCCGCTTCTAGCAATATTCCAGCAATATCACGGCGGGGGACACCAGAAATGGGCTTCACACATTGTACCCATGTCGGGAATCGAACCCGGGTCTTCGGCGTGACGAGCGAACGCTTCATCCACTAGGCTACCCGACCGCCCCGCAATGCAAACTAGAGAACACAGCAAAGATAACGACATGTAGCATAACATATATCTGCTGCATGATAACAAAGCCAAGATTGTGCACAGCCTGAATAAATAGCAAAGTGTAAGAATATGCAACCACAACATGGAACAGAATCCACTGTTATGTGCACAGACAACACAGCACTTCAACAGTAAACAAGTTACCCCACAAGTCCAACACGTGTACAGTACAGCAGCACACACACAGTGGTCAGCCCCAACACAACTCGTTCACGAACATTGCAGAATACGATGCCACCCAGAACAGCAGTTGACGACCGAAGACCTTAGACTGTCATGTCCATTATTGTATGGAATTTGATAAAGTAACACTAGCAGGACGTTAGTGTTACTTCATCCTAGTGTCCACATCAATATCAAGTCGTTTATCCTTGACAACAGCTTGAGGTCCTAATCCCCATGGAAATCATAACCTGGGTGTAAATCATGATCTACGCCGCCAACACAGGACAGTTTGCAGTTGTAATACAGTAAATGTCCCAAAAGAGCCGTACCGCAATGGCACATTCTCTAAATTTTAATCTCCTTGGCTACTCACGCGAGTCACACCATCACAGGGGTGTGAACGTCTTTTTAAAGTTGAACTCCTTCAAGGGACTATATACTTGATGGGGTGCTACGATGAAAATGTTCTATGTCTGTAAGCACGTTCTCTCACCATTAATCGACAGTGAGGTATTGTGTGCTCCACAGTCTGGTGTAAAATAGGTCATTCCTTCACATTGTTATTCAACGCTAAGACATCAGGTGCACCGCAACTTGCACAAACATTCATTTATTATCTATATTTATATGGGTATTTCTACGCATATATAGAGCTTATTACATAAGTGTGTGTATGTGTGTTAAGAAGGGATTTTGTTCCCCGCTAAATTAAGAAGTTCTGAAACTCATTTGACGTATAATTTGCATGAGGCATTGAAGTTATCACGCAAGTGTGTTTGGGGATGGTACATATTCACAATACAGGATAATTACCATCCCCAAACACACAAGCGTGATAAACTCTTTATCATATAATGTTAATTCAGTTCTGTTTTTTCCTGGAATGTGCGCATTAATATATATTACGTAAGAAGGCAAGTGATGCGTCGAACAGTGACAACAGTCAGTATAGTTAATGACCTTTATCAAAGTCTTGTCTATGAGATGCCACGTCACTATATAAGTGCAATAATCTTGGACGCGAAGTTAAACCCCATTTCACCTCACCTCACCTTTGAGATGCCACGTTTGCTTAGCGTCTGTCCTGTCATAACGTTACGAATGAGTGTGTGGGTTGGGTTTAATGCCGCTTTTAACATTATTCCATTATATCACGGCGTGTCAGTTTAATGTGGAGGATGCAGGTCTCAGACCTTTACCACCTCGGTGAAACCCACGAGCCTGGGCATGGTGCTGACAAACCTAGAAAACTAAAAAGGACGAACCGGGATTCGAATCCACAATCACAGGTTTCTGGCGTGCCCAAGGGACGCCACTCTGCACATCGAATCGCGGCACCTTAGATGACTGGACCACCCGTGCCCCCTCATTACGTTACGAAGTGCAGTCAGATATACACACAGCTACAATACGAACAAAGTTACATTTCGGAAATATTTCGGTCAAATCCTTATTTGTGTAAAATGTTCCAAGCCGCAGAGGTCTACAAGCACAGATATGGATCCAACTGGGCCAGTGTCCTGGTAATTTATTTCGCAATTTCTGTATATCGAAAGTTACCAAACCGTGTCAAATACATTTTTTCAGTATATTAGACTATTATTTCGATAATGATAGCAATAACCCAAGTAGTTTATCCAGATTCCCGATTGTTAATTCTGACTTAATCGCCGAATGACAAGGGCGAGGCCAGGTTTGTTTCTAAACACTGAAAGTAGTCCAAACTTGATCTTTGTTATTTGCATCTCTAACCGCATATGACCCCAACGGATATCGTTTTTATCCGTTGGCTTTATCCTGCCGAGAAACCTACCCATTATATGATAAATGTAATTATCTGTATATTATCAAGATGTTATAATATACTGCAGAGCATTGTGTATTGAAAAACCAATCAGAAAAGCCAACAGTGTTAACGTAGCATCAAAAATAAGCAGCGTGTTGCTATGTAATGGCTCACAAACGGCGCTTGCATTACGTCACCAGCTGCATCTCGTAACGAAAGGCGTCAGCATCTCATAACCAATGGTTATTGCATGGCCATGTGAACGGCACATGAACTCGTTGTAACACGTTTGCTTTGAATTTGTTTCCTCGCATTGATAATACATACAGTGTGTATTCAAAGTGAAACAACCAAAAGAGAAACAGAAATTAACACACAGCAAAACCTTAAACTAGTCACTTTCAAGGCGGCAAGAGGACATCTGTTTATATAAAACCGTGTCATGGTTATGTTAAATTGGGAAAATCAAATCCAGATATGATAGGTAATTCTTGTAGCGCTTCCGATAAATTAATTGCTCCCCCCAGCTAAATGACCCAAAACATAAAACTCTTTTTCCCCTGGTGAAGCAAACAGTAATGCTGTTGGATTGTTTGCAGAAGCATTGCCTTGAGCTGGCCCTCAGACATGGTGACACCACTGTGTCTATACATAGAAGCATGCGGAACAGTGCCCCATACCTGATGAAAACAAGATAGAGTGATGAAGCGTGAGATTCCAAACTCTGGAGCGAAGGTTGAGTTGTCCATTTCCATCAATCTGCCAGCTGATTGAACACCAAACAGAAATAAACTACTGGGTTATTGAGACTTGGTAGACGCCAGGGCTTTTCGCACTTCATAACCTTACGAAATTACTGGAAAAGTAGTATCATCTTCACAACCCACTGTCATCCCGTACATTGCTACTCTATGTGGTCCAGTCTTACGCCTTTTGCGCTTTGAATAAATAAGCCTCTTACAAAATGTCTGGAAAAAGGTTCATCATCGTCATCAAATATCTGGTGGGGTCAGATAGACGCGTGATCGCTATGATTTCAAATGGGAAGATGACCCTCAGTTTATAAGCCATCTACAAATGAATTTTATATGTGTCTGATGAAAATGGAATTAAATGCAATGAGAATCGAGTGCATCTATTTGGGTATAGTGGATGATAGAAAATAACAGAACATTCAATCTTAGAATTCATATTCAGATTAAAGATGAAGATGTTCGGAAGGGAAAATAATGAAATGTTATTTCAAACCAAGCGTCCAACCGAATCTGCTTTGGCAGATAATCGAAAAATCTTCACGTTATTGCTTGTCGACAAAATGGACCGAGTGGTCAGACTCGAATGATTGCATGTCGTCGTATCCCATTTGCGCGAATCGATTTCAGTCACTGAATTGTCTGATCAGGACTCGAATATTTACGGACCGCGGTCACAGAGGTGCAATATTGCTGAGAGCGGAGTTAAACAACAAACAGTCAATCAATCACTGTGGTAAGGTTGCGTTCTCTTCTTCCGTTTACGAGCTCTAAAATGCAAGCTTTACTAGGAAAGTTCTTCTCGGCATATCTGCCTTGGTGTAGAACCCAGTAACGGTGGGAAACAGGCAATCAGGCACTGTGATTTAATTAGGGTATTTTCAGTTAACCATAATTAGGTCGAGACATCGGTGCGTGTGACGTCATCAATCAGGCTGACACACCTTACTGATGGAGATGTCAAAGCTTTTGGTTCTCCTGGTAATGAAACGTCCATGTTTGGCATGTCGTCGAGGCGGGCGCTGTCAGGTGGTGGTTCTGAAACTGACATGCACCTGTACATGTAAAACATTGAAATTTGTGATACGGAACATCTGGCATCCAAATGTTAATAAGTTGTATTTCAAATGCTATATTTCGTAATAGTTTTCGTAATTTGGATTAAAAAATCTAGAAAGCTATATGCATAATGACACACTTTAAAATCTCATCTTCAATTAGACGTGATTGAAGATTGGTTTTATTACTTTATTATTATTACTTTATTATTATTTAGTTTTATTGTAAGTGAGTGAGTGAGCATGGTTTTACGCCGCTTTTAGCAATTTTCCCGCAATTTCACGATGGGTGACATCAGAAATGGGTTTTACACATTTTACCTGTGTGGAGAAATCCAACCCGGGGCTATGGCGTGACGAGCGAACGCTTTAACCATTAGGCCACCACCAACCACCACTGTGTTTTAGTATCTAAGCAACGCAAATCACAGTTACTTTTACCAGTTTGGTTTTGTGCTTCTGACATCACTTTTGACAAAACCCTTTCTATAATCATAAAACAATCCATTATACGATTTAGACTTTGTCATACGCATGTGTTTATGAATCACTATCTGATATTGATGGTGTGTGTGAAAAGGGTAGTGAATCCTACCCCAAGGGCAGCATCCGCCACAAACACATGAAAAGGCAAGTCAAGTTATACACGTTTACTAAAAATTGTCTAAAAGCTGAATGCTGTAAACACGATCAGACAATTTCTTAGCAAGAGCATAACCTCTTTGAAATCTTAAAAGAAAGAGCCTTTGAACTTTAAATCCTTATTTCTTAATCAGGTTGCACATATTCACCATATTAATAAACTGTTCCAAAGTGCATATCGGAGTTTCACATTCTTCAATTTGACTAAATGAATTAGAGTAAGACTGGCACGGGACGAGTGAGTGAGTTGGGTTTAACGCCGATTTTAACAGTATTCCAGTTATATCGTGGCGTGTCATCTTAACGATGGCGGAAAGCCCAAAGTGATGCCGGTCTCAGACGTTTACCACTTCGTTGAAACCCCCGAGCACAGGTATGGTGCTGACAAACCTAGAAACATAATCGGGGCGAACCGGGATTCGAACCCACAATAATAGGTTTCTGGCGCGCCCAAGAGGTGCAACTCTGCACAGCGAATCGCGGCGCCTCAGACAAAACAACAGAGTTTACGGGACAACGAACTGGCCGTCAGGGTGCAATGGCATCTAGCCATCCTTGTCACCCCCTTGATATACTCTTCTATGGAATCATAGTGCATGGAAGACGGGTTTGGAGGATTTTTTTGTCAAGCTATCTGGTGCCGAGCAAGGTAAATTGAAACGTTAAACGTCTCGATCATCTGCCGGAACAGATTCCACCGAGTGTGACAGGTTTTGGTTTAGTTTGGTTTGTTGTTTTACGCCGCACTCTGTAAATGCCGCGGTCTATAAATAATCGAGTCTGGACCAGACAACCCAGTGATAGATATCATGAGCATCTGTCCACGCAATTGGGATCGATGGCATGCATCAACCAAGTCAGTGAGCGTGAAAAGGAAAATAATGATAATAATATGACTGGATCTGTGATAACAAGAGCTGTTCGTAAAAAGTGTAAGCGTGTCCTGCTCTACATGCAGCACCAGCTACTTAGACAACTTTCATGCAACAGTAACAGTTTCTTGTTTGCCTAACGCCGCACGCAACAAAACTGTTTGCCATGCAGTGTGTAAACAAGCGAGTCTGGACCAGACAGTCCAGTGGTCAGTATCGTGGGCAATGGACGACGTCGTTCTAGTACAACGCCTAGCTGTCAACCAGGTCACCATAGCCCTGTTGCGGTAATATTTTATCACGACAATCTGTAAATAATCCAATGTGGGTCAGGAATGAACATGCAAATTAGGCGGGATCTTACATATTTTCAATTATATTCACTTGGACACCCCGTGTGATGCCAGTTCTACAGCATGCTGAGCCAAATCCCTTGTACGATCAATGAAACATTCACTTAAGTACATTAAAGGAAACCTGTCGAAATGAGTTTAAGCAACGTGCTATTTCATTAAAACATTCACATTTGAAAAAGGGTTGTCCTAACTTCTGCGTAAAAAATAATGAAATAACAATGTAAAACAACTTTACAGAACATGATTAGCAAATGAAGATGCTTGGAACCTTACATGGCCTTCCACTTTACACAAGTTACTTAGAGGCTGCCTAATCAGTCTCAACGGAGGGTTAATGAAATTAGACTTAGCCACCTGTCGACAGTTCTTCACTGCTGAATCTTCCTGGGCAGAACCGTACGTAACCTGACTGTTTCAGGGAACATCTCTGGGTATTTCCATTGCTTGACACTACAAACACGAAAACGTCGTTTTTTTCCGTATATGGTCATTGGACGGAAAAACGACGTTATTTGGACGTTTTCAAACCATCGTTTTTCCGTCCAAATAACGTCGTTATTTGACATCGGAATTTACTGGGAGAGAACGATAGCGTTAAGCTCCTCCCTTTCTTGATTGACATTGTCAATCAAGCAACAGCGTCTACCGGTATTTCTACTTCTCAGTTTTCATTGGTCAGTCCCCGCGTGTTAGATTACAGGCCCGCGTTTGACGCTGCACTCGAAGCGCTTATCGGAAGTACTGAAATCAATCGTTCTGCGCATGCGGATTACTTAATGCCTTGACCAAATTTTCCGTTCTGTTCATGCGCGATTTCGCGTATTGTTTCCTAGAATTAATGTCACCACTATTTTTACAATGGTTCATAAACACAGTCACGTGAAGGTTCGGAATCGTAACGAGTAACTCCATTTAAATTGAAGAGTATCCCCAGTGATATGGGAGATTCCAAGATGAAACTATTCTATGGCTATCTAGGCTGCCACCCAAACCGATCTAAACGGGACCCGATAGCTTATTGTATGCTATATAGTCATATGGAAGTGGACAAGAACTATACATTGTATTCCGGCCGATTGTTCTTGCATTTACTTATAAGTCAGGAAAATGGACTTAAAAGGGGAGTTGTTGAATGTAATTTTTTTAAATATTAAATGTTGCCTATACACTAATCTGGACGAACTTCTCATTGTTCTGTTTATGTCATCCTATATACTATTAGTATGTTACCGTTCTAAAGTCATCCTCTCACATAACATTATATTGTTCTTAGTATCAAAGTTTAATCAACAATATCAAGAGCAGCGATTTAAACCACTGAAACACCCAAACACAAGGCTGTTATCAAGCGCTAGTGCAGACGTGATGCATCGTAAAACTGTATCGTGATGTCTTCAGAAATACAATTATACTACGAGATAGTACGGCTAACGCTGACTCACCGGTGGAACAAAGACAATATCGCTAATACAGATATAACGTATTTGAATGTTAATACTAAAGACAAACAATCATTATTTTTGCAGTGACGATATAACACGTATACACGTTTATTGTTAACTTTCATCAGTTTTGCTCTTCATTTTAATAACTTTGTTTTCACATATATATGTAGCAATACCCGACAAGCATGTCATACATAATTATGGGGCAGTTTTCAATCTTGCACTGACTTACTCTGGTGTTAATGAGCGAAGTTTATTGGCTTGTGTATAAAACCCCGTTTTTCTGGTAATCCTATTATTACTTAGTTTATTTCTATCTAATGACACCCTGTACTCTGGATCATGGCTCCGTGACTATCCATAACAATTAAGATGAACATTCAGTTCAAGTAAATGAATGAGTTTGTTTTGACGCTACAGTCAGTCAAAAAACCAATGCTGTGAGGTTTGATAACACACTTCCACCAGGTCGAACATCGTGGATCCTCATTTTCTGCCTAAAGAGAATCATAGTTCATATGCTAATCCATCTGCGAATACCCTCCCACTCAAGATGACCTTACTTGTTGCTGAATCTATCATCTATCCCCCAAATCTCACCCCCCACGCCCCCCCCCCCCCCCCCCCCCGCACGCACGCACGCACACACGCACACGCACACGCACACGCACACACACACACACAAACAACTGACCTAAATAACCTGGACAGGAAATACTGCTGATAGCCTCTGGTCAACTCAGCCGCGCCACCGCAGAATGTCCGTCTAACTCTGCAGGGGGCATTCTCAGTGGCTTCAAACGCACTGAAATGTTTTCGCCTTGCATCCACGATGGTGGACAAGTGAAATCGTATGAAATTTGGCTATTATAGGTCTTATCTCTTTTTTGATTACCCAATAAAGTCAATTCATAGTTACACGGTTGTGAAGCTTACAACTTTATAAGACTTATTCATCTCATTCCAAAAAAGCTACTCGCGCTCACATAAAGTTGTAGTTATTATGTCACTGTTTTATTTCTTTAAAAATATATTACATGTTCAACAATAACAATTAAGATGAACATTCAATTTCCGATATTAGTAAATGAATAAGACATTAGTGTGTTTTACGCCACAATCAGTCAAAGACCAACGTTGTCCGGTCTGATGACACACAATCTACCAGGTAGCACATTGTGTACACCCTATCCCCGTTGAAGTCTCCACTGTGGGTATTCCTGGGGACGAAAAGGTCCCATGTACCTAGGAATTTCATCAATACATTCATGCGCGGCATTCTCTGCCTAAAGAAGATCATATAGTTAACATGCTAATCCAACTCGAACTACCATCCCGCTCAAGATGAATGTTTTATGTAACATCCAACAGGCCCACATTTACGCACGCACGCACGCACGCGCACACACATATTTGGATTTACCAATCCCTGAATTGAGAAGACGTGCGTTACGAAGCTCCTCCAAGTCATCATCAATATCCGTATATGTCTGTGATATCATTACCCATCCAAAGCCGAATATACATTTATTGTGTTTTCTTGACAACAAATGTTATAATTGGGATAACACTTTCTGAGTAAAGTACAGATTCTCGTACTTTCTTTGGTTGAGTCCCGTCCGGGATTTGAACCCACACTGTGAGTGAGGCACCCAATCGCCAGAACACAATGTTGGCGATCTAACCCAGCCACCGAACCAAAAATGTTAGTCCAGATGACGTATACTTTCAATTGTGTACTCCTCTGACAAGAGAAAAATGGCACGGCTTCTGTGACCGAAAGCTTTGAACCAACAATGCATTTAAGAAAGTGGTCAACAGTAACACACATTATATTTGGATACCACTTTCTCAGTAAACTACATATTTTTAGAGTGGAGATAATAGACGTTGATGGTTGATTATCAATGGACAAATTAAAGCCAAAACTAACTTATGAATGATTGGTAATGGGAAATGGACAATGGGCAAACGGGAGGCGGGGTAATCAGCGCCATGCCAGTTATCTGTTGGCTTCCCTTGTTGCGTTCCCATCTTTGATATCTTTTTACTTTTGTTGTTCTTACAGGTACAAAAATATGTTCTCTGCCTCATAGCATTTAATAATATGCACCTGATGAAGGAGAAAGTATATATTCCGAAACGCAGTGTTCCTCCGTTGACATCCATAAATATTTTTCCTTGTGTGTATCAGTTCTTAATGCCCTTCAAAGACTCAATCTAGCTTTGTTTTTAAATGTGGTGATATTTGCGTAGAATATAACATGGTCATGCCTATATACATTTGGGTCTTTGTCTACATAAGCATTTAGACATACAATTTAAAGCTAAGGACATTGCTAATTCTGCAGGCATGAAGTACACGCCATAGCAAGCTGTGATCTTTATTCATACTTTAGATATTCGTAATGGAGATCTGTAACTGAAGTTTACCGTAATCTTCCGCAACTCTCACCTCCTGACCAGTTGAACGTCTTAGTGCATTCAGATGCCATTGTAAAATTCCAGGCTGCCCCTCTTTCTGTGATGTTTTGACGGATGAAATCTATTGCGTTATAATAATCTCTGTTTGCTGATATATAATATGTACATGTTGTAAAATATTTACGATATTTTAAACGTGTAATTCGATGCATATGCAATGCAGTGTGAACATAAGTGCGGATGCACGAAGGCGGTTATAGTCATAGTTATACTGCAATGGATGTAGGGGAATGGTAGGGGGGTGTATGTATGTATGAAAGCACGAATACCGATACATGAGGGCGGATATAGTTATAGTTCGATGGATGTTGGGGAATGGTGGGAGGATTATGTATGAAAGCATGCGCATGGATCCATGATGGCTGACGTAGACATAATGGTGGGTAAAGAAGAATGTGAATATGTGTGTGTGTGTGTGTGTGTGTGTGTGTGTGTGTGTGTGTGTGTGTGTGTGTGTGCATGCGTGCATGCGTTGTGATACGAGGGTTGGCGAACATGTTGTCAGATGATTATGTGAGTAAGTTAAGTGGTTGAGGATATGGCGGGTATGAGTATTCGTACATGCAGACTTGGGGTTGGGGGACTGGGTGTGCTTGTACTGAGGTCTTTTGTTTCACTCACTTATAGTGTTTTCTTTCACTCAAATACTGTTTTACGCATTTTAATGACTGAAACTGTGGTAACTCAAAGGTCATACGGGCCGGGCATTCAACTTATCTACCCCAACTACATACGTAGCCATTTTTATGGTGTACAATTCTTCTTCTACCTCTCTCACACACACACACACACAAACACACACATACACACACATACACACATACACACACACACACGCATTAATTGTTTTATTAAATGTATCTTCGAGAGTCAGTAAGAAACTACAAATAACTGCCTTTGTTCTGTAAACCTCACCAAGTTTCAGCTTTCGCCTCTTCCTTTGTGGACTGAGTTTTCACATTTGTAAAATGATCTCTCTTATCTGTCTGTGCCATCAACTTAACTGCCCTCACCCCCTGCAGTTTTCCCGTCCCATATTGCCAAGCAGGTGACCCACAAGGAGGAATACCGCCCTCCCTCAGTTCAGTGATACTGTTCCTAGCACAATATGTTGGGGATACGTAGCCTTGCTGTGGGCAAACATTTTGTAACAATTTGGCAAACTTTGATATGTAAACAGCAAATATTATTCAGTTTTATTTCAACAAAAACGGAAAAAATCGGATCCTACTTATTTTGTGGATACCATAACAATAAATCAAGCCAATAGATCGTTTGAGCTGGCATGAATATAAAAAATAATTAGCAAGTCGATAGTCATAATTCCCTCTGTTGGTCCCACGTGAAATGTTCTTCTCGAATAGAATAGATGGCTGATAGACGTTCGACCGAATAATATCATTTGCTAACTTCAACTGTTCATCTAATTTTCATGAATGTATGTTACATAGTTCATATGTTCATGGGCTTCTACACTGAATGTATAATGTGGAGGACTACTTCGCTTGAGGATAAGTAACATACATAATGATGATAATTATGATAGTATTGCCATTATTATTCCTTCAGATTATTAAAAAAAAAGTTATTATGTTTTCATAGAGAGAAAGAGGTATGGAGATTGTGAGATTATTTTTAGCATCGGAATTGTTAACATAATTCTTAAAGATATTATGTTTTGTTTGTTTGTTGTTAAATGCTGCACTCAGCAACGTAAGGATATTAAAACATTACATTTAGGTTCAGTTGTATTTTTATATTTGTATCATTTTGCAAATGTTACAGAGACCTGATAAGGGATATATAATAATGTATAGTCGCTATTCTTAAAGTAAGAATATGTTAGATTTATCAACCAGAAATATTGCACACAAGAGGATAATCATATTTCATGACACTATTCAACGTCGAAGTCAACGATATTTGTGTATGTTATTGCTACATGACACGGATACGTCATGATAAAGCAATTAGAAATTGGCATTTGATAAAATAAGATAGCTACGCGATAAATCACAAAGAACAAAGAAGGAAGCGATATTTATTTCACGATAAAAATTGTTCTATCATGACGTCATTTATTGAGATTCGAACATGCACTCGCAACTTGAAAAGTAAAATTTGTAAATTTGACCTTATTTTTGAGAGGTATGTGTCTAGTCAGTTGTTCCCAATAAATGTTGCTGGAGAATCCGAAAGTGAGAGTGATATGACAATCGGTATTGGGAGAAAAGGTACAGATGATTGACGAGAAAATTGTGAGAATATGCGGGACCAAACTCAAATCCTAAAATGGATTTATCTAGCATGGCCGCTGTCGGATTCTATTCAAGGAATCATCATTATTTAAGTACGGGTAAATATTGTAAAGCGTGTATTTTTTCCTAATTTAACACCCTAAAAGAGGCTGTACGTAATGTTGATATCTCATATAGAAATAAACGAGTCTCGGTCGTTGTTTATCGTACAATAAACAACTCCCACTCGTCGTTTGTTTCTTAATTACATGACCATATACACTAACTTTATATCTTTTCATGTTTATCGGTCAACAAAAGCGACATAAGCATTTCCATTATCATGAGAAACCCTTGCCAAAAGTAGCGCCAACTGCACCATTGCGACAACATCAGGAGCATGTTTCATGATTCATCATAATAAATGATGACATTGGATGCTCGCAAAAACGCGAGCTCATTCCGATCCACTAGTGGCACCCGCCACAAACACATCCAAAGGCAAGCCAATTGTTCACCCGAAAAGGCAGAGAATTGCATCTGACATCATTTTTGTCATTGATACGTCAAACCTGGAAATGCCATCTACACGTCCAACACAAAGCCCAAGCCAGGGCCCAAATCCTTCAAACCGGGCCAAAGTTTAATTAATTACATACATTTCCCCCTAACCTTAAATAATCTCTACTAGTTCTGAAGTAAATCGTATTTACCCGTATGAATCGTCTTATGTTATTTATTGCCGATAAACAGAATATGCACACTTTCTGAAAGTACTGTGTGATAAGTCACGCACCAAACCTATACTCTCGATATACATGCTGCTCTTAAGAATAACAAGGGTTAACAGGATACGTATATTAAAGTACCATGCTTTCCTGATGTGCTCTCATTCTAATTTGAAATAATGGCATAAATAGTTACCACTCATCTTTCAATATTTTTCAAGGTTGGGTTAATCACGAACATATTTGAATATGTACAACATCTATACTTACTTATCTTTATACTTAAAGGCATCAGGTTTGTCTGTCATAAGACCCCGAAACAAATATGTCCAACACAGCCCAATATTTGGCTCTTGGCTCCTTGTTCTTATATTTTATAAGTATTGTTTAAACAACTGTTTTTACTGCATCAGCATTACATTAAAACGATATTACATTATATAAATTCATACAGAGGAAATGCTTAACATTTATCTTTTAGGGAAGAGTGCAGGACGACTTGCTTTATACATATAAATGTGGACATATATGTATGGAAGTTGGATGATACAGATATACCTCCTTAAAGATAGTACAGTGTTCGTAGATGACTGTAGACAATGGAATAATTATGTGAGTAATCGGGTTAATACCACGTTCAGCAATATTTAGCCATATTGCGATATTGGTTTCTAACATACAAGACGGACCATGAAATTATTACTTGAATTTGGACCTGGCTTTCTGGTGTGATGTAACACCCCAGAATCTCCGGTAGAATAAGGGCTCAAAGCACGAATTAAGATCACGAGATGATACTGATGTATGCATCTGGACACATATTTGCGTAGTATTACTACCTTAATTCATCAGTATATATGTATTTTGCATAAAAGGATATTATAGGATCGACGCTGACGCTGACGCGCATATAACCTATTCACCAGTGCTGTAATATTTCATTTCTTCTGACACATATCGACACGAGAAATTATATTTAAATTTAAAAGGAGCCCAAGTGGGATAGAAATTTGAGTCTGAACCTGTTGAACAAGGCTTGTTTCATTTTGGGCTATAGCATTGCCGCAAGGCCTGGGCGGAAGGGAACACCTGTTTGCACCCATCAGATACCAATCACAACTTCTCTCTCCAAACGAAAACAAAATACGAAAAATGTCGGAAGTGTATCCTTCTAATTTTCTATTTAGATACATGTTTTAACTTTAAAGTAATTATATGTATCTCATGTATTATTGGTATCTGTGATGCTGGTAACGTTTTGTTGCCATTGTGTAGCTTTTGTGGAGTTATTATGAATATCAAATACATGCCTTGAAATATGGACTTCCATGACGAAAGAATACAGAGTATACATAACTCGCAATTCTATATACTCAGCAAACAGCCCAAAACCGAAACTCCACAACATATCTGATTACACTGATTAAGGCTGTCCCAGTTCTCCATGCGATACTGACGCCTGTTCGTCTCCCAGACCATACAGAATAAATTTAAAAGGAATCCAGCTCAAGTCTAGAACGATTTGGCAAGCCTAGATTGCCTTAATTCTATCCATGAAAGTAAGCATTAATAAAAAAATATTGTTCTTGTCTGCTTCAGATTATATTTTGTAGATACTTATTTTAACTAGGAAAATTGTACTGACACCGGCGCTGTCCCTATTGAAGCTATCCATAAGAATTTCGAATTGCCGTCCATTGTTCGATGTCAATACATCGATGACAAGTGAGGATATCATAAAGTAATCGTTGATGCCGCGCTACACTTTGATAAAAATAATAATCAAGTTGACTGGTGTGTACATTACTACAGTGAACATGTACATGATCATGCCCTAATAATCAAATGCCGTAATGTCAAATACTAATTTATTATTGTGTGATGAATTTAACTGGATCAGTGGTAACATGTGATATTAATATTCCATCAATTTCTTTCCTGGTTGGTCCATCCATGTCTACAAAATGAAAATAATACAATTAAAATGGAGCATAGAACAATCCTTAATTTCAGGCTAAAGCTGTGGAAATCTAGACTTTCCCAATCATTATAGACTTGAGTTGGTCTCATGTTTTACATTATTCTCTTGGGTCAACGTCACAGCTCATACCATACACTAACAAGACCAGCTTGCCCCCCGCCGGAGCTCCCGGATTTTGGTTATATCATCTAACATGGCCAACTCTGCTCTTAAGTAAGAACCTAATCAGCGAGGGGTCCTTTATCATCCCTATGTGGCTGCTTATGAAAATCTGATATCTTTTCCCAAAGACCTGGTTAATAATATATTTTCTGCTGAATATTCGAAACAAATAGAGTGAGTTGGTACTACATGTACATATGTATACGGTTCTATTTTAAATGACTGCAGCGCTCCATTATGAAAACAATTTGTTTTAACGCCGCTCTCAGCAGTATTCCAGTGATATATGACGGCGGTCTGTTGTATATGAAATATATGCAAATTGAATCTTGAATCTTGAAAGTTGTAACATTTCCGCAAATAAGTATCACATGCAGTATACAGTATATCAACTGCAATATACTGTATACATCAGTATACAGTGTGTCGCGAGCTCTGCGCTGGGCTGGAGCACACATTTCCTACACCTCTCCCTTCGGCAAACACCTCATGAGGGTTGCAACGAGGTCACAGGTCAGGCGTGCACTCGTCAGTTGTCTAATACGGTCAAGAGTAAGATCTTCCGGAAGACCACTGCACTGGAGGTATGTGGATTATTGAGAAGGTACTACGTGTTTGGAACTGGGAGTTGAACACTAAGCACTTTTAGAGAAGAGCTCATAATAAAACGTTATGGACTCGCGGACGGACTTGTGTTTTCATTTCAAGACGTACATTTATCAGGTTGAACTTCCTAACTGTAACAATAACTGAACTTTACGCCTTTTATACACATTTGTGATGGGGCGACAATGCGACAACGAGACATATTTTGACCTTGAAATTGTCGCGTTACGGCATCGTCGCCCTTTTGTAAAATAAAGAAAAGGATTATCAAAGAGCGACAATGCGAACACGCGACAATGCGACAAATGGCCAATTGTCGCGCTTTTGTTAATTTTGACAGGTTTTGCTTGTTGTTGTAAAGGCGTCAATGCGACAATGCGACAACGAGACAATGTCCCTTCCATAGTAATCCGTGCAAATAAAACTGAGTAATGAAATAGAAGTCTGACATGCCAGTTAAAAGATAGAGTGTTGCAGCTTCTGATTTCATAGATCTTCAAGAAGGGGTTATCAATAATGGGATGGGTGATGAGTTCAACTGCATACTCTGTGATTAACAATAATGCTCCGAGTCAATACATTTTGTCAAATGTATGACATGTATTACGTGAATGAACATATTGTTTATACTCGTCCATGTTTTTGACGGACAAAATAATTTACATGCTTGGTAAAACTGAGGACGGGCATCATTGTGTGTTTCCGTGCTTTGTTCAGGTGAACAATTGACTTGTCCTTGCATGTGTTTGTGACGGGTGCCACTTGTGTGGCAGGATACGCTCACCTTATCCCGAACACCCATTGGATGACCTGAACCACTTCGGATTTTTATCCCACAGCAGTCTGATACACCATGATATAACTGAAATACTGAAATACTGTACAGTTGAAAATGATGTTTAATGCGATTACCGTAGTGTGTTACTGCAACTGTTCATATTTTGTGCAGTGATGTTATGTGATATGTAAAAGAAAGCATATTCAATTATCCAATTGATTTGAATAGAATATACTTGCGTCAGTGTATTTTATTAACGCCCCAAATCGTAATTTAAACACATAAAATAACAGATCACGCATGGTGCCTTGACTTACTACTAGATTTAATGGGCCACCCCGGAATAAAATAGTTCCCCCCAAAGCGAGGAACATATGTTTTAGTATGTTTACAAGAAATATATTCCAAACAATATCCTCATAAGATGAGAAGATCTTTTACAGAATTACCTCAGTAAGTCAATTACAATGACAGCGTCGTTATACATTTACATCAAGTACAATACGTCAAAATGGCCGACACGATAAACGTGACGGGAGATATTTTCGAAGTTGTTAATTAACCTGTGGCTATTTCAAGCCTTTGGCATCACTGATCAATTGGCCGATCATTGAAAGGTGATTGTGAAGATGTGTCAAATAGATACTAAGGTAAATTCATAGATTTCTGTAAATTGTCACTGCGACAGTTTGGATTTTTGTTCGTGGTTTTTTTCTCTCTGGGATGGGTTGTAGCGAGGGTATCCTTAAATGGGCTTGCAACCACGCTTCTGTATGAATTCGTACCAGGGAATTCCAAGGGTTTTCCCCAGGAATGTGGAAGTAGTCAGTGTTTACGGCTTTTCAAGAATACAGTCACGTGAAGAACGTCATGTGACCGACCTTGCGTCCAAGTCGTATATCTTGTAAACTTCACATTAAAAAATTAGTTATTGTTATAACCAAATGAAACACAACCCATTATCCGATAGGGGTAACTGTACATAGCCGTTACCACAATAAACTTAGTAACATTGTTTGGTTTGACTTCTTGGCGCGTGTCTGAATTCCATTAACATGTAACATATCCTAAAACTAGCTTATCAGCAAATCTCGCTGCACTGCGCGCGAGAGATACTAGAGCAAGGCATGCCAGAAATACGAAACCTAAAGCTTCCGAAAGGAAGCCTTGGACATCACGTGCGTCGGGGGACCAGCGCCATCTGATTGGCCGTTAACAGTTGTACAAGGCGGAGCAAAAAGCATCGTTTTTCCGTCCATTTTACGCTTGAAAAACTCGACCCTTTTCTGGACACTTTCTAGACGCTGACCAATTAATCAATTTTAATGAATTTTTAGTCGTTTTTCCGTCCAATGACCATATACGGAAAAAAACGACGTTTTCGTGTTTGCAGTGTGAGCCACTGATTATTGGCAACAATAACTGACAATATGTGACAAAGGACTCGAGCTGTGGTCAGATAGAATCCCAAGGGCGTAGAATAATTGGTAACTTAATTCAATAAAGCGTCCTATGAGAAGGTGATTACATTAATTTTTTAGTGAAAACTTAGTTTCTTTGTCCTTGAAACCATAAGCCATACACTTTGTTTCCAATAAAGAAAAAGACAGCGCATTATCCTTGGCTGAACTTGTTTGTCTTCGTGCATTCCAGCCACTTTCAAAATGGCCCCTTTAAAAGAAAGGGAGCCTCGCCCAGTGAACGACGAACTGTGCCATGTTGATATTAACTGCCGGGCAAAAGAAAGTATACACCCATGTGGCAGCCTAATCATTCTCAATGGAGGACTAATGAAATTAGACTTAGCCACCTGTCGACAGTTCTTCAGTACTGAATCTTCCTGGGCAGAACCGTACGTAACCTGACTGTTTCAGGGAACATCTCTGGGTATTTCCATTGCTTGAGCCACTGATTATTGGCAACAATATCTGACAATATGTGACAAAAGACTCCAGCTGTGGTTAGATAGAATCTCAAGGGCGTAGAATAATTGGTAACTGAGGTCTGTAAGCGTCCTATGAGAAGGTGATAGCATCGTGTTTCAGTGAAAACTTAGTTTGTTTGTCATTAAAATGGTAAGGCATACATATTGCTCTAATTAAGAACAGCAGAGTGCAATATCATTCTATGAACTTGTTTGTCTTCGTGCATTCCAGCCACTTTTAAAACGGTAGTTTGAAGGAAAGGGAGCCTCACCCAGCTTTACCATGCAGTGAACGACGAAAAGTACCGCGTTGATATAAACTGCCGGGCAGAAGAAAGTATACACCACTGATGGTGGCCTATGAAAATAACTAACGAACTACGAGTAATTACGGTTTATCGTTCCCACTGGAATTTTTGTAATAGATCGATGACATTAATTCCCGAAGGAAAGATAACCCGCAATTCTGATATCGGGTTTGATATTCATAATCAAATTTGCTGCTAACGTCTCAGGAGATACCATTCCAAAACACCTTCTAAATTTCTAGCGCATCTGACCCAAAACAAATGGTTACTTACGCACCAGTACACAAGCGACCTTTTCACGACACATCGAATGTAGTATATTTGTGTCACTTATAAGTATATACAACAAATACGACAAACAAAATGCAAGAAGTGTGCTGTTGCATTCAGTTCATTAACTTCAACCAAACAAGTTAACAACTTTAAAGGTCAACATCGGCCAGTGAGCCAATTTTACAACTTTCAAACATGAAACCGTGGATGCCAGACATCATACCACAACTTCATGATGAATGGATGGAGTGAGTGAGTTGGGTTTAACGCCGATTGTAACAGTATTCCAGTTAAATAACGGCGTGTCAGCTTGATGTGGGAGGAAAGCCCGAAGTGATGCCGGTCTCAGACGTTTATCACTTCGGTGAAACCCACGAGCACGGGTATGGTGATGACAAACCTAGAAAACTAATCGGGGCGAACCGGGATTCGAACCCACAATCATAGGTTTCTGGCGTGCCCAAGGGAGGCAACTCTTCATAGCGAATCGCGGCGCCTTAGGCGAAAGGGCCACCCGTGCCCCCGATGAATGGATGGAAGGATGGATGGATATGGAATATTACGGATATAACGAGAAATGTACAAAGAACTATGGACTTAAAGATTCATGTACAAACAACTACGGATAAAACGGATATAAAGATATGTGTGATCAAGCACCAGCTGATGTATTATATCATTTCACAAGGATCTACTGAATCGTATTGACACAGTTCTTAATCATTGACAAAACATTAATAATTCGGATTGAATATTCATCACATAACTGACGCTCTTCTCGATTGCGCGGAAGTCACTTGAATGCAGTAAGAAGTTAAAGTCACTAGTCTCAGCCTACAACAACATATTCTAAGCAAAAATAACCTCACACACATATACCTACACACATTGGCTTTGTCATTCCATGCTTTCCGTAAAAAAATAGAAACAGGCAAACCAGTGCACACATCTTGCCACACCTGTTTTGTATGTTTGTTTGTTGTTTAACGCAGCAGTCAGCTTTATGACGGTGACCTGGAATTAATCGACTCTTGACCCGCCAATGGAGCGATTGATATCATGAACATCGATCCACGAAATTGGAATAAGATGACATGCAATCAACCTGACGTCCCGATCCCGTTAGTCGCCTCTCACGACATACACGGGCTGTTGAAGACCAATTGTAACCCACATCTTCACGGGGCCACAACAATGTGGGATGAAAAAGCATGTATAATTTAGTACTACCGTTGTTTATTGGCTACGTTTGACAACTGAACTTTTCTTTCAATAATCTCTCGCACATGTAAAAGTAATAAAACTCTACAGCTATGTCTAACTTGAGTAATGGTGGGCGTGGAGAGGAACAGTCCAGTTCAGTTTTTTGTCCAATCAGGCTGAAAAGCAAAGACAAATGAACTTATCACTCAAAGAAAAACTTTGCTTTCATTTCCATCGTACCAAATTTAAATTAAATCATCACTCATGACATGTTTAATAAAAATACATTAAACGCCGGAATTTCCGTTTAAAGTGGAATTGGAGGTTATTAATGACATAGAATAACAAAAGAAACCTGCCGTTTCAAATTAAAAAACAGTACATACTTGCCAAAAGAACATACAGCTAACAACATATGGTTGATTGCACATGATTATGTCCGATTAACGGTGTAATCCCACTTGATCTAATTTGGAAACCCAAGGTACCCAAAATCAAATAGGTCATGTGGGAATGCACGCATGGTGACTTCTTGTTATTAGATCTTGTGGGAATGGGTTAAGTAGGCAGGGTCATTTCATTCTCATATGAGGGGTGATGAGGTTCAAAATCAATTCAAAGAGCAAGCTTATATGTTTGAAGACAAAAGCAAACTTTGTTTTATCCATGATATATACATGTACATCAATATTAATATTAATTCAAAGACATAAATATATAATTTAAAATATCAATGATAAATATCAAAGTGACCACAAATATGAATATATCCTCGATCATACTCCCATAGTCTCTCACATTCAAAGGTTGATGTTCTCCCCTAACGCCTCTCAGTCAAGCAGCTCTGTCAGTCTACTCCGAAAGGGAGACACGGCCAGTGATCAGTAGCAGCACTTACAGCATCCTTCTTAATTAAGGTCATACATTTATACTGTTTCATTTATTAATCCATCTCAGTTAAATGGAAAAGGCAATAAAAAAATCTAAATTCTAGTCATAGATTTAGGGCACTGGGGTTGGGGTAAAGAAATACATATGATGTTATGTTCAGTTTACAACTGTGGCTGCTTAAACTGAGTAGAGCGGATTGATCAGCATTTCCTAAATTAGCCCTTTATTCCCTGTCGAGTCTCATGTGTCCTCTTCCACTGTGTCGATACACGTCAGTCAACTCATGCTTTAGATCATCTGGGATCAGATCTACTCATGCGTTTATAGATCATCTGGGAATAGTTTAGTTTAGAAGTTAGATTAGGTGGGCCTAAACCAGATTATCGAACATGTCGCGATCGGATAAACGTAATTAAGTATCATCAACGTTCGCGATCGAAATTCGGACAACTATACGACAGAAAACAACCACACATATATGTTGTAATAAAACCATTAAAAACAAAATATGCATATTGTCATGTTGTTTATTCCTTCTTTCATTCATTCATTGACAATGACATTTCAAATATACATGTAGTATTCCACATTTTATCGAAAAAAGCGCCACAACTAACTGTGCACCTACAACAACATGAGCAACACTCGTTCATATGTGCTATTGTCTGGATGACTTATTACATGTATTGACATTATCGACACGTCATGTAGTCATTTAATATGATGTTTCTTGTTCTAACATCTATAAACCACAAAAATAGTTCAATGGAAATGTAATTTGTGTAACTGAAGAGGTGCGCGTGATCACGTCGCACTTGCTGTTAGGACCATGGCTATAGCCGATACAATCAGACGACGGGAAAGATTCAAATGTTTTGATTCCCTGTCTTCGCGGTATAACAGGGATGAACTGAAACTTTGTCCACGTTCTGCTTGACGAAGGTCGAATTAACGCGACTTGGCTGTACATCAGTCTCACATTTCATACATATAATACAATACCAGTAACTGCATATTCAGGCATACACATGTATGCAAGCGTACACAGCCATAGAGTCACACAGTCAAACAATATCCAATTTGATCCACATGTTATTTGTCCCACACCCTAAAACAACGTGGGTCAGGGTTGACTGTTGGGCTGGGACGGGTAACTCGGGTCCCCGGGTCGGGTGGGTACTGAGTAGGACCCGGGTACCCACAGGACTACCCGGACCCGTGGTTAGTCACGTGATATATTGTTTAATGACAAAAAATATCTAGAACTCTATGGTTACACAACAAATCACTAATGTTCGCTACCTCTTCAGACTTACAGTTGGTACCCGGGTAGGGTCGGGTAATAGGGGGTTGGGTACCCGGGTAGTACATTTGGACTCGTCCCAGCCCAAGCTGACTGCACGGCTTATCCCCTTCCTCTCACCTGACGTAGAATAGAATGATCCAGAACAACACAAACGTTGTTAAGAGCATCTTTATTATGTGTACTAATTCAGCACAATTCAGCATTATTTTACGTGACATTATCTTAAATATGTATATACAGTGGCATACACCATTAATGTACCGACATACATTCAGCCATAGAGTCACACAAACAGTCGTACAGTCATAGTCAAACAGCCATACAGCCATACAGCCATACAACCATATAGCCATAAACAACCACACAACAATACAACCATATAGCCATACACAACCACACAACAATACAAACATATAGCCATACAACATATAGCCATACAACCATACAACCATATAGCCATACAACCATACAGCCATACACAACCATACAACCATATAGCCATACAACTATACAACCATACAGCCATACACAACCATATAGCCTTACAACCATACAGCCATACACAACTATATAGCCTTACAACCATACAAACATTTCGCCATACAACAATACAACCTTACAGACATACACAACCATACAAACATTTAGCCATACAACAATACAATCATACAGTCATACACAACCATACAACAATACAAATATACAACCATACAACCATACACAACCATATAGCCTTACAACCATACAGCCATACACAACCATATAGCCTTACAACCATACAAACATTTCGCCATACAACAATACAACCTTACAGACATACACAACCATACAAACATTTAGCCATACAACAATACAATCATACAGTCATACACAACCATACAACAATACAACCATATAGCCTTACAGCCATACACAACCATATAGCCTTACAACCATACAAACATTTAGCCATACAATCATACAGTCATACACAACCATACAACAATACAACCATACAGCCATACCCAACCATCGCGTTCAAATCGAAAACTAGATTGGTAAAGTTTTCTCCCTTTTCTGTACATTCAAAAATAATAATACACATTACCAACATGCATTTATATAACAATACTTACACCCGTGTTACACACACCACACCAGACCACACCACACCACACACTTCACCACACCCCACCACACCACACCACACCACACCACACCACACCACACCACACCACACCACACTTCACCACACCACACCACATCACACGCACACACACACACACACTCCACAAACATATACCAAACAACACACACACCACACTTCATAAACACACACCACGTCATACACACACACCACACCATACCACACCACACCGATCCACACACGTATACCAAACAACACACACACATACAGATACACATACACGCACACACTAAACACACCACACACACATACACGCACCAACCACACCACACAAACATTCACACACGCACACATACACGCACGAACGCTGTAGCTAGGGTTTTCAATGTAGCGCAAAGCACCATCACAAGGCCATGGGATCGGTTGCAGCAGCATGGGTCAACACGTGATCGGCCAAGACCACCAAGAGTAACCACCCCCGCCCAAGATCGCTACATCCGACTGCGCCACCAACGTGCAAGGACGACCACAGCCACCTCAACCGCATCCCAAATACACGGACTGCGCAGAATCTCCGACCAGACCGTATGTAACCGTTTAAGAGCAGCAGGTCTACTAGCAAGATGTCTTTTTCGACGCGTCATTTTGAGTCGACAACATCGTCAACAACAATAGCATTGGTGTCGTCAACACAGGGTATGGCCTCAACTGCGATGGAGAGATGTCTGGTTCAGCGACGAATCTACGTTTCTCCTCCGTCGAGGGGATGGAAGAGCACGGGTCTACAGATGTCTAGGAGAACGATACGCCGGAAACTGCGTACATGAAGTCATCTTCCCGAGGCAAGAGAGTTAACTGACTATAAAAGTCCAATTTCCACCCTTGCCGAACTAGGCTGGTATTATGGAGTTACATTTTGGCTGGACTAATATAACAAGTCTATGCATAGTCCAATCAAAATCGCGCACCGAAATCGAAATCCGGTCAGTAAACTGTTGCATAGTATTCGGTCGATTGCAGGATTTGCAAAGCATGAACACCGCCAACTCGTTGTCAACAAATATTTTCCAAATCTTTTCATGTTTTTAAGCATCGTGAACATGCAATTTGGTGCACTTCGCGATGTAAGACCCGTTTTATCACACAATAGAACTTGATTATCGATCAGATCGTCTTGACAGGGCGCCGCCATTTTGTTTGATTCAAATGCAAGTGATACGAGAGGTGGAATCTGATTGGCCAAAGGAGAGGCTCAGAAGGGACATGACTCGTAATAACCACTGGTGGCGCTACGATCGAGCCCAGGAATTACAGCATAGTTCGCCAAGGGTGGAAACTAAACTTTTAAAGTCAGTTAACTCACTTGCTACGGGAAGATGACATGAACTGGAAAGGTTTGGTATCGATAACGTTATGATATGGGCGTCTGTCTCTCGTCATGGCAGGACAGTCTTACGGCTCAACGATACAGCAACGAAATTCTCCTACCACACGTCCTCCCAATTGCAGCCTACGGCAACGGTGTATTCCAGCAGAGCAACGCTCGACCGCATACAATACGGATAACAAGAGCCTGTCTACACAACAACGTTTATGTTATCCCCAGGCCCTCCAGATCCCCGGATTTGAACCCGAGGGAGCACCTGTGGGATAATTTGGACAGACGCCGACGTCAACCACAACCCCAGACGTTGCAGCAGTTGGCTTTTGCGTTGCAGGCCGAGTGGGTTACCATTCCCCAGGATGTGATTCACATGCTCATCTCTTCCAGGGGCAGGAGATGTCAGGCCGCTATCGATTCCAACGGGGGACATACGCGTTATTGATGGTAACTGACCTTCACCTTGGACTTTTCTATGTACCGATAACTGAGAAGACTACAATCGCCACGTGTTCTCTCCACAACATTCTGGCTCAATTTCTTGTACAGTTCCTCGTATAACGGTATTTTCCAACCTCACACAAATCTGGCTTTGCGTTTCTTTATATATCTTTAGAGTTTAAGAAGTGCATGGTTCACATGATAAACCTAGCTATAAACAGCCAGGCACTCAACCACGATACACGCAACATCTACAAGAAAGCATATTTAAACGCTATCACATCAATCAAGCGTTGTTGTCCGAACTGTAACAAGAATGGTATTTACCAAGGAAGGAAGGATGTGAAGGACACATCTGTTTAGGTGCCACAGCAACACGGACCTTAATTCCATTTGCGAAAGAGTTTTGCAGATGATCATGATCATATAAGTTCATGAAACTGGATACCATATGAAAACAAATAGGTACGTATGGCATGTCACTCTTGCTAACAGGTTTTACAAGAAGTCATTGCGATCAAAGTCCGCATGACATCATCTCACGATATCAAGGAATGTAAGGATGGCATGTACGCATTTCTATTCACAAAAAATCTCTTTCATCCCGACACATTTGGCTTAAATCTAGAATATTAAATTATCCGCAAATGCAATTACTACAGCGCGTTTGCCAACTGAAGTAGAAGGCCAAATGCTATCACGACGTGTGCCAGTGTGCTGAATAAAAACGTCTGTCGTACAATTGCTACACAAATTCCAACATGGAACTGACGGCTTCTTCACACCCCAAAAAATAGCCATTTAATGCAATAAAAATAGCCAGCCCGCACGACATGATAAATAGAATTGGATTAAAAGGAGGTTTGAAAATTGCTAAGGCAAAGGAGAGTTATCGTCCGTGAATGGTCAATGGATTCTTATAAACTTTGGACCGGCAATCATTCCGGAATTTCTCAAGCTCTTATGTGGTCTGATTAGAGTAAACAGTCCTCATGTAACGTTTTAATGATGCTTGTTAAAGGATTACGTGTTTCAAAGACCCCAGGCAACAATTTAACGAGCGTCGTTTACCCATATTCCAATACGAATTCGATTTTCTTTTCAGAGTAATTTTCAAATAATCGAATAAGATACTCATTCTGCTATTTACACATAGCCTCAGAACTGATAGTGTCTGTGTAAAATATGTATAGGAGAAGAGTTTTGTCATATTATCCAGGCCTGTCGAGTAGGTTTTAAATTTCTTTGTACTTGTTAGAGGGAAGAACGTTGAGTAATATTTTTTAATGCGATTGAGTGGTACGGCGATAGACAACAAAACTGCTGTACCGAAAACGATCGCTGTTCCCACAAAAAAAAAACCCAAATCGCTAAAGACATGACAAAGTATAGAGAAGGGACGAATTGTTTTTTTTTGTTTCATCGAAACTTTCATCACGCGCGACTGGTGCTGGTCCAGAAAGTTCACTTTAAACTAACGTAATTGTTGCTATCCTGCCTGGCGCTGGGCATTACGGGGATAAAACAAGGACTGGTCGGCTCGGAGTCAATATGCCGTGTCTGAGTCGGACATTCAACTTAAACTATCTGAGAAGGCAACAACAGTATTAGTGCGGACTAGTACAGCAGCCAAACATGTGCATGCCTGTCACTGTATGAGTGAAATGATATTGAACGCGCCGAAAAAACCCACGTCACCTTCCCAACCCGCAAGTCAAAGACTTGCATCACCATCGTGCTTCCCTCCAACATTAAGTTGACACCCCGTGATATAACTGGAATACTGTTAAAAGCGCGTTAAAAACCAGCAAACTCAATCACCCATAACAAAACCGACACCTCCTGTCACGTCTTTATATCGATACCCTCAAGTAGTAAAACAAAACTACAAGCTTTACATTCGATCAGTTTAAATCTGTGCAGGCAGCTAGACTCACAATCAGTTCGAGAAGTGCACTACCTCATTTAAAAAAACATATATCCACAAAGTACAAAATGAAATTCAAATGGAGCCGAAAACAATGTTTAACTTCAGTAGACAGAACAAGATTAATTGAACACGAGAAGCCAGGATCCTGCTTGTGAAGCCTGCACAACCAAAGAGTGTGGATCAAGCTGACAAATCAGAGCCCACATCATTCTTGACTTGAGTTGGATTCCTTTTTTTTTCAAGGGTCTTGGAGACAGCTGAAAACTGACGTTTATGTTCGCCACCTTTGTTGCACTACAAGTGTTCGAGAACTGTGGCCTTCTTGTGTAGATCCTTAGCTGGTGTGAGTTCAGTCGCCTTATCAGGATGATGACTGATCACATGATCAAGAGGGAATATGATATGGTATGATATGGTTATATTTATCAAAGGTTATCACAACCTCAAATGTCAGAGCAGTAATGAACATCCCTTGATTCAAATTGCATCGCTTCTGAGAGTTGAAAATTGGAGCTTTGCATCATTATATTTTCTAATGCTATATCCCTCGAGTCATGATCATGTCACAACAAGCACGCGTGTATGTAGGCCAGTGTCCTCCACGTGTGTCATAAATATTGACAAAACGTGATTTCTCCAGGCAAATCTATCAATATTTAACACAAAAACATTTCTTTGACGGAATCTTATGTTTTTGTTTACTGAGCCGACTGATCACAATAAACAGCAAACATTGGTCTATGACTTGATGATGATATTTGATTATTGGTTATAATATATACCATAGAAAGGGGTAAAGGTTATGCTTATAGATTTCTTTGGTGAAATAGTATTTGCGATGTCGTTTAACGAAGTCCTATCTAGTTACACTGGCATTGTTTGTCTGTAGGCGGTTAACATGTTTCAAATATTATCTATCGTATGTTCATATATGTCAATAAGAAATATTCATGGTATCAGGGTTTGTGTTATCTTCTGTGCTTCTGTGCTTCTGTGTCTGAACTTCTGTGCAGAAGTCGTCAAACTGTCAGATCAAATATAAATCATATTTTGAAAGAAACTACTTTAATAACGCATATTACCTTTTTTTATGGATTTCTAGTTTATTAGTTGATAATATAATTGTAATATAATATAATTATATACATCCACCTTATCGCCAATAGTATGCCTATCAGAAACAACAATTCTGTTCTTGGTGTAGGTTAATTGAAATTTGCTTTTTGTAGCATTACTGAGTTCATTATAGGTTAGTTGTATCACATTTAATGTTGAAAATATGTATGACTAACCGATTTATCTTTCATCTCATAACATCGCCAAATTCATCAGCTTATGGTGAAAATATACTCAAAGGCAAAAGTAAATACGCTCAAAAAACAAAGAGAATTGGTCAGTCCATTTACTGCCGTGGATGGAGTTATATGACACGGAGAGAACAATCCGTAAGAAGAGGAATGCGTCTTGTCATGGGATGGGATACATAAGCAGGTTCACACAGTAAAGGTGTGTCCTCCTTGTGCATTGATGCAAGGGGGGGGGGGGGGGGCACGGGTTGTCCAGTCGCCTAAAGCGCCGCGATTCGCTGTGCAGAGTTGCGTCCCTTGGGTACGCCAGAAACCTATGATTGTGGATTCAAATCCCGGTTCGCCCCTATTATGTTTCTAGGTTTGTTAGCACCATACCCATGTTCGTTGGTTTCACCGGAGTGGTAAACGTCTGAGACCTGCATCAATTCGGGCTTTCCTCCTACATTAAGCTGACACGCCGTGATATAACTGGAATACTGTTAAAAGCGGCTTAAAGCCCAACTCACTCGCACTGATGCAAGGCTGTGAGGCCACTGAACGCTGGAGAAAGTCCTGGGAATGGCATGCCACATCTGAAGAAGGATACGCCGTTCCTGCAAAGTTGTTGAAGGATTTGACGTCGTAAACGTTGTTCCATTTCATCCCAGACATTACCATTTGTTGTGAGTCGTGCTGCGTAACATGTGGTCTGGCGTTATCGTGTTGCAATGTCACTCTAGCCCTTTTCTGTCCTTTCTGACTCATCAGTGAAAAAGGGACGCTTCTCCACTGAAGTGCTGCTCACCGCAACTGTTGTCTGCAGCAGTGGGGACTTGAGAGCGCCTGTCTTTCCAGGATGGTTTTGGATGTGAGAGTCGAGGAGACGTACTTCGAATCCATGTCTTGCGAGCGGTTGTACCGGGTAGTCGGTTACGAATGGGACATTCTCTGACGTTGTTCTGTTGATAGCGTCGCCATAAGCATCACATTGTGCTCCTGTCAACGTTGAGTTGACCTGAGACATCACGCAGCGAGGTACCGGATTCAAGCTTTCCTATGAGGCTCGACATCTGTCATTTCTTTTCACTGAAGGGCGGCATATGCATGGCGACAGCGTATCAAAGTGATCAAAACCAGTGTTTTTCTTAACTCTGCACTTCCGGAAAGTGGCAGTGATATGTGTTTAGATATGTATCCTTTCATTGAAAACAATGAAAGCAACTTCTCCCGAATATTCGTTTTTCGTTATTTCTTCGAGCATAAAACGTCATATGAAGTGAGTGAGTGAGTGAATTTAACGCCGCGTTGAACATTATTCCAGTTATATGACGGCGTGTCAGCTTAATGTGGGATGAAAGTCCGAAGTGATGCAGGTCTCAGACGTTTACCACTTTGTATCAAAGAGAGAAAAAAACACGTCAGCATAACTTTTGCCTTTGTGAATACTTTTGGGTACCGTATTCGACGTAATAAGCGCCCAGGGCGCTCTCAAAATTAGAAATAGCGGGCTCTTATTAGAGTATTATTTTAGTGAAAGAAACAAGTTAAAAGAAAAATTCTGTGGTTTATACTATATGCTGAAAGCCTGAAATATTTATGTACGACAGATATATTTTTCCAGAATTTAATTGCCCATAATTAAGTGTGTATATAACACATGAGTGCGTATTATACGCGAATAAATAAGTCGTGTGTACATTGATCAATCGGAAGGGGTGCTAATTAGGATTGTTCGTGGGCGCTTATTAGAGCGGGGCGCTTATTACTTCGAATACGGTATTTAACTGGAAATGATGTAACCTCAGAATATGGGACGGAATAGTTTTCTGATTTGTTTTCAGATTAGGTAACGTCTGATGTTATACACCGTGTATTAGTTTATTTAGGTTTCAAATTTAAGAAGTGTCTGATCTTATAGATCGTAATATAGGCTGTCCGAAATGCAGAGTTCCGTTATATTTGACAAAGGGTGACTTTACATATTGAAACTTTATATTACAAACTTCAACAAATATGAAAGCCCCGACGAGGATACAGCAAAGACAATCCATGATATGTGAACAGATTATGTCATACCCTTCTTCCATCGACTCATGTGTATATGCAATAAAGCTTTTCCCATACACACTTTCTTTTTCTGCACCTGTTCATGAGATTGGTTGAATACATTTCCTATTTTCCACAACAACATTACGGGAAATTGAATTGCCTATATAACCCAGGGTAAACAACCATAGCTACAACAACCATATGGTTCTCGAATCTCCCGAGGCACTGACCATTATATTGCATTTTCCACTGTACCAATGGTGCCATTTTGCCACGAATGGTAGATCACTATCCTAGAGGTTAGGTTTCGCTGGCCTGAGTGTAATATTTCACCGCGGGATATTTACACAAGCCTAGATGTAGTGGCAGATTACTATCTTTGTGCAGGGTGAGAATTGATGGCCGACAAGAAGGCTAGGGCAAAGGGTTGCTTTTCGTCCATTTTCGATGTGGCTGTGAATCAATATTTTTTACACCGACCTCTATGTTTCATGAACACCCTGAAACGAGGTTCATGTAGACTTATGGGAGTAATTTCATTCAGGTTTTCTGTGATATAATCATTTGATATCAGTCAAGGTACAATATACACCTGACAGTCAGGTAAAATCATGATCGTATATCTTACATTGATTTTTCTAGTATTATCATGTCTTTTTTATATGGAATGAGAGGTGTTCTCTGAAATGTCTAATATAGTCAAATAGCATCACACACTTTAACGCCTTGTTCATTCGTGTAGAACGTCATCAATTTAATGTCTCTTGTGTGTGTGTGTAAAACACCATAATATTTTCAATGAGACTTCAAAAAGTAAATGTCAGTCTTGCGCTTCAAAAAACAGGCTTAATTCTTGAAAGTATATTCCCATGTGTACTAAGTAATGTGTTAATCATTGCATACGCCTTTTGCAAGCGATTTCCATTTGATGTTAAATATCGAATTTCAATTGACTTGAAACGCATCAGCCAGCATTGTTTGAAGTTAATGCTTCCATTTTATCGGGAATCAGCGCGTGATATAATCGACAACCGGAACAGGTAGTGCATTTTGAAAGAATTGATCACAATGTGTTTCAGATACAAGAAGTTCGTTATTTTCTCGATGCGAGTACAGCCAAAGACAATATACATGCGTGCCTTAAGTAATCGCGAAAGTAAAACCCAAACAGGGTCCATGTTGTTGATCGAGGTCACCGCGATCTGCCACCGGGTTAACGCGTGCTATGTGCGTATCACGTGATTAAGCGGAAGTAAGGAAAATAGACACTGTGGAGACACGCAAATATTTAGAATGTTGGGTGGTAATCTTAATGAGAATCAGTGTTTCAAGTGCAGTTTATGCAGAAATACATAGAGAGTTCATGTTACATACTCCAAAAGTATCTAATATTCCCAGTTTGGCCTTAACCTAATAGTATGCTTGACTGTAGGCTTAAATATCGAGAGATAATTTGGGATTTTATCTCCGTTTGTTGATTTGGACAGACATATGTTTCTTGCAAAACGTTTTTACTCTTATGAATATATTTTTGTTCTCGTGTGTTGTATTTCTACATAGCACCTACGCTGCAGCGTGAGCTAAATTGCAAGAAACTGATATTTATACCACATGTTAAAATCCAGTTCTTCGCGATCGTGCACATTAAGGAGAGTGCTCGAATCACCCAACATTCTCCCCAACACAAAACCCATGCTAACCTAACGCGAACGTTCAGGCCCATGCTCATCCGACGCCTATCCAACTTCCACGGAACGCCAAAGTTCACGCCAACGCCCAACGCCCAACGCCCAACGCCAATGTGCCGTGGCGTTCAACTGTTTCTGTTATTTATGACGTTCGCCTTCTTCAAGTTTAATAAATTCAAGTATCATGATTAACCTATGAGTACGTAAGATCACGTAAATTCTAATACCTGAGTCAAATGCCAATCCATTAAATATGAAAACCCAAAAAATGAAAAATAATATTCACATCTCTCTCTCTCTCTCTCGCTGCTTTTGTGCGTCATCTCCTCGTGCTGGAGTTCCCTTCTGGGAGAAACTAACTAACTGATTCGAGACGCTTCGAGGTGACAATAGAGTGAGTTTTGAGTGAGCTGGGTTTAACGCCGCTTTTAACAGTATTCCAGTTATATCACGGCGTGTCAGCTTAATGTGGGAGTGATGCAGGTCTCAGAGGTTTGCCACGGTGAAACCCACGAGCACGGGTATGGTGCTGACAAACCTAGAAACATAATCGGGCGAACCGGGATTCGAACTCACAATCATAGGTTTTTGGTGTGCCCAAGGGACGCAAGACAGCGAATCGCGGCGCCTTAGACGACTGGGCCACCCATGCCCACAGGTGACAATAGAAGGCTGGCATACTGTATACATGTAACAGCGAGATAAGGGTAATTCGAGGCCTCCTTCTACTATCTTATTTGTGAATTCTTTACTTGCCCAGTCCTAAGGGATAAGGTTACCTGGATTCAAGAACGGAGAACGTGCCTCATGTAAGACATTCGACCTCGACAAATACAATGCACTTGACATTCGTGAGTGCTCGAACTTATATAATAGTGCCTATTTGTTAATGCTGATGTCACATATTTGACCCGTTGTTTTGCCTTTCATGATTGTAAACCTACTCTTGTGTGATTCAATGTAATATGCTGATTCTTCATTGATCTTGCGAGATAATTGAATGATGTCACAATTTAGTAACCGCAAGTCAACTTGGGAATCATCACGTGACAGTACCAGATTGAATATTGTTAGACTATGGTCGGAATCAGTGGAATGGCTGAGTCATTTACCAACAATAAACTATCCCCGTTAAGCGTTAAAAATGTCGGAGTTGGATTTTCTAATTTACACCAGTGTATGCAGGAAACAATTTCCATTTTGTCAAGTGTAGAAAAGGACTTGGTGACTGTTAGTCCAAGTAATTAGGAATTAGCATGTCTCACACAGTGTCACATTGAATATCCATATGTGTAATGATAACGTTTCAAATAGGCGCCGGTGAAAAGGAGCACAAAACTATGCAATGGAGTTAAACAAAACACAAAATAAAGATTCACATATTTTTATATTGTCCATGTTACTAATGTACCTATAATCCAATCAAACTAGCTTTATATTTAAAACAAGCATTAGTTTTAAGAAACATTTTACAAAAAAACTAACAAATAATGTTAATCGGTCATGTGCATGTCGATAATATCTCTGTAGAATGTACTATATAACTCGGTGTACATTGGCTGATGTACTTCCATGCATAAACTGTCGAGGGAACTCGAGCTGTTGGAGGCATAATGATTTAAAAAAACGTACGCTTATCACTTCTAGTTACCAGGTTCGATTCTCCACATGGTTTCAATGTGTAAAGCGGTTATTTTTCTAAAGTATTGCAAAAGTAGCGTAAACAACATTCTCAGGGACTCTGTACAGGGAAATCTACTATTCATATCTTGAAAAAATGGAAAAGTCATCAGGCTCGGATAACTGCCAGTACGAAAATACACGGGCGACAAACTTCTACGGGCTTATAACCACCAGGGCACAGACCACGAAACTGGTCGTGGCTGAAAAATGTATAAGGTACAAGTTCATGTTCACTCATCACGCACGCGTATACATTCTTCAAAAAAAGAAACGCATGGGTATCATGTAGTTCATTGAATCTGACTACACAAAAAATCCGGTATATAAATTGGATATATGCAATGGAAAATGTTGGTGGCCTGATATTCGACAAACGGTGCGTCAAAACGCAGCCATCGTCGATTTGCAACTGAAGGTATTTTTCACAATTGTTCAAAAATGTGATGGAGGAAAACAATTAAGCAAAATTCACGTGCAAGTTATGGCATTCATAACTCGTGGTAGTGGCAAAAAAGGCAAGAATAAGCCAATAATCTGTCATTCAATTGTCAACATATTTAAGGTTCGAAAATGCCGAGACTCAGCACTGCTGATCGGAACATCGCCAGAGGACGCATCCAAAGAGGGGAATCGCAGTCTTCTGTTGCACGCCACTTCAACCCTAACCCCAGCATCATTTGCCGCTTTTGGGACCGATACACTCATTTCAATTCCACTGCAGACCGTCCGAGAACCGGCTACCGAGAGTTACCACCCCTCCACAGGATCGCTACATTCGACAGTTCCACCTGCGTCATCGCAATGCCACAGCTACTGACGGACGCATCCCTGGTTTGAGGAGGATATCGGACCAAACTGTCAGGAACCATCTTCGCCAGGAAGACAAGTTATCGTCCCTGTGTTGCAATAGATCAATCGACAACGACGCTTGCGTTGGTGCCATAGCTTACAGCCTTGGAATTTGAGAAACTGGAGACGAGTGGGGTTTAGCGATGAATCAATGATTTCTTCTTCACCAGCGAGATGGAAGACAACGTCTTTATCGTCGTCGAAATGAGCGTTTTGCCCCCCATTGTGTACGTGAATTCGACAATTTCGGTGGCGGTAGTGTCATGGTGTGGGTGGCCATATCCTACATCAGGAGATCTGACTTGGTTGTGGTTCAGGGAAATTTGACAGCAATCGCTACAAGAATCACATTCTTCAACCTCACCTTCCTCAAACATTGACCGCCAGAGGGAGCTGTTTCAAGAGGACAACGCTCCACCGCACACAGCTCGTGTCATGGTAGACTACCCTCCTAATGCCAACATCAACGTCTTGCCCTGGCTGTCGAGATCTCCAGATCTCACCCCAATCGAACACCTCTGGGATGAACTAGATCGACGTGTACTTCAACGTCAGAACACATCGCAGACACTCCGACAACTGACCAACGCGTGACAAGCAGAATGGCGCAGATTTCCACAGGACAGAATTCGTACACTTATCCAGTCAGTACCGAGGAGATGCAGAGCTGCCCGGGGCGGTCACACGAGATACTGGGTTCAGTGCAACATTGTGGCCTTATGTGACATGACAATGAACTGTTTTCAATGCCTTTGTACAACGACAATATGTGACTATCGATCTCCAAAATTTCATATTTGTATCTATGATATTTTATTAAATTATTAATTAGGTACAATAAATTTACTAAAAACCTACCTGTGCGTTGCTTTTTTTAAGAGTGTACTTCTACTCTAAAACTTATATTTTATTATTTAATGCTACCGTCTCCGTGGTTTAGTTGACACAGAGGCTGGCCGGAGAGCGGAGGGATTCGGCTCGGAGTCAGTATACTGTGTCTAAATAGTGTATTCATGTTAAACTGCGGCATGGTAGCTGGCACAATTAAACCGGCATTTTTCCGGACTAGTACAAGCAGCCACACGCACACGCACACACACACACACACACACACACACACACACACACACACACACATACATACATACATACATAATACATACACGTACACACACATACACGCACACATTCACACACACATACACAGGCACATAAAAACACACACACTCACTCACTCACATACATGCACGTCGCTATATAATTGCCATAATTTGTAACGCGACCTGAAACCCAATTTCACCTCACCTTAGGTGAAATGTACTTTGACAAGGTGGCTCCCCCTGGCTAGTCTTTAACAATCTCTACTGAGGTTCGTGTCAACGTCTTCGGGACATTCTTACACAGATTATAGTCAAAGGGAGATTGATTAAAGCGCCTTCATTGCTAGTTTAAACTTATTAATGTTTTCATAAATGGAATTTCTTAGCAGTTTCTTGCTGCGCTGCAGTGACGAAATTATTTCACTCTAGTGAACAAGTGCAATAATTATATCCCTCAAGCAGGCTCCTCTGGTTCGAGGGTCGTAATACAGATTTCCTCTACAAACGCCTCCCTTGCACATGCTAATATAGCAGAACCACACAAAAGACTGTGCACAACAGCGAAAGCGTATGTAATCATTAACTCCTAACAGAAACCACTTCAAACTCACAACAATGTCGGTAGCGCTTCCTTACTGAAACCATCCCCATGGGTTTTCGGACGCTGAAGTAACATTCGTGGTTTTCTTTCTGATCACATGAACAACTGTAAAACATCTCATTCACTTATAAAAGACAACTTTCTCTTAAAAACAAGCCATCATCTGAGTTACAATGTCTGTGTGAAGCTACACACCCCGTTCTTAGCGCGAGTAGTCGCGATAAACATGGTTGTCCGAAAACATATGAGGTCCGAAAACGTATGATCCGACGATACATGAATGCAGGGCAGGTGCTGCATTTTTCTGTGCAGAATTGCGTCCCTTAGAACATATTATGATCCTTTGGTCATGGTTTCGAATCCAGATTTGGTCTTAATTACGGCCATTACGACTGTGGTGTCAGTGTTAAAGGTCCGGACTAGTTCAAGAAGCCAAACACAAACACATACACACTCAAACACACACTCACACACACACTCACACTCACACACACGTACATACACATGCACATACACTCACATACACATGCACATAAATAAACATACATGCACAGACACATACACACACACACACACACACACACACACACACACACACACATACACTCTCCTCGTTCTGGTAATATAATCTCAAGTTGCCCTTATATGAGGAGAGCACAAAAGTATGAAAAGCCTCGGGTACTTAATCACTCAATGAAACCACAGGCTTGCATTTACCTACTTTTATATATGTTGTAAATAGCCCATGGGTTGCATTATCTCAGGGAATAGATATTAATGATCAAGTATGACTTGAATTCATTTTACTGCATCGTGCTGCAAAAGTGTTTTCTTTTCATTTTTATCATCAATTTGGTGATTTTCAGACAAGTCGTTTTCAAGCTAATGTAGTTTTCATGTATCAAACACATTCAGCGTCTTATTAGCGACAAATTAGATTCGCATCTGCTTTTCTCCGCAAAATCGTGAATAAATATCGCCACGATAACGAGATTGTGAAGACTCTAACACATTCATCTGTCCAGTTGCAATGTCAGCTGGAGTATTTCACATCGTTAAACTGTTGTTCGTCACAAGGCAAAGACATTTACGGATTTTGTAAAGGTTGATCTTGATTCGGTAAAAGTATGAATAACCTCGATTGAAATTCACCGATATTCAGAAAACATATTTGACTATATCTTTAAGCCTTCAGTTTCTGACTCTCCTACAGCGACCTTGATCTTTATTTATTATTAGACATAGCATCTTCATTGTCCCCAGGAACATCTGGCGCCGTTCCTGTCATAACATTTATTAACATTTCATCTTGACCATTTAGAGAGACAGTATCTGCAGCTAAATTATAGTAACTGTTTGTTGTTGAAAGTAAAACGTTCTTTCACCATAAAAAAAGAAATTGGTGGAATTTCGGCCTAAATGCAGCGAAATGACACTAACTGTTTGTTGCTTAAGGTAAAAAGTATGTTTTACCATTTAGAATTTTCGGGGAGCTACGTTCACGACAGGCATTACAATCAGCGATGGAGTTCAAAAGTTATTGGGGAACGGGTTACCCAGTCGTCTATGATGCGTCCATTAGTGGTGCCAGAATCCAATGATAATGGTTGGATTCTCAGATTTGTCCCGGTTATCATTCTTTGTTTGTAAGCACCATACCCATGCTCATGGTTTTCACGAGAAAAAATCTATAACCATCATCACTGTGGATTTTAGCATCATTCCTCACATGTCATATTACACGTCCTGATACGACGACTGCAAGTGGCTTTAATGAAGACTCACTCAGTCAATTTGAAAAATCAAATGTCACGCTTGTCTTTAGGTTATTTTTGGTTCTCTCGTCAGTAATTTTTCAATTATATATTAATACAAAAAGGCATGAAAGTTGAACCAAAGATATGTCTTTTCAAAAATGTACAGTACAACCTGGAGATTATTCTTTATTTATCTTGGAAAATTACTTGTTTATAAAACCAACCGGATTATAATGCAAAGACAATATTTTGTTCTGAACCAACATCACAATTCCTTGTCTACAATGTCAATTCTTGGGGGTAGTGTTCACCAATATGTATCATTATCGTTCATTGATCTCAGTTGTTTTCGCAGGTTATCTTCTTTTCATCTTTCTTAGGGGGAAACTTAAAGAAACACTCATTTCCCGAAAATCCCCTGGATAAAACCTGGTCATAATGCCATATTTTCTAATGTACAAAATGTGTCATTTTAACCAGGTTGTACTGCATTATATAATTACTCTTAAAAGTCCATTATTTTTCGTAGAATGCCTCTTTTGTCTAGTAGTAGAGCCCCCGCCCGGAGAGCGGAAGGCCAGGGGTTCAATCCCCGGCCGCGTCATACCAAAAGACGTTGTTATCACCCAGCCTGGCGCTGGTCATTAAGGGGCTAACATAAGAACTGGTTGGCACTGTGTCTGAGTGGGGTATTCAGGTTAAACTGTGGTATGCCATCTCAGTGGGCTAGCACTATAAAATTGGCATACGTCCGGAATAGTACAGGCAGCCACACACACACGTGCATGCAATAATCTCGAACGCAACATTAAACCCACTTCACCTCACCTATCTTATTTTACTCATTTCCACATAGCGTCAAAATCAATAAATAATAATTACTTGCAGCTTCGTTTCAGTTACCATTCAACTAGTATGTTCACATTAGCGACGTAATTCATGAATCCTTCGAAATGTTTACTAACAACTACATCATAGGGTTGCATGAGGTGAAATCTTTTTACAAGGACCAAGTGGCAAGGCCTACGATTACATGGCTAACACCTGTGTGCTTCCGATTCAACCATCTCTTAACTGGACTTTTAAAGTCAGTTAACTCTCTTGCCTCGGGAAGATGGATTCAACTCGCTGGTAAATATCTCCAGCAGACGTACTGACATGTTATGATCTTGTGAATGATTATGATTGTTGTCTGGAGGTGAGATGGACGAGGAAGAACGCCGATCAGTGGAGGTTGTGTCAATTCTGATTCTTCTTCAGACTTAATGCCAGCGTGTACGTTATATCACTCGTCAGTTTGGGTGTAACGACGGCGAGCACTGTAGATAGATGGGAAATGTCCGTGGTCAGATGGCAACATATCGCAAAAATCAATACTTGATAAATGCTGTTTTCTTGACTATCGATTGATGTAATTAAACACTGATACCGAAACACGCTGTCGACCTGGACGGTAGCGTTACTGTAAATAACGAGATTTCACTGTAATAAATACCTCTATCAAGTATTTTACCATTACTTGTTTTTATCGATCTTTTTCTCCTTTGAAAAGACATTGCGTTGAACTACCACTTGAAACTTGTCGTCAGGGGCGACTAATTGGATTGGGTGGGCAGTTTTCTTGATTTGGTTGCTTGGGTGTCATAGTACCCTGAAGGCGTGTGGCATTGATCATAACAACAAGGACTGTTTTGCTTCTGGTTCAGATTCGATTATTTACAGACCGCTTATTTTCATACAGCTGGAATACAGCTACGTTGAAGTTGCACAACAAACAAACAAAAGAACCCACAGGATGTGGCAATCGTATTAGGTATACATATTGAAACAGATGTCTTTTTAGTTGGAGCTGTCAGTTGGAACTGCTGGAATAATGCTCCACCTAAAAGTGTGACGATTGCAAAGTTGAAGTCGCCCCTCTAAATATACGCTTTTGGGAGTAGTTTCACTCTGAATCTTTATGCATAGTTCATAAATATGAAGAAGTGACCTCAACCATTACCTTACTCATGTTGCCGACAATAACCTGTATAATTTAAAATCCTAATAACAAAAATAAATCAGTGATGAATGATAACACTCATGTTTTGAAGAGTGGACAACGAAATAAAGTTAGTTATAAAATAAGTTATAAATATACTAAAAAAACACATGGATGAAAGATCGAACATATTGATATTAACACAACACAACATACAGTAAATGGCATGCTACAGACCGACCACCTTGCCAAAGTTGCACATTATCGTATCCAAGCAGGGGTTATTCTAGACCTCATCACACAAATAGTCGATCCCAGACATTTAAAATCATAGTATTTATGTGGTAACTATATTTTGTCAGCATGGCAAACATGCAGCTCACTTCATCAGAAAACAACAGTATATTTTATTAGTGTTTGGGGGAACATTTAAGGTACCATTGACAGATCTTGTAAGCTCTTGTGGGAATTTTGTATTAAGGATTGACTGTGTATTTTTTTCGTTTCATTGAGGTTTTGAATCGAAAAACTGTACAAACTGTATGAATCCGTCAATGCTCATAATTAAATTAGACAGCGAAAATATGTTATATCTACAAAGTTTAACCAAAAACAGTTGTGTATGTCAAAGAAGGAAAAACTGACGAAATTGATAAACATTCCAGGTGTAGGAATACATACTGTGGCGTGACATGAATCAGGTGATTGTTTAATCTATGCACATAACTTGACACGCCTACACAGTCAGTAGCCAATCAACTCAGAGTAGGATCCAAACAATGTTCATAGGACTTGTCAATAAAGGCAAGAGGCGAGAAGAACTGCAACAGACAGACTGTAACGAACCGGAAGAAATATGTCCGGCTGTTTCAAATGACATGGCCAGTTACCGCGAGATTCAAATATTAGTTCCCTGAAAGCGGGAACACACAGTTGAAAAAATGCTTGTTAGAAATGAAACCCGAAGACATGAAAGTTGTGGAACCGAGGCGAGCGGTGAAAAAAACAGGCGAGCGAGCCTGGACGTTTGCTGTTTCATTCCTTCTCGGCATTCTGTTTCAAATGTTAGTTTGGACAATGAATATGCATGAAAGTCGCTAAATGTCCTGTGCATGACGATACCTCTGAGCAGAAAGGGAATTCCCTCGATTGTAACATTTGGGATTCCCCGACATTCCGCAGTAATAAAAGTAGTGCGCCTCGGAGGGCGTGGCTTATTTTTTTTCTATTCTACATATGGCGCCATAACGGCCGAACCACGTACTAAAAACTCAACAGAACATACCGTCCCAGGTATCTTGTCAGTTTAGTTTTGTCAACAGCTCACCCGTACTCGTACTCATTTCAGCAAATGGTAAAGGTTTTGGACCTGCATCACTTCATGCTTTCCTGCCACATCAAACTGACATAACATGTTAAAATGTAACTATTCTTTGCACCCACTCACTGCACCCGTGGAGATCCGGGGTAGAATAGGTCTTCAGCGACCCATGCTTGCCGTAAAAGGTGACTATGCTTGTCGTAAGAGGCGACTAACGGGATCGGGTGGTCAGGCTCGCCTACTTGGATGATGCATGTCGTCGATCCCAATTGTGGATCGATGCTCATGTTGTCAGTCACTGGATTGTCTGGTCCAGACTCGAATATTTACAGACCGCCGTCATATAGCTGGAAAATCGCTGAGTGCGGCTTTAAACAACAAACAAACAAACACTAACAAACACTAACTCTTGTCAAAAGAACCAGCCTCATCTGCATTGTCTGAACTCAACAAATACCAGAATTAGAAGAGTGATCTGTGTCAGTGCAAAGAAACAAGTTTGCATGGCATGCGTTTTGTGTGCAAATGCCTTGATTGCACTATTAGGCGAAGGTGATAAACCTCATTAGGTTGACTGAAACTCTGCCTGCAGAAATGATTGGTGTTGTAACAGCATTTCAAATACTTTGTCTTTAATCTTTGCTTCATACTAAGAATATTCAAGTGGAAAATAATATTTTTTAATTTTGGTGTTGTAGTTGTGTGCTGCTTAGTTTCAAAGGTATAGTTTGGAAAGCTGGTGGCCATATAGGATGCCATCTTGTCAACCGTCTTCGATTCCTGAAATTGCTCAATGGCCATAGGTGGTCCAAATGAGTACCACAGTATCAGGAATATACCACAGAACATTTTACAACATATTCCGATACGATCTACCAACACGATTCATTGTTCTGAGAGAAAACGAACTGAACTCTATGACTAACTGTCGTGAGGCAAACTTTGCCCGCATTCTTTGCATCACATATTTATGTGATTTCCAATACTATGTACCTTTTATACATTTACCAGGAAAACTAATTAGCTGTAAACATCATTTGTTTTTTGTTTGTTTGTTTTTGTTGTTTATTTTTTGAAAGGAATATTAAAGAAAAGTTGTACTTCGTAATATCAGAAAATAGACACAAATAAATGCTGAATAATATTTTTTTGTATTTGCCATTGACTGGATCATAATTGTGCATAGGTAAAATAGTTTCCCAAAATATTTAATTAATATCACAAAATAATCATATATGTATGTATCAAATGCATCAAGTATTGCATTGGAATATATGGTCACCTAAGCAACAACAGTGATCACGAGAAGCTGAGAAGCAATCGAGAAACCTGTGCCTGAAAGTCCAGATGTGCATTGGCTGATAAATGTCCCGTATAAAAAACAATTGGTAAGTTAAAACAAACAAAGATTTTACCACAGCACAGGGGAGGGGGACCAAGTTTGCAGTATAATTAATAGGAGGAAAGAGGGGGCAGCAGGAAATCTGGTGGCCTCGGGGCTGCTTTATCTCACTACAAGAGTCGGTCCCCACGCAAGTGCATGCATTTCGCAACAAAATTGATGATAAACTTTAATTCATCTCGCACCGCACCGCACCGCACCGCACCGCACTGAACCGCACCGCATATCACATCACATCACCATCCCCTGCAAGGTATTGGTGTCTCTCAATTATTTACAGGCCGTCCTCCAACTGTTGGCACATTCCCGAGTGTGGCCTTGTGCAAAAAAACAATAGAAAATATATAATTCATTCAACTATATACGCTTCTCCCACCACTGACAAACAATTGAAGTCATTGAATAACAGAGTCTTTATGGATGTATTGCTTAAATTGTTTGTTGGGCACTTCTCAAAAGGATCAGATGCTGTAATCAGATGTTACAGGGACAAGTTGCTGTTATCATGCAAGTTAGACAAGTATACGTTGGTAATATTATTTGCCATAGCTGGGGCTGAACAGAAGACTGTGATTACAGAAGATTACCTTTTCACAATCCGCAATAAAGATTTCCTTTGAAAAGAAAACGAGTTATTTACTACTTATTTACCGAATTTTACCGAAAACGAAATCAAACATTAATAGCAAACATTACAGTCATATGAACTTAAGCATTAGTGTTCACTTATGTTCGTCTCTACCAAACACTCCTAGAATAATAAAACAGACAAAACCAAAAGGACCGTTTTGACTAGTAAATATGAGGAAGGTAGATTACACATGATTAACATCAGAGCCTTTATTGACGCATTAAAACTATCTACTCTCAGAGTATATTGTAAACAAACAACAGCGGTAACCCTTGTAATTTCCCAATTGTAATGCTGTCAATGTCTTTTTGGAATGTAATAAAACTATAAAAATATGAAATGATCTCTGGCTTAATCAATCATATACCTTTATTGGGGGAAAAGGCATATTCATGTATGTGGAATCGAAGGAATGAAACCGAAAATAGATATACTTCTTAAACCACTGAAAAACATTAATCGATTTGAAAAAATCGTATTGCTGTGAAAAAGGATATTGACGAAAATAACCTGTCAAATTGTCACTTTTATAATTATCTTTTGACACTTAGCTCTTTGTTGATACACGCTATGTTTGATTATGATTGTCTATTGCAACCTTTTTAAGTATGAAATATGAAACTGTTAGTTTCAGAACCTTTATATTTGTCTTTTTTATTGTGTCAAGCTATTCAAATCTTGAATGAACATTGCAGTACTTTACAACTCTGGGAACAAAAAAAGGGAGAAAAAGGAACAAAAATATAAATTTGTTTTAGATGAACAGTAGGTTTATCCTTTGTACACATATAGGGTTGAAGTATTTCTTTTATAAGTTCTTTCTTCTTTAAGCTTCGATTGCTCAGAAGCTTTCTGCCTTGACCTGCGATACATTTAAGCTTACGTGACAATTACGTGTTATATTTTATATGAGAACATCAATCGCGATATCACTTGCTGAATCTTGCAAGATATCTTACAGAGACCCTAATATCTGTCCGAGGCTGAGTCGCGGGACAACTCCAAGAAAACTGCGGATGACGTCAGTATGTCAACAAAAGGATATGACATGCAGTGCGCATGTAGCATCATTCCGGCGCCATATCAGCACAAGTACGTGACACGCAATGCATAGCCTTACTATCAAAACAATCTGGGTGACTACATGAATATCATGTTGACACATATGACCTGATAAATATCCAACAACATGTCACCACACAGCGATCACACGCAACACACATGTAGCCTAAATGTAAAAAATAAAACATGGGGACAAGTTTTGGAATGTCAACATGAAATATCACGTTTCAATATTTCTGTATATTGAGTCATAATGTGAAACATGTAAAATGTAAACATTAAATGCCAAATTAAACCTGCAACCGATGCCTTTTAACTCGGCTTTGAAAATTAAAGCTTTCTGATTCCCGTTATATTAAGTTTCCGTTTTGAAAGGCACTTTTTCTATGGCACCATGTTGAGCTCTCCTTGGGCATGTCGTCGTACCGCAGAGTCCTCAGTGTTTACTCTAGGCTTCAAAAAATCTATACGGATGTTTGCGCTGATATGTTTCCGCTATTCTAAACCACAACTAATGTCAAAATGAGATTGAAACCAGAATTTATTATTGGTTTAAACTTATAACATTTTTTAAACGACTTTCAATATGTTTTTTTATCTTGTTTTGCTTCTATCAAATGCAGTAACAGTGAATGAGGGTCATTAATATCAGTCGCTGATTTCACTTCGGCTCCACATTGACTACAAACATTTCACGTGTTAGAACTACAACATTATCGCAGTAAAAAATAAGGACATCAAAATGAGACATTACATTATATTGTCAGCAATCAAACCATCGAAGATCAGTATTAAAACCACTTTTAATATCATCCGATTTTTACAAAATGATTACAACAATCATTCTGGATAATACGCAATTAACATTTCTAAAGGACCTGGATCTCCTGCAATGTTATGTTTATGTATGTGTTTCATCTTTCAAGTTTTACGATCAATTTTGTTGACATGTCTTATATATGCTATTGTGCGTCTCAGATATGGATATTATTGCTGTGCAGCTATTAGAATCCTTGTTATTATTATTATTACAAATGCCATTGTTCTCATCAGAGACATTTAAGATTAAGGTCCCTAGGATCATTGAAAGTCTTGGTATGGACATTATGCTATTCCAAGCGCTATGATCACCCTTTGGAGTGGGGCCTAGACTATACTGAGTTAGAGAGTTTGTAAGTGTGTTCAGCAGGTTTTTTCATATAGTAGCGATGATCGATATGACCTGTTGTGGAAATACCGGCACATTAATGAAGGTCTGCAATCCATGGACTCGTTCCACGAAGCGATCGTAGCGCTACGAGTGTCGTATGCCTATGCGAAAGAATGTGACTTACGATCATCTTGGTGGTACGATTGCTTTGTGGAATGGGGCCCTGGGCCCACTTGCACAGAATAATCTTAGTTACAATTGATCTTAGGCCCCTACAATCAACATTACAATTACCATAGAATCGTCCTATTCCACTTGTACAAACCGATCTTCGCGCGATTGTGAGACGGCCAGGATTTAAGATCTTAGCTAAGATAGAAATCTTCAACGGTGGAGGTACGATTATCTTCAACTCGACTCCTGTCTACAGTTTTAGCTTGTAGACAGGAGCTTGCTGTGCATACAGTAAGTGGAGCGGGGTAAGACACACAACAGGAAACGATTACTTGAAACGTTTTGTCGTGATTTAGGAATTGTTTGACATTGCAACTAGAGAAATACTTACTCATGTTTTGAAGTATTGAAATACGAATACATATATTCTTTTGTGACATAATTATTATGAAAATGTAAAGAAATAATAATAATAATAATAATATGTCCTAATAACATAACAAGTAAATGTATGATTGTCAACAAATTGAAAGCTAAATACCTGTCACAAAGGACAATAGAACATTAGCTTGATATCACAGTTTCATTAACTAACAAATTCAAACATTAAAACTTCTAACCAACATCAACTTTACATTTTAGACTATTAAAGTACGAGCTATATACCACCAGTGACTAAAGCCAGACCACCTAACTGGGGACCATGGGATTTTTGTCATAACTCCTGTCACTGGTAGTTGTAGACAATAATAGCCATACATTAAGACACAATCAAAATATGAAATGTATTAAAATTCGAGTTCTCTGCAATGTACTGTAATATTATGCGGATTTATGTGTCACTGTCATGGGACAATGATTGTACAGTACTTCAACTCCATTAAATGCCACAACCAGAATAATATAAGTTATCAATTACATCTAAGTTAAAACGCATTTATTCAAAAGCTACTTATCAGTTCTATTTCTTCTTTTAAAAATCTATATAATTAAATGAGAATTGACTTTGATAAAAAGATCTCTTGAATTTGAAACTTAATAAAAGGTATCCCTTGTGAGAGAAAACTCTACACAGTCAAGTAAAACGTGTTTGACAGTGATTCTCTCATCACAAGGGATGCAAAATGGAGGATCCTCGCCTTTCAATAAATACTCATGAGTTTAACGACTGTGGCCAATGTGACATCGTTGCAGAATTACTTCATCATGCCCTGACTGGCAACGCAAGTTAGTATAACCTACAGTTGGTTTTATCTGGTGAAGTGTGTTTGCACCTAACTCGGTATTCCACCTTGTCTGCATTAACTGCCTGATATAATTGCTGATATAAGGCTCATAATCAGAATACTGTATCAGAAAGTGGGAGAAGCTGGTTAAGCTGCAGGATCAGCTTTTGTGTTTCCGGTTTTGTCGACATGACATGGTAACATAAATAAATGATGTCGTATTGGCCAGAAGAAAGATAATTATACAACTCTAAATTGTCAAGAAGATATGGATGAGTGGAAGATACTGTTTTAGTGCCTGAAGGCATGACAGGGAATCTGAAAAGATGACAAATTGTTTACATATTGATTGATGTTGAACATATTCTAAGTACCTCAGAATAGCCTTTGCTTCAGCAGTGAAAACTGAACTACAGTCTTTTTGATCTAACGACAGTGGAACTTGCTACTTTGTCACCGTCCTTGGATCCATCGGTAAATATTGAGCGATGTGAGTCATATTTTGCTCTCATTTGTAGATATTCCTGTTGATAAACCAATTGATTTGAGTCAGATTTTTAAATTGAGTAAGAGTAAGATCTACTTACTGCCGAACTATTTGCCAAGGCGGAGAGGTTAACAAATTAAAGAGGCAATGTTTGAACGTAAGGCAGATTATTTATCTGAAACAGACCCTGTCTTGCACGCCATTTTGACAAGTTTATTTAGGGCATACAACGATCTTAGCTACTTATAAATGGTCCGGACCAATTGTAAGTTTCGATTGTAGCTTACAATGATCTTTGCCTGCAATCACTTTGTGCAAGTGGATGGCGAGTGTAGCCGAAGACTGATATCGCGATCATAAGGATTTACAATAATTGTAGCGCTAAGATTGTTCTGTGCAAGTGGACCCTGGATATTACATTGAAAGCACCAGATCACAAATTGTGTCAGCAATCTCAAGGTGAGCAAGGTAACAAAGAGAGTACCACGCACAGGAATCTCAATCAGTGATGGACGACGAATTTCGAGAGCGAATTGGCACGTGTGTATTTACGGTTGGAAGAGTATCAGACAAAAGTAATACGAAGAGGGGCAAAGGAAAAGAAGAAGATGCAGGGGATGCAGGCGGAGTAGGAAGACAAAGTGATGCAGGGGAAATGTAAGAGGGGTGTGGTTATGCATGGGAATTAGTAGGAAGAGACGCGTGAGATAAAAGCTTTTTTTAAAAGGCTGGGGTGATTATGAAGTACAAGATGGGATGCAGAATGAGGCAAGAAAGGAAAATATACAGCACAAATCCGCTGAGAAAATACAGAAGCAATGAAAAAGAACATACAACAGCTGTATAACCTGAGAGGTAAGAAGGCTTGACACGGAGCAGCTGTATAACCTGAGAGGTGAGAAGGCCTAACACAACAGCTGTATAACCAAAAAGGTAAGAAGGCTTGGCACAGAGCAGTTGTATAACCTTAGAGGTAAGAAGGCTTTGCACAGAGTAGCTGTATAACCTGAGAGGGAAAGGTAAGAAGGCCTAACACAGAACAGCTGTAAGAGGTAAGAAGGCTTGGCACACAACAATTGTATAGCCTGACAGGTGAGAAGGCTTAAAACAGAGCAGCTGTATAGCCTGAGAAATAAGAAGGCCTTAACACAGAACAGCTGTAGAAGCTAGAGGGTAGGTATGCTTAAGCACCCTTATACACCACTCTTGAAGGGGGAAACTGAGAGAGCTTAAGACCTATGGGTAACGAACGTGCTATACATGTAAATGAGGGTCATTAGACCCTGGACGTTTGTCTTTCGCAAACAATTCCAGATATTTTTGTGACAGATACCTTTGTATTGTATATCTAGTTCAGTCATTGTACAGTGTTTACGATCGACACATATCCCGGTCGGTCCTACACTACTGCCTAGAAGTTCATTCCCCTTACACGCATGGGCAACGCGTTACGCAACCCGTGTGCACCCCCTTTGTCACTCGTGTGGAACCCGTACGCCACGTGTGTGATACCCGTGTGCAACGCGTGTCACACTCATTAGAGGGGGAACAAACTTTTGACCAAAGGAGGACCCATGGGCATGTCCAGCTGAACCTGGAGGTGGTAACAAGGAGATAACCTTTTGATTTGCTGACGAAAAATGTGAATACACATCTGATTATATGTACTTGCTTGTGTTTCATTTTTAGATGTGATTACATGTATCTTGCGATGGTGTTAAGAGAAAACACGATCCTGTTACATGTTATTCCTTTTCAAATGTTCTTTTGTGATTTGACATTGAACGTCTGTAGTACGACTTTCAGTGATCATGTTTATGAGGTTTGGTTGAGCATTATTTTTATTGGACCCTAATTACTTTATGATGGTTGGGCCTCTTCGTCTCAGCTCCATAGCCGTGACGCTGGGAAAGGGCAGCATTTAATTAATGAGAGTAGAATATATATATATATCCTGGAGGATACACTTGAGGGAGAGGGCTATACTAATTACCGTACCACAAGAAGAGACCTGTAGACGTGAGCACGGGGTTGTGTGTAAGATGGCCGTCGCATAATGGCCGCCAGGAGCGGTAAACATTGAGCTAAAGCAGTGTTGTTTTCATGGGGCTGTTGAATAAATTCCCAGCGCTGCTGTCCATATATCTTCTACTTGATCCTGGATACATCATTTTGGCATTTACATTATAATATTTTTCAACGTACATTAATGGTTTACTAGTCATATATTTTAGACTATTTGTCAACTGTTTTGAACGCACAAGCAATAATTGTAATTTGTGGTGACATCTAAATTTAAACGTCTCATTTAAAACAATAAGTAAGTACGATAGTAAATTCAAATCGCATTAAAATACAATGATATCAAGATTCATATGTAACCCTAAAGTCTGTGTTCCACATTCATAGCCAGGAGGACAGCTACATACTGACTAAACAAAGGGAAGAAGCTTGCCCTTACATATATGTAGAGACATCATCTGAATATGACTTTATATGCAAATGTTACGTAACTGTACCTATCTTCACGAATTATTAAAAAATGGGCATAAAGTTCACGGAGACGAAGGCTATAGATACAATACCATATTTTATTGTTTAGATGATAAAGTACATCATTTGATAATGAATTCAGTTATTGATATCTAAAAACCGATTTTCCATATTAATAAACATTTCATGATCAAACACAATCAAATGTGTGATATAAATTCATTCTTTGGTATCCATAAATGAATTATTGATATCATATAACGAATAAATAGTAAAAAGGCGCCCTATATATTGTTCTTTGTGGACTGTATTAAGTAACGCATTTGCATCACGGTTATAATGTTAATTGCTAGTCTTTTTTCTGCACCATCATTTCTTTCATCTTATGAAAAACTGTTTAAAAAATGGCAACTTATAATTAACCAAGGTAATAATACTTACCCGACCTGCGTTTATTTATCTCTCTGTCATTATTATCGTTAACATGTGTCTACTTTTAAGTGTATATACTTATGCCATACATCGTACTGGTTAAGGAATGACACATCATCGCGAGATATATGTACTCCATACACATGATTCTACAGCACAGAAAACCGTTACCCCGAGTTACTGTGTAACGGTTCACCCCTCGCCAGAGCGACATTGGGGTGAAAATAGCTCAATTTGACTCAACATGTATGTCGCTCTCGCGTTAGATTTGCTAACGAACCAATTATATCAAAATAAAGCTGAAGTTATTATGGTTACGATTATGTTATTGTCATATAAATATAACGACAAGTATAGTGGCTATGAAACTTTTACTTAGTAGAACACACATATGGAAATTCACTCCTCGCAGATCGCTCAAACTTTCCATAATTTTATATCATTTTGAAAAATAAATACAAGGTAATCACAAAAACAAATACAGGCAATAATCTAGTGATATATAACTTTATCTTGAAAAAAAATATCATTTGAATAAACATGATAATTGGACAAATGAGAATTCAAACAATACATGGTACAATCCATAGAATTACCATTTACATTATAGATTACCTTTCACTTAGAATAGCTTTTGTTTGGCAATATAGAATATCTGGAATTACATTTGGGTCAAACAAATGAAATTTCAAAAAGACTCTTGGCCACATAAGTAGATATCAAATTAGGTATTACAGTGCATGTTTTACATATCATACGTATAGTTTTCCATTAAAATGACAACGGACAAATTTACTAGTCTAGTGTTCATGTCAACATGTATCTCTGATTTCAGATTTTTAGTCATATCTGGAAAATATATATTTATCTTTACATGATTGCATCAGGACAAATAAGAAACAAGCATTGATGTAAATTCGTGACAATAAAACAATTAACAAAATTTCAAACATCTGTAGGCAGACTAAACGTTCATTTTAGTCACTGTCTGAACTATCAACATCAAGATAGTCTACTGCGTCAGGAAGAGATGTTGTAACGTTAAATAGTCGAATAAAACAGTGGCTGTTGATGCATCCTCAAAGCATAAGTCACTTCGCTAAAATATTCTGATCTGTCCATGCTGTGGTGTTCGCTCATTTAGAACGCTGAGTTTTGCTGTACGCGTCAGTGGAACATTTTCAATAAAACGAAGCTGCAGGAACTACTTTCTTCGTGTTTCAATGAGTTTCCACAGAAGAGAACATATGTCATTTCTTGCCAAATATTGAATGAATGGAGCACGTTTGATCCTTTATGTCAGGTCAGCTGATGGGAAAACATTTTTTGAACAGAAACACCCTGATACACCCCTTCTCAGGTGGTGCGTCACACGTTTCACGTGAATATTTCATCTTGATTACAACTTAATCGTGGTGTGAAGATATGTGTGATCATTTTTGTTAGAAAATCAAAATTAAATTGCATTGCGAGAGTTGTTTTTAAACATTGTCAACTGACAGCGAGAGCACTGTATTTTTTATAGCCTAATTTTCGAATTTGCTAGGTTTTATATTTTATCATTTAACTGATATTTGGGTTCTCCTACGTTCTGTACCGCTTCAAACGTTTCCTCCCCATGAACCTACATATAACACGCTGGGATATAACTTACATGAAGGAGCTCAAATGCATTTCTGAAGAAAATTCTGACTGATTTGTTTTGTACTGCAGAAATTTCTGGAAGAATCATTTTTATACCTCCAGAAATTTCTGCCAGACATTTATTATTTACCCCTTTGTATTATGTACTTCAAAATATCGCTCAGCAGTCATTTTTGTAGTAAACAACACGTTGGTGTTGAAACATTAGGCTCTGTGGTCAATCAATATATTTTGCAGTGAGAGAAAATCATTTGGCCTGATAGACTAGGGAATCATATCAAGATTTTCAACAAATCATTTCATACTCTCATGGCTTCAAATGCACGATTAGCTACAATGAAAACCAATTAGTGGATTTTTCATACTTTTATTATACATGGTTTGATACAGAAAAATCGCGTAACACTATAGTTCATGAAAGTCAGCCTCCCAAGTATGATATTGAAACCACCTAGTCCCACAGTAGTTGTAAGTGTTGCATCACGTTCGAGTGATTAGAGGATGGTGCACAATGATTCGGGGCACAACTGCGAGTTTTCCAGGTGGTACCCGGTCCAAGTAATGTCCATCACAGTGGCCTTTGTCAGGTACCAACTACTCGTCCTCCACAGCTCGTTCAAGTCTTGGTGGATCAAGTGATTCACACTAAATGAAAAAGAAAGACAACGTTACAAGTAAGCACTTACAAATTGGTGACATGTAGAATCAGTATTGTCGTAACATTGATTTTCAGCCATCAGCGCGTTTTGTTTCTCATAATTAATGCTATCTGTCTCTGCTAATCAATTTGAATGGAACTGACAGCATCGAAGCCATGGATGTTGATCAAACAACCGCGACCATAATTTTAAAGGTTTAAATTGTTACAATATTCCCAGGTGTATGGGATCCATTTCTGCCTTATGGCACTAAGCTTACATATTTACAACAGTAATGCTATTCTACAACTACCTACAGATGCAAGGATAAACATGTCAAACATATATGAATAAATATATTAAATTACATGCAACACAGAACTAGTCCCATCATAATTTTTCTTGAATAGCCAAAATTTTACCACAACAAACGTGTATCATGACCCATTTTAACTTCCATTTACTCAAGTGACAGATGACCTCATCAATACATGTTTTATATTCATCACGGATACCTCATGTTTCCAAATGCAGTAGAAATTAGTGCTGTGCCTCAAGCTGTCAATGTAAGCACTCTTGGTTTGATAACTTCACCTCTGTAATGGGAAAACAGACAAACTGACTTAATTGTAGTAAAGGCCAAACATAACATTTATGATGTGCCATGTGCTATATGTGTCATGCATCTTGTGATGTGTCATGTAAATTTATTTTGCGATATATGATTTATTGCATATTTGTGATGTGCCATGTGCCATATGTGGCATGTAGCCTTTGATCTGTGTTATGATTTTTTGTGATATGTGATGTGATTAAGTGTTAATTTGTTATGTGTCCTGCAATGATATGTACAAACATCTTTATTAATATAAAATTAGATGTTTCTTATTTAATAAAACCCCAATCTAAAAGGGCGGGTTGATAAAGCCATACCAAGGATATCCCTCTGTCCGTCCTTCCAAACACATTTTTTGTGTGAGTGCACTAGAAAGGTTGATTTTGATATGTATATTTTATGAAACAATATGATTTTATACATGCTTTGAACTGAGTGTGTTATTTTTTTATTCAACATCTGCGACCTTTAACTGCAGAACTACTCCATGGATTCTTTCCAAAACTGAAGGAACACTTTTATACAAATGGGAGAGGTGTAGTGCAAAGGTGGCCAATGGTATGTATATCTTTTTAAACAATATGATTTTTTACATGTTTTGACCTTTGAATGTTTTTTTCATTTAATTCAACATTGTGCGACCTCTAACTTGAGATATTATTTGGAGAGATGTAGTGCAAAGGTTGAGTTTGATATGTATATTTTATGAAGCAATAAGATTTTTTTTACATATTTGGAACTGAGAGTGTTATTTTTTTGATTCAACATTGGCGACCTTTAACTTAAGAACTACTCCATGGAATCTTTCCAAATGGAAAGAAACTTTTTATACAAATAGGAGAGGTGTAGTGCAAAGGTGGCTGATGGTATGTATATTTTTTTAAACAATATGATTTTTTACATGTTTTGGAACTTTGAATGTTTTTTTTTTCTTTTAATTCAACATTGTGCGACCTCTAACTTGAAATATTAATTGGAGAGATGTAGTGCAAAGGTTGATTTTGATATGTTTATTTTATGAAACAATATGCATTTTTTGCATATTTTGAACATAGAAGGTTGTTGGGTTTTTTTATTCTATGTTTGTGCCACCTTTGACTTAAGAGCTGCTTCATGGATTCTTTCCAAATTGAAGGAACACTTTTTATACAAATAGCAGTGGTGTAGTGCAAAGGTGGATTTTGATATATTTATTTTATGAAACAATATGCATTTTTTGCATATTTTGAACATAGAAGGTTGTTGTTGTTTTTATTCTATGTTTGTGCCACCTTTGACTTAAGAGCTGCTTCATGGATTCTTTCCAAATGGAAGGAACACTTTTTATAAAAATTGCAGTGGTGTAGTGCAAAGGTGGATTTTGATATGTTTATTTTATGAAACAATATGCATTTTTTGCATATTTTGAACATAGAAGGTTGTTGGGTTTTTTATTCTATGTTTGTGCCACCTTTGACTTAAGAGCTGCTTCATGGATTCTTTCCAAATTGAAGGAACACTTTTTATAAAAATAGCAGTGGTGTAGTGCAAAGGTGGATTTTGATATGTTTATTTTATGAAACAATATGCTTTTTTTGCATATTTTGAACATAGAAGGTTGTTGGGTTTTTTATTCTATGTTTGTGCCACCTTTGACTTAAGAGCTGCTTCATGGATTCTTTCCAAAATGAAGGAACACTTTTTTACAAATAGCAGTGGTGTAGTGCAAAGGTGGATTTTGATATGTTTATTTTATGAAACAATATGCATTTTTTGCATATTTTGAACATAGAAGGTTGTTGGTTTTTTTTATTCTATGTTTGTGCCACCTTTGACTTAAGAGCTGCTTCATGGATTCTTTCCAAATTGAAGGAACACTTTTTATACAAATAGCAGTGGTGTAGTGCAAAGGTGGATTTTGATATGTTTATTTTATTAAAAAATATGATTGTTTTACATGTTTTGAACTGAGAGTGTTATTTTCTTTAATTCAACATTGGCGACCTTTAACTTAAGAACTATTCCAGGGAATCTTTCCAAATTGAAGGAACACTTTTATACAAATAGGAGAGGTGTAGTGCAAAGGTGGCTGATGGTATATATATTTTTTTAAACAATATGATTTTTTACATGTTTTGAACTTTGAATGTTTTTTTTCTTTTAATTCAACATTGTGCGACCTGTAACTTGAGATATCAATTGGAGAGATGTAGTGCAAAGGTTGAGTTTGATATGTTTATTTTATGAAACAATATGAATCTTTTGCATATTTTGAACATAGAAGGTTTTTTTTTTTTTTAAATTCTATGTTTGTGCTACCTTTCAACATTTCAAGCTGCCTGGGATGTATTGAGTAATAAAACAGGCGTAATCTAATGTTGGGCCAACGTTGTTTTGACCGACGGCACAAATCTTCTGCCTCCAGGGTGTCTTCGTGACTGTGAAGTGCCACTAAATACAGTCCTCTCAATGAATGACTTGAAATGTGCACTTTCATTTTTTCCGCCTCCAGGGTGTCTTCGTGACAGTGAAATGTCACTAGAAATATTCTTGGCAATCAATACCTCGAAATGTCGTCTTGAAATCTTTCACCCAAGGGTGTCTTCGTGACAGGGAAATGTCATTGAATATATTCTTAGCAATGAATGCCTCGAAATGTCCTCTTGGAACTCTTTTGCCTCAAGGGAGTCTTCGTGACAGAGAAATGCCACTGAATATATTTTTGGCAATCATTGCCTCGAAATGTCCTCATGGAATTCTTCTGCCTCAAGGGAGTCTTCGTGACTGTGATGTGTCACTGAAAATCTTTTTGGCATTTATTGCCTCAAGATGCTACATGCCACTGTTTTCCCTCCAGGGTGTCTTCGTGCCAGAGAAGTGCCACTTAATAATAATTCTTGGCAATCAATGCCTCGAAATGTGCACTTCTACCTCAATAGTGCCTTCGTGACAGTCAATTTCCTTTGAATGTCTTTAGCAGCATCACTGCATTCATAAATCTTCTTGACCCCCTTTTGCCTCCAGTGTGTGACCGTCGTTATCCAGTGGTCAGGCATGCTTCAGGCGGATACAAAGAGGCTGACACTGCCTCTGACAACCAAACAATCCCCGATTTTGAACCTAAATCTAAAGAATTTGGAAGTGTCTTTCTATAAAGTGATGCGCCTACGTGCAGGTTGTTAGTGCGGGTTAGTGCAGGTTAGTGCAGTGTTAAGTCTCTGAACCTAACGTGCCTCAGAAGCATACCCGACCCTTAGATCGAGGTCTCCAGAGGTCTTATTTGGGTACCAGTGACCATGGGAGGTGAAAAAACCACCTGGTCACGGAGAGTCTCCTTGTGATGCCTTTTGCCTCAAGGATGTCTTATTGGCAGACATATTCCTATAGAGGTCTTCATCCAGAAGTCTTGTTGGCAATCTAATGCTTCCAGTGTTTCTTCGTGACAGTCAATTGCCACTGAACAGCTTCTTGGCAAACATTACCCCCAGACGTCTCCTTGCAACTCGTCTGTGTCTCTTCTGTGATTTGTTACAGACTATCCTCTTGGACATCAATGTTTCCAGAAGAAATCAAGGCACCTTTCAGCCTCAATCGTGTCGTCGTGACAGTGAAGTGCCACTGAATATCTCTTGGCAATCATTGGTTGAAGAGTTCAGGATGTCTTCTTGACAGTGAATTGTCACCGAATATCTCCTTGAAATAATTGCTTCATGAGCTGCAGGACATCGTCGTGAAAGTGAATTTTCACTGAAAATCTTCTTGGCAATCATAACTCATAGTTGAGTTATTGGGCCTGTCCTGCCTCCAGGGTATCTTCGTGACAGTGAAGTGCCACTGAATATCTTTTCAGCAATCAATGGCTCGTAATGTCCTCTTAGCACACTTCTACCTTCAGTTTGTCTTCGTGAAAGTGAATTACCACTGAATATATTCTTAGCAATCAATGTCCCGAGATATCCTCATGGAATTCTTCTGTATCCAAGGGTGTCTTCGTGACAGTATTAATGGAACGCTTCTGCCTCCAGGGTGTCTTCGTGACAGTGAAGTGTCACTGAATATCTTTTCAGCAATCAGTGCCTGGAAATGTCCTCTTAGCACACTTCTGCCTTCAGTTTGTCTTCGTGAAAGTGAATTACCACTGAATTTCTTCTAAGCAATCAACGCCTCGACATGTCCTCTTGAAACGTTTCTGCTTCCAGGGTGTCTTCGTGATAGTGAAGTGTCATTGAATATATTCTTAGTAATCATTGCCACGAAATGTCCACTCAGAAATCTTCTGCCTCCAGTGTGTCTTCGTGACAGTTAAGTGTCATTGAACATATTCTTTGCAATCATTGCCTTGAAATGCCTCTTGTACGGTGTCTTCGTGGCAGAGAAGTGTCATTCGGTATACTCTTGGCAATCAATGCTTCTAAATGTCCTCTTAGAATTCTTATGCCTCCAGGGTGTCTTCGTGCCAGAGAAGTGCCACTAAATATATTCAATGCCTCGAGTTATCCTCTTGAAACTTTTGTGCCTGTAGCTTTCTAAGTATCAAAACTTTAATGAGTTTATTTATACTCTGAACTTATTTACATAGTAACAAAACGGTTTAATAGCAACATAATGCAGATTATGTAAAATTATCAAACTCTTTGCAATTTTATGACTCCTTGCTGAAATCGGATGCACATACAGCATCGTACTTATGGAATCTAAGTTTTGAAGCCGAAATCGGAAATAGTCATAGATTCTACTCTCGATGATTTTCGAATTATTTTCTGAAACAGGGCGGCGGGGAGATATATATAACATATTGATGTGACATAATTGTAGCCAAACAATGGTGTTATTGGTCTATCATTGCAAGAAGGACAACTTAGAATGTCTTTACAAACTTTGTCTGAGAATCTCCCGTTCTCAGAACGGATGGGTGGGTTAGTGAGTATGGTTTTACGCCGCTTTATTCAATATTAAATATCACGGTGGAGAACACCAGACATTGGCTCCACACATTGTACCCATGTCGGGAATCTACCCCGGGTCTTCGGCGTGACGAGCGAACGCTTCAACCACTATGCTATCCCACAGCCTCTCTCAGAACGGATGAAACAAGATACACGTGATGTTTTCTACCCAAAATGTTTCGTGATTTTGTACCCATTAATATATAACAATCGATCTATGTAATTATATTTCTTTTTACGTGTATATTGCAAACAGTAGTAAATGAGAGAAGAACATGTAAAAAAACATATCATCAATTTCATGATATGACTCTATGATTATGACTGACTGTGATCCTTGAGTGAGGGCAATCAAATTGGCAAAACTAAAACTGGGTGTTTGGTTCTGATAGGACAGTTAAATTGATTATAGCTTAGTTGATTGTAATGTTTTGATAGGAAAATGATTGTAAATTAACAAGTATAATACTAATATTAACGTATATCATTGAAACTAATGCAAACTTATTCTGGGTATACAATCAACAGAAATTATGGGTACAAAATCACTACATTTCAACTGGATTTCGTGGAGTGATGGGATAGTAAAAAGGAGATATATCGCCTGTAGGTTTCCGTTTCACATTTTAAAACAAGAATGTTATTTTTTTTATTCCATGTTTGTGCTACCTTTTAATTGAGAGCTGCAACATGGATTCTTTCCAAGTGTAAGAAATACATTCTATTCTAATAAAAAAGTTTTGAATGTTTTTTTTTAATTCAACATTGTGCGACCTTTAACGTGTGAACTGCTACATGGGTTCTCTTCAAATTTAAGGAACACTTTTTTATATTAATTGGAGAGATGCAGTGCAAATGTTGCTTTTAATATGTGTATTTTATGAAACAATATGATTTTTTACATGTTTTGAAGTGAGAATATTTTTGTTGTTTTAATTCAACATTATGCGACCTTTAACTTGAGATATTGATTGGAGAGATGCAGTGCAAAGGTTGATTTTGATATGTTTATTTTATGAAACAATATGATTTGTACATGTTTTGAACTTAGAATGTGTTTTTAATTCAAAATTGTTCTACCTTTAACCGGAGAACTGCTACAAGGATTCTTTCCAAATTTGAGGAACAGTTTCTATACAAATAGGAGAGGTGCACTGCAAAGGTTGATTTTGATATGTATATTTTATGAAACAATATGATTTTGTACATGTTTTGAACATAGAATGTTTTGAACTTTGAAAACTGAATGGGTCGAGGTTACCCTTGTTCATTTTAGTGTTACAAGCTTTTCTCCTAATGTATGAGCCTCATGGTATTACTGTCTATGCCACCTTCCCAGTTTTAGCTGTTTTGAACAGTTTAATGACTTGGACGGGTGGAGGTAGCACTGCTGAGACTTTTTTCAGACATTAATTTTTATTTGGGGGAAGGCAACTATTTTTATGTCAAAAATATGTCCCTTACTTTAAAATATTATTATATTTGTCTCATTGTTTTACTGAGTTACCATGGCAAAAGGAGTGACCATGGATAAGGTTGAAGATCATCCCTGTGATCAGTTTGTCTGATGCTTCATTTGAAGACTGAAAAGGCTCCTCAACCACTCAGCCCAAGTTCTGACTTGTCATTTAACAAATAAATAAAGGACACCTAAACCAGAATTCTATTGTCATTTTGTTGCTGTCATTATAGTGGATCTATAATCATCTAATGGATCAAGGCAACGGATCATAGGACATCCGATTCATGGACTATTTTGCCTGTCTCAGTGTTGGTCTCAATGCTGAACGTATGGAGTAAGGCCAAGGCCAAGGAAAATTAAATGTTTCAATTTTTGCCGGGCTTATTGTCTGATGGGTATGTATGATATGTATATTTTATGAAACAATATGATTTTATACATGTTTTGAACTGAGAGTGTTATTTTTTTAATTCAACATTGGGGACCTTTAACTTAAGAACTACTCCAGGGAATCTTTCCAAATTGAAGGGACACTTTTTATACAAATAGCAGTGGTGTAGTGCAAAGGTGGATTTTGATATGTATATTTTATGAAACAATATGATTTTTTACATGTTTTGACCTTTGATGTTTTTTTCTTTTAATTCAACATTGTGCGACCTCTAACTTGAGATATCAATTGGAGAGATGTAGTGCAAAGGTTGAGTTTGATATGTTTATTTTATGAAACAATATGCATTTTTTGCATATTTTGAACATGGAAGGTTTTGAGTTTTTTTATTCTATGTTTGTGCCACCTTTCACTTAAGAGCTGCTTCATGGATTCTTTCCAAATTGAAGGAACACTTTTTATACAAATAGCAGTGGTGTAGTGCAAAGGTGGATTTTGATATATATATTTTATGAAACAATATGATTTTTTACATGTTTTGAACTGAGAGTGTTATTTTTTTAATTCAACATTGGGGACCTTTAACTTAAGAACTACTCCAGGGAATCTTTCCAAATTGAAGGAACACTTTTTATACAAATAGGATAGATGTAGTGCAAAGGTTGAGTTTGATATGTTTATTTTATGAAACAATATGATTTTTTTTGCATATTTTGAACATGGAAGGTTGTGTTTTTTTAAATTCTATGTTTGTGCTACCTTTCACTTAAGAGCTGCTTCATGGATTCTTTTGAAATGTGAGAAACACTTCCTCTACTAATAGAAGAGGTGCAGTGCAAATGTTGATTTTGAAATGTATATTTTCGGAACAAATATTATTTGTTTCATGTTTTGAACATGGAATTATTTTCTTCAACATTTGTGTGACCTATAACTTGAAAACAAATACATGGATTATTTTCCAAATTGGAGTAGTGTCTATACAGATAGGAGTCGATGTTACCCTTGTTCATTTCGGTGCTTTAAGTTTTTTCTGCCTATGTATGATCCAAGAGCATCATGATATTTCTGTCCATGCCAACTTCCCATTTGTGGGATTGTGTGGGGTTAGGCCAAGAAAAATTAAATGTTTCAATATGTGCTGAGCTTATTGTCTGATGTTTTTTGAATTTGCAAACTCGTGGGAAAATCATATATCTTTTGATAGTGTTGAAACACTTGTGAACAATTTGCACATAGTCTTGAATTTTTTTTGGGGAGGTAAATATTATATCACGAAATAGTGCACGCAATCAAAAACATTTTGAATTTTGTCTTGTCCGTATTTGAAACTATGTATGCCGAGGTACCCTGCCAGACACTGACATGCTCTTTCACGGATAGAATTCAGAGTGAATTCAGCATGCAGAATTTACTGCTTGTTACCTGATATTTTAATAAGATTGGTACAAACATTTCAAGCTGCCTGCGAGGTATTGGTGAATAAAAAGGCGTAATCTAGCGTTGGGCCAACGTTGTTTTGACCGACGGCACATCGTCTGACTTCTTTCTGGGATGTGTCATGTATCCTGTGAAATGTGTCATAGAATGTTTTTTATATATATGCAATGCGATTAAGTTTATGTGTGTGATGTTTAATGTTTGATGTTTGATGTGCCATGTACCAAATGTGTCATGTGTCCAGTGATCTGTGTCATGTAATGTTTTGTTGTGATATGTGATGTGATTATTTGTATATGTGCATGATGTACCATGTGTCATATGTGTCATGTATCCTGTGATCTGTGTCATGTTATTTTTATTTTTTGTATATGCGAAGTGATTAAGTGCATATGTGTGATGTGTGATGTGTGATGTGTGATGTGCCATATGTGTCATGAAATGTTTTTTTCGTGATATGTGATTTATTATACATTTATGATGTGCCATGTGCTATATGTGTCATGCATCTTGTGATCTGTGTCATGTAATTTTTTTTGCGATATATGATTTATTGTATATTTGTGATGTGCCAAGTGCCATATGTGGCATGTAGGCTTTGATCTGTGTTATGTAATGATTTTTTGCGATATGTGATGTGATTAAGTGTTAATGTGTGATGTGTCGTGCAATAATATGTACAAACATCTTTATTAATATAAAATTAGATGTTTCTTATTTAATAAAACCCCAATCTAAAAGGGCGGGTTGATGAAGCCATACCAAGGATTTCCCTCTGTCCGTCCTTCAAACACATTTTTTGTGTGAGTGCACTAGAAAGGTTGATTTTGATATGTATATTTTATGAACCAATATGATTTTATACATGTTTTGAACTGAGAGTGTTATTTTTTTAATTCAACATTGGGGGACCTTTAACTTAAGAACTACTCAAGGGAATCTTTCCAAATTGAAGGAACACTTTTTATACAAATAGAAGAGGTGTAGTGTAAAGGTGGCTGATGGTATGTATATTTTTTTAAACAATATGATTTTTTACATGTTTTGGACTTTGAATGGTTTTTTTCTTTTAATTCAACATTGTGCGACCTCTAACTTGTGATATCAATTGGAGAGATGTAGTGCAAAGGTTGAGTTTGATATGTTTATTTTATGAAACAATATGCATTTTTGCATATTTTGAACATAGAAGGTTGTTGTTTTTTTATTCTATGTTTGTGCCACCTTTGACTTAAGAGCTGCTTCATGGATTCTTTCCAAATTGAAGGAACACTTTTTAAACAAATAGCAGTGATGTAGTGCAAAGGTGGATTTTGATATGTTTATTTTATGAAAAAATATGCATATGCATATTTTGAACATAGAAGGTTGTTGGGTTTTTTATTCTATGTTTGTGCCACCTTTGACTTAAGAGCTGCTTCATGGATTCTTTCCAAATTGAAGGAACACTTTTTATACAAATAGCAGTGATGTAGTGCAAAGGTGGATTTTGATATGTTTATTTTATGAAACAATATGCATTTTTTGCATATTTTGAACATAGAAGGTTGTTGGGTTTTTTATTCTATGTTTGTGCCACCTTTCACTTAAGAGCTGCTTCATGTATTCTTTCCAAATTGAAGGAACATTTTTTATACAAATAGCAGTGGTGTAGTGCAAAGGTGGATTTTGATATGTTTATTTTATGAAAAAATATGCATTTTTTGCATATTTTGAACATAGAAGGTTTTTTTTTTTATTATTCTATGTTTGTGCCACCTTTCACTTAAGAGCTGCTTCATGGATTTTTTGCAAACTGAAGGAACACTTTTTATACAAATAGCAGTGATGTAGTGCTAAAGGTGGATTTTGATATGTTTATTTTAGGAAAAAATATGCATTTTTTTTCATATTTTGAACAAAGAAGGGTTTTTTTTATTCTATGTTTGTGCCACCTTTCACTTAAGAGCTGCTTCATGGATTCTTTCCAAATTGAAGGAACACTTTTTATACAAATAGCAGTGGTGTAGTGCAAAGGTGGATTTTGATATGTTTATTTTATGAAACAATATGCATTTTTTGCATATTTTGAACATAGAAGGTTGTTGGGTTTTTTATTCTATGTTTGTGCCACCTTTCACTTAAGAGCTGCTTCATGGATTCTTTCCAAATTGAAGGAACACTTTTTATACAAATAGCAGTGATGTAGTGCAAAGGTGGATTTTGATATGTTTATTCTATGAACAAATATGCATTTTTTGCATATTTTGAACATGGAAGGTTGTTGGGTTTTTTATTCTATGTTTGTGCCACCTTTGACTTAAGAGCTGCTTCATGTATTCTTTCCAAATTGAAGGAACACTTTTTATACAAATAGCAGTGATGTAGTGCAAAGGTGGATTTTGATATGTTTATTTTATGAAAAAATATGCATTTTTTGCATATTTTGAACATAGAATGTTTGTTTTTTTATTTTATGTTTGTGCCACCTTTGACTTAAGAGCTGCTTCATGGATTCTTTCCAAAATGAAGGAACACTTTTATACAAATAGCAGTGGTGTAGTGCAAAGGTGGATTTTGATATGTTTATTTTATGAAACAATATGCATTTTTTGCATATTTTGAACATAGAAGGTTGTTGTTGTTTTTATTCTATGTTTGTGCCACCTTTGACTTAAGAGCTGCTTCATGGATTCTTTCCAAATTGAAGGAACACTTTTTATACAAATAGCAGTGGTGTAGTGCAAAGGTGGATTTTGATATGTTTATTTTATGAAAAAATATGCATTTTTTGCATATTTTGAACATAGAAGGTTGTTGGGTTTTTTATTCTATGTTTGTGCCACCTTTCACTTAAGAGCTGCTTCATGGATTCTTTCCAAATTGAAGGAACGCTTTTTATACAAATAGCAGTGATGTAGTGCAAAGGTGGATTTTGATATGTTTATTTTATGAAACAATATGCATTTTTTGCATATTTTGAACATAAAAGGTTGTTGGGTTTTTTATTCTTTGTTTGTGCCACCTTTCACTTAAGAGCTGCTTCATGGATTCTTTCCAAAATGAAGGAACACTCTTTTACAAATAGCAGTGGTGTAGTGCAAAGGTGGATTTTGATATGTTTATTTTATGAAAAAATATGCATTTTTTGCATATTTTGAACATAGAAGGTTGTTGTTTTTTTAATCTATGTTTGTGCCACTTTTCACTTAAGAGCTGCTTCATGGATTCTTTCCAAAATGAAGGAACACTTTTTATACAAATAGCAGTGATGTAGTGCAAAGGTGGATTTTGATATGTTTATTTTATGAAAAAATATGCATTTTCTTTCATATTTTTAACATAGAAGGGTTTGTTTTTTTATTCTATGTTTGTGCCACCTTTCACTGAACAGCTGCTTCATGGATTCTTTCCAAATTGAAGGAACACTTTTTATACAAATAGCAGTGATGTAGTGCAAAGGTGGATTTTGATATGTTTATTTTATGAAACAATATGCATTTTTGCATATTTTGAACATAGAAGGTTGTTGGGTTTTTTATTCTATGTTTGTGCCACCTTTCACTTAAGAGCTGCTTCATGGATTCTTTCCAAATTGAAGGAACACTTTTTATAAAAATAGCAGTGATGTAGTGCAAAGGTGGATTTTGATATGTTTATTTTATGAAAAAATATGCATTTTTTGCATATTTTGAACATAGAAGGTTGTTGTTGTTTTTATTCTATGTTTGTGCCACCTTTCACTTAAGAGCTGCTTCATGGATTCTTTCCAAATTGAAGGAACACTTTTTATACAACTAGCAGTGGTGTAGTGCAAAGGTGGATTTTGATATGTTTATTTTATGAAACAATATGCATTTTTTGCATATTTTGAACATAGAAGGTTGTTGGGGTTTTTATTCTATGTTTGTGCCACCTTTCACTTAAGAGCTGCTTCATGGATTCTTTCCAAATTGAAGGAACACTTTTTATACAAATAGCAGTGGTGTAGTGCAAAGGTGGATTTTGATATGTTTATTTTATTAAAACATATGCATTTTTTGCATATTTTGAACATAAAAGGTTGTTGGTTTTTTTAATCTATGTTTGTGCAACCTTTCACTTAAGAGCTGTTTCATGGATTCTTTCCAAATTGAAGGAACACTTTTTATACAAATAGCAGTGGTGTAATGCAAAGGTGGATTTTGATATGTTTATTTTATGAAACAATATGCATTTTTTGCATATTTTGAACATAGAAGGTTGTTGGGTTTTTATTCTATGTTTGTGCCACCTTTGACTTAAGAGCTGCTTCATGGATTCTTTCCAAAATAAAGGAACACTCTTTTACAAATAGCAGTGATGTAGTGCAAAGGTGGATTTTGATATGTTTATTTTATGAAAAAAATATGCTTTTTTTGCATATTTTGAACATAGAAGGTTTTTTTTATTATTATTCTATGTTTGTGCCACCTTTCACTTAAGAGCTGCTTCATGGATTCTTTCCAAACTGAAGGAACACTTTTTATACAAATAGCAGTGATGTAGTGCTAAAGGTGGATTTTGATATGTTTATTTTATGAAACAATATGCATTTTTTGCATATTTTGAACATAGAAGGTTGTTGGGTTTTTTATTCTATGTTTGTGCCACCTTTCACTTAAGAGCTGCTTCATGGATTCTTTCCAAATTGAAGGAACATTTTTTATACAAATAGCAGTGGTGTAGTGCAAAGGTGGATTTTGATATGTTTATTTTATGAAAAAATATGCATTTTTTGCATATTTTGAACATAGAAGGTTTGTTTTTTTATTATTCTATGTTTCAGCCACCTTTGACTTAAGAGCTGCTTCATGGATTCTTTCCAAAATGAAGGAACACTCTTTTACAAATAGCAGTGGTGTAGTGCAAAGGTGGATTTTGATATGTTTATTTTATGAAAAAATATGCATTTTTTGCATATTTTGAACATAGAAGGTTTGTTTTTTTATTATTCTATGTTTGTGCCACCTTTCACTTAAGAGCTGCTTCATGGATTCTTTCCAAACTGAAGGAATACTTTTTATACAAATAGCAGTGATATAGTGCAAAGGTGGATTTTGATATGTTTATTTTAGGAAAAAATATGCATTTTTTTTCATATTTTGAACATAGAAGGGTTTTTTTTATTCTATGTTTGTGCCACCTTTCACTTAAGAGCTGCTTCATGGATTCTTTCCAAATTGAAGGAACACTTTTTATGCAAATAGCAGTGGTGTAGTGCAAAGGTGGATTTTGATATGTTTATTTTATGAAACAATATGCATTTTTTGCATATTTTGAACATAGAAGGTTGTTGGGTTTTTTATTCTATGTTTGTGCCACCTTTGACTTAAGAGCTGCTTCATGGATTCTTTCCAAATTGAAGGAACACATTTTATAAAAATAGCAGTGATGTAGTGCAAAGGTGGATTTTGATATGTTTATTCTATGAAAAAATATGCATTTTTTGCATATTTTGAACATGGAAGGTTGTTGGGTTTTTTATTCTATGTTTGTGCCACCTTTGACTTAAGAGCTGCTTCATGTATTCTTTCCAAATTGAAGGAACACTTTTTATACAAATAGCAGTGGTGTAGTGCAAAGGTGGATTTTGATATGTTTATTTTATGAAAAAATATGCATTTTTTGCATATTTTGAACATAGAAGGTTTGTTTTTTTATTTTATGTTTGTGCCACCTTTGACTTAAGAGCTGCTTCATGGATTCTTTCCAAAATGAAGGAACACTTTTATACAAATAGCAGTGGTGTAGTGCAAAGGTGGATTTTGATATGTTTATTTTATGAAACAATATGCATTTTTTGCATATTTTGAACAAAAAAGGTTGTTGTTGTTTTTATTCTATGTTTGTGCCACCTTTCACTTAAGAGCTGCTTCATGGATTCTTTCCAAATTGAAGGAACACTTTTTATACAAATAGCAGTGGTGTAGTGCAAAGGTGGATTTTGATATGTTTATTTTATGAAACAATATGCATTTTTTGCATATTTTGAACATAAAAGGTTGTTGGGTTTTTTATTCTTTGTTTGTGCCACCTTTCACTTAAGAGCTGCTTCATGGATTCTTTCCAAAATGAAGGAACACTCTTTTACAAATAGCAGTGGTGTAGTGCAAAGGTGGATTTTGATATGTTTATTTTATGAAAAAATATGCATTTTTTGCATATTTTGAACATAGAAGGTTGTTGGGTTTTTTTATTCTATGTTTGTGCCACTTTTCACTTAAGAGCTGCTTCATGGATTCTTTCCAAAATGAAGGAACACTTTTTATACAAATAGCAGTGATGTAGTGCAAAGGTGGATTTTGATATGTTTATTTTATGAAACAATATGCATTTTCTTTCATATTTTGAACATAGAAGGGTTTGTTTTTTTATTCTATGTTTGTGCCACCTTTCACTGAACAGCTGCTTCATGGATTCTTTCCAAATTGAAGGAACACTTTTTATACAAATAGCAGTGATGTAGTGCAAAGGTGGATTTTGATATGTTTATTTTATGAAACAATATGCATTTTTGCATATTTTGAACATAGAAGGTTGTTGGGTTTTTTATTCTATGTTTGTGCCACCTTTCACTTAAGAGCTGCTTCATGGATTCTTTCCAAATTGAAGGAACACTTTTTATACAAATAGCAGTGATGTAGTGCAAAGGTGGATTTTGATATGTTTATTTTATGAAAAAATATGCATTTTTTGCATATTTTGAACATAGAAGGTTGTTGGGTTTTTTATTCTATGTTTGTGCCACCTTTCACTTAAGAGCTGCTTCATGGATTCTTTCCAAATTGAAGGAACACTTTTTATACAAATAGCAGTGGTGTAGTGCAAAGGTGGATTTTGATATGTTTATGTTATGAAAAAATATGCATTTTTTGCATATTTTGAATTCAACACAGAAGGTTGTTGGGTTTTTTATTCTATGTTTGTGCCACCTTTGACTTAAGAGCTGCTTCATGTATTCTTTTCTAATTGAAGGAACACTTTTTATACAAATAGCAGTGGTGTAGTGCAAAGGTGGATTTTGATATGTTTATTTTATGAAAAAATATGCATTTGTTGCATATTTTGAACATAGAATGTTTGTTTTTTTATTCTATGTTTGTGCCACCTTTCACTGAAGAGCTGCTTCATGGATTCTTTCCAAATTGAAGGAACATTTTTTATACAAATAGCAGTGATGTAGTGTAAAGGTGGATTTTGATATGTTTATTTTATGAAAAAATATGCATGTTTATTTTATGAAAAAATATGCATTTTTTGCATATTTTGAACATAGAAGGTTGTTATTTTTTTATTCTATGTTTGTGCCACCTTTGACTTAAGAGCTGCTTCATGGATTCTTTCCAAATTGAAGGAACACTTTTTATACAAATAGCAGTGGTGTAGTGCAAAGGTGGATTTTGATATGTTTATTTTATGAAACAATATGCATTTTTTGCACATTTTGAACATAGAAGGTTGTTGGGTTTTTTATTCTATGTTTGTGCCACCTTTCACTTAAGAGCTGCTTCATGGATTCTTTCCAAAATGAAGGAACACTTTTTATACAAATAGCAGTGGTGTAGTGCAAAGGTGGATATGTTTATTTTATGAAAAAATATGCATTTTTTGCATATTTTGAACATAGAAGGTTGTTGGGTTTTTTATTCTATGTTTGTGCCACCTTTCACTTAAGAGCTGCTTCATGGATTCTTTCCAAATTGAAGGAACACTTTTTATACAAATAGCAGTGGTGTAGTGCAAAGGTGGATTTTGATATGTTTATTTTATGAAAAAATATGCATTTTTTGCATATTTTGAACATAGAAGGTTGTTGGGTTTTTTATTCTATGTTTGTGCCACCTTTCACTTAAGAGCTGCTTCATGGATTCTTTCCAAATTGAAGGAACACTTTTTATACAAATAGCAGTGGTGTAGTGCAAAGGTGGATTTTGATATGTTTATTTTATGAAACAATATGCATTTGTTGCATATTTTGAACATAGAAGGTTGTTGGGTTTTTTATTCTATGTTTGTGCCACCTTTCACTTAAGAGCTGCTTCATGGATTCTTTCCAAACTGAAGGAATACTTTTTATACAAATAGCAGTGATGTAGTGCAAAGGTGGATTTTGATATGTTTATTTTATGAAAAAATATGCATTTTTTGCATATTTTGAACATAGAAGGGTTTTTTTTTTATTCTATGTTTGTGCCACCTTTGACTTAAGAGCTGCTTCATGGATTCTTTCCAAATTGAAGGAACACTTTTTATACAAATAGCAGTGGTGTAGTGCAAAGGTGGATTTTGATATGTTTATTTTATGAAACAATATGCATTTTTTGCATATTTTGAACATAGAAGGTTGTTGGGTTTTTTATTCTATGTTTGTGCCACCTTTCACTTAAGAGCTGCTTCATGGATTCTTTCCAAATTGAAGGAACACTTTTTATACAAATAGCAGTGGTGTAGTGCAAAGGTGGATTTTGATATGTTTATTTTATGAAACAATATGCTTTTTTTGCATATTTTGAACATAGAAGGTTGTTGGGTTTTTTATTCTATGTTTGTGCCACCTTTGACTTAAGAGCTGCTTCATGGATTCTTTCCAAATTGAAGGAACACTTTTATACAAATAGCAGTGGTGTAGTGCAAAGGTGGATTTTGATATGTTTATTTTATGAAAAAATATGATTGTTTTACATGTTTTGAACCGAGAGTGTTATTTTCTTAATTCAACATTGGCGACCTTTAACTTAAGAACTATTCCAGGGAATCTTTCCAAATTGAAGGAACACTTTTATACAAATAGGAGAGGTGTAGTGCAAAGGTGGCTGATGGTATATATATTTTTTTAAACAATATGATTTTTTACATGTTTTGAACTTTGAATGTTTTTTTTCTTTTAATTCAACATTGTGCGACCTGTACCTTGAGATATCAATTGGAGAGATGTAGTGCAAAGGTTGAGTTTGATATGTTTATTTTATGAAACAATATGAATTTTTTGCATATTTTGAACATAGAAGGTTTGTTTTTTTTTAAATTCTATGTTTGTGCTACCTTTCAACATTTCAAGCTGCCTGGGATGTATTGAGTAATAAAACAGGCGTAATCTAATGTTGGGCCAACGTTGTTTTGACCGACGGCACAAATCTTCTGCCTCCAGGGTGTCTTCGTGACTGTGAAGTGCCACTAAATACAGTCCTCTCAATGAATGACTTGAAATGTGCACTTTCATTTTTTCCGACTCCAGGGTGTCTTCGTGACAGTGAAATGTCACTAGAAATATTCTTGGCAATCAATACCTCGAAATGTCGTCTTGAAATCTTTCACCCAAGGGTGTCTTCGTGACAGGGAAATGTCATTGAATATATTCTTAGCAATGAATGCCTCGAAATGTCCTCTTGGAACTCTTTTGCCTCAAGGGAGTCTTCGTGACAGAGAAATGCCACTGAATATATTTTTGGCAATCATTGCCTCGAAATGTCCTCATGGAATTCTTCTGCCTCAAGGGAGTCTTCGTGACTGTGATGTGTCACTGAAAATCTTTTTGGCATTTATTGCCTCAAGATGCTACATGCCACTGTTTTCCCTCCAGGGTGTCTTCGTGCCAGAGAAGTGCCACTTAATAATAATTCTTGGCAATCAATGCCTCGAAATGTGCACTTCTACCTCAATAGTGCCTTCGTGACAGTCAATTTCCTTTGAATGTCTTTAGCAGCATCACTGCATTCATAAATCTTCTTGACCCCCTTTTGCCTCCAGTGTGTGACCGTCGTTATCCAGTTGTCAGGCATGCTTCAGGCGGATACAAAGAGGCTGACACTGCCTCTGACAACAAAACAATCCCCGATTTTGAACCTAAATCTAAAGAATTTGGAAGTGTCTTTCTATAAAGTGATGCGCCTACGTGCAGGTTGTTAGTGCGGGTTAGTGCAGGTTAGTGCAGTGTTAAGTCTCTGAACCTAACGTGCCTCAGAAGCATACCCGACCCTTAGATCGAGGTCTCCAGAGGTCTTATTTGGGTACCAGTGACCATGGGAGGTGAAAAAACCACCTGGTCACGGAGAGTCTCCTTGTGATGCCTTTTGCCTCAAGGATGTCTTATTGGCAGACATATTCCTATAGAGGTCTTCATCCAGAAGTCTTGTTGGCAATCTAATGCTTCCAGTGTTTCTTCGTGACAGTCAATTGCCACTGAACAGCTTCTTGGCAAACATTGCTCCCAGACGTCTCCTTGCAACTCGTCTGTGTCTCTTCTGTGATTTGTTACAGACTATCCTCTTGGACAGCAATGTTTCCAGAAGAAATCAAGGCACCTTTCAGCCTCAATCGTGTCGTCGTGACAGTGAAGTGCCACTGAATATCTCTTGGCAATCATTGGTTGAAGAGTTCGGGATGTCTTCTTGACAGTGAATTGTCACCGAATATCTCCTTGAAATAATTGCTTCATGAGCTGCAGGACATCGTCGTGAAAGTGAATTTTCACTGAAAATCTTCTTGGCAATCATAACTCATAGTTGAGTTATTGGGCCTGTCCTGCCTCCAGGGTATCTTCGTGACAGTGAAGTGCCACTGAATATCTTTTCAGCAATCAATGGCTCGTAATGTCCTCTTAGCACACTTCTACCTTCAGTTTGTCTTCGTGAAAGTGAATTACCACTGAATATATTCTTAGCAATCAATGTCCCGAGATATCCTCATGGAATTCTTCTGTATCCAAGGGTGTCTTCGTGACAGTATTAATGGAACGCTTCTGCCTCCAGGGTGTCTTCGTGACAGTGAAGTGTCACTGAATATCTTTTCAGCAATCAGTGCCTGGGAATGTCCTCTTAGCACACTTCTGCCTTCAGTTTGTCTTCGTGAAAGTGAATTACCACTGAATTTCTTCTAAGCAATCAACGCCTCGACATGTCCTCTTGAAACGTTTCTGCTTCCAGGGTGTCTTCATGATAGTGAAGTGTCATTGAATATATTCTTAGTAATCATTGCCACGAAATGTCCACTCAGAAATCTTCTGCCTCCAGTGTGTCTTCGTGACAGTTAAGTGTCATTGAACATATTCTTTGCAATCATTGCCTTGAAATGCCTCTTGTACGGTGTCTTCGTGGCAGAGAAGTGTCACTCGGTATACTCTTGGCAATCAATGCTTCTAAATGTCCTCTTAGAATTCTTATGCCTCCAGGGTGCCTTCGTGCCAGAGAAGTGCCACTAAATATATTCAATGCCTCGAGTTATCCTCTTGAAACTTTTGTGCCTGTAGCTTTCTAAGTATCAAAACTTTAATGAGTTTATTTATACTCTGAACTTATTTACATAGTAACAAAACGGTTTAATAGCAACATAATGCAGATTATGTAAAATTATCAAACTCTTTGCAATTTTATGACTCCTTGCTGAAATCGGATGCACATACAGCATCGTACTTATGGAATCTAAGTTTTGAAGCCGAAATCGGAAATAGTCATAGATTCTACTCTCGATGATTTTCGAATTATTTTCTGAAACAGGGCGGCGGGGAGATATATATAACATATTGATGTGACATAATTGTAGCCAAACAATGGTGTTATTGGTCTATCATTGCAAGAAGGACAACTTAGAATGTCTTTACAAACTTTGTCTGAGAATCTCCCGTTCTCAGAACGGATGGGTGGGTTAGTGAGTATGGTTTTACGCCGCTTTATTCAATATTAAATATCACGGTGGAGAACACCAGACATTGGCTCCACACATTGTACCCATGTCGGGAATCTACCCCGGGTCTTCGGCGTGACGAGCGAACGCTTCAACCACTATGCTATCCCACAGCCTCTCTCAGAACGGATGAAACAAGATACACGTGATGTTTTCTACCCAAAATGTTTCGTGATTTTGTACCCATGAATATATAACAATCGATCTATGTAATTATATTTCTTTTTACGTGTATATTGCAAACAGTAGTAAATGAGAGAAGAACATGTAAAAAAACATATCATCAATTTCATGATATGACTCTATGATTATGACTGACTGTGATCCTTGAGTGAGGGCAATCAAATTGGCAAAACTAAAACCGGGTGTTTGGTTCTGATAGGACAGTTAAATTGATTATAGCTTAGTTGATTGTAATGTTTTGATAGGAAAATGATTGTAAATTAACAAGTATAATACTAATATTAACGTATATCATTGAAACTAATGCAAACTTATTCTGGGTATACAATCAACAGAAATTATGGGTACAAAATCACTACATTTCAACTGGATTTCGTGGAGTGATGGGATAGTAAAAAGGAGATATATCGCCTGTAGGTTTCCTTTTCACATTTTAAAACAAGAATGTTATTTTTTTTATTCCATGTTTGTGCTACCTTTTAATTGAGAGCTGCAACATGGATTCTTTCCAAGTGTAAGAAATACATTCTATTCTAATAAAAAAGTTTTGAATGTTTTTTTTTAATTCAACATTGTGCGACCTTTAACGTGTGAACTGCTACATGGGTTCTCTTCAAATTTAAGGAACACTTTTTTATATTAATTGGAGAGATGCAGTGCAAATGTTGCTTTTAATATGTGTATTTTATGAAACAATATGATTTTTTACATGTTTTGAAGTGAGAATATTTTTGTTGTTTTAATTCAACATTATGCGACCTTTAACTTGAGATATTGATTGGAGAGATGCAGTGCAAAGGTTGATTTTGATATGTTTATTTTATGAAACAATATGATTTGTACATGTTTTGAACTTAGAATGTGTTTTTAATTCAAAATTGTTCTACCTTTAACCGGAGAACTGCTACAAGGATTCTTTCCAAATTTGAGGAACAGTTTCTATACAAATAGGAGAGGTGCACTGCAAAGGTTGATTTTGATATGTATATTTTATGAAACAATATGATTTTGTACATGTTTTGAACTTTGAAAACTGAATGGGTCGAGGTTACCCTTGTTCATTTTAGTGTTACAAGCTTTTCTCCTAATGTATGAGCCTCATGGTATTACTGTCTATGCCACCTTCCCAGTTTTAGCTGTTTTGAACAGTTTAATGACTTGGACGGGTGGAGGTAGCACTGCTGAGACTTTTTTCAGACATTAATTTTTATTTGGGGGAAGGCAACTATTTTTATGTCAAAAATATGTCCCTTACTTTATAATATTATTATATTTGTCTCATTGTTTTACTGAGTTACCATGGCAAAAGGAGTGACCATGGATAAGGTTGAAGATCATCCCTGTGATCAGTTTGTCTGATGCTTCATTTGAAGACTGAAAAGGCTCCTCAACCACTCAGCCCAAGTTCTGACTTGTCATTTAACAAATAAATAAAGGACACCTAAACCAGAATTCTATTGTCATTTTGTTGCTGTCATTATAGTGGATCTATAATCATCTAATGGATCAAGGCAACGGATCATAGGACATCCGATTCATGGACTATTTTGCCTGTCTCAGTGTTGGTCTCAATGCTGAACGTATGGAGTAAGGCCAAGGCCAAGGAAAATTAAATGTTTCAATTTTTGCCGGGCTTATTGTCTGATGGGTATGTATGATATGTATATTTTATGAAACAATATGATTTTATACATGTTTTGAACTGAGAGTGTTATTTTTTTAATTCAACATTGGGGACCTTTAACTTAAGAACTACTCCAGGGAATCTTTCCAAATTGAAGGAACACTTTTTATACAAATAGCAGTGGTGTAGTGCAAAGGTGGATTTTGATATATATATTTTATGAAACAATATGATTTTTTACATGTTTTGAACTGAGAGTGTTATTTTTTTAATTCAACATTGGGGACCTTTAACTTAAGAACTACTCCAGGGAATCTTTCCAAATTGAAGGAACACTTTTTATACAAATAGGATAGATGTAGTGCAAAGGTTGAGTTTGATATGTTTATTTTATGAAACAATATGATTTTTTTTGCATATTTTGAACATAGAAGGTTGTGTTTTTTTAAATTCTATGTTTGTGCTACCTTTCACTTAAGAGCTGCTTCATGGATTCTTTTGAAATGTGAGAAACACTTCCTCTACTAATAGAAGAGGTGCAGTGCAAATGTTGATTTTGAAATGTATATTTTCGGAACAAATATTATTTGTTTCATGTTTTGAACATGGAATTATTTTCTTCAACATTTGTGTGACCTATAACTTGAAAACAAATACATGGATTATTTTCCAAATTGGAGTAGTGTCTATACAGATAGGAGTCGATGTTACCCTTGTTCATTTCGGTGCTTTAAGTTTTTCTGCCTATGTATGATCCAAGAGCATCATGATATTTCTGTCCATGCCAACTTCCCATTTGTGGGATTGTGTGGGGTTAGGCCAAGAAAAATTAAATGTTTCAATATGTGCTGAGCTTATTGTCTGATGTTTTTTGAATTTGCAAACTCGTGGGAAAATCATATATCTTTTGATAGTGTTGAAACACTTGTGAACAATTTGCACATAGTCTTGAATTTTTTTTGGGAAGGTAAATATTATATCACGAAATAGTGCACGCAATCAAAAACATTTTGAATTTTGTCTTGGCCGTATTTGAAACTATGTATGCCGAGGTACCCTGCCAGACACTGACATGCTCTTTCACGGATAGAATTCAGAGTGAATTCAGCATGCAGAATTTACTGCTTGTTACCTGATATTTTAATAAGATTGGTACAAACATTTCAAGCTGCCTGCGAGGTATTGGTGAATAAAAAGGCGTAATCTAGCGTTGGGCCAACGTTGTTTTGACCGACGGCACATCGTCTGACTTCTTTCTGGGATGTGTCATGTATCCTGTGAAATGTGTCATAGAATGTTTTTTATATATATGCAATGCGATTAAGTTTATGTGTGTGATGTTTAATGTTTGATGTTTGATGTGCCATGTACCAAATGTGTCATGTGTCCAGTGATCTGTGTCATGTAATGTTTTGTTGTGATATGTGATGTGATTATTTGTATATGTGCATGATGTACCATGTGTCATATGTGTCATGTATCCTGTGATCTGTGTCATGTTATTTTTATTTTTTGTATATGCGAAGTGATTAAGTGCATATGTGTGATGTGTGATGTGCCATGTGCCATATGTGTCATGAAATGTTTTTTTCGTGATATGTGATTAATTTTACATTTATGATGTGCCATGTGCTATATGTGTCATGCATCTTGTGATCTGTGTCATGTACTTTTTTTGGCGATATATGATTTATTGTATATTTGTGATGTGCCAAGTGCCATATGTGGCATGTAGGCTTTGATCTGTGTTATGTAATGATTTTTTGCGATATGTGATGTGATTAAGTGTTAATGTGTGATGTGTCGTGCAATAATATGTACAAACATCTTTATTAATATAAAATTAGATGTTTCTTATTTAATAAAACCCCAATCTAAAAGGGCGGGTTGATAAAGCCTTACCAAGGATTTCCCTCTGTCCGTCCTTCAAACACATTGTTTGTGTGAGTGCACTAGAAAGGTTGATTTTGATATGTATATTTTATGAACCAATATGATTTTATACATGTTTTGAACTGAGAGTGTTATTTCTTTAATTCAACATTGGGGGACCTTTAACTTAAGAACTACTCAAGGGAATCTTTCCAAATTGAAGGAACACTTTTTATACAAATAGAAGAGGTGTAGTGTAAAGGTGGCTGATGGTATGTATATTTTTTTAAACAATATGATTTTTTACAATTTTTGGACTTTGAATGGTTTTTTTCTTTTAATTCAACATTGTGCGACCTCTAACTTGTGATATCAATTGGAGAGATGTAGTGCAAAGGTTGAGTTTGATATGTTTATTTTATGAAACAATATGCATTTTTGCATATTTTGAACATAGAAGGTTGTTGGGTTTTTATTCTATGTTTGTGCCACCTTTGACTTAAGAGCTGCTTCATGGATTCTTTCCAAATTGAAGGAACACTTTTTAAACAAATAGCAGTGATGTAGTGCAAAGGTGGATTTTGATATGTTTATTTTATGAAAAAATATGCATATGCATATTTTGAACATAGAAGGTTGTTGGGTTTTTTATTCTATGTTTGTGCCACCTTTCACTTAAGAGCTGCTTCATGGATTCTTTCCAAACTGAAGGAACACTTTTTATACAAATAGCAGTGATGTAGTGCAAAGGTGGATTTTGATATGTTTATTTTATGAAAAAATATGCTTTTTTTGCATATTTTGAACATAGAAGGTTTCTTTTTTATTCTATGTTTGTGCCACCTTTGACTTAAGAGCTGCTTCATGGATTCTTTCCAAATTGAAGGAACACTTTTTATACAAATAGCAGTGGTGTAGTGCAAAGGTGGATTTTGATATGTTTATTTTATGAAAAAATATGCATTTTTTTCATATTTTGAACATAGAAGGGTTTTTTTTATTCTATGTTTGTGCCACCTTTGACTTAAGAGCTGCTTCATGGATTCTTTCCAAATTGAAGGAACACTTTTTATACAAATAGCAGTGGTGTAGTGCAAAGGTGGATTTTGATATGTTTATTTTATGAAACAATATGCATTTTTTACATATTTTGAACATAGAAGGTTGTTGGGTTTTTTATTCTATGTTTGTGCCACCTTTGACTTAAGAGCTGCTTCATGGATTCTTTCCAAATTGAAGGAACACTTTTTATACAAATAGCAGTGGTGTAGTGCAAAGGTGGATTTTGATATGTTTATTTTATGAAACAATATGCATTTTTTGCATATTTTGAACATAGAAGGTTGTTGGGTTTTTTATTCTATGTTTGTGCCACCTTTCACTTAAGAACTGCTTCATGGATTCTTTCCAAAATGAAGGAACACTCTTTTACAAATAGCAGTGGTGTAGTGCAAAGGTGGATTTTGATATGTTTATTTTATGAAAAAATATGCTTTTTTTGCATATTTTGAACATAGAAGGTCTTCTTTTCTTTTTATTCTATGTTTGTGCCACCTTTGACTTAAGAGCTGCTTCATGGATTCTTTCCAAACTGAAGGAACACTTTTTATACAAATAGCAGTGATGTAGTGCAAAGGTGGATTTTGATATGTTTATTTTATGAAAAAATATGCATTTTTTTCATATTTTGAACATAGAAGGGGTTTTTTTTTATTCTATGTTTGTGCCACCTTTCACTTAAGAGCTGCTTCATGGATTCTTTCCAAATTGAAGGAACACTTTTTATACAAATAGCAGTGGTGTAGTGCAAAGGTGGATTTTGATATGTTTATTTTATGAAAAAATATGCATTTTTTGCATATTTTGAACATAGAAGGTTTTTTTTTTTATTCTATGTTTGTGCCACCTTTCACTTAAGAGCTGCTTCATGGATTCTTTCCAAATTGAAGGAACACTTTTTATACAAATAGCAGTGATGTAGTGCAAAGGTGGATTTTGATATGTTTATTTTATGAAAAAATATGCATTTTTTGCATATTTTGAACATAGAAGGTTGTTGGGTTTTTTATTCTATGTTTGTGCCACCTTTGACTTAAGAGCTGCTTCATAGATTCTTTCCAAATTGAAGGAACACTTTTTATACAAATAGCAGTGGTGTAGTGCAAAGGTGGATTTTGATATGTTATTTTATGAAAAAATATGCATTTTTTGCATATTTTGAACATAGAAGGTTGTTTTTTTATTCTATGTTTGTGCCACCTTTCACTGAAGAGCTGCTTCATGGATTCTTTCCAAATTGAAGGAACACTTTTTATACAAATAGCAGTGATGTAGTGTAAAGGTGGATTTTGATATGTTTATTTTATGAAAAAATATGCATTTTTTGCATATTTTGAACATAGAAGGTTGTTGTTTTTTTATTCTATGTTTGTGCCACCTTTGACTTAAGAGCTGCTTCATGGATTCTTTCCAAATTGAAGGAACACTTTTTATACAAATAGCAGTGGTGTAGTGCAAAGGTGGATTTTGATATGTTTATTTTATGAAAAAATATGCATTTTTTGCATATTTTAAACATAGAAGGTTGTTGGGTTTTTTATTCTATGTTTGTGCCACCTTTGACTTAAGAGCTGCTTCATGGATTCTTTCCAAACTGAAGGAACACTTTTTATACAAATAGCAGTGATGTAGTGCAAAGGTGGATTTTGATATGTTTATTTTATGAAAAAATATGCATTTTTTTCATATTTTGAACATAGAAGGGTTTGTTTTTTATTCTATGTTTGTGCCACCTTTGACTTAAGAGCTGCTTCATGGATTCTTTCCAAATTGAAGGAACACTTTTTATACAAATAGCAGTGGTGTAGTGCAAAGGTGGATTTTGATATGTTTATTTTATGAAAAAATATGCATTTTTTGCATATTTTGAACATAGAAGGTTGTTGGGTTTTTTATTCTATGTTTGTGCCACCTTTGACTTAAGAGCTGCTTCATGGATTCTTTCCAAATTGAAGGAACACTTTTTATACAAATAGCAGTGGTGTAGTGCAAAGGTGGATTTTGATATGTTTATTTTATGAAACAATATGCATTTTTTGCATATTTTGAACATAGAAGGTTGTTGGGTTTTTTATTCTATGTTTGTGCCACCTTTCACTTAAGAACTGCTTCATGGATTCTTTCCAAAATGAAGGAACACTCTTTTACAAATAGCAGTGGTGTAGTGCAAAGGTGGATTTTGATATGTTTATTTTATGAAAAAATATGCTTTTTTTGCATATTTTGAACATAGAAGGTCTTCTTTTCTTTTTATTCTATGTTTGTGCCACCTTTGACTTAAGAGCTGCTTCATGGATTCTTTCCAAACTGAAGGAACACTTTTTATACAAATAGCAGTGATGTAGTGCAAAGGTGGATTTTGATATGTTTATTTTATGAAAAAATATGCATTTTTTTCATATTTTGAACATAGAAGGGGTTTTTTTTTATTCTATGTTTGTGCCACCTTTCACTTAAGAGCTGCTTCATGGATTCTTTCCAAATTGAAGGAACACTTTTTATACAAATAGCAGTGGTGTAGTGCAAAGGTGGATTTTGATATGTTTATTTTATGAAAAAATATGCATTTTTTGCATATTTTGAACATAGAAGGTTTTTTTTTTTATTCTATGTTTGTGCCACCTTTCACTTAAGAGCTGCTTCATGGATTCTTTCCAAATTGAAGGAACACTTTTTATACAAATAGCAGTGATGTAGTGCAAAGGTGGATTTTGATATGTTTATTTTATGAAAAAATATGCATTTTTTGCATATTTTGAACATAGAAGGTTGTTGGGTTTTTTATTCTATGTTTGTGCCACCTTTGACTTAAGAGCTGCTTCATAGATTCTTTCCAAATTGAAGGAACACTTTTTATACAAATAGCAGTGGTGTAGTGCAAAGGTGGATTTTGATATGTTATTTTATGAAAAAATATGCATTTTTTGCATATTTTGAACATAGAAGGTTGTTTTTTTATTCTATGTTTGTGCCACCTTTCACTGAAGAGCTGCTTCATGGATTCTTTCCAAATTGAAGGAACACTTTTTATACAAATAGCAGTGATGTAGTGTAAAGGTGGATTTTGATATGTTTATTTTATGAAAAAATATGCATTTTTTGCATATTTTGAACATAGAAGGTTGTTGTTTTTTTATTCTATGTTTGTGCCACCTTTGACTTAAGAGCTGCTTCATGGATTCTTTCCAAATTGAAGGAACACTTTTTATACAAATAGCAGTGGTGTAGTGCAAAGGTGGATTTTGATATGTTTATTTTATGAAACAATATGCATTTTTTGCATATTTTGAACATAGAAGGTTGTTGGGTTTTTTATTCTATGTTTGTGCCACCTTTGACTTAAGAGCTGCTTCATGGATTCTTTCCAAACTGAAGGAACACTTTTTATACAAATAGCAGTGATGTAGTGCAAAGGTGGATTTTGATATGTTTATTTTATGAAAAAATATGCATTTTTTTCATATTTTGAACATAGAAGGGTTTGTTTTTTATTCTATGTTTGTGCCACCTTTGACTTAAGAGCTGCTTCATGGATTCTTTCCAAATTGAAGGAACACTTTTTATACAAATAGCAGTGGTGTAGTGTAAAGGTGGATTTTGATATGTTTATTTTATGAAACAATATGCATTTTTTGCATATTTTGAACATAGAAGGTTGTTGGGTTTTTTATTCTATGTTTGTGCCACCTTTGACTTAAGAGCTGCTTCATGGATTCTTTCCAAATTGAAGGAACACTTTTTATACAAATAGCAGTGATGTAGTGCAAAGGTGGATTTTGATATGTTTATTTTATGAAAAAATATGCATTTTTTGCATATTTTGAACATAGAAGGTTGTTGGGTTTTTTATTCTATGTTTGTGCCACCTTTGACTTAAGAGCTGCTTCATAGATTCTTTCCAAATTGTAGGAACACTTTTTATACAAATAGCAGTGGTGTAGTGCAAAGGTGGATTTTGATATGTTATTTTATGAAAAAATATGCATTTTTTGCATATTTTGAACATAGGTTGTTTTTTTATTCTATGTTTGTGCCACCTTTGACTTAAGAGCTGCTTCATGGATTCTTTCCAAATTGAAGGAACACTTTTTATACAAATAGCAGTGATGTAGTGTAAAGGTGGATTTTGATATGTTTATTTTATGAAAAAATATGCATTTTTTGCATATTTTGAACATAGAAGGTTGTTGGGTTTTTTTATTCTATGTTTGTGCCACCTTTGACTTAAGAGCTGCTTCATGGATTCTTTCCAAATTGAAGGAACACTTTTTATACAAATAGCAGTGGTGTAGTGCAAAGGTGGATTTTGATATGTTTATTTTATGAAAAAATATGCATTTTTTGCACATTTTGAACATAGAAGGTTGTTGGGTTTTTTATTCTATGTTTGTGCCACCTTTCACTTAACAGCTGCTTTATGGATTCTTTCCAAAATGAAAGAACACTTTTTATACAAATAGCAGTGGTGTAGTGCAAAGGTGGATTTTGATATGTTTATTTTATGAAAAAATATGCATTTTTTGCATATTTTGAACATAGAAGGTTGTTGGGTTTTTTTATTCTATGTTTGTGCCACCTTTCACTTAAGAGCTGCTTCATGGATTCTTTCCAAATTGAAGGAACACTTTTTATACAAATAGCAGTGGTGTAGTGCAAAGGTGGATTTTGATATGTTTATTTTATGAAACAATATGCATTTGTTGCATATTTTGAACATAGAAGGTTGTTGTTTTTTTATTCTATGTTTGTGCCACCTTTCACTTAAGAGCTGCTTCATGGATTCTTTCCAAATTGAAGGAACACTTTTTATACAAATAGCAGTGATGTAGTGTAAAGGTGGATTTTGATATGTTTATTTTATGAAAAAATATGCATTTTTTGCATATTTTGAACATAGAAGGTTGTTGTTTTTTTATTCTATGTTTGTGCCACCTTTGACTTAAGAGCTGCTTCATGGATTCTTTCCAAATTGAAGGAACACTTTTTATACAAATAGCAGTGGTGTAGTGCAAAGGTGGATTTTGATATGTTTATTTTATGAAACAATATGCTTTTGTTGCATATTTTGAACATAGGTTGTTTGTTTATTTATTCTATGTTTGTGCCACCTTTCACTTAAGAGCTGCTTCATGGATTCTTTCCAAATTGAAGGAACACTTTTTATACAAATAGCAGTGGTGTAGTGCAAAGGTGGATTTTGATATGTTTATTTTATTAAAAAATATGCATTTTTTGCATATTTTGAACATAGAAGGGTTTTTTTTTTATTCTATGTTTGTGCCACCTTTCACTTAAGAGCTGCTTCATGGATTCTTTCCAAATTGAAGGAACACTTTTTATACAAATAGCAGTGATGTAGTGCAAAGGTGGATTTTGATATGTTTATTTTATGAAAAAATATGCATTTTTTGCATATTTTGAACATAGAAGGTTGTTGGGTTTTTTATTCTATGTTTGTGCCACCTTTGACTTAAGAGCTGCTTCATAGATTCTTTCCAAATTGAAGGAACACTTTTTATACAAATAGCAGTGGTGTAGTGCAAAGGTGGATTTTGATATGTTATTTTATGAAAAAATATGCATTTTTTGCATATTTTGAACATAGGTTGTTTTTTTATTCTATGTTTGTGCCACCTTTGACTTAAGAGCTGCTTCATGGATTCTTTCCAAATTGAAGGAACACTTTTTATACAAATAGCAGTGGTGTAGTGCAAAGGTGGATTTTGATATGTTTATTTTATGAAACAATATGCATTTGTTGCATATTTTGAACATAGAAGGTTGTTGTTTTTTTATTCTATGTTTGTGCCACCTTTCACTTAAGAGCTGCTTCATGGATTCTTTCCAAATTGAAGGAACACTTTTTATACAAATAGCAGTGATGTAGTGTAAAGGTGGATTTTGATATGTTTATTTTATGAAAAAATATTCATTTTTTGCATATTTTGAACATAGAAGGTTGTTGGTTTTTTTTATTCTATGTTTGTGCCACCTTTGACTTAAGAGCTGCTTCATGGATTCTTTCCAAATTGAAGGAACACTTTTTATACAAATAGCAGTGGTGTAGTGCAAAGGTGGATTTTGATATGTTTATTTTATGAAACAATATGCTTTTGTTGCATATTTTGAACATAGGTTGTTTGTTTATTTATTCTATGTTTGTGCCACCTTTCACTTAAGAGCTGCTTCATGGATTCTTTCCAAATTGAAGGAACACTTTTTATACAAATAGCAGTGGTGTAGTGCAAAGGTGGATTTTGATATGTTTATTTTATTAAAAAATATGCATTTTTTGCATATTTTGAACATAGAAGGGTTTTTTTTTTATTCTATGTTTGTGCCACCTTTCACTTAAGAGCTGCTTCATGGATTCTTTCCAAATTGAAGGAACACTTTTTATACAAATAGCAGTGATGTAGTGCAAAGGTGGATTTTGATATGTTTATTTTATGAAAAAATATGCATTTTTTGCATATTTTGAACATAGAAGGTTGTTGGGTTTTTTATTCTATGTTTGTGCCACCTTTGACTTAAGAGCTGCTTCATAGATTCTTTCCAAATTGAAGGAACACTTTTTATACAAATAGCAGTGGTGTAGTGCAAAGGTGGATTTTGATATGTTATTTTATGAAAAAATATGCATTTTTTGCATATTTTGAACATAGAAGGTTGTTTTTTTATTCTATGTTTGTGCCACCTTTCACTGAAGAGCTGCTTCATGGATTCTTTCCAAATTGAAGGAACACTTTTTATACAAATAGCAGTGATGTAGTGTAAAGGTGGATTTTGATATGTTTATTTTATGAAAAAATATGCATTTTTTGCATATTTTGAACATAGAAGGTTGTTGTTTTTTTATTCTATGTTTGTGCCACCTTTGACTTAAGAGCTGCTTCATGGATTCTTTCCAAATTGAAGGAACACTTTTTATACAAATAGCAGTGGTGTAGTGCAAAGGTGGATTTTGATATGTTTATTTTATGAAACAATATGCATTTTTTGCATATTTTGAACATAGAAGGTTGTTGGGTTTTTTATTCTATGTTTGTGCCACCTTTGACTTAAGAGCTGCTTCATGGATTCTTTCCAAACTGAAGGAACACTTTTTATACAAATAGCAGTGATGTAGTGCAAAGGTGGATTTTGATATGTTTATTTTATGAAAAAATATGCATTTTTTTCATATTTTGAACATAGAAGGGTTTGTTTTTTATTCTATGTTTGTGCCACCTTTGACTTAAGAGCTGCTTCATGGATTCTTTCCAAATTGAAGGAACACTTTTTATACAAATAGCAGTGATGTAGTGCAAAGGTGGATTTTGATATGTTTATTTTATGAAAAAATATGCATTTTTTGCATATTTTGAACATAGAAGGTTGTTGGGTTTTTTATTCTATGTTTGTGCCACCTTTGACTTAAGAGCTGCTTCATAGATTCTTTCCAAATTGAAGGAACACTTTTTATACAAATAGCAGTGGTGTAGTGCAAAGGTGGATTTTGATATGTTATTTTATGAAAAAATATGCATTTTTTGCATATTTTGAACATAGGTTGTTTTTTTATTCTATGTTTGTGCCACCTTTGACTTAAGAGCTGCTTCATGGATTCTTTCCAAATTGAAGGAACACTTTTTATACAAATAGCAGTGATGTAGTGTAAAGGTGGATTTTGATATGTTTATTTTATGAAAAAATATGCATTTTTTGCATATTTTGAACATAGAAGGTTGTTGGGTTTTTTTATTCTATGTTTGTGCCACCTTTGACTTAAGAGCTGCTTCATGGATTCTTTCCAAATTGAAGGAACACTTTTTATACAAATAGCAGTGGTGTAGTGCAAAGGTGGATTTTGATATGTTTATTTTATGAAAAAATATGCATTTTTTGCACATTTTGAACATAGAAGGTTGTTGGGTTTTTTATTCTATGTTTGTGCCACCTTTCACTTAAGAGCTGCTTCATGGATTCTTTCCAAAATGAAAGAACACTTTTTATACAAATAGCAGTGGTGTAGTGCAAAGGTGGATTTTGATATGTTTATTTTATGAAAAAATATGCATTTTTTGCATATTTTGAACATAGAAGGTTGTTGGGTTTTTTTATTCTATGTTTGTGCCACCTTTCACTTAAGAGCTGCTTCATGGATTCTTTCCAAATTGAAGGAACACTTTTTATACAAATAGCAGTGGTGTAGTGCAAAGGTGGATTTTGATATGTTTATTTTATGAAACAATATGCATTTGTTGCATATTTTGAACATAGAAGGTTGTTGTTTTTTTATTCTATGTTTGTGCCACCTTTCACTTAAGAGCTGCTTCATGGATTCTTTCCAAATTGAAGGAACACTTTTTATACAAATAGCAGTGATGTAGTGTAAAGGTGGATTTTGATATGTTTATTTTATTAAAAAATATGCATTTTTTGCATATTTTGAACATAGAAGGTTGTTGGTTTTTTTATTCTATGTTTGTGCCACCTTTGACTTAAGAGCTGCTTCATGGATTCTTTCCAAATTGAAGGAACACTTTTTATACAAATAGCAGTGGTGTAGTGCAAAGGTGGATTTTGATATGTTTATTTTATGAAACAATATGCATTTGTTGCATATTTTGAACATAGGTTGTTTGTTTATTTATTCTATGTTTGTGCCACCTTTCACTTAAGAGCTGCTTCATGGATTCTTTCCAAATTGAAGGAACACTTTTTATAAAAATAGGAGTGGTGTAGTGCAAAGGTGGATTTTGATATGTTTATTTTATGAAACAATATGCATTTTTTGCATATTTTGAACATAGAAGGTTGTTGGGTTTTTTATTCTATGTTTGTGCCACCTTTCACTTAAGAGCTGCTTCATGGATTCTTTCCAAAATGAAGGAACACTTTTTACAAATAGCAGTGGTGTAGTGCAAAGGTGGATTTTGATATGTTTATTTTATGAAACAATATGCATTTTTTGCATATTTTGAACATAGAAGGTTTTTTTTTTTTTAAATTCTATGTTTGTGCTACCTTTCAACATTTCAAGCTGCCTGGGATGTATTGAGTAATAAAACAGGCGTAATCTAATGTTGGGCCAACGTTGTTTTGACCGACGGCACAAATCTTCTGCCTCCAGGGTGTCTTCTTCAATGAATGACTTGAAATGTGCACTTTCATTTTTTTCCGCCTCCAGGGTGTCTTCGTGACAGTGAAATGTCACTAGAAATATTCTTGGCAATCAATACCTCGAAATGTCGTCTTGAAATCTTTCACCCAAGGGTGTCTTCGTGACAGGGAAATGTCATTGAATATATTCTTAGCAATGAATGCCTCGAAATGTCCTCTTGGAACTCTTTTGCCTCAAGGGAGTCTTCGTGACAGAGAAATGCCACTGAATATATTTTTGGCAATCATTGCCTCGAAATGTCCTCATGGAATTCTTCTGCCTCAAGGGAGTCTTCGTGACTGTGATGTGTCACTGAAAATCTTTTTGGCATTTATTGCCTCAAGATGCTACATGCCACTGTTTTCCCTCCAGGGTGTCTTCGTGCCAGAGAAGTGCCACTTAATAATAATTCTTGGCAATCAATGCCTCGAAATGTGCACTTCTACCTCAATAGTGCCTTCGTGACAGTCAATTTCCTTTGAATGTCTTTAGCAGCATCACTGCATTCATAAATCTTCTTGACCCCCTTTTGCCTCCAGTGTGTGACCGTCGTTATCCAGTTGTCAGGCATGCTTCAGGCGGATACAAAGAGGCTGACACTGCCTCTGACAACCAAACAATCCCCGATTTTGAACCTAAATCTAAAGAATTTGGAAGTGTCTTTCTATAAAGTGATGCGCCTACGTGCAGGTTGTTAGTGCGGGTTAGTGCAGGTTAGTGCAGTGTTAAGTCTCTGAACCTAACGTGCCTCAGAAGCATACCCGACCCTTAGATCGAGGTCTCCAGAGGTCTTATTTGGGTACCAGTGACCATGGGAGGTGAAAAAACCACCTGGTCACGGAGAGTCTCCTTGTGATGCCTTTTGCCTCAAGGATGTCTTATTGGCAGACATATTCCTATAGAGGTCTTCTTGGTCATTTGCTGCCTCCAGAAGTCTTGTTGGCAATCTAATGCTTCCAGTGTTTCTTCGTGACAGTCAATTGCCACTGAACAGCTTCTTGGCAAACATTGCCCCCAGACGTCTCCTTGCAACTCGTCTGTGTCTCTTCTGTGATTTGTTACAGACTATCCTCTTGGACAGCAATGTTTCCAGAAGAAATCAAGGCACCTTTCAGCCTCAATCGTGTCGTCGTGACAGTGAAGTGCCACTGAATATCTCTTGGCAATCATTGGTTGAAGAGTTCAGGATGTCTTCTTGACAGTGAATTGTCACCGAATATCTCCTAGAAATAATTGCTTCATGAGCTGCAGGACATAGTCGTGAAAGTGAATTTTCACTGAAAATCTTCTTGGCAATCATAACTCATAGTTGAGTTATTGGGCCTGTCCTGCCTCCAGGGTGTCTTCGTGACAGTATTAATGGAACGCTTCTGCCTCCAGGGTGTCTTCGTGACAGTGAAGTGTCACTGAATATCTTTTCAGCAATCAGTGCCTGGAAATGTCCTCTTAGCACACTTCTGCCTTCAGTTTGTCTTCGTGAAAGTGAATTACCACTGAATTTCTTCTAAGCAATCAACGCCTCGACATGTCCTCTTGAAACGTTTCTGCTTCCAGGGTGTCTTCGTGATAGTGAAGTGTCATTGAATATATTCTTAGTAATCATTGCCACGAAATGTCCACTCAGAAATCTTCTGCCTCCAGTGTGTCTTCGTGACAGTTAAGTGTCATTGAACATATTCTTTGCAATCATTGCCTTGAAATGCCTCTTGTACGGTGTCTTCGTGGCAGAGAAGTGTCACTCGGTATACTCTTGGCAATCAATGCTTCTAAATGTCCTCTTAGAATTCTTCTGCCTCCAGGGTGTCTTCGTGCCAGAGAAGTGCCACTAACTATATTCTTGGCAATTAATGCCTCGAGTTATCCTCTTGAAACTTTTTGCCTGTAGCTTTTTAAGTATCAAAACTTTAATGAGTTTATTTATAATCTGAACTTATTTACATAGTAACAAAACGGTTTAATAGCAACATTTATGCAGATTATGTAAAATTATCAAACTATTTGCAATTTTATGACTCCTTGCTGAAATCGGATGCACATACAGCATCGTACATATCGAAATCTAAGTTTTGAAGCCGAAATCGAAAAAAGTCCTGGATTCTACGCTCGATGATTTTCGAATTATTTTCTGAAACAGGGCGGCGGGGAGAGATATATAACATATTGATGTGACATAATTGTAGCCAAATAATGGTGTTATTGGTCTATCATTGCAAGAAGGACAACTTAGAATGTCTTTACAAACTTTTTCTGAGAATCTCCCGTTCTCAGAACGGATGGGTGGGTGAGTGAGTATGGTTTTACGCCGCTTTATTCGATATTAAAGTAAAATCACGGTGGAGAACACCAGAAATTGGCTTCACACATTGTACCCATATCGGGAATCTACCCCGGTTCTTCAGCGTGACGAGCGAACGCTTTAACCACTATGCTATCCCACAGCCTCTCTCAGAACGGATGAAACAAGATACACGTGATGTTTGTGATGTACCGTAAATTATTTTCTACCCAAAATTCTCCGTGATTTTGTACCCATGAATATATAACAATCGATCTATATAATTATATTTCTTTTGACATGTATATTGCAAACAGTAGTAAATGAGAGAAGAACATGTAAAAAAACATATCATCAATTTCATGATATGACTCTATGATTATGACTGACTGTGATCCTTGAGTGAGGGCAATCAAATTGGCAAAACTCAAACTGGGTGTTTGGTTCGGATAGGACAGTGAAATTGATTATAGCTTAGTTGATTGTAATGTTTTGACAGGAAAATGATTGTAAATTATATATATTAATTGGAGAGATGCAGTGCAAATGTTGTTTTTGATATGTGTATGTTATGAAACAATATGATTTTGTACATGTTTTGAAGTGAGAATGTTTTTGTTGTTTTAATTCAACATTGTGCGACCTTTAACTTAAGAACTACTTCGTTGATTCTTTCAAAATGTGAGGAACACTTTCACTACAAATACAGTGGTGTAGTGCAAAGGTTGTTTTTGATATGTGTATTTTATGAAACAATATGATTTTGTACATGTTTTGAACTTTGAAAACTGAATGGGTCGAGGTTACCCTGGTTCATTTTAGTGTTAAAAGCTTTTCTCCAAATGTATGAGCATCATGGTATAACTGTCTATGCCACCTTCACACTTTTAGCAGTGTTGAACAGTTTACGGGTGGAGGTAGCTCTGCTGAGACTTTTTTCAGACATCAAATTATTATTTGGGGGAAGGCAACTATTTTTATGTCAAAAATATGTCCCTTACCTTGTTATTTTATTTGTCTCATTGTTTTACTGAGTTACATGGGCAAAAGGAGTGACCATGGATAAGGTTGAAGGTCATCCCTGTGATCAGTTCGTCTGACGCTTCATTTGAGGACTGAAAAGGCTCCATAACCACTCAGCCCAAGTTCTGACTTGTCATTTAACAAATATATAAAGGTCACCTAAACCAGAATTATATTGTCATTTTGTTGCTGTCATCATAGTTTTTAATGGATCAAGGCAACGGATCATAGGACATCCGATGCATGGACTATTTTGCCTGTCTCAGTGCTACTCTCAATGCTGAATGTATGGGGTAAGGCCAAGGAAAATTAAATGTTGCAATTTTTGCCGGGCTTATTGTCTGATGTGTCATGTGCCATGCACCATATGTGTCATGCATCCATTGTTCTCTATAATGTAATGTTTTTGTAAGGTGATATGTGATGTGATTATTTGTACATGCGTGATGTGCCATGTGACATATGTGGTATGTATCCTGTGATCTGTGTCATATAATGGTTTTTTTTGCGATATGTAATGTGATTAATGTGTGATTTGCCCTGCATCTTCAATAATAGAAAATGTTAGGTGTGTAGATGTTTTTTCTTAAAAGGCGGGTTTATAAAGTCATACCTAGGATATCCGTCTGTCCTTCCTTCCAAAGTCTTTTTTTCTGTGAGTGCAGTGCAAAGTTTGATTATGATGTGTATATTTTCGGAAAAAATGTGATTCTTTACATGTTTTCACTTTGAATATTTCTTTTTTTTATTTCAACTCTTTCGTGGATAAAGTTCAAAGTGAATTCAGCTTGCAGAATGTAGTGCTTATTGGATCATGTCTCAAATAGATTGGTACAAACATTTCAGGCTGCGTGGGAGGTATTTAGGAATAAAATAGGCGTAATCTTACAGTGGACCAACGTTGGCTATCAACGTTGGGCCAACGTTATTTTTGATCGGCAATCCTACGTTGGGCCAACGTTGGTGCAGTATTTGATTATGATGTGTATATTTTTGGAAAAAATGTGATTCTTTACATGTTTTTCACTTCGAATATTTCTTTTTATTTCAACTCTTTCACGGATAGAGTTCAATGTGAATTCAGCTTGCAGAATGTAGTGCTTGTTAAATCATGTCTCAAATAGATTGGTACAAACATTTTAAGCTGACTGGGCGGTATTGAGAAATAAAACAGCCGTAATCTAACGTTGGACCAACGTTGGCTATCAACTTTGGGCCAACGTTATTTTGATCGGCGGTCCTACGTTGGGCCAACGTTGGTGCAATGTTTGATTTTGATATGTATATTTTCGGAAATAAATATGATTTTTTACATGTTTTTAACTTCGAATATTTCTTGTTATTTCAACTCTTTCATGGTCAGGGTTCAAAGTGAATTCATCTTGCAGAATGAAGTGCTTGTTACCTGATGTGTTAATTAGATTGGTTCAAACATTTCAGGCTGCGTGGGAGGTATTTAGGAATAAAACAGGCGTAATCTAACGTTGGGCCAACGTTGGTGATCAACGTTGGGCCAGCGTCATTTTGATCGGCGGTCCTACGTTGGGCCAACGTTGGTGCAATGTTTGATTATGATTATTTTCGGAGAAAAATAGGATGTTTTTAACTTCGAATATTTCTTTTTATTTCAACTCTTTCATGGTCAGGGTTCAAAGTGAATTCATCTTGCAGAATGAAGTGCTTGTTACCTGATGTGTTAACTAGATTGGTACAAACATTTCAGGGTCCCTGGGAGGTATTTAGGAATAAAACAGGCGTAATCTAACGTTGGGCCAACGTTGGTTATCAACACTGGGCCAACCTTATTTTGATCGGCGATCCTACGTTGGTCCAACGTTGGTGCAAAATTTGATTTTGATATCCATATTTCTGGAAAAAGATATGATTCTTTACATGTTTTTAACTTTGAATATTTCTTTTTATTTCAATTATTTCACGGCTAGAGTTTAAAGTGAATTCAGCTTGCAGAAAGTAGGGCTTATTTCCTTATTTTAACCAGATTGGTACAAACATTTCTGGCTGCCAGGGAGGTATTGAGGAATAAAACAGGCGTAATCTAACGTTGGGCCCAGTGATCTGTGTCATGGAATGTTGCTTGTGATATATGGTAGGAGTAATTGTATATGTGTGATATGCCATATGCGTCATGTATCCTGTGATATATGTCATGTAATGTTGTTTTTTGTGACATGTAATGTGTGTAACTGTATATATGTGATGTGTTATATATGTGATCTGTCATGCAATGTTGTTTGTGATATGTCATATGAGTCATTGTATATGTGTGATGTGGCATGTGCCATATCTGTCATGTATTCTGTGATATGTGTCATGTATAGTTTGTGTTATATGAGTAATTGGATATGTGTGATGTGCCATGTGCCATATGTGTCTTGTATCATGTGATCTGTAGCATGCAATATTTTTTTGTTGTAATATGTGATGTGATGTGATATTTGTGATGTGCCATATATGTCATGTATGCGTGCCATAAGCGTCATATCATATGTGCTCTATTTCATTTCATATATCATTTGTCATTTTATATGTGAGGTGAGATATGTGTAATGCGATGTTATATGTCCTGTGTCTTGCGATATATATCAGGAGATATGTTTCATGTGACGTTTGTCATGGGTTCGTTTATATGTGTCCTGTATAGTGCGTCATGTATTAAGTAATGTGCCATATATATCAGGTATCCTGTGATATGTGTTCTGTAATGTGTTATGTGATATGTGATTAAATTTTTATGCGTGATGTGTCTTGTTTCATGTGATATGTGATATGTTTATGATATGTATCATTTTACCTGTGATATGTGTCATGTATTCTGTGGTATGAGCCCCGAAAGGTTTTTCGTAATATGTGGCGTCCGGTATTTGTCATGGGCATATGATGTGTGAAATGTCATTCCTGTTTTGTCATGTGTCATGTCCTAGGTGATATATACGTCTCATGTGTCGTGTGTCGTATCATGTGAAATGTGATTTGTGTGATGTATCATGTGTTGTGTCACGCGAAATATGTCATGGCATACATTGGTTGGTTGGTTGGTTTGTTGTTTTATGCCGCACTCATCAATATCCCAGCTATATGACGGCGGTCTGTAAATAATCGAGTCTGGACCAGACAATCCAGTGATTGACATCATGAACATCGATCCACGCATGATAGAGTAACCCCGAAACATCGCTACAAACATTTAAGTTGCTATCCATAACCGTTTTATGTCCCCATGTTCCCACAACTTCTATATGGCTAACAAAGAGTACTTTACAATTAAATGAGCATTAGACCGGTGTATACAAAGTAGTATCTTGCTGTTTAAAAGAGGAATACTGGCTTGACAGTCAACTCATCTCAGTCCAATGTTATGCAACAAACGGACACCGAGTTATGTTCGGGGTAGTGAGTGAAATGTGTCGACCATATCCGACACTACTCGTGAGAACACCAGAGATTATGTCATAGAGTTCACAGAGTAATAGTTCATTACTTTCTGTTCACGAGGTCACGGCAAGGCCTTTTTGTCTCCAGCATTAAGACTTTGAATTACGTATAAATTACTCTGGCATTAAAACTTTAATTACGTACATACTTTGTTAATAAAGATTTTCAAAAGGCGCTCATGACCATTTGTTTCGCTATGTTTTTTTGTAAGCGTTGTATGCTTATCGGTAAACACACGGAAGTAACAGCTGTAAATATGAAAACTATGCCATTTCATTTCAAATTAATGTTTAATGCAATTTAATTAGGTTTACACGTTTGAAGTAGTCGAACTTGAGAATGTTAAGCTTTTGGAAGCACGTGAGTAAAGATGAATATCGTCAAAGAAACATCTATGTGATATACTAGTCAGTAAGAAAGAATATTGACAAACTGCAGCAATGACTTGTAAATAAATTTACAGGGCTTCTGTCGCGAAATCGTAATATGACAGCTTCTTTTATCAGTAAACATTCAATATTTGTAGAGACATCGTATTTAGAAACTGCAGACATGTTACATTGCGGCGCATGTTGTAAAGTGCATCTGGTGTTGCGGTAATGTCCGAACTCCCTACCCTTATTCTGGTTTAGAAATATTGAAATTTCCTCTGATTATGTAGGATATATGGTAGCATTCACGTGGTTAATAGCCCCTTACCGATATGTAATTCGCTTTGGGACAACACGTTTCAGATCTTGCCCCACGTGCGGGCACGTGCGTTTGTCGGTTGCATGCCGATTTAGTATTTTCAATCGTGGGTCGTATGGTAGGAGCGCCCCGATTGGTTGTTGACAGACTGGATAAGCCAGTGGCTGGACCGTTTAGACGTGTTGACCCAGAGGTTACATTTAATTAGGAAATAATGTAAGCTATGTGATGTGTCAGGAGGTTTGGAAGGGTGGTTTGTTTGTTCTCGTAGACTGTGTTAAGGATGCTGTAGTGATTATTTATTAAAGTGGCTTAGTTGGAGGGGGGGGGGGGGGGAGGGGAGGGGGGGGAGGTTTGTTCGTCTGCTTTAGGCTGCTTCTGGGTTTTATTCTTAAGGTACAAGTAAGTAGGATTTTTGGCTTAATGATGTAAATTTTAGTTAGGAATAGTATTGACTAATTTGTAATTGTTTTTTTTATATTTTGTTGTGTGTTGTTGTTTTTTTCTGTAATAAACTGTTAAAAATTGATCATATTTTGTCGTGAAACGCCTCCTTACATCCATGGAACTGAGGTCGTAAAGGACGGACGGAGGGACCGTATACCGTTTAGTATTTTCGGCATCAATATCTCCTTGATAAAAGAATCACAACGCAAAGTCATGAAAATATTAGGCGTCTAAATGTGCCCAAAGCCTTTCCTGTTACAAGTGACACACCAAGCTGTCACTAACAGGTGAGGTGACCCTCTTAACACAAGTATCCCACCCCTACCCTCATTGTTTTTACCAATCACTACATCTGACTGATCAAAAATATCCAACGGTAGGTATTGACAAGGGCGCAGGTTTTATCAAAAGGTTGTTTTACAACATGTATTTTTTTGTGAAATCACAGTGTCTATTATATTATATTTAATAAAAGCATAACTTACGTTTGGTGATATTTATATTTACACGGTTGTGTTTCTTCAAAACAAAGAAATGATTTTTGAGTGAAGGAACACGCGCTGGTTCATGGGACAAATGTTTACATGACGCTAAACGTTGAATTATATTAGACATCAGTTGAGTTATATGTCTTGACTGCAAAAAATATCAGCCTTGTGCAAAGAAAAAATGGTCAACATGTGGTTTGTCGACAGCATATTGCTGCGCTTTTCACACCTTAGGATGTCTCCGTGGAAACAACACGATCAACTGTGTAAAACCGGCCACAATGCTTAGAGTTTCTGGACAACAGATTTTTAAAGAATGAAAATTGGACGTGGTATAGATAAGGGTAGAAAAATCTTTACCTCTTTGTTTGTCCATTGAACTGTCTCCATGTGGGTCGGGCGGGGTTCGGGCTTGCAATTGCTGAGTGCTTGTTTTTTTCCAGTGTGCGGGAGGGGGTTGTGTTTGTAAAAAAGTCATATAGGCAATATACACCAGACGCACATTTCTCAATCACCGACTTCCTGGAATGCTCTCTGTGAACACGTTTTGGTGGACGTCCATTTTGGGGGATCACGTCGACTATTCTTTTCTACTCTTCCTCTCTTCGTTCCGTTTTCTTTACCATCAGTGTATGTTTCAAACAGTTCATTTTCAAAATAAATTCCATCACGTTGTCCAAGCCGTCTGTGTATTGCTTTGAAAATGTCAATGCGTGTATCCTCCACACTTTGGATATCGTAGGCCATCTTCCTTGCTGTGAGAACTGGTCAGTGCTTCAATGACCCTGCTCGGGCTGCCCATTGTTTGTTGATTGCCTGGACGCTTGGGTCAGTCAGCAGTGACAATACTTGTGTAAATTCGCCTTCACATTTGTTTACATTTTGGACACTTGATTTTAAGCAAAGCGCTCAATAATGTTCATGATTCACTCGCAAATACCCACTCTGGGTTGTTTCAAGGTCACATTACATTATTTTTGCACAACATCATTTCATAATTAACGCAATTGTGACGGAGCATTCTTTTCAGCGACATGCTATTCAGGCGCATGCGCATCCTGCTATGATCTACACTAACACCCAATGTGAATACGTACCAATATACATGTTGCACTCAATGGGTTAAATCTGATTCATTTAGGCAATTTCTAAAATGTCTAAATATTTTAGTCATTTTACAAATTAAGTGACAAATCTGTTCATTGTCCATCAACACGCTGACTGATTAGAGATATTGTCTGATACATAATGTTCTGTGTTGACAACCGGGCTGTGCACGTGTAGCAGTTTATATAGCTACGTTGTATACTGACATCCTGGGTGTACATGTGTCACCGTATAAAGCTCCGTTGTATACTGATATCCTGGCTGTACATGTAACACTTTACATAGCTATGATGTATACTGACATCTTTGGTGTACATGTTTCAGCTTATGTAGATGCATTGTATGTTGAAATCCTATGCGTACATGTGTCACTACATATAGCTACGTTGTATACTGACATCTTGGGTGTAGATGTGTCACTATGCATAACTATGTTGTATAATTACATTATGGGTGTACATTTATCACTATATATATATATATCTACGATGTATACTGACATCCTGTGTGTACATTTGTCACTATATATAGCCTTATTGTGTATTGAATTCCGGGGTGTGCATGTCTCACTATATATAGCTACGTTGCATATTCACATCCTGTGTGCACATGTGTCACTATTTATAACTACAGTGTATAATGACATCCTGGGTCTACATGTGTCACTATATATAGCTAAGTTGTATACTGACATTCTGGGTGTACATGTGTCACTATATATAGCTACGTTGTATACTGACATTCTGGGTGTACATGTGTCACTATATATATATACGTTGTACACTGACATTCTGGGTGTACATGTGTCACTATGTATATATACGTTGTACACTGACATTCTGGGTGTACATGTGTCACTATATATAGCTACGTTGAATACTGACATCCTGGGTGTACATGTATCACTATGTTTATATACGTTGTACACTGACATCCTGGGCGTACATGTGTCACTATGTATAGCTACGTTGAATAATGACATCATGTGTGTACATGTATCAGTATGTATAGCTACGTTGTACACTGACATCCTGCGTGTACATGTGCCACTATATATAGCTACGTTGTACACTGATATCCTGTGTGTACATGTGCCACTATATATTGCTACGTTGTATACTTATATCATAGGTGGTCATTTATCACTATATATATCTACGATGTATACTGACATCCTGTGTGTACATATACCACTACATACAGCTACGTTCCTACTGACATCGTAGGTATACATGTGTAATTATATATAGCTATGTTCTATACTGACTTCCTGCGTGTACATGTTTCACTATATATAGCTACGTTGTATACTGACATCCTGGGTGTACAGTCGCTTCACTAAAGGCGAGCATTTACCAACTTAACCCGCGACAATGGTGTCAACTCGGAGATTCCCCTAGCAATAAAGTCACTTCTAAACTCACTACTGTTCTACTGTCGGGTAGCCACAATGGCTAGACTGGACCCTTCTGGAATGGTTCATGCCATAAAAGTCCAACAACGGAACACTAATTAAGACGGGCCGACTTTGTGTTCATGGCCTGGTGAACACAGATCAATGGCGGCTCGTTAACTCAAGATTCACATCTCACTGTTTTGATTTATCCAGAGACCATATGGTCTCTGATTTATCTCACTATTCATTTGATATATTTTCCAACTTCAACTGAAACCCGGTTCCGTGTTACACGCATGGCACACGCATGTGCAACGAGTGACTCACGCGTGCTCAACGGGTTGCATACGCGCTGCACACCCGTTGCACACCCGTGTCATATGCATTTTACACGCGTTCTGAACGCGTGTTAGAGGAATGAACTTTTAGGCAGTAGTGTATATATGTGATGTGCCTAAATAGTGTTGATAGCGAATAAGAAATAAACTAATATGAAGACGTCTTAAAAGACGATCTAACACATGTATTTTCTTAAAAAAGCCGTCAAATATTTACACTTTTCAGACAGATTTTAACATAAAGTCCTTTATCCCTGAACAGACGTATACATTGTCACGTCCTTCACCAGCACCGGGAGCGCCTACCCAGCTACTGTGTTCCACATTTCGTTCAAGTTTGAAAACTGACTCTCTCTTGAATCGTGCTGTTGTTCAGAGGACCCCACAGAGCGGAAGAACATAGCCCTGCAGGAGCCCGAGGTGGTCGCTAAGCTGAAACTCAAGATTAACCAGTACCGTAAAATGATGGTCCCTTCACAAACAAGACAATGTTCATCATCAGCTGAACCAGTTCTCCACGGCGGCGTGTGGTGCCCAGGATGGTGCTGATATCCCCATGCCCCCTAGACTCTCCTAATGTTATGTCCCTCGATACATAGTCCCTGATGGCCTTTGCTTAGTCTCTGATAGCCCCCGATGTTCCCTTCTAGCCCCCGATAGCTCCTGATGTCCCTCGCTAGACCCAGATAGCTCTCGATTTCCCTTGTTAGCCCCCATAGCCCGCGATAGCGCCTGGTGGGCCTTGCTTGCCCCTTTGGCCCTTGCTCGCATTGCTAGCCCCGACAGCCAAACAAGACCCTTTTGTGACCTAGATGTCCCTTGCTAGCCCCACAAGACCCTTGTTTGACCCAGATGTCCCTTGCTAGCCCCGACAGCCTAAAAAGACCCTTGCTTGACCCAGATGTCCCTTGCTAGCCCCACAAGACCCTTGTTTGACCCAGATGTCCCTTGCTAGCCCCGATAGCCCACGATAGCGCCTGGTGGCCCTTGCATGCCCCTATGGCCCTTGCTCGCCTTGCTATCCCCGACAGCCCAACAAGACCCTCGTTTGACCCAGATGTCCCTTGCTAGCCCCACAAGACCCTTGCTTGACCCAGATGTCCCTTGCTAGCCCCAGATGGCCGTTGCTACCCCCGATAGCCCAAGATGTCCCTTGTTAGTTCTTGAAGACGTACGTTCTTGGTGTCATCTGATTCCCCAGATGTCTTCTCCTGACCGACCCTGCTCATTATGCACTCTGACAAGTTCGGGCCATCTGCTTACCGAAATGAGGTTGTAGTCTAGACTGGGAATGCGTAGCTAGCGTTCTTTATGTCGCAGTCCAATGGACTTAAACATGTACCCTGAATAAAACTGTCAGAACAAAATACATCGGCACTTTTTTTTATCAATAAAATGGACACACAAAAATCGAGCGTGAGTGAGTGAGTTACTGAGTGACCACTAGGTTACGTCATCTGATACTGAGTGTGACTCGGAGGAGGAGGAGTGCTGGCTAGCTGACAATATGTAGTCATGGCAACATCCCGGAAATGCATAGCGCTGACGATGTTGCTATGAGTGGATTCGGGTGAGTCAATGATGTTTCAAGTTGGAGTCCTTCAACGCGCGGGCTAAATTGATGTGTTTATAATATGTTATGAAATGTATCGTTCATATGGTTCAAATGTGGTGTTAACCTCTATTCCAAATGTACAATCGGAAAGGTTCACAACCTTTCTCAGAGTACATGTACAGCAGCTATTAAATGACACTGTTTGGTACAATTGACGTAATAAGTTTTATTTCTGGTGTTAACTAAGTGTGCGCATACAACCTTTATGTCAAACCTTAAAATCAAAACATCTCTTGTATATCGCCCCATTCCATGTATATGCAACCTTTATGTCTCCTCCTAAAATGTATACATCACTTCATTATCAGCACATTCCAGGTATATGTGACATTTATGCCTCTTCCTAAAATGTATACATCACTTCATTATCACCTCATTCCATGTATATGTAACCTTTATATCTCCACCTAAATGTATACATTACTTCATTATCACCTCATTCCATGTACGTATAACCTTTATATCTCCTCCTAAAATGGATACATCACTTCAACATCACCTCATTTCATGTATATGTAACCTTTATGTCTCTTTCTAAAATGGATACATCACTTCAATATCACCTCATTCCATGTATATGTAACCTTTATGTCTCTTTCTAAAATGGATACATCACTTCATTATCACCTCATTCCATGTAAATATAACATTTATGTCTCCTCCTAAATGTATACATCACTTCATTATCACCTCATTCCATGTATATTTAACATTTATGTCTCCACCTAAAATGTATATATCACTTCATTATCATCTCATTCCATGTATATGTAACCTTTATGTCGCCTCCTAAAATGTATACATCACTTCATTATCACCTCATTCCATCTGCATATAACATTTATGTCTCCTCCTAAAATGTATACACCTCTTCATTATCACCTCATTCCATGTTCATATAACCTTGATGCCTCCTCCTAAAATGTATACATTACTTTAATATCACCTCATTCCATGTACATATAACCTTTATGTTTTCGACTTAAATAGATGCATTACTTTAATACCACCTCATTCCATGTATATATAACCATTATGTCTCCGCCTGAAATGTATACATCACTTCATTATCACCTCATTCCATGTAAATATAACATTTATGTTTCCTCCTAAAATGTATACATCACTTCATTATCACCTAATTCCATGTATATGTAACCTTTATGTCTCCTTGTAAAATATATATATCACTTCATTATCACCTCAATCCATGTACATATAACCTTTATCTCTCGGCCTAAAATATATACATCACTTCATTATAACCTCATTCGATGTATATGTATTCTTTATATCTCCTCCTAAAATGTATACATCACTTCATTATCACCTCATTCCATGTATATGTAACCTTTATGTCTCCTACTCAAATGTATACACTACTTCATTATCACCTCATTCCCTGTACATATAACCTTTATGTCTCCATCTAAAATGTATACATCACTTCATTATCACATCATTCCATGTACATATAACTTTTATGTCTCCACATAAAATGGATAGATTACTTCAATATCACCTCATTCCATGTATATGTAACCTTTTTGTCTGCGCCAAACATGTATACACCAATTCATTATTACCTCATTCCATGTACATATAACCTTTATGTCTCTTCCTAAAATGTTAACATCACTTCATTATCACCTCATTTTATTTACATATAACCTTTATGTCTCCTCCTAAAATGTATACACCACTTCATAATCACCTCATTCCAAGTACATATAACATTTATGTCTCCTCCTAAAATGTATACACCACTTCATTATCACCTCATTCCATGTACATATAACATTCATCTCTATCTTCCTAAAATGGATACATTATTTCAATATCACCTCATTCCATGTATATGTAACCTTTTTGTCTGCGCCAAACATGTATACACCAATTCATTATTACCTCATTCCATGTACATATAACCTTTATATCTCCTCGTAAAATGGATACACCACTTCAATATCCCCTATTTCCATGTACATATAACTTTTATGTCTCCGCATAAAATGGATAGATTACTTCAATATAACCTCATTCCATGTATATGTAACCTTTTTGTCTGCGCCAAACATGTATACACCAATTCATTATCACCTCATTCCATGTACATATAACCTTTATGTCTCCACCTAAAATGTATACATCACTTCATTATCCCCTTATTCCATGTACATATAACATTTATGTCTCCGCATAAAATGTATACATCACTTCATTATCACCTCATTCCATGTATATGTAACCTTTATGTCTCCTCCTCAAATGTATACACCACTTCATTATCACCTCATTCCATGTACATATAACCTTTATGTCTCCGCATAAAATGTATAAATCACTTCATTATCAACACATTCCATGTATATGTAACATTTATGTCTCCTCCTAAAATGTATCCACCACTTCATTATCACCTAATTCCATGTGCATATAACATTTATCTCTCTCTTCCTTAAATGTATACATCACTTCATTATCACCTCATTCCACGTATATGTAACCTTTATGTCTCCTCCTAAAATGTATACATAACTTCAATATCACCTCGTTCCATGTACATATAACCGTTATGTCACCTCTTAAAATGTTTACACCACTTCATTATCACCTCATTCCATGTACATAAAACATTTATGTCTCCACCTAAAATGGACACATCACTTCAATATCACCTCATTCCATGTACATATAACCTTTATGTCTCAACATAAAATGGATACATTATTTCAATATCACCTCATTCAATGTATATGTAACCTTTATGTCTCCGCCTAAAATGTATACACCACTTCATTATCACCTCATTCCATGTACATATAACATTTATGTCTCATCATAAAAATGGATACACCACTTCAATATCACCTGATTCCATGTACATATAACCTTTATGTCTCCGCATAAAATGGATACACTATTTCAATATCATGTCATTCCATGTATATGTAACCTTTATGTCTCCGACTAAAATGGATACATTACTTCATTATCAACATGTACATATAACATTGATGTCTCCTACTACAATGTATACACCACTTCATTATCACCTCATTCCATGTATATATAACCTTTATGTCTCTTCATCAAATAGTTACATTACTTCAATATCACCTCATTCCAAGTATATGTAACCTTTATGTCTCCGCCTTAAATGGATACATTACTTCAATATCACATTTACGTCTTCTCCTAAAATGTATACATCACTTCATTATAACCACATTCCATGTATATGTAACCTTTATGTCTCCACCTAAAATGTATACATCACTTCATTATCACCTCATTCCATGTATATGTATTCTTTATGTCTCCTCCTAAAATGTATACATCACTTCAATATCACCTCATTCCATGTACATATAACCTTTATGTCTCCTCCTAAAATGTATATAAAACTTCATTATCACCTCAATCCATGTATATTTAACCTTTATGTATCCGAGTAAAATGTATACACCACTTCCTTATCACCTCATTCCATGTAGATATAACCTTTTCGTCTCCTCCTAAAATGTATACATCACTTCATTATCACCTCATTCCATGTACATATAACATTTATGTCTCCTCGTAAAATGAATACATCACTTCAATATCACCTCATTCCATGTACATATAATCTTTATGTCTCCTCTTAAAATAGATCAGTCACTTCAATATCACCTCAAGCCATGTACATATAACATTTATGTCTCCTTAAAAATGGATGCATTATTTCAATATCATCTCATTCCATGTATATGTAACCTTTATGTCTCCGCCTAAAATGGATACATTAATTCATTATCACCATGTACATATAACATTGATGTCTCCTCCTAAAATGTATACACCACTTCAATATCACCCCATTCCATGTATATGTTACCTTTATGTATCCTCCTAAAATGTATACATCACTTCATTATCACCTCATTCCATGTAAATATAACATTTATGTCTCCTCCTAAATGTATACATCACTTCATTATCACCTTATTCCATGTATATGTAACCTTTATGTCTCCTTGTAAAATGTATATATCACTTCATTATCATCTCATTCCATGTACATATAACCTTTATGTCTCGGCCTAAAATGTATACATCACTTCATTATCACCTCATTCCACGTATATGTAACCTTTATGTCTCCTCCTAAAATGTATACATAACTTCATTATCACATCGTTCCATGTACATATAACCGTTATGTCACCTCTTAAAATGTTTACACCACTTCATTATCACCTCATTCCATGTACATAAAAGATTTATGTCTCCACCTAAAATGGATACATCACTTCAATATCACCTCATTCAATGCACATATAACCTTGATGTCTCCTCGTAAAATGGATACATTACTTCAATATCACCTCATTCCATGTACATATAACCTTTATGTCTCAACATAAAATGGATACATTATTTCAATATCACCTCATTCCATGTATATCTAACCTTCATGTCTCCGCCTAAAATGTATACACCACTTCATTATCACCTCATTCCATGTACATATAACATTTATGTCTCATCATCAAAATGGATACACCACTTCAATATCACCTGATTCCATGTACATATAACCTTTATGTCTCCGCATAAAATGGATACATTATTTCAATATCATGTCATTCCATGTATATGTAACCTTTATGTCTCCGCATAAAATGTACACATCACTTCATTATCACCTCATTCCATGTACATATAACATTTATGGCTCCTCCTCAAATGTATACATCACTTCATTATCACCTCATTCCATGTATATGTAACCTTTATGTCTCTGCATAAAATGGATACATTACTTCATTATCACCATGTACATATAACATTGATCTCTCCTACTACAATGTATACACCACTTCATTATCACCTCATTCCATGTACATATAACTTTTATGTCTCTTCATCAAATATTTACATTACTTCAATATCACCTCATTCCAAGTATATGTAACCTTTATGTCTCCGCCAAAAATGGATACATTACTTCAATATCACCTTTATGTCTCCTCCTAAAATGCATACGTCACTTCATTATAACCACATTCCATGTATATGTAACCTTTATGTCTCCACCTAAAATGTATACATCACTTCATTATCACCTCATTCCATGTACATGTAACCTTTATGTTTCCTTAGAAAATGTATACATCACTTCATTATCACCTCATTCCATGTGCATATAACCTTTATGTCTCCTCCTAAAATGTATACATCACTTCATTATCACCTCATTCCATGTACATATAACATTTATGTCTCATCATCAAAATGGATACATCACTTCATTATCACCTAATTCCATGTATATGTAACCTTTATGTCTCCTCCTAAAATGTATACATCAATTCATTATTACTTCATTCCATGTATATGTAACCTTTATGTCTCCGCATAAAATGGATACATTACTTCATTATCACCATGAACATATAACATTGATGCCTCCTACTACAATGTATACACCACTTCATTATCACCTCATTCCATGTACATATAACCTTTATGTCTCTTCATCAAATAGTTACATTACTTCAATATCACCTCATTCCAAGTATATGTAACTTTTATGTCTCCGCCTTAAATGGATACATTACTTTAATATCACCTTTATGTCTCCTCCTCAAATGTATACGTCACTTCATTATAACCACATTCCATGTATATGTAACATTTATGTCTCCTCCTAAAATGTATACATCACTTCATTATCACCTCATTCCATGTATATATAACATTTATGTCTCCTCCTAAAATGTATACATCACTTCATTATCACCTCACTCCATGTATATGTATTCTTTATGTCTCCTCCTAAAATGTATATATCACTTCAATATCACCTCATTCCATGTATATGTAACCTTTATGTCTCAGCCTAAAATGGATACATCACTTCATTATCACCTCATTCCATGTACATATAACATTTATGTCTCCTCCAAAATATATACATCACTTCATTATCACCTCACTCCATGTATATGTATTCTTTATGTCTCCGAGTAAAATGTATACATCACTTCATTATCACCTCATTCCATGTACATATAACATTTATGTCTCCTCGTAAAATGTATAAATCACTTCATTATCATCTCATTCCATGTACATATAACATTTATGTCTCCTCCTAAAATGTATACATCACTTCATTATCACCTAATTCCATGTATATGTAACCTTTATGTCTCCTCCTAAAATGTATACATCACTTCATTACTTCATCAGTAATTAAGATGCTATTTTAACCATGTAAGTGAAAATCATGAGGACCATTTAATATATGGAGACAAGCAGAATGTCAATATTAGGCCTTAATGCCGACAAACACCTCAAGTCCTTGACCGGAAATTGTCACCAAATTAACTGACATAACCCTCTGTATGTCCCCTTTCAGTCTGATTTTATGATCAGGGAAACACGAATAAAACATAGCTTTCAGCTTACCCAGTTGAAAAGAAATTTATGTTTTAATTATACTGTGGATTGCATTGTGGTTATATATATTATGATTCATTTTCTTATCGCGCTGCAAAACGTCTAACATTTTCACGTCAAAGCAATTTTCATGCACCAAACACATTCAGTATCTGATAAAAAATTACATAGATTCGCATCTGCTTTTCCCCTCAAAATAGTGAATTGATATCTGCAAAATAACAAGACTAACACATTCTTCTGTCTAGTTACAATCTCTGCCTGTTTATTTCACATTGTTTCACATTGCTTGTCACAAGGCAAAGACATGGACGGTCTTTCTTGGGTCTGCAATAATCTTGACCTCAAGTGATGGCTGAGTTCCTATGTCCTCTGGGCACGGGTGAAATACTGTACGTATCTGCGTCTTTTTGTCGTGCCAACGGACCGTGGTTTGGAATCTTAGATTCGCCCGCATTATCATTCTTGGTTTGTCAGCACCATAGCCGTGAAGTGGGTTTCAATTTTCCTCTCATATTAAGCATTTACGCGTAGTGGTATAAAGGAAGTTTGGAAACAGCTTTAAACCAAACTCACTCACTCAATCTTTGTAACGCCTGCAACAGTATTGCAGTATTGGTACAACAAATGGCCTCCGATAATCCCTTAATACTCATAATACTTTCAAGAGCATTCTTGGTTCTCTTCTCTGATAATACTTACAAGAGCATTCTTGGTTCTCTCCTCTGATATTACTTACAAGAGCATTCTTGGTTCTCTCCTCTGATAATACTTACAAGAGCATTCTTGGTTCTCTCCTCTGATATTACTTACAAGAGCATTCTTGGTTCTCTCCTCTGATAATACTTACAAGAGCATTCTTGGTTCTCTCCTCTGATAATACTTACAAGAGCATTCTTGGTTCTCTCCTCTGATATTACTTACAAGAGCATTCTTGGTTCTCTCTTCTGATAATACTTACAAGAGCATTCTTGGTTCTCTCCTCTGATAATACTTACAAGGGCATTCTTGGTTCTCTTCTCTGATAATACTTACAAGGGCATTCTTGGTTCTCTCCTCTGATAATACTTACAAGGGCATTCTTGGTTCTCTCCTCTGATATTACTTACAAGGGCATTCTTGGTTCTCATCTCTGATAATACTTACAAGAGCATTCTTGGTTCTCTCCTCTGATAATACTTACAAGAGCATTCTTGGTTCTCTTCTCTGATAATACTTACAAGAGCATTCTTGGTTCTCTCCTCTTATAATACTTACAAGAGCATTCTTGGTTCTCTCCTCTGATAATACTTACAAGAGCAGTCTTGATTCTCTCCCCTGAAAGTACTTACAAGAGCATTCTGGGTTCTCCCCCCAGTAATGTCGCAGTTATCAATACAAACACGCATAGAAAAACCACTTTATGTATAGTACAACCGAGTCAACATAACTTAGTTAGAACGTGGTGCACTATTAAATTACTTATTTTATAGTGCCAACCTGATAAGAATACAAATGACAACATATTGTTCTGAACCAACGTCCAAATTCCCTGTCTAAAATGTCAATCTTGTTGGGTTATCTTCACCAACATGTGTCATTTTAATCTATCTTTGAGATCACCTGGTTATGATGCCATATCTTCCAGTGTACGAACCAGGTTGTACTGTATTACGTAATTACTCTCAAAAAGCCTATATTCTATCTCTTTTTACTTACTTCAACATCGCGTCAGAATCAATTAATAATGATTCGGTGTAGCTTCGTTTCACTTACCATTCGTGAGTTGCTTTAGGTGAAATCTATCTAGTTTAACACAGACCAAGTGGCAAGGGAACAATAAATCTTGCACCATCGATTGCATGGCTAAAACCTGTGTGCCTCCGATCCACTCAGTGGTTAATATCTCCAGGAGCGGTATTTACACTTGTCAAGATTATGATCGTTGTCTGAACGCGAGATGGTGGAGGTTGCGTTAATTCAGATTCTGCATACAGGATTTGGTGCTACAAATACATGTATATTTCATCATAATACAGCAGAAGTGTAGCGATACAGAGCACTATGGATAATTTGCACATGTCCGTGGTCAGATGGCAACATATCGGTGACGATTCGAAGAAACCAAAACAGGTGGTGAATGACGCGCCATCGATTGACGTAATTAAACAATGATGAAATGGAACGCGACTAACCCTTACAATACCGTTCCTGTAAATAACTACACTTCACTGTAATAAAGATCTCTATTAAATATATTACCATTTTGTATCTATTTATACCTCCTTTCAAAGGACATGCGGTTATCAATTTTATACATGTTGAACTACCACTTGAAACAGGTCGAAAGGGGCGACTGATTGAATTGGGTGGTCAGTTTCTTTGATTTAGTCATAGTACCCTGAAGGCGTGTGACACCGATCATCATATGAAGGACTGTTTTGCTTCTGGTTTAAGATTCGATTACTATTCATATAGCTTGAATATTGCCGTGCGATGCGCTACACAAAACACCAAAACAATTTAAACAAACAACCAAACCCCCTGCTGATTGAACATTAGATGATGTTCAATTCAAATAACGCCCCTTGTTCAACACTACATATGATGATTGTAGTATGTACTTAAGTGTTTAGCCACATCACGGTATTTAAATCATTTTAAATCCTGCCCCACAAGTGGCACCGTCACAAGGCCAAGTGTTTACCTGAACAAACACGGGGACGTATGGTACAAGTCAAAATAGCGAATATCATTGGACATCATTTTGGTCGCCAATGCGTGAAATTTGTACTTCAAATGTCTAGAATAAGACGCTTTGAGCCTTTGCTAAGGCCTTGATCGCTGTAACCCTTGTCAACCAAACTTCGAAGAAAAAATAACAAAACAAAAATCCCGGTTCGCCTCGACTATGTTTCCAGGTTTGTCAGCACCATACCAGTGCTCGTGGGTTTCACCAAAGTGGTAAACGTCTAAGATCTGCATCACTTAATTGGGGCTTTTCTCCCACACCAAGTTGTCAAGCTGATATAATTGTAATACTATTCAAATCGGTGTAGTAGCTAACTCACTCCCCCACTCACGATGCTTAGACTTTTGTATCAGGCTCACTGACTTGACCATGCATTTGAAGACGGATACATTCTACCTGATCGCTGATCTTAAATAATGTTGCCGACATTATCCTTTCTGATTTTGAATCTTAATTAAAAACATTAAACATTATTGTAAATGTTCATGTTTGGAAGAGTCGTCAACGATTAAACAGGTTATCAAAATTACTACAAAACAATATGGGTGACTTAATATCGTACACATGGACTACACTGACAAACGCGCCACAATATTTGACAGTGAATTACAGACCTACAGATCACTGAGAACCCACTTGCCAAAGTTGCAAACTATAATGTCCAACCAAGTGTAATTCAAGACCTCATCGCACAAATATTCGCTGACAACCGCCACTTCACATCAGATGTGTCGATGCATGCAACATCTGACTTATTTCAAAGTTCACATACATGATAAACAGCATTTTACAGCAGCTGTGCAGCATAGTGATCTCTTTTTTCTTAAAAAAATATCAAATCGATTTTATATCCCCACGTATATGTTTAAATAATGGACGCATTCAAAGTTCAAACATGATGCAATGTGCCATTACAATTCCATTTCAAACGAGCATGTTTTTGCTCCATCATTTTTTGTTGCACAGGGGAGCAAGAAGCGGAGATGAAATCCAGAAGTCACAGCCTGCAAGACCAGAGATGTATTAGCTGAAAAATGTCCCGTTAAAAATACGATTTGTTTGTTAAAACGACTTACCATAGGGCAGGGTAGGCAGAACGTATTAAGAAGTTCATTAACTTGCTTAACTAACTTGCAAGACCACGCATACATCTTTGTGGGAAAGTGATGTTATGATGTGGAGATGGTATTGGTGGTCGGGAAGGACATTTGGTGGCCTTTGGGTTTCTTTTATCTTCTGTGATTCTTCCCAAGATGCATTAAGGCAAGGTAGGAAGGATAACCCTCGTCTTTTATTGTCAGACAAAAACAGGTTATTTTTTGTTTTTGGTCTTCACCAATAGACGTTTAAAGAGGTTCTCTGTCTGGCTCTCGGCAAAAAGGCGATAGTACAGGGACTGGGCGGCTCACAGTCAGCACAATGTGTCAGAGTAAGGTATTCATGTTATACCGTGGCATTGTATCTCAGTGTATCCATTAAGTTGCCTCGTACAAGCATAGGTTGTTTGGGGTTAATTCTCATTCGGGATCTCTACGGAGGATTATCAAATTGACACGGTCGTAACTATCTGCTCTCCATTATCAAAGCGACTATGCTTGTCGTAAGAGGCGACTAACGGGATCGGGTGGTCAGGCTCTCTGACCTTGTTGATGCATGTCATCGATCCCAATTGTATCATGGACCCTGGCCTGTCTGGTCCAGACTCGATTGAATAATTCACAGACCGCCGTAATATAGCTGGAATATTGCTGGTTGCGGCGTTAAACAACAAACCAACCAACCAACCAACAATTATTCCAATAACGTCAACATTTCAAACTCGTGTTATTCATGACCAGTGCTGATTTTAACGCTGCGGACCATTGGCATATTTAGCGGAATTGAATCCAAACAGATCTGTATCCTCAAATACCATCCTGTATTAGAGACCGCCTCCGCAGCCTAGTGGATAGAGCATCTGACTTTAGAGAGCAAGGTCCGTGGTTCAAAAGACGTTAAAACATGGTGTTTGTTACCCTGCCTCAATTGGATTTAAGGTGGATAAAACAAGGTTTGATCGGTTCGGAGTCAGAATAGAGAAGATGTGGTATCCATGTTAAACTGCGGCATTGTATCTCAATAGGCCAGCACTATAAAACCAGCATACTTCCAGATTTACACAGACACACATATGCACGCATTTGGCAAAGAAAGTGACGATACCCCTCACCTCACCTAACCTGATTGGTATTCTTGTATTTATATTTATGATCTTAGACACTTGCATGGATTCCAGGATTGCACTGGGAAACTGTCACTTTCCTTTTCCTTTTCGAATTAGAATTATTTACAGGCCGTCTTCATATAGTTGGAATATTGCTGAGCGTGGTTTTTCAACAAAACAATAATACAAATAATATGCAGCATTCATTTGTAGACACTTTTAAACACACAGCTGACAAATAATTAATGTCATTGAATACTCAAGTCCTCATTGACTCATTGCTCTGGGCACTTCACAAAGGGATCAGCTTGCCGTTATGTGATGTTACAAGAATGTAAGGTAGCTGTTATCATGCAAGCATAACAAGTTACGACTCTAATACTATTTGAAGTGATATTTTTAGAATTACTTTTTTCACTAATGCGTCAAATTTGGAAATGTCCTCCACATATCTACCAAAGAAACGTTGAGCGCTTTACTTAGTTCCTTGAATGTTGAGACCTTGATCAAACAACTTCTGAGCAAAAGTCGTATGACGCTCTTTGAAATCTTGGTGGAAAAAGCATGCTCGATTATGCCTCAAAACGAATTAAATGTATGTAGACAGACCAAGGCTGGAGCTACACGAATATTGCTTGACATAAAGGGAAAGTTGACGATAGGAAAGTTGAAGTGATCCCTCTTGTCATACGGTCTTGTGGAGAGTGTTTTTTGATACTCTGAATCTTTATGCAGAGATCTAAATATGAAACGGATGAAGCAGAAAATCAGATGAGAGAAACAGATGTGACAAACCAAACATGATCAGTTTCTGATACACCTGAGGGACACAGCTCCGTAAACATTCTTTCATGAGAACAAAAGCATGGAGAAATAGCCTGATCTGTGTTCCTGGTGTACGGTAAGCATTTTAGTCAGGGAGACATAACAAACTCAACGTTATTGTGGCAACTGTTTATGGACATGCTTACTCTTTTTGCGAACACCTGGTGTCATCACAAATTTTCAGTAATCCATTCATAATATTGTGAACGCTATTTTGCCGTTTACATCGAATGGTATACTAATATTTAGTCCCAGAAAAACGTTATCTTATCTAAAACATTGCATCTACAAAATAATATCCGAATGGAGATCAGAAGTTAAGGAGCTGACCATGGGGCAACATTGTTGGACTCCTTTTTACTATATTCTCCAGGGTTTGGGAGACAAACTAACCCAATGAATTCTCTTGGATAATGGAGACTGGTTATTGCCTTGGGGGTGACGTTTACTGTTCACGTGAAAAATACGTGAATAACACATGAAAAACACATGAATACCAGGATGAACATTCGCAGTGAGCACACATCGGTATAAATACTGCCGACTCCAAGAACAGAATAAACCTCTACGATTAATCAACAAGATACATGTCTCAACAAGACACATAAACTTGATAACACAAATAGATGTAACGATATTGCGTAATTATTTCTGTGTATACCACAGATGAAATATTATTGAAAAATCAGATTTCGGAAAATGTCATCTTGGCTTTGACCTTAGCTGGCTTGTTGTATTCACAATATGGAAACTGACACATGTGTCAAAATGGTTTAATGTTTGGGTTAAATCGTGAAGATTTGTAGCCCATTATTAACATTTTAAGTTATTTAACGATTGCACATACTAACGTATTAACTTATGTCAAATCTCGACAATTGAATCAGAGTGAATAAATGCACATCTTGTTTGACACCTGCCTTCTCGTCCTCGGGATGAAACATCACATGTCACCTGAACAACGTCACAATTCCACACCCTATAACCTAATCAAGGCACTCTGACATTTGATTTTGAAATATTCACTGCGTCACCGCCAGCAGGAAGCATTTAATACACAGAATATGCGTATTGACTTTGCATGAGATTTGAAACACTAACAGAAGGAAGCTTAATGATTAAAAAAGGGATATTTCATTTAATGATGAAGGTGAGCTGTAAGTTTATTCTCACATAACTTGCGCGCTACCTTGTCCTTTCATTCATTTAAGTATACGGACCCGTGAAGACCCGGGGTAGAATACGTCTCCAGCAACCAATGCTTGCCGTAAAAGGCGACTATGCTTGTCGTAAGAAGCAACTAACGGGATCGTGTGGTGAGGTTCTCTGATTTGGTTGATGCATGTCATCGTATCCCAATTGCGTGGATCAATGCTCATGATGTCAATCACTGGATTGTCTGGTCCACACTCGATTATTTACAGACCGCCGTCATATAGCTGGAATATCGCTGAGTGCGGCGTTAAACAACAAACCAACCAACCATTCATTTAAGATGGCATGACAAAGCCATATTATATTTCTTGTAAGAACATACATGGAGATTATCCCTTGCTACATCTTGCAAGATATCTTCCCGAGATCACAATATCTGTCCGAGGTTGCCATGTCGATGAATGGTACCACTCAGCATATGGATAATAGTGTGCGATGATCTATTTATTGCTAGTTCAAAGCTGCCTTGCCTAAAATCTATTTATCACTTACTTCAAACTAAAAAACCGTTGGCATGACGTCTAAATGGTAATAGGGAAATACTGTCTACACTAGCGTTGTTACATTCTTGTAAGGGGAAGCTTAATTCGGAATGATATCCAATGATTAGAAATCGGAAAACATTAACCCGTCTGCCCCTGGTAATGGTTTGAATGTTAACAGGGTCCTCAATGTAAACCCTGTCTGGCTGAATACTGCATGGCAGGATCAGACGTTGGCATCATATGTTTTACACACGGTAGATTCGACGTGAATTAATTCATATTGATGCCACATTGAAATTGAACGAAACGTCTATCAGTAGCAGGGCACTTGCAAGATTGACGTGTACGGGAGGCTTGTCAATAGTAAGATACGACCGGACGCATTCTACGACATCTCTTTACTTTAACAGTATAAAGGAATATATACGCATACGTTGTAAGAGACCTTATTCCGACAAGTCAACACCAGGAGATGACGCGCAATACACGTGTAGCGTCTTCGAAACCACATCAATACAAGCAATACACATAGTTATTATGACCGTATAATAACCGACAGCACACAGAGAACACACGCAATGCACATGCAGACATACTGTAAAAAAAGTAAATAAGAAGGCAAGTTTTGTAAAATCAGTATGAAATGCTATGTTAAATATTTCTGTATTTGGAGTTCTCATTTACAAAATGTAAATTAAACCTCCAAAAGCCAAATGAAACCTTCAACCGATGCCATCAACTCGGCTATAAGTTTTGAGAATAGAAGCTTTGAGATTCCCGTTATATTACTTAACCTTTCGTAATCCCACTTTTGACAATGGCAACATGTTGAGCTCTCCTTGGGCATGTCGACGTAACGCAAAGTCCTCCTTGTTCACTCTTAACTTCAAGAAATCTATACGGATGTTTGCGTTGATACGCTTCCGCTATCCTTAACCACGACTAAAGTCAAAATGAGATTGATTGCAACAACAATTTATTGTTGGTTTAAACTTATTACATTTTTAAAAGAACTTTCAATATGGTTCTTCATCTTGTAATACTTCCATCAAATGCAGTAGCAGTGAATGAGGATCATTGATCTCAGTCGCTGGTTTCACTTCAGTTCCACACTGACGATAAAGATTTCACATATAAAGGCTTTACCCCCACGAAGGAAGAACCGAAGGAAACGTTTTGGATGCAACGGGAACGTCAGCATTATCGCAATAAAAAAACAACGTCATCAAGATGAGACAATAAATCCTGTGGTCAGCAATAAAACGATTGAAGATCAGAATTAAATCCACTGATGAAGGCGTTCGACCATATGATAGGATACAAATACGACTACTGAATAAGATAACGTTTCTGAAGAACATGGATCGCCTTCTATGTTTTGTTTATGTATGTGTTTCATCTTTGAAGCTAACAATCAATTTTATTGTCTTATATCTGTAATTGTGTTTCTTAAATTCTTATACTAATATTCGGCATCTTGTAATTAGATTGTACTCTTATACGACAGGTCTGTTCAGAAACATTTAAGGTTAAAAATACCTCTGTGCCCATGCGCAAAGTAATCCAAACTGGGCGATTATTGAATGTCGACCGATGGGGAAAACGAGAGTCCGTGTGCTATGAACACTCTGTTCACATGGGCCATGGACTATAGTTATACATATAGCATGCACTGTCGCAAATAGTACGAATGGACAAGCGTTTATTATGTATGCACTTGCCTTGCTTTTGCGTGTGTCAGTGACAGGTGCCGCCAGTAGGATAGGATACAATTACGTTTTCACCGACACCTGGTATAATCACTATTTCATAATGCTTTATAAACACATACTTATGATACAGTCGCAATTGTAAAATGGACTTTTCGCAGATATTTCTAATGCTTATAGAAAGAGTTTTGTCCATTTTATTCCCATCACAAATCCTTAAAAATATTTTAATACCGTTAGGTATATAAAAGAACTTAATCTATTACTACATATGATAATGGAAGCAATGTTGTCGCTTGAATTCGAATCCCATGGAACGACGTTTTTTAAAAAACACAGTTTATGTTCAGCGTTGCAGTACTGATAATATACAAAACGTCAACGCCAGAGAATAATCTCGATTTTCTGCCGAAACAGATTCAATTAGGTTTTTAAAAAGGCAAAATAGTGGTGAAAATTATATCAATAGATTGCTGAAAATCAGTGATGACACCAGGTGTTCGCGAAAAGACTGAGCATGTCTTTTTGCCCTGTCGGTAGCTCAATTATCTTCCTTGGCTCTTGCTATCAAAACGGACCTGTGGTAACGTACTCTTCATACTGATAATACTTACGAAGATTATTCTTGGTTCCTTCCTCGGTAATACCGCAATCATATATTAATGCATAAGATATATAAAAATTGAGCACGTCCTCTCATTGGCTGTAAATCTTATTATATTCTAAACAAGCTTCCGTGTAGCTTCATGTCACTTATCGTTCAACTCGTAGGTTTACATGAGTGACGTACAACTACATGATGTTGCTGCATTAGGTGAAAGCTATCTGGCTTAACACGGTCCAAATGGTAAGGGAACAATAAACCTTGTGCCTACGATTTCATCTTTAAAACCTGTATGCCTCCGATCCCACTCAGTGGTAAATACCTGCTGTAGCGGATTGTACGGATGTCAAGTTCTTGTGAAGGATTATGATCGTTGTCTGAAGGCGAGATAGAAGATGGGGAATGGCGATATGTTGGAGGTTGCGTCGATTCTGATTATTATACAAGTCTTAGTGCTAATATAACAAGCACATTTTGTCATTCTCAGTTGGAGAGTACTATGGATGCACTGCACTTCTCCATAGTGCAATTGAGTGAGTGAGTGAGTTGGGTTAACGCCGCTTTTAACATTACCCGAATTATATCGCGGCGTGTCAGCTTAATGTGGGAGGAAAGCCCGATGTGATGCAGGTCCCAGACGTTTACCACTTCGGTGAAACCCTAGAGCACGGGTATGGTGCTAACAAACCTAGAAACAAAATCCGGGCGAACCGGGACTCGAACCCACAATCATAGGTTTCTGGCGTATCCAAGGGGCGCAACTCTGCACAGCGAATCGCGGCGCCTTAGATGACTGCGCCACCCGTGCCTCGGGATGCGGGAGAAGTAGGAATATATCTAGAAGAGCGTGTTGCAGAAGAAGGAATATATCTACAAGGGCATGATGGAGAAGTAGGAAAAGATCTGGAAGGGGATGTTGCAGAAGAAGGAATATATCTACAAGGGCATGATGGAGAAGTAGGAAGAGATCTGGAAGGCGGTGTTGGAGAAGTAGGAAGAGATCTGGGAGGAGGTGTTGGAGAAGTAGGAAGAGATTTGGAAGGGGATGTTGGAGAAGTAGGAAGAGATCTAGAAGGGGATGTTGGAGAAGTAGGAAGAGATCTGGAAGGAGATGTTGGAGAAGAAGGAATATATCTACAAGGGCATGATGGAGAAGTAGGAAGAGACGTTTACCACTTCGGTGAAACCCTAGAGCACGGGTATGGTGCTAACAAACCTAGAAACAAAATCCGGGCGAACCGGGACTCGAACCCACAATCATAGGTTTCTGGCGTATCCAAGGGGCGCAACTCTGCACAGCGAATCGCGGCGCCTTAGATGACTGAGCCACCCGTGACCCCCATAGTACAATTGAAATATATTGAAAACAAATTTAAAAGATAATAGATGCGACATGTCGTGCTAGACGTGTAAATCCAGACAAAACCGTTCCTGTTATTAGAGCGAGGTGGCACTGTAATAAATACCTTTTTGGTGTAGTTTACCATACTTCGCTATATAAATTTCAATCCACTGCAAACCAACGTACCAAACTAATCCTTGTTTTCGTCTCGCAACACATGTTTATATATATTTTTTAGATTTTACTAATTAGTGGGTGTGATGTGAAGACTTAAAAACTATGGATTTCAGTTTCAAAATGGTAATACCTTAAAACACCGCAGTGTCGAACTTTCATGAATCTAAATTTCGTTTGTCTCCAAGTGAAAGCTTGGTCACTGCGAATTCCTCTTTATTCCTCCTTTTCGATTGTGTCGTACCACGGATAACCCGAAGTATTTATGTAGATCCCTTCAACTTCGACACAACGGTGTTTGATTGAAAAGGATTAGCAACGGTGTGTTGTAACCATTAACAATTTCCGATCCTTACATGTATACCTTACTGATTTCGTAATCAGATTTCGCGTTCGATTATGAAGTTGATTTCATGAAAAAAATGGACATTGTGAGATGTGATTCATGTTTGAAGAGTATTAATATTCATAAACAAAATTATCAAAAATCTTATCTTAAGGATGAATAGTTAGGTTTGGATGGAGAGTAATTGTGAGCAAATGTCAGGATACAACATTGAAGAGTGAATTGCAGCCACACAAACCATTCGTAAGACCCCTGTCCAGTATTAGTGAACGCTGTCTTTTGGGACCGAAGTCGTTCCACTTGCAACGGAAGATTTAATTCCAATTGAACTTGGTGCTGCAGTGGGGTGTGGCGCGGTGCTCGTTCTTCGTGTACTCGACGGGGCGGTCGGGTAGCCTAGTGGTTAAAGCGTTCGCAAGTCACGCCGAAGACTCGGGTTCGATTCCCGACAATGTGTGAAGCCCATTTCTGGTGTCCTCCGCCGTGATATGACCGGAATATTGCTAAAAGCGGCGTAAAACCATACTCACTCACTCACTCACTCGTGTACTCGACACATGCACTGCCTACGAGCAAACTTTTAACCCCTGCTGTTTTTATTGACTGCGACCATTATGCACAGCCGCAATTTACACTGTCACAGGTTGTGATGTTTCTAAGTTTGTTAAGCGATGATCACTGAAGTCTTCGGTGACTACCACGCATACACATCAAATGTACCACAATGAACCAACTGTTCCAAATTTTGAGGACAGTGTCGACACATCTCAAAATTCCTACACCCGATAACAGCACTTGGCAGAAAAGTGCCCTATCATAATAATATTTTTCTCAGAAGATAAAATCGATAAAAGCTCCACGTATATGAAACGGAGGCATGCAAACGTTAAATAGGATGTTAAATGCCATTACAATTCCATTTCCAACAAGCACGTTTTTGCTGGACTCTTTGTGAGAAGCGGAGAGGCAATCGAGAAGTGACAGCCTGAAAGTCCAGAGGTGTAAATGTCCCGTTAAAGTTTGTTTGCTAAAGCGACTCATACGTTTAACTCAGCATATGACAGGAAGAACTTATTTCAAAGTTTATTAATGGTATTGTTAATTAATAGGAGGATAGAAAGAGAACTATGTTCTAAAGTAGTGCTGAGAACCAAGCATAGATTGTTTAATTCTGAAGGAACTTGTACTCAAGTGGAGGAGATGTTGGTGATGGCAGGAAATCTGGTGGCCTCAGGGTTTTTTCATCTTTTTCATTTCTTCCCAGAAAGTAATCTGATTGAGGGAAGAATGATTCCGTTTTTTATTGTCAGGCAAAAAGAAATATTACTTATTATTAACACTTACAAATCATAATGATCATAAACACTGAGAAATCAAACTTATTGTTAAAACGAGGGACATTTTTATGTACAAATGTACTTATAACCGTCATTCAGCGCCTAAATGCCCATGGTTGTATACTGGTATGTTTACGAACATCAGTGCAAAGATGACATCCTCATATTCAAGCGCCATCATTATGTATCAGGACTGCCCGCGGAAAAGCTATACCTTTGGACGCTGCTTAGAGGTTGGAGGCATTGTAAGTTCCGGATTTTGTTACGATTTTGGAAATGTTTTGGCGCCATTACTTGAATATGATGGTAATTGACAAATTATTACAAAAAAGGTATACGTAGATTATTGTGCATCTTTGACACAGTTTTTCGGTGTTCAGCCGACACATGTATCTCATCTATCTTATGAATGTCGTCATTTATAAGAGTGAGTGAGTTGGGTTTGACCAGGCTTTGAACACAAATTCATTTGTATCACAGTGTGTCAGATGAATAGGGAACGGAATCCTGCGATGATGATGCACGTTGTACGACTCTGAGACAAGCTGACACACCAGGAATCATTATCAGACCGAATAGGAATTGGAACCACAATCATAGAATTATTAAAGACTACAAATGCATATTCGTTTGAAAGCTCAGAGACACTGCACAAACTCAACTTTGTTCCACCTGTTACATGTAAACCATCAGGTGACCATTTCCAAAGAAAGCGCGTCGGTATTAACACTGGCTGCCCGTTGAAAGTGATAAATCTCTCAGATTCCTCAACAACAATCCCGGGCCTTCGACGAATATCTTCACAAACCGTACGTCATCGCCTCAGATGTGCAGGGATTGTCGCTAGAAGACCCGCCAGACGTCCCATTTTGACAGGAAACCACCGTCAAGCACGTCTACAGTGATGGACGGATTCGAGTGTACCGACGTCGAGGTGAACGTTACGTCAATCATTGTGTCATGGAAGAAGATCGGTTGGGGGGCGGCAGCGTTATAGTATGGGGTAGGATTACAGCAGGACAGAGGACCCGTTTGACAGTGGTAGAGGGAAATCTCAATGGACAGCGCTACCGTGACGAGATCATCCGCCCTGTTGTTCTACCGTTTTTGCGTCGTCATGGCCCAGGCATTACCTTTCAACATGACAACGCCTAGCCTCATACTTGTTCAGGATTCTCTTCAACAAAACAACGTGAATGTCATCCCCTGGCCGGCTCGCTCCCCTGATGTGTCACCAATCGATCACATGTGGGATGAGATGGATCGGCGCCTTCGACGTCAACCACGTGTTCCACAGACACTTCAGGAACTTCGAAACATTCTCCAGCAGATATGGACAGATATCCCCCAGGACTTTGTGCGACGCCTGGTCCATTCCATGAGACGAAGATGTATTGCTTGCATCGCAACCAGAGGTGGACACACACGCTCTTGATTTGTAAATTGACATTTTGGCATGTTCATGGTTTTTTTTATGAAATCACGCATTTTCGGAAGACAGTATGGCAAATTAAACCATTTTAACACTTACAGGAGTGTTTTATCTGTTGCAAACCGAAATTGTTTCAGAATTAGTAAATTTGAGTACATAACTTTACATTAAATCTTATTCAGTGTCACAGGAACTTTTGTTGTTCAGTATATAATGTTAAGCATCTTCACCTTGTTTTACAATAGTGCAAATAGCTGATATATCGGTGGAAATATGACCTTTGCCCGAGACGGGTTTTTCTCATTTTTAAGTTCATATGATTCAAGCGTCGTTTAGTCTTTAGCAGGAAGCATTTACTAACATAGAACCTTATTCCGACACAAGGAAATGACACGTAATGCACGTGTAGCCTCAATCCGGCCGGGCGTCAACACAGGGGGGTGGCATGTAATGCACGTGTAGCCTCAATCCGACAGGACGTCAACACAGGGGTGGCATGTAATGCACGTGTAGCCTCAATCCGACAGGACGTCAGCACAGGGGTGGCATGTAATGCACGTGTAGCCTCAATCCGACAGGACGTCAACACAGGGGGATGGCATGTAATGCACGTGAAGCCTCATTCCGACAGGACGGCAACACAGGGGGATGGCATGTAATGTACGTGTAGCCTCAATCCGACAGGACGTCAACACAGGGGGATGGCATGTAATGCACGTGTAGCCTCAATCCGACAGGATGTCAACACAGGGGATGGCATGTAATGCACGTGTAGCCTCAATCCGACAGGACGTCAACACAGGGGATGACATGTAATGCACGTGTAGTCTCAATCCGACAGGACGTCAACCTACATGAAACTCATTACACGTGTAGCTTCATTCCGTCAGCATGTCAACACATAAAACTCAATGCACGTGTAGCTTTAATCCCACAGCGTGTCAGCACCAGTGAAACCAATGCACGTATTTACAAAATTATTTTGAAACGATCTGGAAACACTGTACAATTAATATCCGCGTAAAAACATAAAATGGAGTCCAGTGTTGTAAAGTCGATAGGAAATAACACGTTTTCTGTACATTGAGTCAGAATTTATAAAATGTAAAATGTAATCATTAGAAGCCAACTGAAACCTTCACATGAGGCCATTAACTCTGTTTCAACTTTCGAGAATAGAAGCATTGAGGTTTCCGTAATATAGGGTAACCTTTTGCAAACGCACTTTCATCTATGGCACCATGTTGAGCTCTCCGAGGGCATGCCGACGTAACGCAAAGTCCTCATAGTTTACTCTAAGCTTCAAGAAATCTATACGGATGTTTGCGTTGATACGTTTCCGCTCGTCTGAAACACGACTAAATTGGAAGTGGAATTGATTGCAAAAAGCAGTTATTGTTGGTTTAACCTTATTACATTTTCGGAAGAACTTACAATATGGTTCTTCATCTTGTAATGCTTCCATCAAATGCAGTAACGGTGAATGCGGGTCATTGATCTCAGTCGCTGATTTCGGTTCCACACTGGAAATAATGATTGACGTATCATTGCTTTACTTTCACAAAAGGAGGACCGAACCAAAACTTCTAGATGCAGCAACACGTTATAAACAGATCAGAGTTGAAACTACTCAAGAAGTCGTTTTAAGATATTTAATGATCAAAACAATGATAATAAGTTCTTGATTTTCTGAAGAAAACGGATCACCTGCAATGTTATATTTGTGTATGTGTTTCATGGTTCTGGCTTACGATAATTGTCTTATATCTTTCATTTTTCGTCTTAAATATGGAAATTATTGTTCGGCTTTTAGACGTTTTGTTCTGTGTGAAAGTTCAGAGACATTGAAGATTCAAATTACAAGGATCACCATGCACGAAGTCATTGTATCTCTACGATTACTGAAAGTCAGTTTATGAGTCTTGTCTCAGCGCTATGATTACATGTGGAGTGGGTCCATGACAATAGTAATATCTGGTATGCAGTGACAAGAAAAGAATTGCTAAGTAAACATTTTTCGAACCCCAAAATTTATTTCATGAAAGTTCTAATGTCGGCCAGGATATAACATTGTCAGTACGAGATCCCCGTTTGTGCCTGCTGTCTTACAGTAAGCAAGACTAACCAGAGAGTACAGTGCCCAGGAACCTCAGTGAGGGATGGTCGGAGAATTTCATGATCGAATTGACAAATGTGTATCTACAGACAAAACAAAAAGGAATATGATGAAGAAAAAGACCAAGGAAAAGTAGGAATAGATCTAGAACGGGGTGCGGGAGAAGTAGGAAGAGATCTAGAAGGGGATGCTAGAGAAGTAGGAAGATGTCTAGAAGGGGATGCTAGAGAGTGAGTGAGTGAGTTGGGTTTTAACGCCGCTTTTAACAGTATTCAAGTTATATCGCGGCGTGTCAGCTTAATGTGGTAGGAAAGCCCAGACGTTTACCACTTCGGTAAAACCGACGAGCACGAGTATTGTGCTGACAAACCTAGAAACATAATCGGGACGAACCGGCATTCGAACCCACAATCATAGGTTTCTGGCGTATTCAAGGGACGCAACTCTACACAGCGAATCGCGGTGCCGTAGACGACTGCGCCACCCGTGCCTCGGGATGAGGGAGAAGTAGGAATATATCTAGAAGAGCGTGTTGCAGAAGAAGGAATATATCTACAAGGGCATGATGGAGAAGTAGGAAAAGATCTGGAAGGGGATGTTGCAGAAGAAGGAATATATCTACAAGGGCATGATGGAGAAGTAGGAAGAGATCTGGATGGCGGTGTTGGAGAAGTAGGAAGAGATCTGGGAGGAGGTGTTGGAGAAGTAGGAAGAGATTTGGAAGGGGATGTTGGAGAAGTAGGAAGAGATCTGGAAGGGGATGTTGGAGAAGTAGGAAGAGATCTGGAAGGGGATGTTGGAGAAGTAGGAAGAGATCTAGAAGGGGATGTTGGAGAAGTAGGAAGAGATCTGGAAGGAGATGTTGGAGAAGAAGGAATATATCTACAAGGGCATGATGGAGAAGTAGGAAGAGATCTAGAAGGGGATGTTGGAGAAGTAGGAAGAGATCTGGAAGGGGATGTTGGAGAAGTAGGAAGAGATCTGGAAGGGGGTGTTGGAGAAGTAGGAAGAGATTTGGAAGGGGATGTTGGAGAAGTAGGAAGAGATCTGGAAGGGGATGTTGGAGAAGTAGGAAGAGATCTGGAAGGGGATGTTGTAGAAGTAGGAAGAGATCTGGAAGGGGATGTTGGAGAAGTAGGAAGAGATCTAGAAGGGGATGTTGGAGAAGTAGGAAGAGATCTGGAAGGGGATGTTGGAGAAGTAGGAAGAGATCTGGAAGGGGATGTTGGAGAAGTAGGAAGAGATCTACAAGGGCATGATGGAGAAGGAGAAAGAAATTTAGAAGGGGGTGTTGGAATAGAAGGAAGAGATCAAGAAGGGAATGTTGGAGAAGTAGGAATAGGAGATGTGAGAAAAGTGAAGGAGGAAGTGATGCAGGGGGAGTATAAGAGAGATGAGGTTAGGAACAGTAGTAGGAAGAGACGCTAAAGTAGAATGAACTGAAAGCATTAAAGGGTGGTGTGTGTGTGTGTGTGTGTGTGTGTGTGCGTGCGTGCGTGCGTGCGTGCGTGCGTGCGTGCGTGCGTGCGTGCGTGCGTGTGTGTGTGTGTGTGTGTGTGTGTGTGTGTGTGTGTGTGTGTGTGTGTGTGTGCGTGTGTGTGTGTGTGTGTGTGTGTGTGTGGTACTGGTTGTGATCCAGGAAGTAAGAAGTGGTGTTTGTATGGGAATGTATGTTAATTAATAGTAGGCGCGACGATGAGTGCGAAGGAGGGAATGTTATGCAGGAGAAGCATCAAGGAAGAGAGGGAGGAATTAGTGGGAGAAGAAGGAGTAGTGGTAGGCTTAGGGCTTCGTGAGATATAAGAAAATAAAAAGGGTGCAAGAAAACAAGAATCAGAGATAGATGAAAACAACCAGGAAGAGTGCAGTGAGAAGCAGGAGACGAAAGAAGAGAAATAAGCAGATAAGCTAACGAGTTTGTAGAAGAGGATAAGGAAAAAGAGCTGATGTGCGTTGAGCTTTATGTTCACTGAAAGGAGAATAAAATTGTTAAGGTAGAGAAACTCTAGAAACAAGAAAGAGGGGAAAATAAGTGTGGGGGAACGGAGAGCGTTGAAGCAATATGAGAATAAAAGGAAGAGATATAAGATGTAGGAATAGAAGGAAACGAGGGTAAGAATAAGTAAAATGAAATGAGAAAAATAGGAATAAGGGAAGCGGTGAAAGAGGAGCAGGTGAAGGTGGAGGTTTAGAATGAGAATGAGGTATAAGATGTAGGAATAGGAGGAAGCGAGGGTAAGAATAAGTAAAATGAAATGAGAAAAATAGGAATAAGGGAGGCGGTGAAAGAGGAGCAGGTGAAGGTGGAAGTTTAGAGTGAGAATGAGGTATTAGATGTAGGAATAGGAGGAAGCGAGGGTAAGAATAAGTAAAATGAAATGAGAAAAATAGGAATAAGGGAAGCGGTGAAAGAGTAGCAGGTGAAGGTGGAGGTTTAGAATGAGAATGAGTCAAAGATGTAGGAATAGGAGGAAGCGAGGGTAAGAATAAGTAAAATGAAATGAGAAAAATAGGAATAAGGGAGGCGGTGAAAGAGTAGCAGGTGAAGGTGGAGGTTTAGAATGAGAATGAGGTATTAGATGTAGGAATAGGAGGAAGCGAGGGTAAGAATAAGTAAAATGAAATGAGAAAAATAGGAATAAGGGAGGCGGTGAAAGAGGAGCAGGTGAAGGCGGAGGTTTAGAATGAACAGTTCAGCAACTCCACCTGTGAGGCATGGTCACCAGATGTCTTGTTCAAAATAGAAAAGGGGCATTAATCAACTTAGCTTGAGTATTATTCAGTGCTAGACAATAGTACACACATATATGAGCTGGACGTTTATCACAGAACAAGTCGCTTCTAAAACTTCAGCAGAGTGTGTCTTCTTTGTGTCATGAATCTTTAATATACGAATAGAGGATTCAACTGTTCCCATCTCAGAGACCATTTCCTGACAAAGACAGTTTGCCACATACCAGGCAACAAAATGATTCTGTATAAATAATATAAAATTCTAAGGATAACACGAGTCACGGCGATACTTTTTATTCAACATGCATTTACCCAAACTCATTATTGTTTGATCATAAATTATGCCACATTACATGTGTGCGTCATAACTATGAACGTAAGTATACTCCTGTCTCTTTGAAACCGTTATGTAACTTATATCAGACGGGATCATTCCGTACAAGATACGACACGATAAGCTGGATTATTTCAGTATTCCTTTCACACACTAATTCAATTAAGCTCGTGTATGTTTAATTCCCGAAATACCCTACGCGTTCCGCCTGTGTTGGAAATATTGTCCCGCAAGCTATTAACTGAGAATTTCACCATAAAGATCCAAAGTTTTCTTGATATCAAGGGAGAAATACCAGTTACTAGTTGGGTTCGAGCTGTGAATATCGGTTCCCGACATGTGGTGAATAACTCTTGACGTTGCATGTGCCTACTTTTATCATTATTCCTTTTACCTGAGTCATTATGGTGCCAAAGTCATGAAGGTGTATTGAGACAACCACAGTTTCAATACTAGGACTTAATGACCACAGAAATAGACCTTGGAATATTTTCATATAGTTCTCAACGATATCGAGTTAATTGAGAACGAGGTGTTACAGTTTATCTATCTGGCATTTTATGATGAGTTAATATCATGAGTGATGGCTCGGTTTCACAGAAGGAACTGATTACAACACCTTGGTCCTTGGCTGGGAATAATCACCAAAGTTTCTTTCTGTCCCGTTTCAGTCGTATGTTATAACATTTATTATATCGTGCATTGCTGAATAATCATGTATTCAGAACATTGCTGTCATTAAACCAAATAAGACATACAATGTTGAAACATATGACTGTGGTATATTATTAGCATCTAACATATGTCGTAATATAGGTCAGTGCTAAAACACTCATATATAGCTATTTAGCCGTTTAACAAGGATAACAGTTGGAAAAAATGTGTGAGATGTTTAGGGATTCTATTTATGAACTTGCAGCCGAAAAAAACATTACTGCCAAGAAACATCACTAAAACATCAAACGTGTTGTAATGAGAGTTCGGACGCGTCGCTGTCCATTTTCCCCAAAGTACCGTGAGAACAGTGATATGTTTACTTATGTATAAGCAGTGCGAGAAAAAGGTTTGTGCCAAGTATGTCATTCCAGTTAAGATAAAACTTCCTTGAGTGAAGGGTTTGTGGGTCAGGAAGTCAAAACTTTGTTGTTTGTTGGAAAGAGCAGACAAGCGATCGGGAAAGCATGCCCGTGATGGTCGGAGGGCACGGTGTTCTATGATCTGTGGAGAGACGACTCTTCCATTAACGAGTGAGATAAAACCGTACTCATACGACAGAGGCGAATCTGATAAAGAAATCAACTGATGGGAACGGTCGGGCAATAAAGAGATTATAACAATGAATGACTGAATATTGTTTTACGCCGCATCCGCAATTTTCCAGCTATTCACGGCGAGAGTTTATAACAAATGCATACTTGTACTTTTAACGTCATAGAGGAAAATCAGTTTTCGTCTATTAAGGCAAGCTATTTGTTGTATGTATGATATTATACATGATCATACAAATCCATTTGATATATATTTATGTCGTTCAGACATAAGGGAGGATTTTGTTTGCGCATAGTTTTCCGTAAAGCTGCTGAATAAATACAATCGCCGCAAAGTACTTTTATCGGTGTACGATAAAAAGAGGAGATATTTGCTGTTTTTGAAAGCAGTACAAAATCTCGGACAATACTTAGCAGTGTCTTTTTTTTGCAAAACGGTTTATCATTTGCAGTTAAGTTTCCACCATCAGATAGGACATTTAATATTCTACATCTCTGCGTAATTTTACAGCCGGGGGTAGATCAAGCGCAATTGTCGCACACGTTTACTTTGCAGATAGGAAAATGTGCGTCAAAAAATAACTCGGCTTCCAGCGGGTTAGCGAGTATGAGTGGCGGACGTGACGCCCCCAGAAAACAAGTGAATTTACGAGAAAAAATCGACATTAAGAAAAAATAAGTGAACATACGAGAAAATAAGGAAATATTCCGAGATCAAACTTGAAATTTCTATATATTTTTTTCAATATTCGAAATAACGAGAACACAGGACGGTATCATTGACGTCATTCGAATCCGACGGTAAGGTTGAAATGACGTCACACTAAAACGACGTCATAGCTGAAAATTGTTGACGTCATTCGACAATTGTGTTTTTTCAAAGACTGCGGGTGTGATCAGTGCATTCTTCTAAAGTTGAGCTCAAAACGATTAAGAAATAATAGGTAATAAAGAAATTACTGCACTTGCATGTGTGTTATACTGATTTTATTACTTGCCCGTGAAGAGATCACCCGTTTAATAAACTTAAAGCTGTATTACACATTGTGTAATACCAAAACGCGTGCTTTTGTACTCTCGGAACACGTTTCACGAACAAAAATTAAAAGCTCTCAACATCCCTTGGCTTATTAAACGACATTGCGTGTGGAGTTGATAGATCACTGAGAGGAGCTTATGCACACTCGATGACCCCAACAACCTTGTTGCTAGGTTGACGTCACATGGCATTGTATCGCCGATGGATCCTGCTACAAAATTCCACTAATTACGTCATCGGGTATTGTGACGTTATTGTAAACTTTGCGGTGCAAGGCCCGCCCCACAAGGCGATCGTATTGTAGCGCAATGGCAGTCGTTAGTCTGTTAAAGTATGTGAGTTGCGATAGTCTTAGCCCTACGATAATTTTGTGAATTCTAAAGGTGGACCGTTGTATGGTATTAAATTCATACGTTTCAACTTTTGACGTGTTTGAAGTATCATTCTGTTAAACTCAATTGGACTATGCCGTGGATCGGGTAGGTGTCAGTCTATTCATACTCAACAGTATAATTCTAAAAACGTTATAAATGGCAAGTAATAAATAAAACTCGCTTTCGTTCGTCAGATACCACAACTATTCACTCGTTTCATAAAATTGGTATTACACGGGAGCTCGTTTAGTATTCTATATTTACGAAACTCGTGTAAGAATTCATGTCGTTAATTCACTCTCGTTCGGGGAATACAAGCTCATTACGTAAAATCGTATAATAATCTCTTAGTTATTTATGCTACCAAAGTGGCACCTTAAATGGTTCTTGCCATAATGAAGAATAGACCTGCATATTGTAGAGGGTGAGTAAGTTGGGTGTTCGCAGCTATTAACGGTATTTCAGTTATATCCCATTGTGCCAGCTTGATGTTAGAGGAAGGCTCGAGATTGCAGATTTTAAACACTTTGGTGGAATCCACGAGCATGGATACTGACAAACCAAGATTCATAATTAAGCCGAATCTTGAATTACTAGCCACGATCATCATTTTGGCAAACATACGGGACGCAGTCACCGAAGGCGAATTGCAGCGCCATCGACGACTTGGCCGCCCGAGACAGTTTTCGCATTGTAACATTGATAATCGACAGGAAACGCACAACGGCGTTATGAAGAATATCCCAATAAGGCTGACCGAGGCAACACGAAATATTTACAGGAGCTAATAAATCAAGCCATGTACACGAAGGCTCTATCGGCCAGTTTGGTTCCGAGGTTTGTTGTTCCCTAATATTTGTTCTGTACACATTCCAGTCGGAATCGTACGTGTGTATGATCACATCCGTGTATTTATTTTGGTGATGCAGTTTTTATTATCATGTATGTAGTCAGCAGGTCGTGTTTAATCTGAATGAAAGGCCATCGTCGCTGTTTCAATAGATCCTGCAACCTGAAATCTAACTTCCATTGTGAATAAACAGTCTTCCGCAAAATTTATTCAGTTTATAGTTCAATTATAATTCAACATTTCCAAGACGTAAGCGGACACGGGTGGCCCAGTCGTCTGAGGCGCCGCCATTCGCTGTGCAGAGTTGCGTCCATTGGGCACGCCAGAAACCTAGGATTGTGGGTTCGAATACCGGTTCGACCCGATTGTGTTTCTAGGTTTGTCAGCACCATACCCGTGCTCGTGGGTTTCACCGAAATGGTAAACGAGACCAGCACTACTTCGGGCTTTCCTCCCACATTAAGCTGACACGCCGCGATATAACTGAAATACTGTTAAAAGCGGCGTTAAACCCAACTCACTCACTTACTCTAAGATGTAATGTTTATTAAGTGAAACCCTGTTACTCAAAACGGAAGCGGTGCAACTGGCAGCACCCAGGTTAACGCTTTTCAGGAAAATGGAATCATTATTATCCAGAGTCAATTTGTATAATCCCTTTGATCTGGACGGAAGCGTTGCAACTTTTTCCGTATGAACTGATCATTTACAGAGTACTTTGTAATATGGTCCGGAATAACGAAGTCTGAAATAACGGGGTACTTGTACATGTGTATGTTAAGTTTTCCAAATACAACACTCTTCACTTTGACAAAAAAATGTTTTTCATTCTGTAAAAATGTAAATGTCTTACACTCAGTTAATGGAAATATGTAATTTGTTTTATAACGGTGCAAATATAATCACAACAGTTATCCGATATTTCACCCAAAACAAGCAAGATCTCCATGATCATCGAATAATGTCGATAGATACAATTTGGAGTGCTCTACGCCTTTGAATAGTCGTATCTTGCACAACCTGTCCACATCCCTTTATCTTCAAGAAACGTTTTGAAACTGAGACACGTTGTCAAGGGAGACGCCTACTTTAATGAAAATTGTAAGGAGTGTTGGGTTTTTTCTTCGAATTAGAGCATCCTTTGAAGTGATAGATATCTCCATCTTCAAATACATCATGAATGCTTGGCAATTCTAAGACGGAACAGTTATTGATGGATGCAGCGGTTATCTCCCATATATCATATCCGCCTTTTTCAGGATATCTGGCATTGGCACAAATGGTCTTCGTTTAGTAACTCATTGTTGTGGATATGGATTTACGTTCTTTAATGTCCTCCGTCAAAACATTTCATCTTCCCCTTGATTTTTTCCCGTTATTTTAAAAAACGTAATGCTAATATATATAGCTGTCGACGTCACTGCTAATATCGATGAATTTGAGCTTGCATAAGCAAGGCAAACAAACGAAGAGGAAACATCGATTATAACTGTTATTGAATTACATTCTGATCTGGATTCAAAAGTGCTTTGAGCAAGTCTTGAAGGCCAAGTTTAGCTGACCGATAGGATATGTAGACAACATGACTGTTTAACCACTAAAATGTATTGATACGGGAAATGACTATTTGGTGAGGTTCTATATATCACACTTGTATAGATGTCAAGAGACGCATTTTAAAGAATATGTGTCACTGCCACAGACCAGACGTTTCCTGCAAACGTCATGTTGCTTTTAGCTACTAAACTTCACTGGCAGTTACTTTCAGTGGAATTTATTGCGGGATGACAAGGTATCTGTTTTTCTAATTTAGTGTGGCGTAAATGTCAGATGGAGGTTGAAATTGTTATAGATGCGCTGGGACCATCCCCCGCCTAATGCCAAAGAGTATGGTCACGTTGTGTCCATTTAACAGCAGCACTAGCCGGGTAATCAATTATTCACTAACACTTGGAGACGCTGCCCACAAAATCCTTCATACAAACTGATCACCAATAAAATAAGTGTCCTTTGAGATTAATATAAGGTAATATTCTTTAACAATTTTGATAATATCACATAACTATACAACACATCACGTGCACGTATGTGTACTATAAATCTCTTATTTGATGTGACTGGTGACCCCTAGCCAAAATGAGGCTTTAGAGAGAAAATGACTTCCATGAGGTTTACACAAATAGTAGTAGTAGTAGTAGTAGTAGTAGTAGTAGTAGTAGTAGTAGTAGTAGTAGTAACAGAAGTATCAGTGGTGGTGGTGGTAGTAGTAGTAGTAGTAGTAGTACTACTAGTAGTAGTAGTAGTTGGAGTAGTAGTAGTAGTAGTAGTAGTAGTAGTAGTGGTTGTAGTAGTAGTAGTAGTAACATAAGTAGCAGCGGTAGTAGTAGTAGTAGTAGTTGTAGAAGTAGTAGTAACAGAAGTAGCAGTGGTGGTGGCGGTGGTAGTCGTAGTCGTAGTCGTAGTAGTTGCAGAAGTAGTAGTAGTTAGTGGTAGTGATGGTGGTAGTAGCCGTGGTAGTAGTTACAGAAGTAGCAGTTGCTATCGTAGTGGTGGTGGTGGTTTGCCAACGCAAATGTTTAGTTACACGCTTTGAAGTAGTGATGATGCCCAGTGCATCAACACCTCTCAGTTACTTACAGAATGCACGGTGTATACCGAGCTATGAATCCCTAGGAACATACTTTGCTGACATATTTGCAGCATGATCCTAGATTAACCTATTGGTTACCGTATTATACATACATACCCTTCCCTACATGCCCGTAGCCACAATCAACATCGAAGTCTTGTACTTCGTCATTACCTGATTATACTTCCTTGGTACAAACCACACTTACTGGCCCCGTAATGCAATTAGTGCTTATCACAATGTTCGTCCATTGTAACAAGCAACAATGAGGAGGTGTTAAGACGAGCATCCACCGGTAATTTATGGAAATGGTAGTCTCTAGGGTACTCATGATCAACAGACAATGGTATTGGTGGCAGCTACTCAAAATAAGTTGTCCGACTTGAGTATTCCCCACAGAATGAAAGGTGTGTAACATACCGTCTTGGTATTATGGAGTTTATGCAGTCAGTCCGCCATATTGATCGTTGTCTAAGGGGGTGATGGATGAAGACACATAGATCTGTTACCGCCAACACTCAAATATGACGTTGTGGAATGCATGCGTGCTTACCATGAAGATCGTTAACCCCTTTAACGGTTTACAACAGAACCGCAAGGTCTTTTTTAGATAAGGAAATGAACGAATAGCAAAGAGTAACAGATAGATATAATATGCTATATAAACTTCGTATTAGAACACATTGCTGATAATTAGAAGACATACACTGATCAAATAAAAACGTCAATGCCAGAGAAAAACCTGTCTCAATTATCCTCCGAAACATTCCAATGGGCGTATACGGCAAAATTGCTGTGACAATTATATGAATGGATAACTGAAGATAAGGGATGACAGAAGGTGTTCGGGAAAGTAAGCATCAATGGCCAAACTATCAATTATACATCAGTGACACGGAAAGAAACTATTTTACTGATTTTTCAAGTGAGTTTCCTTCCGGAACATTTGACAAAACTCCAACCACTGGCAACCTCGAAGTATTTTATCTTGTATTACATTATAGAGAAAATTAATCTAGACCGAGTGCATACTGGTTGCTCAGTGCCAAACTATTCAGGAATATATTTCACTCATAAAACAGGTACACAACATGAACATATATGAATTTGCAAGCATTGATATGTCATGTCTGTGTATTCACAATTCCTTTGAGAAAGTGGTCAAACGTGTTATCCCATAGATAACAGTTATTACATTGACATACTGTTGCTGTAAAAGACAATTTCAAAAATATGCTATTATTCCAGCTATGTTTCCCAACCAATGGTGTCGATGTACACCTTCCGGCCTCTATGCACTTTGGGTGTCAAACATCTTGTGTTGGTATTTTGTTGTTCCCTTTGATCCACAATCTTCTTCCATTGTGGTTATTGCAGTTGGTAATGAACACACATGTTGAGATGATGTTTCCTAGGTTCTTTCTAGTGACAATATTAATCAGCTGATCGGGAAAGTGACGGCCTTGCCATGCATTCCTGTCACAGAGAAGCACAACGTGGGACTGTGTGCCCTCAGTGACGCCTTTCTTGATGGCGTGTCATTCTTTTTAGGTCATGGTATAATGACAATCGTGTCAGAGCAAAGTCGGCTCCAGAGTGGATAGCCTGAAATAAGCGACTGACCTGCATTGAGGGATGGCACCAGAATTAGCTAGCTGTCCACCATTGGCAACATCCACGAAGTCACATACAAGACCGTAGATAGATCAACTAATAACCGATGGACACAATCTTCAACAGCATTAGTGGGACCTTATTACCTAAGAATTGCATGATAGGCCCGTAGGGTTCATGTGCAGATGTTCTTATATTATGTATCAGCGTGTATGAGTGCAATAAACGCGTACTTAAATGTGATATTTAAACATATTCGAATCCCAGTTCGTCCTGATTATGTTTCTCGGTTTATCAACACCCTGCCCGTGCTCGTGGGTTTTACTAAAAGTTGTAAACGTCAACGACTGACTCGTCGTCATACATCTGAAATTCTGTTGAAAACGGTGTGAAAGTCAGTAACTCGTAGGCCCCAAACAAAGCCTAGCAGCAATCTAAAGGCAGGCACAATATAGGAGGACTTCTCTACACTATTCCGGGGTATCCTAAACCTTGCATATGTATTTTTTATGTTGGAAAACTGGATATGAGATCGTGTCTGGTACTACCGCCTCAATGTTACCACCTCATCCGTATACAACATCACGATAATTGTGTGGAAGAAGTACAACCAGAGCCTTCGTTCAAAAAGGACGCGTTGGTATACACCCGAAAATCATTAAAGTAACGTGAGGTATGTCAGCCGCAAGGTCGTGAGCTATTCACACACTACGTTTAAGTTTCTTTCTTATGGCTACGCAAAAATTGACATGATGGACACGATTGATAACCTTATTTTCTAAATAGTTCGTGAGTTTATAAAACATACATGATTTGGACATCTCAATCATGTCATTAATTTTATCCAATTTGACGTCCGCTTCAAGACAAATTCCCACCACTGGATCAGGTCCTACGTGTGTTTCAGTAAACCAGTAAATGCACTATCGTGTCACTGTATGGTCAACACTCGAGTGTTTACAGACTGCCGTCGTATGGCTGGATTACTACTGTGCAGGGTTAGGCAACAAAACACTTACCTTTTAATGCAAATTGTGTCAGTGGCTGGTGCTACCGGTAGGGTATGACATGCTTACCCCTTTCGCAAACTCCTGATGTCATCACTGGTTTCAGTGATCCATTCATATAATTTTCACATGTATTTTGTCTTTAAGGCCTAGTGGAATCTGTTCTTCGAGACGCTTCATATTTAACCATTCACTTTTATCATACAGTTATCGTATATATGACAGATTACCAATTAACATTGTAAGATACGCCAGCCAGCATATGTCGACTTGCAGACTATGTGAACATGTAGTTGGCAAGAAACGCCTCCGAGACCTTGGAATACATACAGAAATAATCTACTTTCTGTAGATTCAGTGTGAACAATGTGTATCATTACCCTCCCCATGTACAAACACAGTAAATCCTTGTAAATCTGGACCCTCCTTCGAAATGAATATGTTTCATTATAGAAACATTATTACGCACCAGTGATTCGTTAATCCGGACCTTTGATAATCAGATATTTTACAGTATTTAAGACGCCTCACATGCAACTGAACACTCAACATATGAAGAACCTGTGTACCAAATGTCATTCTTTTAACTCAAAGTGCACAATTTTGGCATTTAGCCGCGCCACTCACCATGATCCCTATCAGAGTTCAGGATGCTGTATTTTAAGTCAAATAACGCACAAGTACCTGGGCATTCGTTACACATTATGCATGAACCATGCTTCCGATTATCATTATTTGCAACGAATGTCCAGTTATGCGTGCATTTTCTGACTTGAAATACAGCATCAAAATATCAAATTACGTAATCAGATTTAAAATACTGCCTGACAGTTAAGATAAATCAATAAATATATGAAACCAAATACAGCACAAATATGCTGCACGGAAATTCAACGTAAATTCAACGGAAATTCTTGAACGTCGTGCTTCGATATCCACGCTGCATTTGAACCAGCCCGCATAGTAGACTGCACTTGCATTTTGTGCGATTTCATCGTTGTTGCAAGTATATTCATAATGCACGTGCTTAGAATTAATGCACGAGCATTAACTTTGCATTGCAAAAAGTAGGACTGCCAAATTGTTACAGAAAATCTACAGCTGAAATAATAGAGCGACGTCATAGCTGTAGTTTAACTTTGGCAAAGATGGCCGTCTTGTATTGAGTGCGTTCAAAAAACTAATTTGACCAACTCTTTCAATGATCTCAGTGTCACAGTCTCAAATGTTTCATATAATATAATCAGACCAAATATACCAGAAAATTGAAATGAAGAAATATAAATCAAATAGATTTCAAGTCGTTAAAAAGGGTACTTTTTCGCATTTGCGTCCAAAGGGCACTGGGGTCCTTATAACAGTATACGTAGAATGTAACAGCGTTAAACCAACCGATGGCATCTTCATGGTGAGACTACACATAAATCAGTGTTACGATAATCCCATGAGACAACTTTGATATTCGTGCCTGTTCAACCAACCAGACATTGCCTGGTTTCGGACACATTTTCTTTCAAACAAAACACTCAGTCTTTACATCTGATGGATAGCAGGCGGTCTATTTTCACAACCTCCTACAAGATGAGTGTGGTGACATTTCACGCACGCAATGGGATCAGACAAATCTATTAATGACAAAGTGTTTGACAAAACCTATCATACTTGCTCATCAGTCATGAGTCAACTACAGAAATGTATTTAAAGTTAAGGTGACGTTTGGATAACCGACACCAACTCTCTCACCCACCAATATGGGTGCAATAGTTGATGAACTATCAATTCATTGCAATGCATCAATCACAGTTTACAAAAGCAACAGCTTCCGTCGATACCGTGCTATATATCATCGATAGTTACGAAAGACAAGACAAGAAACCGACAATCAACACTTTCGGTAAACTCTTTTATCATTTAGGAGATACACTTTGTCCTAAATGTGTTTCAGATCTGCGTGTGTTTTTGAATATTTGATGCTGGAAATGTGATAAGGTTTGTAAGCATCACACATTAACTTTATGAAAATACACGAGGCAACAATTCCAGGAAATCTGCTTTATGTGCATGAAGTGCAAAAATTAATTCAAGAGGAAGTTAATGTCAATGTTCAAAGTAAATTGATAATATTGTTGTTTGAAAGATGTTTGATTATCTAAACACCTGCGCTGTGTGCATTCATTACAATCATTTTGATTCATTTCCTTGTGTACCTGTATTGAGTTACCCAAAGTGAGAGGTCAATGCATATTTCGAACAAAGCCACTTTCTACTGAGAGACACCACGTATTTCAGAGTGGAACAGAACCGAAGTTCAAAGAAGCCCCCATCGCCATCACCCATCCAGCTTCTAACCGCCTCCATCTTTGACTTGACTTCACCTATATGGCGATCTCTGTGCCATCTATGAGACGACGTGTCACCACGACATATATCATACCTCAAAATCATCCTTTTGATTCTTGTCCAAATAGTAGTATTGGCTCTCCAGGTCAAAGTAACTTTCCATGTCTTCAAGTAATCTATATAAATGTTTGTATCAATATCTACCGCTATTTAAAGTCAAAATGAAGTCAAAATAACATCATCGATTGCAGAATATTTATGTTTAATTAAAACTTATGAAAGTTTCGGAAGGTTGTTAGTTCTCCTCCAGATATTCCGCCATCACATTGAACAAGACAAATTGATTTCAGCTTCACGATTCTGGAACCACTGCAGTAATAAAACTTCCACACGTTATTACATCCTTCCCACAATAAGTAGACACCCACAAAAGATCTATACACAACAAAAACGAAAACACTTCCAACCGATGAGGGTGAAAAAAATGTGGTAAATTTAATAAGATCAACCGGGCACAACCTGTTGATCCAACGTCGATCGATTTACGATCTGACAATACCGACGGGTTGAAATTAAATGTACTTAACGGGAAAATTACTTGTTCACCGATAAAAGATGAGTCCTTAAAATTCGTGTTTCTTGTTTATTTTCCACCTTTCTAGATTTGCAGTTTATTTTACATCCACAACCTTCATATATAAATTTCTCAAGTTTCGACATTAATGTTCTTCTGATCCCGGAATATAAAATTTAATCATTTGAACTTTTCCAATGATTGTCATTCTGCTGCACACTGGCGCTATTCAGACACATTGGAGTCGAATCTACTCCAGATTGAAATTGCATCCGTGCTTTGTAACCATATCATGAACTGGTTCCAAGAGTAATTTTAAAAATTATTTTTTTCATGTTTCTTTTGTAATTGATCCAAATAGCTTTGATCATCACACTTGTAACCACAACTGAACTTCATAATAACAGGAACACGGCCATGAAACAATTTAAACCAAGGCGTTCATCGCGTATCTAGTTCATAGATCAACCTGAAGAAACAAACAAGCATCATCATCATCATCATCATTATTATTGTTGTTGTTGTTGTTGTTGTTATTATTATTATTATTATTATTATTATTATTATTATTATTATTATTATTATAATCATGAGTGCACACTGATCCATTTACCGGGGTAATAATGTAGATATCATCATCATTATTATTATTATCATTATTATTATTTACAGATAAAAATATCCCAGAAAGCGCTGCCTAGTCAAACCCACCCACAACTTTTCGGAGATTGTGAAGACTCCCCAACACTGCAGCCTTCTGCATTACCCAGATTGTCAGAACAAAACAGAACAGAAGTTTATTGCTCGAAAGAAAATCACACAGAGTGATTACAGAGCATACATGAGGTTGAATATATACACAACCACACCAACAATAATATATACATACATGAATACATACATGCACCCAATCACGCATAATGCATTTTTATAATACATGCATGATCTGCATAACTACACACGTAAACACATAAAATATACACATATATTATATTGTAGAGTGAAATTCACAAATTTTAACGTCGCAAGGGCAATTTTCCAGCCATAGATCGACGATCCTATGATATTTAATTATGTAAATAATTTTAAACCTTTTTTACAGAACTGAGCCAGTTTTACTTGAATGGATTTGTATGAACATTTCATTTATTGATTGTATTTTAGAGTGTAGGGATATGTTCTCAGTTTAAGAATCCAGATTGCTTGTTTCAATGGGAGAGATAATAGATACTCATCAAACTGTGGTTTGTCTTTTAGCATTGTATAATATTTGCCTTTAGATGAAGAACAAGCCTTGACATTCCAGCTTTGATAGAAGTTGTCTATTAAGGTTTGTTTAACGTTTGTTTTAAGCCAAGAGAGATTTGGAAAAGAGTTAGTATCAAAGACAAAATTCAAACCAGTTTCATATAAAATATTTTTAATTGAGGTGAGCCATGGAAATGCAGTATTGCTAGTCACTGTCATTTTAGGAATTAGCAGATAGATGCGGCTAGATAGTTTTTTAGGCGATACAATTAGTTTGCTCCAAAAAGATATCATTCTTATTTTTATCTGAATCGTTAATGGATGTCTACCTAATTCACCATATACTAGAAAATCGGGTGTTGACTGTTTTAATCTGAGGATAGACTTACCGAACTTCAGGTGAATTCTTTCAATTGTCCTTACATTTTCATACCCCCATACTTGTCAGAAGGACTGTATTCCTGGTAGCAAACCCGGGTACTCTCCCGATGTCGGTTAACAGAATGGAAGGTACCAAACCTAAACCTACCGAGAACAATGGGGAATCGGACAGCGTGGTACTTGGGATGCAGGCGTGACATTTCGAAAGTGAGGTCTGCATATTTGCCATGTTTTTCCTGAATCTTGTCAATCACATTAGTGTCAAAAGGGACAGAAAATTCAATGATATAAATGATTTCATTGGATTTATCAAAAAGGACAAGGTTAGGTTTGTTGGCCTTGATAACGTCTGAGGCTGAAAATGGGCCTATTGTATTTATCATTTTCCACGACACCCTCTATATACTGGGTCGTACCATGGATGGGCATCTGTGTCAAAACCACCAGTGTGGCGAAGACGGTAATAAAATGATCGAGCCAAACCATCATGTCGCTTAAGATACTGTGTTTGTGCCAAAGCTGGGCATCCACTGAAAATGTGTTGGATAGTCTCATTAAATTCATGACATAATCTACATTTCATTTTTACATTTGGATGCAAAATCACACATTGACGGTTTCGAAGTGACTGGTCCTGAGCAGCAAACAGAAAGCCTTCTGTTTCACTTTTCCGGCCAGCCGACCTCATCCAAGCGAAGGACTCTCCGGGGTTGCTAACTGCTCAACACACTGCACATAAACTCGATGATGTGGTCGTTCAGAAAGCCTCTCCTTGAAGTGAGTGAGTATGGTTTTACGCCGCTTTTAGCAATATTCCAGCAATATCACGGCGGGGGACACCAGAAATGGGCTTCACACATTGTACCCATGTCGGGAATCGTCTTCGGCGTGACGAGCGAACGCTTTAACCACCAGGCTACCCGACCGACCGTCCTTTCCTTGAAAGTAGTAGTAGTAGTAGTGGTAGTAGTAGTAGTAGTAGTAGTAGTAGTAGTGACACTCGTGTTCACTGTAGGTGCTCGTAAGTACGGAAGCAAAGGGGCTATCTTGTTTACCACTGAGATTGACTTGCTCAATGTATCATCAATGATCGTTTCCAAGTATCAGATCATCCAGAGCACAGTCTCACAAAGCGGCCATAGCGCTACGTAATCATCCATGAGCACTTTCTGAAACGCACGGGGACCATCAAACCGAGATCTTGCAATTGGCATGTCCCTTTGTTGCACTGAAGCTGCTGACAATATGCACTGGGTGTGTTCAGATCTATTTTGTTAGAATTTACAAGCTCGTCCATTTCAGAAGCAAAGTTAAAGTCTGAGGGTTTGGTCCTAGTTATTTAAGGTCCAAATGATTCAAAATGGTAGTTTTGGGTGACAATGGTTGCCCAGGTTGTGGATGGACCCACTGACTCGCATAAAACGAATAATGTAACGTTTTTACATGGTGGGGAGGCAAGGGTGACCCAGTCGTCTCAATGTCGCTGTGCATAAATGCGTCCCTTGGGCACGCCAGAAACCTGTGTTCGTGGGTTCAAATCCCGGTTCGCCAAGATTGTTTCTATGTTGGTTGTTTGGTTGGTTTGTTGTTTAACGCCGCACTCAGCAATATTTCAGCTATATGACGGCGGTCTGTAAATAATCGAGTCTGAACCAGACAATCCAGTGATTGATATCATGAGCATCGATCCACGTAATTGACATGCATCAACCAAGTCAGCGAGCCTTGACCACCCGATCCCGTTAGTCGCCTTTTACGACAAGCATAGTCGCCTTTTACGGCAAGCATGCATGGGTTGCTGAAGACCTATTCTACCCTTGAATCTGTTTCTGTGTGTGTCAGCACCATGCCCGTGCTGGTTTCATCAAGGTGTAAAAGACATGCATCACTTCGGGCTTTTCTCCCACCTACAGTCAACTACGGTTATAACGAACTCAAAGGGACCACTAATTTTAGTTCGTAATAACCGTAGTTCGTTATAAGCAAATATACCTGTCAGCATATATACGAGACTAAAAAATAAGTTCGTTATATTGATCAATTCGTTATACGCGTGTTCGTTATAAACGTTATTTACTGTATATAAAGTTGTCACGCCGTGATATGACTAGAATTATGTTCAAAGCGACGTTAATATCCAACCTCACTCACTCATTCTTACAGGGTGATTGTTGATACACGGAGAATGTTGTATCTATGTTCAGACAAAACAAACTGTTATATTGCTTCATTCGTATTTAACATTGAGTGTGTGGAACCTCCTGTCGAATCATTATGATACTAATTTTTTGTGGTCAGAATTGGTGCACGTAAATTCATCATCGACAATTTCGAACACCATCACCAAGTTATCAAACGCGTTAGGTTTACACGGGCACGGCAGTGAAATGTTTCCTCTTTTCTTCCAAGAGCTGGGTGATGGAGGTGATGAGAGCACTGAGATGATGAGGCGTGTCAGGCAATTCATTCCAGCCGAGTTCCAGACCAATACGTCTGGGAGCAAGAGTTATGAAGTCGGTGATGTATTGTTTGTGCACAGAGCAGACAAGCGATGGAAACAACGCAGTTGTATTGAGCGTACAATGAGGCGTTGAGAAACTACTCATTCAAATAAACACTTTTTAAAGATCCTGATTAACTGTGCATCGTGTGAATGATCTGATTTTGAATTGAAGATAAACGTTTTTTATAAAAAAAAGGTAACGTGGTTATTTACAGTAGAGTACATGGTACAAGTTACATGTACATGGTACTCTACTCACATATTTGGAATTCCTGTTGAACAATGTGGGGGGTGTCATTAGTACAAACGGTCGTGGGGCAGTCGGGTAGTCTAGTGGTTAAAGCGTTCGCTCGTCACGCCGAAGACCCAGGTTCGATTCCTGACATGGGTACAATGTGTGAAGCCCATTTCTGGTGTCCCCCGCCGTGATATTGCTGGAATATTGCTAAAAGCGGCGTAAAACCATACTCACTCACTCACAAACGGTGGTCTCCATGCGAGCATCAAACAAGGAACTGAACTGAGTAACAATCCCAAATAGATTGGTGTTTTGTTGAACGCCGCCCTCAAGGATTAGGATTAGTCCTGTTAGTAATCGAATCTAAACGAGACAAATCAGTGATTGATATAAGCTGCATCCCACAGCGGGGACGATGACATAAAATCCACCAAGTCACGGAGCCTGACCAACCATCCATTAAGTCTGTGATTCTTCCCAAGATGCATTAAGGCAAGATAGGAATGATAACCCTCGTCTTTTATTGTCAGACAAAAACAGGTTATGTTTTGTTTTGGTCTTCACCAAAAGACGTTTAAAGAGGTTCTCTGTCTGGCGCTCGGCTAAAAGGCGATAGTACAGGGACTGGCCGGCTCACAGTCAGCACAATGTGTCAGAGTAAGGTATTCATGTTATACTGTGGCATTGTATCTCAGTGTATCCATTAAGTTGCCTCGTACAAGCATAGGTTGTTTGGGGTTAATTCTAATTCGGGATCTCTACGGAGGATTATCAAATTGACACGGTCGTCACTATCTGCTCTCCATTATCATTCCAATAACGTCAACATTTCAAACTCGTATAATTCATTACCAGTGCTGATTTTAACGCTGTGGACCATTGGCATGCTTCGCGGAATAGGTTATTGCGGGTTAGAAACCAAACGAATCTGCGTACTCAAATACCGCCCTGTGTTAGAGACCGCCTCAGTAGGTCGATGCTTCAAAAGACGTTAAACGATGGTACTTGTTACCCTACCTGGCGCTCGATCGGCTTCATGGTGGATGAAACAAGGGCTGATCGGCTCGGAGCCAGAAGGGGTATCCATGTTAAACAGCGACATGGTATCTCAGGGAGCTGGCACTATAAAACCGGCATAAGTCCGGACTAGTACAAGCAGCCAAACACATACATACACACACGTTTCTATATAAGTGCAATTATCTTCAAAGCGACGTTAAAGTCCATTTCACCCCACCCCGCCGTATCTGTCTTGCAAATTAATGACCATTATTAGCTGTATGCTTATCACGGGGGAAATATGGTTTGATGTATCTCTGCATGGCCGTGAACCCCAAGCCGCCACACACGTTCATCTAACCATATTCCTTAACAAATCTGTCTCCGCCATGTTTATTATTGGCCACAAGTTAAAAACAACGAAAATTGAGAAGCGAAGCGTTTGTTTGTCGACCTGAATGTATGTGTACAACCCTCGACTTTCAGTCCCGTGGTGTACAAGCTCATTCAGGTCGTGAAATCCCGTCCACACCACTAGTGACACATATAACCTGAAAACGTGGCCTCTTTACCCAGTTTTCAAATTACTGCTAAAAAAACATAAAAGTGTACTTACATTAAAGTTAACAAAGAGGTCGTTAAAACTGTGTGACACAATTATGCTGGAATCTTCTGTTTTACTGCAAAACCTTCTGTGAGTTTTTTCAGTGTTGAAGGGCAGACGTCACATCGTCAACACTTATCTGTAGCTTGCGTCACATTTGGAGGCGACTCAAAGGCGCTAAACATGAGGAGTTCAAGAAGTGTCTGTAAATCTGAAAGTCAGATCTGTCTTGCACAGCACTTGCTCAGAAGTTGTTTGAACAAGGTTACAACATTCAAGGCCTCAGCTCTGCTTTCAAAACAGTTTTGTATGGTAGACATGTCCAAATTTGATGCATCAGCCTAGAGGTTAAAGCTTTCGCTCGTCGACGTCACGCCGAAGACCCAGGTTCGATTCCCGACATGGGTACATTGTTGGAAGCCCATTTCTGGTGTCCCCCGACGTGATATTCCTGGAATAATGCTCAACGCGGCTAAGAACCATACTCACTCACATTCCACTTAGCAATATATCAAGAGAAGTTACTCTAACCAAATGACCTTCACAAATATTACTGTGAAACACGGTTGGCACGAGCTGCATCTCCCAATTTCATTACAGATGCGAATTAATTACAAAAAAGTAAGATTAAACATGATCTACCACGAGATTCAGTGGTGTCAAGTCGCAAGGTAAGTGCAACACGGAACGCGGCACACGATAAGCCCTAGTTATCCCATACGTGTAGAACATTGGTTAGCAGCAAGTTTGTTTGTTTCCTTGTTGTCATCATGAGCATCGATAGACGCAATTGGGACACGATGACATGCATCAACCAAGTCAGCGCGCCTGTGAGTCGATCTCATGAGTCGTCTGTTTCGACAAGCACCAGTTGCTGAAGACCAATTCTAACCGGAATCTTCACGGGACGCACTGACATTACATCTGGGGCATTAGCGTATTGCTGCTGCCAGTATATTGACCCCTTGTAATCCCTTTATATTATTAACCTCAAACCCAGTGTTAAAATATAATGATTCATTATGCATTGGACTTGTCTTGTCAATTACGGATATCACAATCAAGTTTGGCATGCTCCTGTCAACAACAAAGGCAGATACGTCTACTTCTAGTACAAGACTATTCTGGAAAGATTCAGCCGCTCTATGTGGACACGGCAGCACTTGGTGGTTCTGTAACAGTGGTTCAATCGTTTGATTCCACTGACAGTTATTCAGTATATTTACAACAGTTTCTACTGCCACTAAAACTATTTACACATAACTCTACAAGTAAACATTGCAATGTATATTTAGGAAATGGTCTGTTTGCAAGGCATGCAATGAAATACTCGTTTCTTGCACTGCGAGCACTGACAGTTCCTCAGGGAAATACTTCCTTGACTATGCATTCATTTCAATAATATATTCATAAGATACTTAACATCAAATTGATGTTTCATGCAAATATGAGTAAATTAAGGGTCCGACCAGTTAATACGCTTTTGGTATTTTATTGGTCAAAACACGCAACTACATACCGTGTGGAGAGAAGATTAGCAATTACATATTTTCACAACACATTGAGACAGTCTGCGTGCCCAGCGAACATTTCTGTTCACAACACAACACACCACACCACACCACACATCACCACACCACACAACACAACACCACATCCCGCCAAACGGTCGGGCCCTCATCTGTACCATACATGAACTAGATGTACGCCACGAAGGGAACACATCGCATCACGAATCCCATAATAAACGCCCAGACGAAAGGCATGGCGAAGCATATTGTTCTCGATCAAAACACCGAAACAGCTCTGACGTGTATCAGTACCCCAGATGTCCTCCATGGGAAATCGTCGGACAGTTTGAGATAATATTCAACAAAGTTAAGAAATAGTCCATGCTGTCAGGTGTAACAGGTGGCCCTGTCGTCTAAGGCGCCGCATTTAGCTGTGCAGAGTTGCGTCCCTTGGACACGCCGGGAATCTATAACCATGGGTTCGAATCCCGGTTAGCCGCAATTGTGTTTTTAGGTTTGTCAGCACCACACCCGTGCTCATGTGTTTCACCAAAGTGGTAAAGGTCTCATACTGAAGCTTCGAATGTTGTCACCTTAAAATACTAATTTAATTTTTGCACTGTTTTTTTGTGTTTCACAGACGTTTGAACGAGAAACATCATGTTAAATAACTAGATGATGTGTCGATAATGTCAATATATGAAAATCATCCAATCACGTCTGAGACCTTCATCGCATCGGGCTTTCCTCCCACATTAAGCTGACATGCCGTGAAGTAACTGAAATACTGTAACAGTTCTAAGCGGCGTTAAACCCAACTCACTCAGTCCAAGCTGTCATGGCGGCAGATTGAAGCCGATTGCGCAGAAGTAGAGTTCGATTCCACCTGCATTATGGACCTGCTGCAGCTTGAGGTGAACCACGTCTCCAAGGACCATAACGTCGCTTCGCAGTTGTCGAAGATGGTGTTACGATGCACGATAAAACAAAGAAGGTTATAGCTTTAAACTAGTTTCCTAACAGCATGCCACCGGCCATTTTAGACTTGGACGTGAAGAAGCAAGTGACAATCAACATGGCTAGATGCTGTGTTCCCTATGAAGGTACAGAGAATACCAAAAATTTAAAATGCCCTTTGCAAACAAACCCGGATCAAATTCCTACGCCTGTATTCGAAAAGTCTAGAATGTTATCAAACACATGTTTGAGAGCACAGTACGACATGACATGCCTGCGTTCAGAACAACTGGACTTAGACAATGGTAATCAATTTTCAAATCACTGTAACTTTTGTTGTTGATTCTACAGATGTAAATGGTACTCCAGGTTTATTTCTATCTGTCGAAAGCTTCTGAGTTATTATTTCGATATTGCGACAGTGACGATAACCATTACTCTGGCACATAATGTTCTACAGGGAATACAAACTAATATCCCACAGCAGTTACGTTCTACTTCTTTCAAAATGAATTATCTCCCTCGTCATAACCTTCATAAAATTTGATTTAAGAATCATTACTCTCTGTATTCTAAAACCCATCATTGTATCCGGTTTCTGCAACCACGTAATGGCTGTTATCAATAGGCCATACAAATGGTTCGTATATGCCCAATTAATAACACATGGAAAGGGAAGGAGCTTGGACATTATGACACCTTAACGAGACCCGTTACCATTACGACAAATCCATCACTCTACACCGTCTCTATAGCTGTTTATGGTCTCCAAGCGCAGTTGCGCCGTCGCAGCATGATGTCGTGCTGTGGAGTCATATTGCTGCCCACGGTGACGTGTTTCCATCAGTAGTGTAGAGTGAACAAGGCGCCTGCCTCCCGATGCGATGACATCCTTTGCTATAGTGTTGATGAATGCTTGAAGAAGTTGTGTTTTCGTATCGTCGAGGGAACGCAAAAAACACGTCCTCATATAACGAGATCGCACATATTATTAAAAAAACATAAACAATTTACCGCGGTCGGTGTTAGAAGAGGGCATTATATTTGGATCAACTTATTCCAAATTTACTCACATTTTTCATTTGTAACAAACTGCCCCTCATAGCTGATATGTCAGAAAATTAATAGAGTCAGCACACTATGTTTCTTAAAGGTTCAAAAATACATATTCAGGATTGTGAATAATGTTCGAGGGAGCATTTGTTACGCAATATATCATGTTTTACTTTTCCAGAAATCAGTAACCACAATGCATTAGTATAAAAGAGACCGATTCATCAAAGTCAAACTTTCATATGTTTAAGTTAAAGCTTTGTTGAGGATTTTACATGTTACTTTAGTTAAGCGGATGACATAAACACGATAAGGAATTACATAATACTCGAAACGTGAATGGATTATGTCGTGTGAGTATGCAGTTTTCCCTAATTGTTTCATTCTGCATGGAACGTGAGTGGAGTTAAATTTGATGGAGTATTACGCTAAAGCACAATCGGAAATACTAATTCGTTTAATGCAAAAAATAAATATGGACACTAAATGGGACAAAAGATGAGGAACTGCAACACCGCCATTCAGGAGTGTATTTGTCATGGCTAGTATTCAGGAATCCAATTAATAAAAAACATCACATCAATTGTTGTAGTTTTTGTAGACATTATACATTTGTAGATTTATTTTAAATGAAAACGTCAGAGCAACCGTGGCTTTTAATGAGTGATTATCAGGTGCATTTCAGTGCTCAATTATGAGTGATCTGTGTAATCTATGTGACAAATAACTTGCAACGAGTGAGTGAGCATGGTTTTACGCCGCCTTTTGCAATATACTATCAATATAAAGTCGGGACACCAGAGATGGGCCTAACACATTGTACCCATGTGGGTAATCGAACCCGGGCTTTCGGTGTGTCCAGCGAACGCTTTAACCACTAGGTTAATCCACCACCCAACTTATTACGAACTTTGAAAAGTCGTTCCAGGTATAATTTCCTAATAAACACTAAAGAATCTTCTATTACTGTATATTAAAATGTGCACATTCGTAAGTCACACTATAGACTCCAACAAATCATTGTAATCGTTGCTTACGTCGTTTCCATGGCTTGAGATAGATAGCTTGTATTACACACTCTGATTTCGTTGCCATCGTTCCGTATAAATCCAATAATTATGAGCTGAAGGTGAGACTCCGTGCATCTGTGCAGACATTTTATGTCGTTAATACCTATGAGGTGAAAAATATCAATGTCATGGACACCCCGTGAGCTCCACATGGGTCTAATACCGTATATTAACGGCGTTTATCATGATTACTAGTGTAGGTACCCAATTCTTTGCTTTGAAAATGTTTGATACAGACAGTTTTGCTTCATTACATATGTATTTCTTTCCCTGTGTTTTAGTTCCCACACACGCTGATGCTTGTAGAATCAAAACACCACTCAAGTAGGACATATGTTAACGATATTTGCACCTCCACAAACATGCGTAGTGACGACCATTGACACCGTTACTGTGTCTTGTGTATTTGGGGAAAATATCATTTCATATTGACACAACCAAATAAGTAGAATAGAAAAACACTTTTTGCTTGTAATTATGATTTTACCATCTGAATCAACAATCGCGCTGTTCTTGAAGGCTTCTCTCAAACTTTTAATTTCAGCTTAGCATGTAGGTAATTGCTTCGAGTTATAAAACTATATATAACCAATTTCGAGCTTTAATGGCCAATTTCTCTTAAGGAATGACATTCAGACGGGTAAGGATCCATTGGTCATAGGTTCAAAGCCATTATTCGCGAAGACAGTGCACAATGTGTGTCTCCAGATAACCTGTGCTCGTTGATTTTTACCACAGTGGTACACATTTAGCATTTGTAACTTATGTATATCTGAAATACTTTACGAGGTGGAATCAAACCCCCTCACTCAATTCACTTCGTTTTAATAAAGGCAGTCTTTTCATTGAAGTACAATATGGTGTATATCGCAGCAGTTCAGTGGCCTTGTATAATTAGGTTTAGTCAAGAAAGATAGTTGGTGTGTTTGCCTCAGGTGGTTACACGGTCTTGTCTGTCCTTCTTAATGACTATTCCATGGACCTGCAGAAGCGCTTGCAGATCTGTTGTTTAGAAATGCGGCCATGTATCACCTCCAGCCGTTTGCAGGTGTTTGCAAGGATGACGCATGGGGCTATTTCTCAAGGACACTATACTCCATATGCTACTGCTATGAATGTCTGTTGTACAATCTGTCATTCTTTATAATTGGTCTTATAATAAGATAAATCCAACCTTCACGACATGTACCGAGCTCATCTGTCAGACCAAACATGCAGATCTGTTGTTTAGAAATGCGGCCATGTATCACCTCCAGCCGTTTGCAGGTGTTTGCAAGGATGACGCATGGGGCTATTTCTCAAGGACACTATACTCCATATGCTACTGCTATGAATGTCTGTTGTACAATCTGTCATTCTTTATAATTGGTCTTATAATAAGATAAATCCAACCTTCACGACATGTACCGAGCTCATCTGTCAGACCAAACATGAAAACCGAAATATTCAGAAGGAAATGTTTCAAGCAAACTTATCGATACAATATGTTCTTTATACATACAAATTATAAATATAAAATTATAACTAGCCTTGCCTGAAGACAATTTTACTTTTTAGCTAGTGTCTTTTGTTATTGAGAATACTCGTGTGAGTATACATATCATTTTATATATCAGCAATACTTTTTTATCTCGTTTCGAAAGTTCTAAATTACTTGGATATATGATATTGTAAGTAAAAATAACTGATCCCACTGTTTGTGATCTGCAGAAGTAGTCCTTATAGAACATGACATTTAGGTGAGCAACAAGCCCTGTTGTTATTACCTGAGCATCAAGCTTTTCATTGGAAAGTCAAAAATATGAGAAATGCATTAGCCTAATTGGCAGTGAAATGCTAAAACAAATATACTTACAAAAGTGTTGTATACTAACAATGTGGACCTTTTAATATATAATCTATTGGCACATCAGTGGGAGATATTGCATTTTTAATCGCTATAGCCGAATTGTTTCGTAGATCTGTGTTATATTGTCCCCTTAATCTCCAAAACGTTGATTCATTAGATTTGTATATTAACACTGCATTCAAAACAATTCATGCTATTTTCATGCATGGTGTCAGAATTTTTCAAAAGATCAGATATTTGAGCCTGCTTCCCATCTTCACCAAAGAGTGGCATTAGCTGTGACACGCTAATACTAGGTGTACACCCATGTGAATTCCAAGTCTGCAATAATACTCTTTAAAGTTCTTGTCTGTAGATAATTAGACACTGTGTATTGGCTAGAATGTACTGGAGTGCTTTGGATGAAACGTGTGATGTGAATGTTGCCTTTATGATAGTTTTGTTACCGATGCTTAACTACTGTAGGCGTTTCTGCAGGGTATTCGGGACTGTGTATTATGGCCATTGAAGTCAGTTCTATATAGCTTTATCCCTTAGCGTGAGGATGATAACACACAGTTGTCCGTGAAATCTCTCAAACAGGCCATTTTAATTAGTTAAAATTATTGACTCTATGTATTTCTCAAATAGATGGTATCAGCGACCATATAGAAATACTGACATTTTAGTTGGAGACTAGGGTACCTAGAATGTTAGGGTACCTACAACCTATCTTCTTTCAGAAAATCCAGTGCTCAATTCATGATACGTGTTTTCCAGTTATTTTCTGTATTTTGAGTACATTTTTCATAAGTCATTCGTGTTACATGTTGTCAGAAAAATCTTGTTTCTCATGATCACATAAGTTATGTGTCCCAATCAATATTCAATTTTCCTTCTACATTTTCAGAAAATGGAACTCCAGCAGGTTAAAACTGTATTAATATAACCCTGAATTGACAGGTAAGGTAACTTGAATGAATTCATAAAAGAGTCAAGATCAAATGCCAGAGTGCCTTGACCAGGTTAGAGTGTTCAAATGTGAGTGGTGTGTCATCCCCATTAGAAGGAGGCAGATGTCGGAACAGGATGAGCATTGTTTACTCTGATGTCATTTTCGAGGTTCGTTAGATGTTTATACGTAGGTGTTCTGTTCTGTCGCGACAAAGGGATGAGACCATGTTTCCTTGATGACAGCGGAGACCCATGTGAATCTGCATGTTACACATACAATGTTAATTTCCTGGTATCGGAAGCAACATCTGCTGGGATAAATTCATAGTTTTAATTACATACCGGTTGTGTGTGAAGGAAATGGTCCTCAGAACAATATTTCAGCCATATTCTGTCAGTTTAAAGTTTGAGGACATTCCAAAGTCTCAGACGTTTACTGCTTTGTGAAGAGCCTTGAATTCGAGAATGGTACTGATAAACCATCGTCGAGGAGAACACAAGATTCGAACCCACGATCATGGGATTCTGGGACGAAACATTCCACAATGAATTGTGAGGACTGGATAATGGCCGACCCTCGGACAGGAATCATAGATTTAGATTTACATGTATGTGAAATGTTGCCTGTGGTGTGTCGGCCAGTATGACGCCACGAAATTCAGTTAGGATATTTTAAAAGTCGTTTAGCTACTCTGGTTCAACTGCTGATGAAAAAAATAAAATTGACGAGATTATCGTGTCAAGGGAAAACTTGCCGGTATATCTTTTCCAGTGGGAAAAAGCTAAGCGACATTTGTTCATGTCATTGGCCATTTCTGCAGACTCAATTTCTTACTTCCTACATGCAAATCAACCAGAATCAAAATTTATGTTATTAAATAGACTTCTATGTATGCTGTCCGATGCACAAAATGACACAGGAGTGTATGAAAAATATTATATGTTTACTTCAGACTTACTATCTCATTTCTCTGACAATTCTATTTTCATTCACTTTCAAGACTCTCTATTTTTCATATTCCCTCTACTTTTCTGGGGTTTCTCTTTCTTTTCCGTCCCATTTCCTTTTTGCATACCTGTGTTTACAAAACGTGATCTTGATTTGTTTTTCACCCACGCGAAATCCAATCGCAATGATAATATCAACTGAAGAATAAATGAAAAGACAAGGGTCTTATTTCAGGGACGAGAGGAATAGATAAAATACATATTCTTAAGAAACAATAAAGAAAGAATGATACTGTAATGTGATATATTGAATGGTTAATTTAACAATTATTTTTGACTGATTAATTTTCCAAATGATTATAAAATGTTTTTAACAGTTAAATTGCACCCACGAGAAATGGTCCAAAATTCCAGTTACTGAACCAAGACTGTGTGTAAATGGGGTGAGTGACACTACTGACACATAAAATATCCTAAATGATACAATTGAACAAACTTGGGACATGTGATCGAAGGAAACTATCAGTTTGTAGTTTCAGTGTTGAAGGAACGGTAACAGTCGGCCTGGGGAGGGACTCAATTGTTGAATGTTTGTTGATATAATTTTATTAGTCTGTTGCGGAGGTTGTTATCATTGTTTCATATCTTCAGTTCAGTATACAAATACGGCTATCCTAACTGGAGTATTTGCAAAGAAGCTTCAGACAGCTTCATCAGAAAGAGTCAATGTTGGAGAAGAGAGCGATATTGACACTTCTCCCTTGTCACGGGGATGTGAATACATCCTTTACATAATGGTGCATACACCTCCCCAGTTCCACCGATAGACATGATTATTACAGAGTGCAAATACCACTCAAGGGAATATTGTCCACAAATCCATAGACCCGAAGAGCAATGGAAGTCCTTCAGACGCAACCATGCAAAAGTTCTTTAATCTCAAGATTTATCGTTCCCCATAGAGTTGGTTTAGTTTTATAGATTTTACCTCGTGCATTCATATGATCGGCATGGTATTAAGAGGATTTCGGTGTTTCATATATTGGAAAGAAAAGATTTTTAAAGTCTATGTTTTACAATGAGCCAGTGCTTGAAATGCTGTGAGTAACGTTCAACGCCGTTGATGTACGCTGACACGACATGAACCAAGTCACAGAGCCAAACAACTGATTCAATTTAGTCGCCTCTCAAACCTCTAGAGTTCCGGAGACCAAGCTACCAGTGCTCCCACAAGGGATTTTACAATGATGAGCTCCTCGCCTGATAGAAATATCGACATTCTAAGTTTTACAAATAGTCCATGTTATCCGTTTCTCATTAGCTGTGAACCAGATCAGCTGGAGTTAGGTTACATGATGTAAGTTAATTGATCAGACACGAATCAACTAATTACAAAAATGAAATATACAAAATGTAAATGTATAAAGAATCGCTATATTCCCATGAATAATCACTATATACCTAAGTCAGACACTTCATTTCAACATTGTCTAACCTAATCAAAGTTCTACTTTGACACTGATCCAGTCCTCTATGAAGTATTCATTACGTCATTACAAACAGTGTAGGCATACTGTCGCTTGCACTTGTCCACTTGCTGATGTCTCCTCTCTTTATTTTCATTTCTGCTTCCAGCCACTGTCATTGCGTACGAAATTCCATCAATTATGTCCCAAGTGCTGACGTTCGTGACAGCATCATTTCCTTTCGCCCTTGACGTTTTTATACTGAGTTGTAATATGATTTAATGGTTAATTCAATCTAACAACGACTCCAACTGGAATTTCAAACAGTTGAATCCCAAATAGTTGTTGAAATAAATTCCAGACTCGAAACAAATTTCTTGACTGATTTATGAAAGACATTTAAAACAGTGATGAAAAGGTCTTTTGTAGCCTAAATCATCGAACGAGGGCCTTCTTTTTTGGATTTGGGGGACTTCCATCATTATTTATTCCAGAAACACGACTAAAAGTGTGGCGTTTTGTGGTACATTTTCTTTGATGAAGGTGCATGTAACTCCAAAGTATTTGCCTTGCTCCAAACATTACATAATTGTACTTCACGTTTGAATGAATAAAACTAGTTGTTGATACAATTTACTCATTTTCACATTACTGGAGGGTACAGGGTGGGGGGTCGTCCAAGGCGCAGCAATTCGCTGCACAGAGTTGCGTCCCTTTAGCGTAGCAGAAATTTAAGGACGTGGGTCCGCCTATCAGATTCGATTCTTGGTTTGTCAACACTATACCCGTACTCATACTAGTATGTTGCATCAAAGTGGTAAACGCCTCAGACCTGCATCACTTCGGGCTTTCCTTCCACATGTAGTTGACACTCTATGATATAACTGAAATACTTTTCAACTCACCCTGACACTCACTAATATTTCTTATGGATATAGAAAGGGTTTTGTTGCTTTCATTAATATGGATTAGCGACGACTTGCCACACGTCACATAGCCAATACAATAGGCATCTCATATGAGAGAGTTGAGAACATTCAAAAGAATGAACTGGGCATGACAAAGGTTTCAAGACGCTGGGTTCCAAAGCCCCTATCAGAAACGATCCAGGTTCATAATCGCTCTTGAGAATTTCGTTGAGACATTTGAAACCATAGATGAGTACTGAGGTCGCCACTAGCAGCCAGGGGCAAACAGTCAAAGCTATGGAAAACATCTGACGTCCCTCCTGCAGGGATAAACTGTTCCAGCAGCTGACAAGGTGATGTTTTGGTTTCCTACTTGTGAAACACCTTCCGAGAAGAATTTTACTGGCAATTATTATGCTATTCCGCTTAGTTAACGGTGTGACAATATCAAGCCTCAATGTCGTGGGAACCTCACTAAAGGTGTATTGTTACCTTGCACAGGCCTACTATCGCCAGTGCTGAAATGCATAACTATGGCTTTGAACATCCACTTAATTCATCAGATGTAGCACCACCGTATTTCCACCTCTTCCCAAACGTGAAGGAAAAACTGTCTGGCAAGCAGTATGCAAGTGACGATGACGTTATTGCTGCTGTGGGTGACCTTTTACATCACAAGATGAAGCCTCCTACACCATTTGGATCCATGCACTCGTTGGTAGAAGTGTTGACTTATAATAATGTTGTAAAATAACTAGCAACCTTCGTCAAAGCAGTCGATGATAGTTAGGGTTTTAAGTGTTATTCACATTCATCATATTCCTATCTCCAATGTTCATCTCTGCTTGTGGCGACAGTCATAGCCACACACTACACACTTATGCCACTCTGGAGTGAGTGAGTGAGTGAGTGAGTGAGTTGGGTATAACGCCGCTTTTAACAGTATTCCAGTCATACCGCGGCGTGTCAGCTTAATGTGGGAGGAAAGCCCGAAGTGATGCAGGCCTCAGACGTTTACAACTTCGGTGAAACCAACGAGCACGGGTATGGTGCTGACAAACCTAGAAACATAATGGGGCGAACCGGGATTCGAACCCGCAATCATAGGTTTCTGGCATTCCCAAGGGATGCAACTCTGCACAGCAAATCGCGGCGCCTTAGACGACTAGGCCACCCGTGCCCCCTATGCCACTCTGGAGGATATTTACCTAGGGAACTAGCTAGCACAACCCTCTGATCAAGTTTGACAAAACTACCTTGCAAACGTTGCCGTATGAAACTCAATGTGAATTGTATCAAGTTTAGTTGAATGTACAAACTTACGTTAACGCTAAAGTTTTGTCAAGTGAGCTAACGTCGTGGCATGTTTCTCCGGCCTCCGTAAAACGCCAAAAGTAACTTCTCCGAAGAACCCACTTGACCAATGAAGTTGAAACTTCACATGCTTGTTCCCACTAATGGAGACACCCTAGTATGTTCAAGAAGTTCGAATGGTTTCTAATGTGGGCGCCACGGTTGTCATAAAATTCTAAAATTCACTCAAAATACATATTTTGCTCTGAACCCGATGACCTCTCACCCTTTTCTCTCTTCCGTAATAAGTAGCTGAACTTTGGCATGTACGTTTCTCCCCATGATGAAATCAATATTTTGTTCAAACCATTAGATTTTAGTCTTAGTTTCTTGTCCTCAGTATTTATGAAGAAAATATTTCAGTATCCATGCCGACAGCAACGTTTTGGTCTGTTTCTCTTTTTAAACTGTCGAGTGTATATCCAGCTGAGCTTATGTGCCTGCTGCATTATTCTTGCATCAACAGAAGACCTACAAGATGTAAGTCTGTTTCAAGAAATATGTCATTGGCATACATTGTGTTAAGTCTTTGAAAGGATTTGGAAGTGATACACATATGGAAGAGAATTTATGGATGTCAACTCCTTTATTAAGAGGAATACAACGGTAAAAATATGATTGCTCCTTCATCAGGTGAATGAAGGAGAAAGCATATGCTCTGAAACGTTGTGTTACATCTCATTTCAAACCATGAAATTGCATTTAAAATTATTTCAGAAAGAAGTGTTTGGAGATATTTTAAAAAAACAACTTTAAACTTCCGAGGTGATTGATAACCTGACGCTTCCTATCTTTTCTAAATTGATTACAGAGTGAAAACGAATCGTTTATCAATGGTTTATTTCATGAATTTCCTTTGTTATTTAAATTACTGACTTTCAACATCCTGGTAATCCGTACAACGTCACATGGCCTTTTCACTATCGCACACACAGTGGCATGAACGAAGGGAGAGGGGAGATTAGTACCAAAGCATCTTCAAAATCATTTCATCAAAGTTGTCACTTTATTTGTCCTTTAATTGAGATAGAATCTGTTACGGGTTTATTTTCGTTAGCGATATTCAAATCTTGACTTTGTGTAATTTTGTGATAATCCCAGAAAATAGCTATCTCCATCGAAGCCGTCTAAAATCATGAAACGTGTCACTGGACTCTGAAGAAAAGCAATTAACATCTGAAAACATCAAGTGACGATATATTTTATTTCAAATCTTGTTATCATGTGAAATGGAACTTGTTAATGTTTTCAAAACAAATGCATGAGAAACTCAAATTTAAGCATACCAAAGCCCCGTCTTTAACATTAAGGAACTATAAATATTTTCTATATTAGGTAAATCTCTATACACTCGATCTCATATTATCAACATTTTCAGTTTCAGTTTCAGTAAAAACAGGTATTCTGCATAGCCCAGTTCGCCCCAGTTATGTTTCTAGGTTTGTCAGCACCATACCCGTATTCGTATGTTGCAAGTTGTGAACGTCTGAGACATGAGTCACTTCGGGCTTTCCTCCCACTTAAAGCTGACACGCCGTGATATAACTTAAGTACTGCTAAAAGTGGCGTTAAACTCAAGTCACTCACCCATATCAAATTATAGGTTATTGTTAAAAGGCAATAATTGCAATAATGGTTTGGTCCTTTATTGAAACTGTTCCAGAGTAAATGCATTTCATCACTTTGCGTTTTCCTCCCACATTACGCTGACATACCGTGATACAACAGGAACACTGTTAAAAGCGGCGCTAAACCCAACACTCACTCTTCATAATACCGTGCCGTACTCAATTGATACGTTGTGTTAAAAACAAAGAAATTTAATCGCCTGATTTCCACGAAAGCCTAAGCATTGTAAGGGAGTGTGTGAGTTGGGTTTAACGCCGCTTTGAAAAGTATTCCAGTTTTATCACGGTGTGTCAGCATTATGTGGGAGGAATGCACGAAGCGATGCAGGTTTCAGACGTTCACCACTTGAGTAAAACCCACAAACACCTATGGATACGAAACTTACAACTGTAGTGCGGTAGGTAGCGACATACAAGTATTTAATACGACAGATGAATAAATATTGTCTATATTTTCATATTGAATACTTTCAGGGAACCGTGCCCTGCAGACGAATGTTTCTTACATCAATCATTATATGGTATAATACATGGTAGCAGATATCAAAGGATGTCTTTGTTTAGAATGGTATCACCCGACATAGTCCAGTCGGAAGATAACCCCAGCCAGTTTGCCAAAGAAGTGAGGCAACACATACTATTATAGTTTTCTTGGTATTGAATATCTTGAGTGAGTGAGTGAGTATGGTTTAACGCCGCTTTTATCAATATTCCAGCAATATCACGGCGAGGGACACAAAAAATGGGCTTCACACATTGTGCCCATGTCGGGAATCAAACCCGGGTCTTCGGCGTGACGAGCGAACGCTTTAATCACCAGGCTACCCCATCGCCCCTGGAATATCTTGAATTGACGCATCTGTAAAAAAAACCTTTCTGTTTTATTTTAGCTTAATGGTGTGTTTGATTTTGTCAGTATATTTGAAAGTGATTGTTATTTCTTGTACATTCTGCTTGTCGAGGGTAAAAGAAACACTTGCTTCACGACACGTTGTATTTAGGCATTGTCTCATACTGTGACTTCAAATAGAGAATTTCAATACTACATATGGCCAAATAAATGGCCAGATTAAAAAGAAACATACAGGTGAAACATGTATCTCTGTGAGTGTATCTCATGCAAATGAAATATATACATTTAGTCAGCTAAAGTATTTATTATATGTCAGATTCTTTAATCTTTATATAGCCCCCTATGCAGTCCATTGTCCTACCAAGCACCGTGCTTTACTGCACAATAAGCCTTTAAAAAAAGGTGCCTGCACAGTCAGGTCACCCCTTCAAAACATGAACAAAACTTGGTAGGGATCGGCCTAGTTCGACTGGAACAGACAATCCAGTGATTGATATTGCAAGCAACTGTTCACCCCTTCGATACACACCCACGTGAAGTCAGCCTGAACACCATTCCATGAAGTCGCCTTCTTGTTGCTGATCTGAGGATCGATTCTAACCAACACTCCCCAAGAATGAAAATTCGGGTTAACATGTCATTCGAACCCAGGCTCATCGGATTCTGGCACCACCAAGGGACGCAACTCTGTACAGCGAATTTCGTCGCTTTACACGTCTGAGCCAAATGTAACTTATCGTTTTTGGATGGGTTCTCAGTCTGAGAACTAAAAGTATATCAACCTCTGATAACTGCGTGGATGACAAGTACATGCTGTCAGTTTAATTAACGAGTGACGCGTATAGGTTTCTATTGTTAAGATTGAACAGTAGCTGTGAACCTATAAAAGCAGCTGACGCATTAGATAGTTAGACTTTCTTTGTAGTGACGTATAAGAGTCACGATAGAATGTCAGATGGTCAGATTAGCTTATCGGAGAGTGTGGATTTGTGACGTCTCCAACACGGATATTTGATTCACGTTGATGCAGTTGTCTTTAATCATCTGATGTAAGCCCGTGTACACGTTTTGTTGTTGACAGACCCGGGCTGTGTCTGTTAGATTACTATATCAAAGAAATATCCGTTACTCATCTTTTCAAAGACTTCAACAGTAAATAACTGATAAAAGAGAGATCAGTACTTTTTCACTTTCAAAAGAAATCTCATTTCTCGAGGATGATTTCAAATCAATAGATTTAGAGTTTATGGTGCAGTTAAATCGATTCAACAGAAGACTGGTGAGAGGGGACTACAATAATAACAATAATTCACAAATGACTTTAACTGAAACATTATGTGAATATCTCGACACGTACACCCCGTATAATGAGTAAAGGTTTGAACAATGGTGCAAGTATGTGGATATCTCGACACATACACCCTGTGCAATGAGTTAAGTTCTGAGCAATGTTACAGTTACTTGACTACGTCGACACACACACCTTGTGCAATGACTCAAGTTGTGAGCAATATCACAGTTACTTGACTACCTCGACACACACCCTGTGCAATGACTCAAGTTCTGAGCAATGTTACAGTTACTTGACTACCTCGACACATACTCCCGGTGCAATGACTCAAGTTGTGAGTGATGTTACAGTTTCTTGACTCTCTCGACACACACGCCATGTGCAATGACTGAAGTTGTGAGCAATGTCACAGTTACTTGGCTACCTCGACACACACACCCTGTGCAATGACTCAAGTTGTAAGCAATTTTACAGGTAATTGACTACCTCGACACATACACCATGTGCAATGAGTTAAGTTGTGAGCAATGTTACAGTTACTTGACTACGTCGACACATACACCTTGTGCAATGAGTTAAGTTGTGAGCAAGGTTACAGTTACTTGACTACCTCGACACATACACCTTGTGCAATGAGTTAAGTTGTGAGCAAGGTTACAGTTACTTGACTACCTCGACACATACACCTTGTGCAATGAGTAAAGTTGTGAGCAATTTTACTGGTACTTGACTACCTCGACACATACACCTTGTGCAATGACTCAAGTTGTGAGCAATTTTACAGGTACTTGACTACCTCGACACCTACACCATGTGCAATGAGTTAAGTTGTGAGCAATGTTACAGTTACTTGACTACGTCGACACATACACCTTGTGCAATGAGTAAAGTTGTGAGCAATTTTACTGGTACTTGACTACCTCGACACATACACCTTGTGCAATGACTCAAGTTGTGAGCAATTTTACAGGTACTTGACTACCTCGACACATACACCATGTGCAATGAGTTAAGTTGTGAGCAAGGTTACAGTTACTTGACTACCTCGACACATACACCTTGTGCAATGAGTAAAGTTGTGAGCAATTTTACTGGTACTTGACTACCTCGACACATACACCTTGTGCAATGACTCAAGTTGTGAGCAATTTTACAGGTACTTGACTACCTCGACACCTACACCTTGTGCAATGAGTAAAGTAGTTTGCAATGCTGCAACTATGTGAATATCTTGACAAACACTCCCTGTGCAATGACTCAAGTTGTGAGCAATGTAATTAATCAACTTCGTATTCCCTCCCACAAAAGTGTTCAATTGGGACTGTTAGAGATCATTTATAAAAAAAACCTTTTAACGAAAAGCTCTTACATTTCTTCTGAAACTAATGTCTTGGGATATAAGTCTGCCACCTGCTATATAGCATAAAAAGTTCCGTTAACACCTTCTCCAAACTACATAACACATACTGGGAAACATAATTATAAACGTATCAAAATAGTTTCTATATGATAAGTATGTTCATCGCACAGCTGATTGTAGAATAACCATAAAACTGTTACTCTGTTTCCTAGTATATATAATATAGTATATTATATCTATGTTCTAGTAATTGAACAAAAATCATAAAAATAGCAATACATTTGGACTCTTTATCAGTCTTCACCAGTTAGTCTTCCTTAGACTAGACCATTACTTATCACGATTGAGGTAATAAGTGTGAATATCTAACAGACAAGTGACAGTTCAAGTTCAAGTAACAGGTCAGGATCGCACACTTGGTTGATTCTCGTCATCGTATCCCAATTACGTGGGTCGATGCTCATGATGTCAATCACTGGATAATCTGGTCAAGACTCGATCATTTACAGACCGCCGTCATTTGGCTGGAATATTGCTGAGTGCGGCGTTAAACAACAAATAAACAAAATATATCAAATACACGTACGCGGTTTATCAACAACGAAATCAGAACAATGTTCACTTCGCTTTCAAACAAACCAATGAAATTGTTTCTACAAGCAGAAAAGAGGGTATATGATTTGAACCAAGATATATTAAACAAGGCTGAAACTTGTGCTGAGTGGCGGCTGCTACCACGTGGATGAGGAACATGCCTGCCCATTTCCCGAACACATGGTGTCTTCGCTTTCAGTGATTCATTCATATACGTTTCACCACTATTTTGCCTTTTACGCCGAATGGAATGTTTCGACAGATAGCCGAGACTGATTATTCTCTGGCGTTGACATTTTACATATATTTGATACGACCTTTATCCATGAAAGTCGTCTAATATTGGAAACGGTATTTGATCAAACATAAAAATGTAATAGGAAATGAATGATGTATTAAAGAACAGGGCGGATAATCGATGATAAATTCTATTTTTTGAATTGTCATCTGGGAATTTAGGGCATATGACAACTCACAGCTTGATCACGAAGTTTACAGATGAACTTTGAAAACCAGTTTTCCATAATCATCAGCTTTGAATGGAACTGATTGTCTGACATTGTATTTTCCCATTGTAGGATCCCCAAACGTGACACCAAAATATAACACAATTAAGATAAGCATTATTTGTAAATGCCTTATCACGTTCTTTGGTTTATTTTCATATCAGGACATTTCGATCAATATCATGTGTTAAATACGAAAAATTTCAAGTATAAATACATACTTCTCGTGTCTTAATATGGTCATGGAACGTTGGTAATTATTGTTTTCATTTGTGATGGGCTGTTTGGTGATCGTCACAAGCAGTTGTATGAGAAAAAGGGGCTTTAATTCGTTCTTAGACAATCCACATAGAAACAGACATACGTGTTTTGGTGGTGAAATATAATTACTTTTATTCATTTTCAACCAAGAAGTAAGCTATTATTTCGAGTTGATGGACATGTGTTACCTTCAAAAAAATATGTTATTGCTGCTTCTTAGAAAGAATAACGAAGGACATGGGTGCAGAATTAATCATAATTTATCATTTTCTCAGGTGTCAACATTCGTTTCAGTGTTGTTAGAATTTCCATAGGGCAAAAGTAGATGAATGTCCTTGGTCAGAATTTCCAAACAGCGTCTAACAATCCACAGATATCCAAAAGAAAACGATTCTAGTTAGATAAGACACTGAATCTGTTGTGACTTTTTTTTAGACTGTAAATTCCGGAAACCAATTACTGCCGGGCTGAATGAGAGCATGCATGCACATGTTCTCAATATCTTTAACATGTATATCATTATTTTCCAGTCAGTTATGTGCTTTGATTTAGTAACTCTCATTAGATCTCTGTAAATGATATTTTCACTTATTGCATTTCCTGCTTCCAATTAACTTTTTGCATGAGTGCTGATCCGACATACATAATTTTTCCTGAAAGATCTTTTCGGAAGACATTTCATGATATAGTAATAAGCCTATTTAGCATGTAATCCAAGCTTGATTTATAGGTTTCAGAATCAACTTTACATTTCAAATGTTTTTGTATGGAAAACTAAAACTGAAAGATATCGATATATGAAAACACTTTCCAAACACATTTTATTACGTGTTCAACGCGATGAAGCTGAGGAGAACAACACTAGAAATGCATTTAAATATATGATATGAAACTTTGAAGATTGATAAACTTCAAAATGAGCGGTGTTTTCATTCGAATGAAAGAAATATGTTCAAGAATTCACTAAAACACTTTAGTGTAAAACACTTAGTATCTGGTAGTACTCAAGCTAAAGGTATAATTTAGAGAGTAAATAATACCATGTACTTGATAGATTCGACTAGAAAATGTGAAATTGGATATAAATAGAGAACCCAGTTTGACTTCAGATTTCCCCTGGGTGACAAATGATTCTTGTGACTTGTGAAACTCTGAAGAAGAAGGACTTTGACATGAGTTTTACGGCGAATTATGAAATATGACAAAGTAGGAACACAAATTTAGATTATTGTTAGAAATACTTCAAGATAAAGGTTTCAGAAATGAGCACTCACTGCCACTTTTTCGGTACGCTTTGACTTGTATTACTGCTGGATCAATAAGCGTGGATCATGAGAAAGTCATGATTCTGTTATTGGGAGGCATTTTTTGTGTAGGATATAAGCTGCTCATGTTGATAGGTTTCATACTTGATATTTGAGAGACACGAGGGTGAGATTCTATTTAAGATCCATCATCAAGTTACAACTTTTTCAATTTGTAAACGTAAGAAAAACCCGTGCCTTAAGTTAAAAATATACTGCTAACCAGCTTGAGTAGAACTGATGTCATTTGATTGTGAAGTCGTGGTAACCGATGAGGTCACAAAGGTCTGCAAACCATTGGGATGCAATTTTATTGCAGCTTGGAGAGATTGCTTGATCTCACCTAAGCGCTATCTCATGTGTAGTGAGTGAGTGAGTGAGTTGGGTTTAACGCCGCTTTTAACATTATTCCAGTCATATCGCGGCGAGTCAGCTTAATGTGGGAGGAAAGCCCGAAGTAATGCAGGTCTCAGATGTTTACCACTTCGGTGAAACCCACGAGCACGGGTATGGTGCTGACAAACCTGAGGTGAGATGAAATGGAGTTTAACGTCGCGTCCAACATTATTGCACTTATATAGCGACGTGCATGTACGTGTTTGTGTGGCTGCTTGTACTAGTCCGGACTGATGCTTATTTATAGTGCCAGCTCACTGAGATACCATGCGGCAAATTAACATGAATACCCCACTCAGACACAGTATACTGACTTCGAGCCGACCAGTCCTTGTTTTATCCCCTTATGCCGAGCGCCAGACAGGGTAATAACAAGTACCATATTTTAATGTTTTTTGGTGTGACGCGGCCGGGGATAGAACTCCGGACCTTCCGCTCTTCCACAAGGCCACGGAGGCGTTCCTCTTCATTATGAGATGATAGTACAGCTTAGTGTAAAATCACGAAGATGATACAATCCGACTGCATCATAAGTATTCGTTTAAATATGAACATTCCGAGTCAAACATATTTGCCAAAACCCGTAAATTGTTTTGTTTCATCTATAAGTGTTATCCTATATTCATTAGCACATGCTTATGATATAGTCGACATTGTACAATGGACTCTGCTTTCAGCAGAGATGTCTTGTGGTTATGGAAACGATTTTATCACCCGTTTTAGGGGAAGAACTTTATACGGTGAGTATAAACTGTTGATTTTGTGGACGTGTTGTGCTCAAAAGTTGCCCTTTCTGATGAAGCTCGAAAACTGAATAATATATATAACCCTTTACAGAAGTTGGGCATATCCTCATTAATGACTACGCATATTACGATTTTGACACTCCGCAAATAGATATATGCAGAAAAATAGATAATGCAGCTTTAGGCAATGTTCACTTACTCACTCTCGTTTTCAGTTAATGAAGAGCACTTTGCACTCGTATAAAACACACAGAACCTTCTAAGCTCATTTAGATTCTTAACCTTTAGTTCTTAACAAGGATAATCTGTCCTGGGAATAACACGAAGTGTCTGTTGATAAAAGACAACATAATCATTCAACAATTCTTACAACAAGTCTTCAAGCCTAATCAGTTCAATTTCACAGAAACCTCACGTATATTCAGGCAATGTCACGTCTGGCGACGATTTATCTTGTTTTTCTTTCTGATTCAACTCTGTACACGTAGCACAATATAGATCTTTCAAAGCAAAATAATAAAGAAACAAATGTGTACCTATGACGTCCAACGGGAAGAACTGTGACATATGTTCATGTCAAAGCCATTTATGTTAAGGCTAGTATATACTCTTACGCTTCGTAAAATGTGGAGTCAAAAGTGTTTATTAATTTTAGGGGATTCCTACACATTTGGAAAGAAGTGGCATGTGAATGTTTTGCGATCTTTCAGTTAAATCAGATCAGCTAAACGCCCCTATACTTATAATATATAGAAAATCGACTGTGCAATATACAGAACATGCCTTTTCTTGTTGAAATAATCATATAAATAATGTTAGTTCCACAGGAGGTGAGAAACTCAATGAAATGATGAGATGTGCGAACTTTTTATCAAAGATTGACGCGTCTTAAAGGAAACCGGTATGCTTGTTGGCTGCAAAAGCAAAAGATTTATTGGGGTTTTTTCCCTCGGGTCGACAAGCGATGTAATCACTCGCTTTGGAGCAAGAACTTTCTGGGGTAACTATCAACGACGTGTTGTTATAAGGCGTCGCACGTTTGACTGACCCGAAATGTGAGCAGTAACGTCGATAAATTCGTGAACATCATAATTCCTGTGTACATCAGAAGTCAGTCCAATACATTAAAAAGGGGGACCAGTTGAGTTTGGTCCCTGCAAAGGTTAATGCATACATGTAGCTCAAGGTATGTTTTGTCATGGCAAGACCAAGTTATGGGGCGGAGTATAAGCGTTGCTTCAGTGAATGAACATTGAGAGTCAATTAACCAGTGTGTGTTTTTATCATTACAGTTACAGTTGGCCTCATGAGAATCCATCTGTAACTGAAGACTGAGATATTTCAATGAGATAAAGAAATTGTTAGTAATTTGAGTTCAGTTATCATCTACATTGACACGAAACCCGCCCACAGAGTCGCAAATCTTAACTATTTCTTTGCCAGGCAAGAAAACAAGATCTTGGCAACTACCATCAATCATAAGAGAAAACAATAATTGCTAGGAGCCAGTGACACCACACAAGCGTTGTTGTACACAGTGAACCTAAATAGCACTCCAGAAGGAGTGTTCAATTCTCATAGTCTGGTCGCTTAATATTGTGGGAGGGGCTTGGGACGGGTGGTTTTAATGTTGGAAAAGAATAAATTGTACATTTACAAAGGAAACAAGAAATTTTCACTGGAGTTGCCGATTATCATGAAAAAAATGAGTGGATTTTAATGAGTTTGGCTCAGTAGAATGGAAAAAGTGGATGCCTTGAAGCAATTACAGAAAACAATACTCTATGATTTTTTCTGTTTTGGTGTTGTAGGTCATCCAGGAGGTAGCACTTGGGAACTGTCATGATGTGTCGGTTTATGTAATACAACACATTCATGAATCAGATATTTCGCAGACTATCATGTCTCATTGGTTTCCTTTTACTAAGTATAAAGCCCAAAGAATGTTCAGCATGAAACCATCAGAACCTGTATCACTTTCATGAAAAGACGGATGCAAAGGAAAGATTCTCTTCTCAAATACGGTAAATTAGGTATCATTTTCCCCAGATGTCTCACACTGCCATATCAGAAGCAGCTTGTTTGAGCAGGAGATCTTAAACAGGCCCATTCAGAATCTTAGTAGAATTTCTTTCACATCAAAATGTCAAATATTCCAAAACATTCCTTTATATGGTTTCTTAGACACAAACTTTCTTTGGGTAAAACACGTTTAAGATGTTTTCAAGTTGTTCAGATTAGCTGACACAGACACAGACACATCTTCACATATTTTGCTCATGCTGGAAGTCGTACCCGGGTAGTCAAAATGCATTGCTAACACTTCATAAAATTAACCACAAACCACTTGGAAACTTAAGAGAGATCCTATTTCCTAGTTAAACTGAGACATTGTCTTTGTGAAGGTTAATCAAAAACATACAAAATATAACTTAATTAAGCAAACATCTGATTGACCGGAATCCAACTTGCTGGAAATAATTATAGGTTCCTCATCGAGATCGGTGATATTTTTTTCATGTTATTACCGATTGCGTCTACAACTATACTGAAAGGCATAAGAAACGTCACTTCTGAAAATACTGATAAAACTTAACAGAAACTGGCATTTACATGTTCTGTGGTCAATAAACTCATTTAACGTTCTACTGCTTTTTCTTCTTCTTGCCTTAAAGTCCATTTAACAATTGAGTTTAATATGGAGTGCCTAGCCCAAACGCAGCCTACAAAAGTGCAATGGGACTCAATTGCGGAAAAGTCTTGTCAAAAACATGATGCACGTGCATATCGTGGATGGTATGGGTATAAAAGACACCCAAAACTGTTAAGCTGGCTTTCGTTATTTCGATTCATCAGCCATGCCAAGATTATCAGGAAATGAGAGACAACAAGCGATCGGAAGACTGCAAGCAGGCTAGAGTGCACAGTTCGTTGCAAATGCATTCAATGTCAACGTCAGAACGATATATCGTTTGCAAAATCGCCACAACACCACCAACACCACCGACGACCGACCGAGTAGTGGTCGTCCTAGAGTCACTACTCCCAGACAAGATCGGTTCATGATATGCCAACATCTGCAGAACCGATTCCGAATGGCCACTGAAACAGCTCAGCAAACCATTGGCAACCACCAGTGTGCCATCAGTGATCGTACAGTCCGACGTCGCCTAACTGCCAACAATATCTCGTGCCACCGTCCTGCTCGTGTACCCATCCTGAGAGATCGTCACCGACAGGCCCGACTGCAATGGGTCAGGCAGCATCAAAATTGGCGTCAACAGCAATGGAGAAGAATCATCTTCAGTGATGAAAGTCGCTACTGTGTTTCAATGGTGGATGGCAGAGTCAGGGTCTGGCGAAGGGGGGGCGAACATTATGCTGATGCTTGTGTTATGGAACGAGACCCGTGGGACGGCCCAAGCATCATGGTTTGGGGTGGAATCGGACTGAACCAGAGAGTGGGACCTGTTGTCTTCAGAATATTGGTCCAGGCAGGGGTAATGGTATCACAGCTCTCCGCTACATTGACCAAGTCCTCAGACCCCATATCGTGCCTTTTTTGGCCCGTCATCAAAACCACACCTTTCAGCAAGATAACGCCCGTCCCCACACTGCTAGAGTCACCAGGGACTTCCTGCAGCAGCACAACATCAAAATCATGCCTTGGCCTGCCCTCAGTCCGGATTTGAATCCCACTGTACACTTGTGGGATGAGATCCAACGCCGACTCAACGACGTACGCCCAAGGCCGACAACTGCAGCAGAACTGCGTGTAGCGTTCCTGAGGATATGGGCCCATAACCCAATGGCCTTCATCAACAGGCTAGTCCACTCCATGTACAGGATATGTGTGGCTGTAGTCAACACCCGTGGTGGCCACACCAGGTACTGAGTTTGAACCCCCCAGCTGTGATGTCTTCTGGTGCCTCCCCAAATTCACAATTCGAAAAAACATTCCCCAGACTGTTAATTTTATGTGGGTCAAACACTGACTTTCTCCGATGTCTTTACTTACATATATAAGCATTTGAAAATAAAGATATTTATATGATACATCCACATGACGTTTCTTTTGCTTTTCAGTGTAGTTAGCATCTACCTGATTATGTCTACAGCAGACTTTCAGAACAGAGAATTCTTATATATATCTGCAAGGCAACATCTGTGTTCTTCCGATATGAATGTGACGTCCATGCATATTGCCGAAACTACTCTGACTGTAGTAAGATAGTAGATAGTCGATAAACTCACGTTGAACATGTGTAACTTTTAGTTTATTTAATAATCCGACCAGGCTTACACATACCAGTCCCGCCAATGCGTGTTCCAGGGCGACAAAGTGATTAATGGGAGTCATTTATGTGTATGCATGCACTGTATCACTGAAGACGAGGTGCTTGAATAAAGAGGGTTCCTCACGGCTTCGTACTGGTTTATCCTAACATCTTCCATCTTCACCCAGTTACCGCATTCATTCATTCACTTGCTCTCTCTTTCTTTTTCTTTCGCATTCTTTTATTAATTTATGAAACTAACACGTGTACTTTCTTGATACATTTTCGAACAGAAATCATTCACCACAACTGAAAGTGGAATGTTCGACTTTTAATTTTGAACACAGCTATACCAGGAAGGTATCGACGCCTGTGAAAAATAGGCGCCATGACTTTGAGTGAAGACTGTAAGTGCTATCTACAGCCAGCGTTGCGAAACAGTTCATCATTTGGAAAAGCTATAGTAGCCTCTCATATACCTTGTCGCTATAAGTAGTTGGTACTTTTGCCATCCTGTTTTTGAAGTTCCTCAAAGGAGAAATGTCATTCCCGTGCTCCGTCTTGTCCATGGCTTCAATGCACAGCATACACAATAGAAAACTGTAGCCTGTCTTTCAAGCGCAAAGAGATTCACACTTTGCTTTAATTTTGAAGAATTATATGTCAAGTCGCTTCAAAGCAAACCTCAACATTTTTGGCTGGAACAAAACGCTTTTTGAGTCCTCTTTGTAGCTTTAGAAGGAAAAATGATGGGTTTCATTTCCTTCATATTTCGTGTTTGCTGCTTCCAAACTGTCAGGAAGAAAGCTGTATTCAGGCCTGGAAGAGATCAAGAAACTAATGACCAGGAATACATTATTTGTCTAAACTAAGACTTTGGAGTGGTATCATTAGACCGTATTTTCTGAGCAGTCGTAGAATAAGAAATTTCTCGGGTTTTTATATATATTTGAGCAAATTACCAACCAATCGTGACAGTGTTTTCATTTGGTTGTCAATGGATATACAAACTGAAATTCATTTTGGAAATAAATAATATTTTTTGGATGTATAGCTAAACAGACGGGAGACTTCTCAATCGTTGCTTCGGAATTGAGAATGCATTATATGTCTGTTAAATGTATCTGCTCTGAGTGATTGAGA